>NW_022146409.1:1489391-2689391 GCF_002938485.1 Sitophilus oryzae
TGCATTATCTCGATATCAATGGAGAATTCATGTCTCTTCAAATACTATTAAGGTTGCCCTACCCTCAAACAAAGATCTTCCTAGAATTTCATTTACATGATTTGATCCTAAGTAATACTTTATTATTTTAGGTGTAAATAGCCCACCTAGATAAATCTAGGTGGCTCTGATATGTCTGACGTTAACTTCAAAATAGCTGTCTAATTTTTTTGAATCAAAACTATTAACAACTAGTTATCCATTTGTGTGTCAGTTAAAAACAAAAAAATTTTAAAAAAAAAAATTGCCGAAAATGCAAACTTATCCTACATCAGAGAGAATTGATACTATTCTATTAGTTGTGCTTGCTTAGGTTAGGTTGTATTTGCAGTGTGCATCCCATTAATATAATACTTAAATGTTTCCCTGATTTATCAAGTCAGGTTTTTTTATGGGGATATATGTTAAAGACAGTGCTTACAAAACTCGACCAACTATTGCCGACAACATGAGAGAAATCATTGTAGGCCCCACTGCTTTTCTAGGTAGAACTCCACATATTGCCTTTTTAAATGAAAAGATTCCTTTTGAAAAGACAATTTATTTTATGCCCAGTTAGTAGTATGCAAACAGGAAAGGAAGCATTTTGAGCCATTTGATTTCATCTTAGCTAATTTTTGTCACATATATAATTATAGGTTTATGTCTAGTTTTTAATTTCTCTCGCCTACATAATATAAAATATGTTTTAAACCAGTGTATCTCTTTTTTATTACCGTGGTTTTACTTCTAACAATCTTATAATCTTTTGTAATAACAAAAGCTAGCTACTCACACAGCCACCCTAGAATTTTCTTCAAAATTAAAATAACGATTTACTGACGTAAAATCATAAAAAATAAAATACTACTAAGAAAATCTTTGTCTAAAACCCCTTTAGACAACCTTAATAATATTTTGAAGATATACAATTTCCCAACTGAACACCGGAAAATATGCTGGATGTTTCCTTTTAAAATAAAGGAGTAACTTGCCTCTAAAAAGTGGCCTAATGTCCATATTAATTTGGGTTTCACTGTAATAAACTTTTCGACGTCAAATTTCAAATGTTGGTTTAACAATAAAATGGTTACTGTATTTAAATATCAGCCTATACAAGATCAACTAATATTTAGCCCGCTAGCTTGTTATCGAAATTTTAAAATTCTTCGTTTTCAAAAAAAGTAAATATGTCAAAATCCTTAGATTCTTTAATAAAACTCACATTTATTTTTTATTTGCCCCTAGAATCCAAAAAATCAATAATATATAAAAAAAAAAAAATTTAGAAAAAAATGTGAAATATGTAAAATCCTTAGATTCTTTAATGAAACTCAACATTATTTTTTATTTTGCCAATCGAAAGTACAACTAAAAAATAATATATAGGGTGTTCCGCTTAGAAAAAACATAAACTTGATCCAAAATCTCATTTCGATATAAACTACCGTTTCCCTCGGAGCTTCCGCGGCGTATGAGAGGAGCCATCCTGTATAAGGTAGATTTTCAATCATTTACCTGCGCATGGACAAACACAAATGCATTTTTAAATGGAGCACCCCTTATTTTTATATATTATGATTTTAATTAAAAATAATATTATTCATTTAACTAAATATATGAATAATTGTACTGCTTTTAATTAATCACATTTGAAAATTGACATTTTCAGACTTTTGAAAGTAAAAGTTCATGTGCCTTATGAAAGACTTTAAACTGTAATGATTATAAGAACATAGACACAACCTGGATTGGCTGTTAATATTTAATGGTATAGACCAATCTAAAAAATACTAAAAAAAATAATAATTTTAGCAAAATTACAAAAAAATTGATTAGAATCAAATCAAAAATTTTTTTAGAATCAATATCTGCTATGAATTTCTCCATTTAAAACAATTCAATTTGGATCGGTTTTATCTTGTCTTTCAGGTACTCCTTTATAAATATAAATGCGCCAAAAAAACATACATAATATATCTTAGATTATTAATAAAAATATATATAGGGTGTATCTTAATGAAATAGTTGGGTTCCACGAGCGAAAAATTATTGGTTAATTTTTTAAAAAAAAAACTTCACAGGAAACTAGTTCCTAAACCTATCAACTTGATAACTGAGATACAGAATGGACAAGGTTCCTAGAATCGTTTTGGCGGAAAATTAACTCAAGAGACGCCTCTAAATCTCATTGAGGAACACCCCATTTATATCATAAAATTATTAAAAGGCTTAATTATACAGTAGGTCCCCGGATTGTCTTTACAAGAGGAGAAACTTTTTTATTATTGATATTTCTGAGAAAAACGCATCGCCATGAAATTTTTGCTTCTTCTAAAATGGTTAATCCCGTTTATACTTTTCCAAATTTCCATACCATTTTAGAAGAAAATTAAAAAAAAAACTGAAAATTATGGTTCGAATTTTTGAAAAAAGTCTTAAAAATTCAAAACGCGTTTCTATGCATAGATAAATGCAACAATTTTTTTTTATTTGATAGAATTTTAATTAACCGACATATTTTTTGCGTTTTAAAATGATAAAAGAAACAAAATGTTATTTAGTTTGAATGCCTACGGAAAGGGTGATAATGGTTATCGGAAAATGTGATAAATAGAATAGTTTAAAAACAGCAAAAAAAATGACCTTAACCAAAATTAATAATACCCATCTATCAAAGAATGAAATCTAAATTATATTACATAAAAACTTCGCGATTTACATTTTTAGAGCTTAGAAAAAATCAACGATATTATCATGTTTATCATTTACAAACGGGAATTAACCATTTTAGAGACAAGCAAAAAATTTTATTAAGAATGCATTTTTCTCAAAATATTATATAAATATGTTTTCCTCTTGTAAAACAATCCGGAGATATACTGCCCCTTATAATTAGCCTTAGTTATATGTTATTACCATAACATATTAAAATGTACCGAGAGGAAAATCCCGAACATATTCTAAATGATATGATAGTCGGTCGCTTGGGGTTTGCAAACCGGGTGCCCATTGCATATTTATCCCCGAAATACCGATATTAAATCCCAGGATTCCAAAAATGTCGAAAATTTTAATGCCCAATCTAAAATGATTCGATTAGTCTTCTCCAATTAATTCATATATTATTTTATCCTAACAGCGCCTTTCAGATGGAGCGTAGCGTCCGCGCGTACCGTCCGCGGGTTCCACTAGTTCAAATGAACAGTTAGTTTTACATGGGTCGCGCGTATGCTCCGTCCGGATGAGATCGTCGAAGGCTATCTTATCTTGAAAAAATATCCGTGCGGACGGTCCGCGCGTACGGTCGCGCTGAGTCCTGAAAGCGCTGTTACAGCGCTTTCAGATAGAGCGAAGCGTCCGCGCGTACCGTCCGCGAGTTCCATTACAGGGCTTTCAGATGGAGCGGGACGTCCGCGCGGACCGTCCACCAGTTCCATGAATTTAAATGAACATAATTTCACATGGATCGCATATGTTCCGTCCGGATGAGCTATCTGAAAAACATACGCGCGGACGGTCCGCCTCCATCTGAAAGCGTTGCTCAATCCAGAACGTCAATATCTAATAGTTATATTCCGTGTTTGCTATATATTTTTTTTTTTTTTTTTTTTTTTTTTTTTACTAACAAAAAAATACATATGGAAAAATTACTTTGTTTATTCTATTTATAAAAAGCTCTTTCCCCATTTTTCTTTTTGATATATTATGCTACCTGCATTTTTTATTAAAATTTCTATTAGAAAATTAAATTTCTCATCTGCATCCCCCGCGATTCCGAGATTATAGGTTCTTATTCCGGGATTTTAAATAATTGGAAACTCTACTTACACTGAGTGAAAGTTTTTTTTATATCGTTTTAGTTGTATTGGCTAAATATTTGTGAACAATGGGTTAGAAATAACCGTTTGATGCTCGAAAAAGAAACGGCGTCATAGACGCTTGGGGAATGATAATAGTTGCTAGTTTCGGCGAGGTCAATCTCTAGACGCCAGTTTCTAAAATGACATTAAAACTACAAAAATTATACTAATTTTCTAACATCTAAAAAATGATTGAATGTTTCCAGACTCACAAATCTACTTCCAAAAAAAAAAAAAAAAAATTTTTCTCGAATTTTAAATTACAATTATTAAAAATAATTTACTAATAATAAAAATACAATTAACAACGTTCTTAAAGTCAATTGGCAGTAAGCGCCCATGCAAAAAATAGAGAATAGTACGGGCCAAGTAAACGGAGATCTAGGGCTTGACCTCGCTGTCATAATAATAATTTATTGAATTGTTCATCCCCAGCCGTCTTTGACACCCGTTTTTTCTTTTCGATCGTATCGTATATGTTACGATTTTTTTCGGACAGGTAAATAATGCTATAATATAATATAGCTGCTTAAACGAAAATATTGATTCCAAATAGCAATATATAGCATCCACAAACGTCACATTCTGAATCACCGTAGCTACACGGAAATTACTAAATTTTATATTAAAAGGCTTAATTGATAATTACTCACATTCGACAATAGTTGTGGAGCCCTTTTCACAGGAAGTCAAATTGTATATTTGTTGTATCTATATTACACACTTTTATGGTGCAATGTATTTGTGGTAGCACAAATACACATTCTAAAATTAATAATATTGTGGAACAGTCTTTCCACAATTAATAAATGCCAATAACTTTCTTACGGTGGAGTGTATAGACATATAAATTAATATTTTTTAGTTATTTAATATATCTTTTTATTATTTTCGTAACAAAAATAGAGATGCCTACCACATAAATGTCTTTACTGCACGGTTGTCACAAATATGGTCATACGTGTATAGGTGTGTGTGTGTGTGTGGGCCAACTATTTTATGGATATGGATGTTTGTCTGGGCCGGCGGATAAAGAAAGCTCATATTATTATAAAAAAGAATATGCGTCAAGGCATATGGGTTGTTAGGTACAGTTTGGCCCTTTTAATCATCTCTTTCCGCATGAGAAGCAAGGGACAAATTATACGTGAGAGAGTGGAATAAATAATAAATAATAAATTTAGACTTATGCAATATTTTTTCTTGGCGCGTAGGATAGATAAATGCATTAAAGGGAATAATTAATTAAGTCATTAAGTTCCAAAACATAATAACTCGGATCTTATCGGATCTGCTGATACATTTTGCTAAAATTTAGGCTATAGGACCTACTATTTTTATGGTATTATTTTTATTTATTAAAACGAACTATAGGCCCACAAGAAAAAGCTTGCCCATGCGTTTCACCACCACAGTGGCGCTAAAAACACATGAATCCAAGGCGTTGCCAAATATTTACTGGGGATAAGATTTTATTCCTTTTGATATTGTATTATAATATAATGTATAATAATAATAATTATCATTTATTAGTGCTAACTTATCAAAGTTTAGCAAAACATGGCGAAATTTTCAAACAAAATCGCGTCAACGGATCTTTGCGCCCGATATTAATAAAAAAAGCCGTTCTATTAGAAAACACCTTGACACCCTTGTACTTTAAAATTATACATTTCCGCGACACGTGTTATTATAACTATTTTTACCTTAAACACTCAAAGAATCACCTCCTGAAGTTTGGCCAGATACTTAAACACCCTGTAGTTAAAAAATGGCTAGCTAGTGATCTAGATAAGCCTATGTTTATTTTAATGCGGGAAAAAATAACATTTCAAATAAAAAATAAACAAACTATTTTTTTACATATTTCAATTCTTATACACTAATTAATTCATTTTAAATGTATCTAAATAGGCACTTTAATAATTGAAAAATGGTCAGGAGCACTTAAAATCACTTCATAGTTTTAGCAATTCAATAATAAAAACACAGAACCTTTCCGATACACTACAATTCAACACATTTAATCAACTATACATCACAAAGAATACGTCAGGAAACTTTAATAAACAAAGACAGCATTGAAACGAACGTGCTGAAGTGTCTCCTCACACTGGCACTGGCGCGACTGACAGCGATCCGTGCTTATCTTCCCAAAAATAAATCAATTTTGTTAATATAATCATATTTCTAACAATAGAATATACCAAATATGCAAAAGAAATCCAACAAAAAAACACAAATGGCACATTAAAATCTGCATTATCTGAAATCAAACTATACCTAAACGGCTAATAAAATAATAGTGACAGGACTAAATAAAAGTGACAAGACGCCGACATCGATAACGCGATGAGCAGTTTTAAATAATTAATATATTATTCCGAGTTATTATTACATAACGTGTTTTACAATTATTGTAATACAGTAGCATTCCTTCAAATAAATTTTTATTTAAGTATTGTTAATATAGTCATATTAATTATTATAGCCCGTATGATTTCTAAAATAAAAAAATCAAGGGTGTTTTTATCAGAATTATTAAATGATTAAAAATAAGTACAAATAGTTAGTATTTATTAACTTCGTAAGTGTTATATTTTAATATAATTAGGGACTATATATCTTAAGTTTAAGTTATGGTAAACTTGTATGAGTTTCAATCATTTATATTTAAAATGTTAGGAAGGGCAATATAGATTTTAGGCAAGAAGGAAGCCAATATGGGGGGAAGGACTGCCTAACTAGTAATTAAAACTTTTACACAATCTTTTTTACTTGATATTTTTCTGGTCGTTCACGTTGCATTTTAACTCTTTGTTGTGCCACACACAATCTAAATTTCGGATATGATGCAGAACTGATAAATTGGATTAAATATATTAATTGCAAGGTATGCAAAGAAATATTTTTGTTAACTTTGCAAATACTTAAGGCATGCAATAATTTTAAAAAATTTTGACGTGAGATTACTTCATAATTCTTGGCATAAGTCTTGAATGATAAAGATTTGAATTATTATGGGTCTGTTTTGTTTAAGAAGCTAACAAATAATTTCAAAAACTGAACTATCAAAATATATTGGTAGCAAATTTTTAAAAGTATGCATAGTTATAATGTTCTATATTAATTGGACATACTGAATGTAAACTAGGTATAGTTGTTGCAATAGATAATATATTTTGCTGCTTATTTTCAGCACAACAAAATCCGTTATGATGAAACGAAAAAAAAATACCGCTACTCATATTATGGGCATCTATGTATTTTTAATTCCATAATGATGTTTAAAAATACATAAGTACATACTATGAGTAGCGGTTGTGACGGTTTTTTATTAGGCATGATGAAAAGAAGCTGCAAACTAAATTATCGTTGGTGCCAACTATATTTTAATTTATTTTTCTGCAGTAACTATGCACGGTAGGGGTTCAAAATATGCCTATACTGTGAGGCAACTCCATTCGAGTATAAATTAACATTTACATTCCAAGTATCTTCTTGGTCTACCGGCACCCTGTTCATCCTTATTCCCTCATTTCTATAAAAAAAAATAATGATTTATAACTTTTAATTTTTATTGTGAAAATTGGTGGAGTATTTTTTTTGTACGGCGAATATAAATTTATGGGCCATCCATAAATTTAAATTTACACCTAAGTTCGAATATTGGTTAAACCTAGGAATACTCAGGTAATAGCCCGAAATATGCAAAAGAAGAAGTGAGTTTAGGTTAGATTAGAATTAGGTTTTAGTTGGTTTTACATTAATAAAAAATATAGACCTGACCTAATCTAAACTTAAGCTAAACTGACCCTCTTTTTGCATATTTTGGGCTCCTACGTGGGTATAGGCGCCCGTCATAGTGTCGTGATCGTGATCGTGACCAATCACGAATCCGCACACGTTCATATCCATCATTAATATTTTCCTCACTAAATTCTTCACTTTTACAAAAAACCATTACAATAAAAATCAAATATCAAAATTATTTAACGTTGCGAACGTTAAACTTGTTCACTATACGTATCTGGAATATATTTGTGAATAGTGATCAATGATACGTTAGACTGCCGGAGTGCTGACGTCACGAATGTCAAATTGCTTTCCAACGAACAAGGTTTAGTTCTTTTATATTTCTTTTGAGCTCTTCCAAATGACGCCACAAGTTAACATAAAATGTAAAAGACAAGCGATTGTCGACAACCGCCGACTTGTGTCTGGTATTTTCAATACGCCTATGATTGGTTGCGCATGTTGCAAAATCTGTGAATTTTTTTTATTAAAATATTTAAAAAGAATATCTAGTTATAAACATTTATGAATGTCAACTCTTATCAGTAATTTAAAGAAACTAGTTTTTATTTTTATAATAATTCAAAAAGTCTTAATATTAATATAGTAAATTTTTAGTATTAGAAAATTAATGAGTTAATTAAAGATCATATTGTCTTAAATTTACTTCAAATTAATTAAATTTCAGTAAACAAAAATTATTAATATATCATGAGTACAATACATATTCGTATTAGTTATTAATTAAATATTTTTTGGGGAGATTTGGTTAGGTTAGGTTAGGTTAGGTTAACGACAGAAATCGAATGAAAATGATATTAAACCTGCATGTTTTACAAATTATAACGTATAGTTATTTCATTAATGCGAAAGTGTAACATTATTAGACCAATACAGTTTTCAATGGAAAATATGAGATTTTGATCATTTCAGCCCGGAGCGGAGGTTGTTTTCACACATTTTGTGGATTCGATATATTGTGGCTGCTCTAATTATGAGCGATAGAGAAACGATTATTAAATCCTGAATATAAGCACTTAATTGTTTTGCCGGATTTAGCAAGATTATTAAGTTCAATACGAGTCCGAGTGATTGTTTCAATTAAATTTAATCGTTTGTTAATAGCAATAATTGATTGTTTTATAACAAAAAAATATACATCATAGGAGTATTTCAGCAGTATTACTATAAGCGATACCAATTAGACTTTTAGTTACGTAATCGAGGGCGCGATTTTTAAATTCATTTTTACCAACCATGGACATATTCAGCACCGGGCTGACTAACTGCAAATTAAATTTTCCGCTGGGGATTCAGGTGGTTATAGCAGAGCTATTAAAAATTGGTCAAGTGCGAGTTCGGACTCGCGCACGAAGGGTTCCGTATCACTCATTATCTATACAACATTAGATATTATACAGGGTTGTTCACCACATACGACACGGAGTATTGTAGCTAAACGGTTAGATTTTTACAAATTGTAAGTTCTGGGTTCGTTGTAGAACGATTACAGCTACAATTTAAAAATAATTTTAAAAGATACAGAGTATCCCAAATAAGTAAAAAACATTATAGTTGTATTTTTTTAAATGGGATACCCTGTATATTATTCTATTTTTAGATTCTACGATTAAAATAAAGGTAAATTTGATTAAGGTTTATCACACTTAAACTTTACAGTTTTTGAAATATTTTCAATTTTCTGAAATTGCAGTAAAAAATTTAAGGCTTCATTTCTCCAAGGGTATCGGAGTTTTTAATACTACACATTTACTGAAGATTATCTATCGATCAGATATTGTGTTGCAATAATAAAAATTATACTTCCTTATACAGAGTGTCCAAAAATGTATATTAAATAATTACTAGCTTTAAACGACAATAACTTGTTTAATTTAAATGGAACACCCTGTATATTTTACGTGATTCAGATGCACAATTTAATTGTCTATCAAATTGTACTATACCATTTTTTACCTATCTCTTCAAGTTTTCGAAGAAAATGCATTTTTTATAATTTAGACCTCATTTATCACTATACCCATGGAATATTGACATTTTAGATTTTTTTTAAAGTAACATATGTACAAAATACTATTCAAAAATAATAATATTGCAAGCCCATTTGTTACAAACAGAAAACTATTTAAATCTTTGTAAAAGAGTATACCTATTAAATACAATTTCCTCACAAAAATTAGTTAATTACATACTATTTTAATTAATAAATTATTCTAAATAAATGTGGATTTGACTCAGAAATCAATATAATAATAAGTTACGAAAATGAACGTCTCTGTTATGACAATAAGCAGTCGTGAAAAATTAAAATAAAATTTATTTTTGCACATGTAAAATTCAGTTTTTTAGAATTTGGATTTTTTTTTAGTTTTTAGTATTGATTAATCAACGTAAACAGTCAATTAATGTAGTCTGAATACTAGGATCATATTAATTGGTCCTTTTTAACAAATAATATTTAAATTTTTTTTTTAATTTTTTAATGAAATAATCGAACTATATCGACAATATTAGTATCTGTACTCTTTCAAAATTTGTTACATTTTTAAAAATAATCTAAAATGTCAATATTCCATGGGTATAGTGATAAATGAGGTCTAAATTATAAGAAAAGGCATTTTCTACGAAAACTTGAAGAGATAAGTAAAAAACGGTATAATATAATTTGATAGACAATTAAATAGTGCATATGAATTAAGTATAATATACAGGGTGTTCCATTTAAATTAAACAAGTTACAGCCGTTTAAAGCTAGGCATTATTTAACATAAATATTTGGACACTCTGTATAAGGAAGTATAATTTTTATTATCGCAACACAATATCTGATCAATAAATAATCTTCAGTACATATGTAGTATTAAAAACTTTGATACCCTTGGAGAAATGAAGCCTTAAATTTTTTACTGCAATTTCACAAAATTGAAAATATTTCAAAAACGGTAAGGTTTAAGTGTGATAAACCTTAATCGAATTTACCTTTATTTCATTCGTAGAATCTAAAAATTGTATAATATATAGTGTGTTTCATTTAAAAAATACAACTATAATATTTTTTACATATTTGGCACACTCTGTATCTTGTAAAAATATTTTTAAATTGTAGCTCTAATAGTCCTTCAACGAACCCAAAACTTACAATTTGTAAAAATCTAATCATTTAGCTAAAATGCTCCGTGTCGTATGTGGTGAACAACCCTGTATTATTATAAACTTTTTTTCCGATTTAGCTGAAATTTTGAATGCGTGTATAATTAATTTAAAAATATTAAGAAATACATTACTAAAAATTGTATTAATCAATAATAAATATGTAAAAAGTAAAAATAAATATGTAAAAATTAAAAAAAAAGATTAAAAAGAAGTCGCCTTGACTACGATTCGAACCTGCCTCAATACGGATCAACGCCTTCAAGTCCTAAAGCCGGGTTGTGCTTCATGTCCTAAACTGCGCGAAATTGTTTCGCGAAAAAATGTTTCGCGAGAAATGTTTCGCGAGTGTGTTTCGGACAACGAACATACGTTTCGTGTTCCAAGCTGAAACAAGTGGTGAACCGCCAGTTTGCGCGAGACAATGATTCTTGATTCATTTCTGGCGCGAAACACACGATACACGTTCACACTCTGAGCAACACGGAAGACGAAACTCTTTTGATGCGCGAACGAAAACCGACTGACGCTGGCTCACTTCGAAACATATTCGCGAAACGAGTTTCGGGGTGAGTACGAAGTATACACGAAGCGAGGCTAGTTTCGCGAAACCGTTTCGCGTCGCGAAACTGTTTCGCGCAGTGACAACCCGGCTTAACGCCTTTAACCACGCGGCCACTTAAGGACTTGAAATATTCTGTGTAAAATTCTTACTTAATATTTAGTGAAAGTACTTTTTTATTTATAAACTTTTATTTAATTCTGTCTTTAGTATTTGTTCTCATAGCGACAACATAGATACATTATCTGTTAAAATTTCAACTGTCTAGCTATAACGGTTCATAAGATAGAGCTTTGTGACAGACTGACGGCCGGAGGGACAGACGGACGGACGGTCTTAGTAATAGGGTTCCCGTTTTTACCCTTTGGGTACGAAACCCTAAAAAAGTCAAGTTGCCACATTTATTTATTTATTTTCTGACATTTTCATTTGTTTTGACACTTTAGTTTTGCATTACGAGTTTGTGATTTAAATGAATTGTGCATTCAAACATTGTTTTTTTCAGAACCTTTTTTAATGCAAAGTGTACAAGATAACTGTTGCAAAAAACGCATTGCAACATTATTAGAATATTTTGAACGGGGAAGCGGTAGAAATGGCCCTTTTTGTCCTTTAAATGCTGTTAAGGAGGTGAGTTTTGTTGATCTAAATAATAACTGTTTATATATTTATAATTAATTTATTTTTGTTTTCTAAAATACTTTGAATAAAAGCTGTGCGGGCTATTTTTTTTATTTTATCACGAACTTAAACGTCTTTGAAAATAGGGGTGTTTTGACACCAATAAATAATCGGTATCTTAAAATACAGAAAAATCATAAAATTGGAATAAAACTTTTATTATATTTTTTAATATCATGCGAATACCATAAAAACCAACTTCAGCCTGCTATAACACTATATAACACGTCTTACTATGGTACAATATTATGAAATATACGTTCAGATAAACAGATTTTATGTTTTATAGGAATATTTAATAAACAATATGCGGTGTATGCGGTATTCTATTCTAATTAAATCACAAAGTCCTCACAATATGAATTGACCTCAAATCCAAGGAGGCAATAGAGAAAGAGGGACATATCCTCTATTATATATAGATACGGGACAACACCGGTATCACGTCTAAGGAGAGACTAGGGCTCGTATTCTGTAACTTTGAAAACGCTAAGTGCTCAATAAGTAATTGATAATTTACAACTTGGCAGCTATAAATATTGTTCAAAACATCGAAAATGCTGAGAAGATTCTTCAAAACTTCGCTCGTATAACATGAATAATGACATACCCATAGAAAAATTACTTTGATATAACTCAACAATATGTCATGAAATTCACGTAACATTGACATTTTTCATTGTTGCATCCGTCAGTTATCAACTTTTGACTACTAGCTACATTAGAAATTGTGATGTTGCCAATATCTGCTCAACGCGTATCCAGAACACGATTCGCATGGCAACTTACGCTCACCGCTTTGAAAGCGTAACGTTTTTATGCCAAAGTTACAGAATACGGGCCCAAGTTAAAGAGGTGGAGAAAATGTGGACAGATCCTCCAGCCTACACCTCACGGGTATCTTAGCCGGAGGCAAGCTCCTCGACTGTGAAGGGCACGGAGGGCTAAACTCCAACCGTGGAAGGGTGTGTACCCTCGGAGGACGAACATCTGTTGTCAGAGGAGGATGGGAAATACCCTGTCCCCTCTACAACAGGGGTATGATGGGTTATAGACTGTGTAATGACTCAAGATGCAATAGATTTGACTCAATTAACGAAAGAGAAAGAAGAACCATATGACAAGATTGAGAATATCTACCATTATCAACTCTATTACGTACTATAACAATAGGCCACTCTAACCGTGACTAGGTTAAAAAACGTTCTTGTCCTTTTTTTGTAATGTTTTTACAGTTTTGAAATAAACAAATAATATTATTTAATTCATTATTACAAAGCTATGTCTTTTATAAATTACCAATGTTACCATACGGTTCTTAAAATATTTGAAAAAATGTGTTTATTTTAGTAAAGATTGATTCTCTCTAGCGGACAAACGAAGCACCTTTGTATAGATACCTACATTACATACGTAAATTGTGTCAAATGAACTTATTTTAATTCCAAAATTACGTAGTAGTTCTATGTATACAGAATATTGGGACAACCTGTATATTATCGCTATCACCAAACCATTTTCAATCAAACTTTTCTAAATCTTCTCCAACACCAGCTGGTCATCTGGGTCAATGCAAGTCGACATCCTGCACCACTGCTTTTTGAGAATCAGGTTGAGACCTTGACACCCTTACTTACGGATTTTCCATCCTCCATCTTAAAACCCAGGCTGCGACTCAAACAAGTAGGCCAATTGGCATCTGATAAATGTATTGAATACTGGAAGAACGTGCGGGATGTGATTTTTCCGAATATTCTATTCTTTCCTGAAGCAAGCCGCTGCATATGCGATTTCTTATGCAAAAGGCCGGTTTTAAGAAAGGAAAGTGTTGTTTAAAACATTTTTGCTCCGTATATAGTTGTTTCTTTTTGCATATACTTGATACTGTTATTTTTTTGATAAAACATTTGTGACAAACCTTTTCAGATTCTTCACTCGTTCTGGGTAGCGTGACTATCTTATAATAACCAAGATAATTTAATTGAGCGGTAGGCAGAACTTGAATCAAAAATTGCAACGACTCTTTGGGACGTATGTTTAATGTTTTGTCTTGATGTTAGTTGGACAAGTCTTTTACTTACCTTTATTGCGGCCCAACCTCTGCCTAAAAATCTGTAACTCTTTTCTGGTCTGTTCTGGATCTTATTCTGCTTGTTTATGATGATACTAATTATATAATTTTTAAAACATACAGTTGTTATTATTGAAATGAAACGCCCCGAGTTAGATTACATAAACTTACTTTAATATAAAACAAATAAAAATAATAAAAAAATGTAAGAAAAGTTACATTATGGATTACTTATGGGTACAAGAAAATTATCTGGTGTCTGCTTTTTACTTGAAAATAAGCCAATAAAAATAGAATAATTGATACCGCCCTTCAAAATAGTGAAAAAGTTCGTATAAATGTATGTCTTAAAATACTTACGAGTAGTTTCGAAGGAATAGGGTGTATAGAAGTTTCATTTTTATTTCGATTGTTTCCAAATAATTTCTGAAGTAACATCAATATTTGGATGAAAATTGGTGTCTGGGAGTTTTTTGGCATGAGAAATTTGACTTTGATGTCAATATAACTCCTACTAGTAGAGGGCGCCACCTACATGTGTTTTAACTGTTTTGAAGCGTAACAACTTTTCGTGCCTACCTGTATAAAACTACTGGGTGAAAAAATATACATTTCCGTGATTTTTTACGTGAAAAATGTCTCTTAATGGCTACGAGTAACCGTTCTCAAGATATTTAAAATGGAAATAGTCAATATTGACAAAAAAATAAACATGAGTGGATAGTTATTTGACTGAAATGATAAATTTGGGAACTTTATTTTTTCAAATTAATCATAATTTTCATAACATTCATCAATAACAGTTTTTTTTGAACTTTTGGCACAAAACTATTTCAAATTTATGATTTCAGTCTAATGACTGTTTAGTCAACATGTTTAATTTATACCAATGGCGACAGGTATTGATAATTTTGATTTCAAATATCTCGAGAACCATTACTCATTGCGATTTTTACCATGAGACCTTTATCTAAGTAAAAAACGTCGTAAATGTATATTTTTTTACTCATTAGTTTTATACAGGTACGGACAAAAAGTTATTGCTCTTCAAACTAATTAAAAATTGTGTAGGTGGCGCCCTCTACAAGTAGGAGTCATATTGACATCAAAATCAAATTTCTCATGTCAAAAAACATCCAAACACGAATTTTCATTCAAATATCGACGTTACTTCAGAATTTTTTTGGAAAAAATCGAAATAAAAATGAAACTACCTACACCTACCTACACTCTGTATCTTCAAAACTAAGCATTTTAGGACATACATTTATACAAACTTTTTTTACTTAATTTTATTTGCAGAATATGCTGCCGCTGTTTCCGGAATACAGTTCGGACCACCCTGTATACAGGTAGGAATTTTATTTCTCATGTCAAAAAAATTCCAGATACCAATTTTCATCCAAATATTAACGTTACCTCAAAAATAATTTGAGAAAAATCGAAATAAAACTGAAACTTCTACACCATAATACATCACTGAAACTGAGCATTTTAGAACGAACTTTTTTACTTATTTTCATCTGCAGAATATGCTGCCAAAATTTCCGGAATACACTTAGGACCACCCTGTATATTGGGTCAAAACAACAATCATATAATTATATTGGATAAAGATATATCTATGACGTAGAACAATATAATTTATTACATTTTTAAACACGTAAGCTAAATTGTTGTCTGTTAAGTCTATACATTTTTTGCTAATAGATAAATAGAAAAAAAAAACTGGCCTAAATATTCTCTCAGTTCAATACACTTTATATCTGATATTTTCTAAAATACCAAAGTGCATTATGGCCATTTATGACATGATACACCAAGACATGCAAAAGGGCAGTTGATGTAATAATGCAAACAGGATAAAACTACTTTCTCGTGGTAAATATTAAGATATGAAAAGCTATAAATTACAGTTAAAAACTGATATTGTCCTTAATCGTTGTGTAACTAGAAGGAAATAATATTTTCATTAATCACTCTACTTTGTATTTAAAAAGAATTATTAAGCAAAAAATTCTTTATATTTTAAAAATAAATCTAATTAAAAACAGTAAGGAAGAATGTTAATTAATTTTCTACATTTTTAAGGTAATAATTTTTTTTTTTTCTTAGGCATTGATCACCGGGATCATTAGCCATGGACAACACATTATTGATAACGATGCAATTATTACAGGGGATCAGTCAAGGGATCACTCTTACAATTGAAAATTGAAATCTACATTGACGTAAACATTTAAAGTTGAGTGACAAAAGATCAAAAACCAAAAGATCAAACCCAACCCAAAAAAGTAGAGGAAGAAAAACAAACAAGAAAAATAGGTAAGTAGTCGTATGTACATCACATTATTATAGTATCACAGTATCACAGTTTGACGCTATCTGAGTATGATCAATATTATTTACGATAATAGTAGTACAATAAGGACCCATAAAGGAATAAACAGTCTACATACTAGTCATGACAAAAATTAACTTATTTTTTTTAATATTTTATTTTGAAATTTAATTATACAAAATAAGATATACAGTGTGAGCCTTAAATAAGTGCAAATATTTTCAGGGCTGGTAGATCTCGATAAAAGAAAGAGATTTTCTTATTGCCGTTTTACAAATAAGTCTAAAATAACGGAGTTATTTAATTTTTTTTAAGAGAAATTTTAAAAAATATATTTATTTAAAAAAAAATAAGAGCCACCTGATTTTTCCTGTATTTGCATCCTTTTTAGTGCCGTAACCAAGGTAAGATCACAATTTAAGAAAATATATAATAATAATAATTATTAATAATAGCTCCCGTATAGCGTTTAACGTCTTGGGAGTAGCAAAGTACAGCTTGCCATACTAGAGCCGTTCGGTATACAAAGGAAGGTGATGTGGCTAGCATTACGCTTCAACCGCCTATTATTACCTCAGGATTATGAATCCTAAGTACTCATTTAAGGCTGAGTCGACGGAGGTACCCAAACTATTTTTATTTTATTAAAAAAATAGTCGGCTGATGAAATGCCGGCTGTAGGATTCGAACCCACAACCTTTGAATTGGTAGACGAGAGCTGTACCTCTACGCCACCGGGCACCTAAATATATACCTAAGAAAATATACCGTGGGAAAATTTTCGGTAAACGGGCAGTTCTAAAAAGTTTTCTTAAATATACAGGAAAATATAAAAAATGTACGATTCTCAACCTCTTTGTTGTACGAAAAAAAAGCCTTAGAATATGTAGCTTGTCTATCGGACTTCATCATAATATAAAAAAGTATGATTCGCCTTTTCAAAAAAATGTGTTTTGGACTTTCAGTGCCTTTATTTTTAATAGCGTATAACGTTTTGCCTGATATTACATTTGTTATATAAGTTTTTGAAAAAGTAGTGTGAAAATTCGTGTTATATTTCGTGATTAGTCTAAAAGACTAATTTATTTAGATTAACACAAGATGCTATTTGTATACTGTAAACGGAATATTTAGTTTGTATTAACATACGGAGAAATGCATACGAATATGTAAAAACTAGTTGTACTATAATCAAAAATAAATAAATAGATATATGCATTTCATTTCTTTCGACTATTTTTTTGTGTATTTTGTATAATCTGCCTTGTTTGGCAACCCTAACATTTCTTGTATTTTTTTTAATATTTAATTCTTTTTATTTACATATAAATTAAAAATATATAACTATAAAAAATATCAAATATCAAACACTAAATTAATCAAAATAGAAATGGAAAATAACTTTTAACTTGAATATTAATAATATTGAAATATCGGACACGTGCCATTTAATATAATACAAAATGTTTAGAAACAACTATATTAGATTTCAAAAGCTGTTTGACACTATCTGTATAATTGTCAGTAATCAATAGTTGTATTGCTTTGATATTATTAATTATGATATGCTCATTATTTTGTGCTTCAGCGACTTGAATAGGCGATATCTCTAATTAATATTAATTACAAAACATACAGTATGGATGTGGATGATCTTTACTTACCTTTGATATATACAGGGTGATTCACGGCCATGGTACTTTAGACGTTTATAGAGAACCGGTGATAAGATTTTTTTGAAAATTTGGATTTTTGCAGAGATCTGATCTTTGCCTGCCAGAAGAAGACACCTGCTTCTTCTGTCTAAATTATTTTTAGAGTTACAGTGTCCCAAGTAGCATCTATCTGACTTCGAACTAAATCTGCCCTGAAGCGACGTCAGACTTTGTGCAAATTTAGGTCGGGTGCTGGTGATACGACCGGTGACGTCGCTTTCCTATTAAAATCGACGTCGTTGGATCCGAGTCAGGAAATCCAACGATCTGTCGACGTACAAAATAACAACGTACCATTTTTATTAATTTCCCAACGTCGTTCCCACGTTCGCTTGCACAACGTACATATACTTGAACTAGCCCGACGTCTACCCGTTATCCGAATAGGATACGTCTCACTGATAATCGTCCGTATTTTATGTTCATATTTATAACCTAATTTATGTAGGGGAGACCGGTATCAATTGTAACAGGGGTCAATTATAACACTCGTATTTGCAGATCCACCTGTTATCGAAAGAAACAACTAATTGCACCGTCGTGTTCGTTTAGACACCCGACTGAATCGGCAACAGTGCAACAGTCATTTAATTTTCATTGTTCGTGTATGGTCGTGAATTTATGCTTTCAATACTAATTTGTAAGTATTTTACCTATTATCAAAATGTAAATCGTTCGTTTATGATTACGTACAGGTCCTAATTGTTTAGTATGCTAAAATTAGTGTTTCTTCACGAACATTTCAAGCTATATTGAAGTTTATGAATTTGAGGTTATGTATAAATAATTTGCGCGGGTATTTTCTGATGTGCCCTGGTGTCGGTGGTAACATTTGCATAGGTGTCGTTTGTAACATGTTACAACTGACACCAGTTCGGTAGCCACTGTTAATTTTTAATAAACAATCCGCTAATATATTGCTCTTACTGTAGGATAACTCACATATTGTGAAAAAATGGTCAAACCGAGGCCAAGAAAAACGAATAGAGGCGAAATTCCCCGAGAATTATTTGAAAGAGCCGCACATAAAATAATAAATGAAAATTTGTCTATAAGATCAGTTGCAAAAGATTATGGAATATGTCATGTGACATTGTATCGTTTTGTAGCAGCGTTGAAAAATAATACCATACCGACAATTGGTTATAAACCTCATAATAAAGTCTTCACAAGAGAACAAGAGGAGCAGTTATCTCAGTATTGCGAGGATTCTGCAAAGCTTTATTTTGGATTATCACCAAAGGAGTTACGCAAATTGGCATATCAATTTGCCAAACAGAATGTCTGCAAATTTCCCACTGGATGGGAACTAAAGCAAATGGCCACCGAAGACTGGCTTACGGCGTTTTTAAAACGAAATAATAAACTGTCAATACGTACGCCAGAATCAACTAGTCTTGCTCGCTCTATGAATTTTAACCGGGAAAATGTAAAGAAGTTTTTCGACAATTAAGCAATGGTAATGGATAGGCATCAGTTTACTCCAAACAATATCTACAATGTGGATGAAACTGACTGCACTACAGTGCAAAAACCTGGTAAAATAATTTCAAAAAAAGGTATAAAACAAGTTGGCGGTATTGTATCTCAGGAAAAAGGTTCCTTGGTAACAATGTGCATAGCCATAAATGCCCTTGGGCAGAGCATTCCACCAATGTTCATATTTCCGTTAAAGCGATACCATGAACGTTTTGTAAGAGATGGTTCTCAGGGTAGTATTGGTGGAGGGAACAAAAGTGGTTGGATGCAGGAGGAAGATTTTCTTCAGTTCATCAAACATTTTGCAAAATATGCAAAACCCAGTGAAGAAAATAGAGTTTTACTGATTCTAGACAATCATATTTCTCACCTATTTATTCCAGTAATAGATTTTTGTAAATCAAATTTCATCACTCTCTTATCATTCCCTCCCAATTTTTTTAATTTTTTTATCCTGTGAATTTCTTTATCCATGTACTTTTGTTTTTGCAATAAATGTGTTGAAAAATTCCTACGATCTTTACCAGATTCACTTTAAAACTGTAGTATATTTCATGTTACTATTGAGACGGTGAGCGTTACATTTGACACCTTCCCGGTGTTAATAGTAACACTCGACTTTTCTTCATATTTGTTAATTTTCTTCACGAGAGAAACAATATTCATCCATATATTTGTTAAAACTGTGTTCGCAAAGTACCATTTTAATTATTGACATACAGAAGTAGACAAGATTTTTTTAATCATCGACACAAAAAAATAAAATATAAATTTTGTTACAATTGATACCGGTCTCCCCTATCTCTATTTACGTCCGTAAATACAACCCATTAAGTAGCATTTGCGACCTAATGGACATAACCTAATAAAGTTTTTGTAAACAAACTTATTTTTTTTATTATGCCTAAAAAACACTAAAAAGGAATTTAGACATTCATCTACATTTTACAGAAAGTGGTCGAGGCGTTTGCAAAATAATAATAGTAGTAGTGATGTCTTGCCTCCACCCACGAATGCTTTTTATCCGGAAGAGATGCTGCATTACACTGGTGCATCTTAATTTCTTTTTTTAGGGTTCCGTGTTCCGTACCCAATGGGTAAAAGCGGGAACCCTATTACTAAGACTTCGCTGTCCGTCCGTCCGTCTGTCACAAAGGTCTATCTTATGAACCGTTATAGCTAGACAGTTTAAATTTTTACAGATAATGTATCTATGTTGCCGCTATAAGAACAAATACTAAAAACAGAATTAAATAAATGTACTTTTACTAAACATTATCGTTTAAGTAATAATTTTAAATAGAATAATAATAAAGTGCTCGGTTGGCAGGCGTTGAGGCGTTGAGCCGTAGCAAGGCAGGTTCGAATCGTACTGAGGCGACTTTTTTTTAATGATTTTTTTTTAATTTTTACATATTTTTATATATTTATTTTTACTTTTTACATATTTATTATTGATTAATATAATTTTTAATAATGCGTTTATAGATAATGAATGGTACGGAACCCTTCGTGCGTGAGTCCGACTCGCACTTGACCAATTTTTTAGCTTAGGAAACCAGCAGATCCCATCCTCTCCCCAGCCATTTTAAAATCGTTTATTGTTTTTAAAATTTATATTCACATTCCGAATTCTAGTAGAATAATATTGATAAGGTTGAGTTTGGGGGAACCACAGTACAGTTTTATGATTAAACCAGCTAGAAAATAAAAAAATATATTTTGCGAATTTCTTTTTTATAGATATTTTTATTTCATAAATCTACCTAATTTTGAAGGCATTCGTTGTTTTTCGGAGTATTTTAATCAGATATATAAAAAAAGTGACTTCCGTTGACAAAACTGATGTCTGGATTAATGATTCAGAATTATTATAATATGAAATTACGTAGGCACTTATAGTTATATTCGAGGAGTGATTATGAATCCATTTGTAATTAGGTAATTTGGTTAGTTTTTTATGTATTCTTGGTAGCGAATTTGAAACCAAACATAACGTAAGTGCTTAGCGACGAATTTTAAGTAACTGAAATCCAACGTAATATGACGTTGGTAATTGGTAAAATTACATTCCCTATTAGGTCAGATACCGACGTCGAGGCGACCCGAATATGTATTCCCCATTTAGGTGCAAATAAGGGTCGTCAGGCGGTCGAACCTTCTTGAACGAGGAGGGATTTTTTAGCCGGTAGGAATCCGGCACTACCCAACCTATGGGTGTCTTATGGAAGATTTTTTCCCTCCTCATAGAAAAAAAAAGAAAAAAAACAAGGCGGTCGAACCGACATTGGTACCCGACGTCGGGTTTATTGAACGCGACGTATACCCGACGTTAGATAACGTCCAAATGCTACTTGGGGTTGCCGTTCCATACTAAAAGTGGTAGCACCTTTGTTATTTTAAATGGAACACCCGGTATATTATTATGTTTTTTTGAAACTACTTCCATATCTCAAAATTTTTATATTATATTAACCTATACCAATCCCTAATAGTTTTCGAGATAAAAAATAAAACATTTGTAAAATAGACAAAAACATGATCTTGAACAAGCATTGGTTAAATCATAAATGCGGTATATTGAAAGCTAATATTTGGTTTATGGGTTAAGGAAAGTCGACATATTCGATCTGTCTAAGTCAACTGATTGGATATCAAACGGTTGAGGCTACTAGAAAAGAGACGAGAAAAATTAATTTCCGTTTGTTATAAAAAATTATTGTTATTTTAAATTCAAGTCTATGTATATTATTTAAAAAATCGAAACCCTAATAAAATTGCTTTTCACCGACATATTATGTTCGTATACCTAAACCTTCTGGTTTCTTCAGTAAAGCCATTTAAAAGATAATAATTGTTTCTTTTAAAGAAAACTGTTACCATGACAAATATTTAAACTTTATAAGTATAAATTGGAGTTTACGTGCTAAATTTCTAAAATTGTAATGGCAACGAAATTCTTGAAATGGGACTATATTAATGGAATTATTAATTTTTAAATAGCTCTACTGAAAAAACCGGAAGATTTAGGTATAGGAATATGATATTATATCGTTGAAAACCATTTTTATTAATCAACAGGTTTGATTTTTTTATTATTTAAAAAATCAACAGATTTTTTAAATAATATACCTACATAGGGTTGAATTTAAAATAATAAATATTCGAGCAAGTTTATAACAAACAAAATTAAGTAATATTTTCGCTCTCCCTGTGTAATATCCAGTCGGTTTCTTTAGACAGTTCGAATATATCTACTTTCGTTAACTTATAACACAAATTAATAAAAACTTTAAAAATGTTTAACTCTTTAAATTATTTTACCAATGCTTTTGTCAATTTTACCCATATTTTATTTTTTACCTCAGAAATTATTAGAGAGAGGTATAGTTTTCAAAAAAGTAAGAATATACTGGATGTTTCATTTAAAATAAGAAAGATCACTTTTCAAATGATGCGGCAACACTGTAATACTGAAAATAATGACCGGTTCTCCACAAACGTCTAACGTGCCACCGCCGTGAATCTCTCTCTCTCTCTCTCTCTCTCTCTCACCCTATATATTCAATAAGTATTAATATAAAATAAAAACACGAAAAGTTAACACAAAATATGTTTATTAAAAAATGTGACTACAAAATTAATTATTATTTATTCCTACAATAAAAATTACTGTCTAATATCATATAAATATGTACATAAAAATTTAAAATTATTTTTATTGCTACAAAATTCTTAGTATGTACAAATCAGAATTGTGCATAATATCTATCAACAACCACCTAGAGTGAGCATTCACAGAAACAACATAAAAACCTTAATTCTTATAAATATTAAATTAATTATATTGTAAATCTAATCTTAGTATATTTTTTATTGCTCAGTACAAGTATAACCTATTTTAAGACTAGAGTTTATAATAAACGAGTAGTTTTTTTCTAAATTATTACTACACATACAAGTAAAATAACTTATATCACTTAGTACATTTTGGGAGTATTTATAACATAATTCGTAATTTGCTTTTTTTTGTTAAAATACAGTTTTATAAGTAAAAATACTGTGATGATACTTTATTTTTTTCGAATAAGTAATTAGTTTAGACTAAAAAAAAATTGCTACAACATACTCGACCACTTTGTATATTGTAAAATTTTACCTTCAGCTTTGTGGATACAATATTGAATTTCAATGTTAAAAGTAAATTTTGCGAGACAGTTTTTTTTATAAAGAAACCCGATAATTTTTTTCTAGAATACTTTTATCAAGTCCTATGCTTTCACATTTTTGCTGAAAAAAGGGTTAACTTATTTGGCTTTGTTCTGATGACCATGAAAACTTGTTAATTACATCAAAAAACTGCTGTTAATTAAAAAATGCTAAAGGAACTGATAAAGAAAAGCTCCGAAAACGTTTTGTTTTCGGTTTGTTTATTAAGTGGAATACTGATACTAGTCAAATATTGAGACAAAAGAAGAATAATAAAATCACTTTTTTATTTTTTTTGTATTTCATATCGCTAAGTTATTTTTTTTTAACTTAGTGTTATTATTAAAAATTTTGTTTCATAGTCTCTATAAACAATGAAAACATTAAAAATCTTATTATTCTTATCTTATTTTTCTTAATTCATATTTAAATAAATGAGAATAATATACCGTGAAATTATGATTGCAGAATATGAACCTGAGAGACACTTTGTAAAGCAAGGGGGCAAAATGGTATTAATTAAAGCTTCAGTTATTTTTTAAAACCTAAAAAACCTTTTTTTTGAAGGCATTGCAATATACAGGATGTTTCAAAAAACATGTGCCACCTCTCGTAGGGAGATTACTTACGTAAAAACAATATTTATTTTTTAAATCAACATAGGGTCTGATTCTGCCTTGTTTGATAAAATACCAAGAGACGACACTTAATCGGTATTAAACTGTCTACACAATTTTGCTAAAAAGAGAAAGACAAGATAAATTTCAGTAATATAAAATTAACTTTAATATAAGAGAGGGCAAATGAGAAATTACATTGACTACACCGCATCGTTGAGACAATTTGTCAAGGCAATACATATTAGGGTGGGTCAAAAAAACTGACTATTTTTTTTAGGCTCTAAAAGGTTGGTAGACACTCAAAAAAATTCTCTCCAATTATGAGCTTTTAATTTTTTATAGGAAGGTCCTCCCACCTTTCAGTTTTCTATTTTTTTCCTTATTATTAGAAAAAAAAATCATATCTTGGTATCTAACCATTTGGAAAAATATCTCGTCCCACATATTTGCAGGAAATTGAATTCTCTAAAAAAGGTCATTTACAATTTTTTTTCTAAACCTCACCGTTAGAAAGTTACTAAGGGTTGAAATTTGATTATTTTAAGACAGATTTCTTTTATGAATTTTATAACTCGTTAACAAAAAATCATTGTGAAATGCGCCACTCATTGTTTTGTAGAAAATTTACTGCTCTACAAAAATGGTTTCCTATGATTAGTCGATTAAATTAACCGTTTAAAAGATATTCATCGTCAAACTTCAATGCACAATAATTTTAACAGTTTTCGAAAACAACTTTCAAATTTCAACAATTTAAAAAGTTCCTACAAATATGTGAGACGAGATATTTTTTCAAAATAATAGATACCGGGATATAAATTTTTCCTTCTAATAATAAACGAAAAAATAGGAAACTTAAAGACGGAGGACCTTCTTATTAAAATTAAAAGCTCATACTTCCAGAGAATTTTTTTGAGGGGTCTACCAACCTTTTTTTCATAGTATAAAATGAAAAAAAATGGTCGACTTTTTTACCCACGCTGATAGATATTCTATTACAGTTTTCTATTATTAAGATTGTTATTATTGTTAATTAAGTTTGGTTTGGCTAGATGCACTAGCTATACCCTACTTTAAAGCTTTCTTCAACTAAAGCTCGACATGTAGTAGATATAATCGAGAAATCTATCCAATTCAATGCAATCAGTCTCTGTCGTTATCAGTTTTTCGAGCAGCTGTACCAACCAGTTCAGTTCGGGAAAGGAGAAGTGATAAATTGGTTTTCTTTATTAAAATAGATCTAGATTGGCAAAGTTGCCAGAAGGGGAATTACAAGAACAAGTTATACCATAGAGACCGAGATTAATGAAAAGATGTATAAAAATAATAATACTTATGTCCAGTATAGGAAAAGAAATAATGTAGGAAATTAAATGAATTGATTTTTTATATAGATTTAGTTTCTAAATAATGCCATCAACTAAGTACCAATAAATTTCTTTTTGGTTATTTTTGCTTATTAGATGAGTAAAGATAAAACCTCGCTATTTTCAATAACCTGTGCTACTTTTTTATGAAACAAATAAAGGTAGTAAAGTTGCTCACATGACTGTGATACTTAAATGGGAATAATATTGGAGCTAGAAAGCTCAGGTTCATAAAGACTGCGAGATTCTAACGTTATTAATAAGAGAAATAATTAATTTAATAAGAACAAAACAACTATCACCAAAAGAATTCAATAAACTCAATAAAGTATTTTCTACGACAAATTACGAATTATTTGGGCTACAAGATACAAACGTGTGGCTGCCACTGTTTTTATTACACTGATTTTCCGAGTATTTAAAAAATTACCTAAGCTACACTATTAAAGAAAAAAATGACATCAAATTACGAATTATTTTGGTTACAACGTGGCTTCAAAAACGAGCGTCTATGCACTAAATGCTCTACTATCTATACATTCTGATATTTTACCCTAGATCATATATACTTACGTGGATAACATCGCTATAAGATTAGCATTAGAAAGGGTGTATCTAATATTACGACGTGCCATTTTCATATCTTCTTTGTTGCACTTATAAAGCGTTCAGGGCTGGTCACGTATACAAAATGGAAGAAAACTGCCTACCGAAATCTCTTCTTTTCGGTAAGTTTGTAGACGGTAAGAGGAAACGGGGTGGAAAACCCAAAAGGTACGAGGATATTTTCCATGAAAACTTAAAAGGGGTAAGCATGTAGAATCAGAGGGAAGAAGCAGCGCACAATAGAATGCAATGGGGAAGAATTGAAACTCAGTTAACAACGACAACCAAAAAGTAAAGAAGCAACAAAATAATGTGATTTTTGAATGTTCGGAGTGCGGAAGAGAGATAATATCACATATCGGGCTTTTCAGTCACAGAGAAGCTCATGACAGGAAACGCCGTGTCTGGATGCGTGTCAAATACTCGTCAGCGAGTAATTGCAGTAAGTAAGT
This sequence comes from Sitophilus oryzae, assembly GCF_002938485.1. Taxonomy (NCBI): domain Eukaryota; kingdom Metazoa; phylum Arthropoda; class Insecta; order Coleoptera; family Curculionidae; genus Sitophilus; species Sitophilus oryzae. The sequence continues at coordinate 1,516,342 of NW_022146409.1, forward strand.
AAGTAAGTAGGAGGAATTTTCAATTAGTGGAAAAAGTTAACAAACTTATAACTTTCCACTAATTATACTTCAAAATTTGAGGAATGTCATTTTCGCATTTAATTATATCATCCGTCAAGTAAAAATGTGATTAGAAATTAAAACTTTATTGTTTTATAAGCTAAATATTAGGCTTTCTCTATGGATACAACTCATTACCGCAAGCTCTTGCTGGGATATTCTATTAATTTTAATTGTGTTTATTTAGACATCGTAAAAAATATAAATTAGTGGTTTCAATTACATTGCATACTTTCTAGTTTACGATCATTCACAATGTTTAACAAACACAATTAAAATTAATAGAATATTCTAGCAACAGCTTGCATTAGTCAGTTGAATCCATATAGAAAACCTAATATTTAACTTATAAAACAATCAACTTTTGATTTTTAACCACAATTTCTCTTGACGGAAGATAATCAAAGGCCAAAATGACATTTGCGAGAAATGTCAATTTTGAAGTATAATTAGTTGAAAAATTAAAGGTTTGTTAACTTTTTCTACTAATTAAAAATGCCTACCACTAATTTTGAGGTTCTGAATGCATACATTGAAATTAAAGGAACAAACTTCTACGCTAATGGAAACCACTAATTTATTCTACTAATTGCCAGGTTCTGAATGAAGATTAACACTTTTACATTACAAAGGATGCAAGTGTGTTCGGTTATAAGTTAATTTTATGTTTCTTAATTTATAGTTCTTATTGATTTTTAAAATTCATATTTTCAAATTCGGCGCGTAGTCCTTAGTTGCCGACCAAATATAGATAGAGCAGCAGTACCGCGAGTGCAACAAAGAAATAATATACCTAGTGGCATGTCGTGGATATGTTTACGACAGTTTTTTGGTTCTCTATTTACTCACATAAGTATATTGTGATCTAGATTTTTTTACGCTTTTTATCTAGTAACCTACACTAGCGACACTCTGTGTCAAAGCTTCTCTCCGCTGAGGCTCATCATATTGTAGTAGGAATGATCGGGGAACCTCTCCAATTCGATATAATCAGTCTCTGTCATTATCAGTTTCTCCAACAGCTCTACCAGCTCGGTGAAGGAAGGCCTCTTTTTCGGGTCCTTGTCCCAACAGTAATACATGATATTGTAGAGTTCCCTGCGGCAGTGTTCGGGTTTGTCCAGCCGATATCCATCGCGGACCTGTAATGGTAATGAATGTTTTAGGTGGTTTAAGAGGGTTAACGTATATGCGTAAAGGTTTGGGACTAAAATATGGTCTTAAAAGCACGAACAGACATAACATTTTTAAAAGAAAAAAGGAAACAATAAGGGATATTTTTCATTATTTTTGTTATGGTAAATATTTATTTTAAAATTTGCAAGAGGGTTAAACTTAGGTTCATATACACGCGAATTGCGAAATGCAATACCAAATATCGCAAAATAAAACCGTCTCTTATTTACGCAGTTCATATGTTAGCAAAATTCGTAATGAATTCTAGGGATATTTGTGTTTTGAAACACACGTTGAAAATGTAACTTGAATGAAGTATTTTATTTTTGTCTCCAGTTCTCATTTTCGTTCTATTATGCTGTGATGGCGTTTGGTTATTTTACATAGGTTTATTTTTATAAGCAAACAGGGTGTTAAAAAAAGTGTATCTAACTTTGTGGGGGTGGATTTTGAGGGGTGGATGATTCTATAGATAAAAATAGTAAATGGTTAATTTATAAAATGCTTCCCAAAGAAATTACAGCCCTGGAACGGTTTAATAAAAATAATATAATTTGTTAATTTTTAAGAGCATAAGCAAACCGTTTTTCTTGAAATTTGGTACTCTTACACACATTTTAATGCCAAAGCGAATGGCAATTGCGAAAATTTCCGTAATAGCCTTAAAAGGGTACTTTCCATTAGCGTAGGGTGTATTACTGCTGGTACTTCTTTTATCCTTATAGATAAAGTAATTTCAATAAATGATACACAAAGCTAGGATACTTTTACATAAAACAGGTGCTCTTCGTTTAGCTCGAAAAGGCGAACGGTTTTTAAGATATTTGCGTTTAAAGATTACGATGCATCGATTTTACTATTAGTAATATGATCAAATGTAAAGAAATTAATAAATAAATTTATCTGCTGATTTCGCTAATGCTAAAAGCGATGCATCGGAACATTTAAATGTAAATATCTTGAAAACCGTTCACCGTTTCGAAAGAAAGGAAGAGCACCTTTTTTTCATAAAAAAGTCCTAGCTATAATTTTCATTTATTGTAGTTACGGAATCTACAAGGATAAAGGAAGTACCACCAGTATTATTCTCTACCCTAATGGAAAGTAACCTTTCAGGGCTGTTACAGAATTGTATACTACCGCCATTCGCTTTGGCATTAAAATGTGTTCTTAAAAATGAACAAAATACATTATTTTGATTTGACCTTTCGAGGGCTGTAACTTCTTCGGGAAGCATTTTAGGGCATATATTCATAGGAACTTTTTGTTTTATTTTTAACTCTAGAATCACCCACCAAAGTTAGGTTCACTATTTTTTTGACACCCTGTATTTTGCATAATGGATAAAATTACTTATTTTTTGCGTAGAAGTTACATTTTTGCGTAGAAGACGTAGGAGATTGCTGTATATCTACATATATAAAATGCTAATGTTAATCTGTGTCATCTCTACTGAAGTAACGACTTGTTCTAGAAAGTTGCTTTTTTTACTAAAAGATAGCTAATTGGCTCTTCTAAAAACTGTCGTAGCCGGATTTTTTGTTTTTCATTTAATTAAAAAATAAAATAAAAAGTTTTTTTTTCCTGATGTCGTGGCGGATGCGCCAGGCTTCAACTAGTTTATTAATAAGAAAAATAACAAAAATAAAATACATAGAATAATTGGAACATGTGTAATATTTAAAAAGTGAAAACGGCAAGGAGCATATCACAATTTAGTGCAATAAATGAGAATTAACGATAAAAAAATAAGAAACTACCATAGAATGTCTATAATAGAAGTATTTTCCAATTCTCGGTGTTTTTGAAAAGTTTTACATTAAAACATTACCAGTTTGTAGTCAAAACATTAAACTTCGCACTACAATTTAAATAAAAATTCAATTAGATTGTAAAAAAATAAATACCTACATAATAATTATTAAGTACAGTTTTTTTCATAATTAACCATTGATTATATTATTATAATCATAACAATAAATAAATGACAAGAGATGGCATATTATAACCTAAAAATTCAAAATTCGCAGTGAATATTTAAATTATGCAAATTCGCAAAATACCAAAACAACTTTCTGTCAATTTTGCCGCCTCTGTATTTTTTAAAATCGACCAGTAACCAGAATATTTGAAATTTGCATGGTTATAGTGCAACTATGTATTGTATGGTTATAGTACAACTAGCTTTTACAAATTCGTAACCATTTCTCCGTATTTTAATAGAAATTAAATATTCAATTTACAGTATACAACAGCATTACAAGTTGCATCTCTTGTTAAACTAAATAAATTAGTCTTGTGGACTAATCACGAAATAAGACACATTTTTTCAAAAACTTTTTTAACAAATGTAGTAACAGGCAAAATGTGGTACGCTATTAAAAATAAAATCCAAAACACATTTTTTTTAAGAAAAAGCGAATCATACTTATTTAAATTATGAAAGTCCGATAGACATAGACTACATATAAACAGGGTGAGACTTAATTAAGTGCAAATATTTTTAGGGGGATTAAGTTTATTAATTATTAATAAAATAAGGAAAAGGAATGCAAATCGTAGTAATGGCCATTTATGTCCCTCCAGTGCTGTTAAGAAGGTGAGTTTTGTTGGTGTGAATAATAACTGTTTGTATATTTATAATCAATTTATGTTTCCTAAAATATTTTGATTAAAAGAAAATATATAAAAGCGGGCAATGCTGTGCCGGTCAGGATTAACCACGTGACTAAAAGTTTATTTGGTATGAACTGTATATAAACCTTCCTTAACGTATATGGGTAATTTATTATAGCTTGTACTACCTATTAATGCGTTGATTTTTTTAACACTTTTTTGTGAAAAAAATTACGCAGATATAAATGTTAAAACAACAGTACGGGGGGTAGGGTTTCCTGTCGCATAATATAAATAACGCTTTATAATTAAAAGAATAATATTCTTTTATAATATTATTATTAATATTACTGATGTACTAATTCCATTAAATATGTTTTTTTAATAATACTACAATGTTAGCAACAGCCTACGCTAGACTTTTTTAGATATCTCTGTATATTTAGATTACAATAACGTAAAATATCAAATAATAGATGAATTAATTATTAATTGTAAACTTCCGAAAATAGTTCTATACATTTAAATTATAATTACGAAAGCTATCTAAAAACATGACAAAATTAATTGTAAACTTAATCGATATTTAAATTTGGATTAAATTTGATATTAAATTTAGATTTAATTTAAATTTTATTGCTAAAGTTTCGTTGCCATTTAAGTGCTCGTGATTTATCACCGTTGAATAAATTTCGAAATATACGATTTAATGAAAGAAACATCCTGATTAATTTATTTCATTTCTAGTTTGCCAAATGTACCATATTATCATGTTTTACCGAAATACTTATCTATAAGGAGTAACGAATTAAATTTAATATATGTACAGGGTGGTCCGAACTGTATTACGGAAAAACGGTAGTGTACTCTGCATAAAAATAAGTAAAAAAGTTCGTATAAATGTATGTCCTAAAATGCTTAGTTTCGGAGACACAGGGTGCAGAAGTTTTATTGTAATGTCGATTTTTTCCAAATAATTTCTGAATTAACGTCAATATTTGGACGAAAATTTGTGTCTGGGAGGTTTTTGACATGATAAATTTGATTTTGATGTCAATATGACTACTTGTGGAGGGCACACCTACATATTTTTTGACTGGTTTGAAGAATAATAACTTTTTGTCGATACCTGTATAAAACTACTGAGACAAAAAATCTACATTTACGAAGTTTTTTACCTAAAAAAGGTCTCTTGATAAAAATCGCTATGAACAATGGTTCTTCAGATATTTGAAATCGAAATTATCAATACCTGTCATCATTGATATAAATTAAAATGTTGACTAAATACCGTATGATCGAAAAAAAAAACGGCGTCCAGTTGGCTTGGAAATGAACATCGTTGACATTCCCCATATAATTTTACATATAAAATGACAGCGATCTTCATTTCATAGCCATCGCTGACGCCGTTTTTATTCGATCATACGGTGTTTGTTCTTAAACTGTTTATTTTTTTACAATCAAATCGCGGTTTGCCGTTTTATCAATTTCTTGCAATTTTTTAATTAAACTTTTACATGCAGCCTCTCTTTTGTTTTCATTATGATAGTCCTTTGATTTTACTTGCCATAAACAAAGATATTCTCTATAAATACTAATGAACTCCGCCAATACCTCCCGCATACTTTTTTCATGTTTACTAGCCATTTTTATCTATCTTATAAAAATTATAATATATTATCTTATAAAAAAATAAGAATCAAGCAATAAACCTACAAGAATCAACTTCAGGCTTGCGCAAGTTTGATACACATGTTCATGCATACTTGCGCAAATCACTGAAAAAAATTTGCATGAAAAAAATTTGTACAAGTCTATGCCACTTGCACAAGCCGGAATACTTGTACAAGTTTGTTCCTACATACGTTCAAAATTCTTATACAAGTACGCTTGCACAAGTACACTTGTCAAGTATGCATGAACATCTGTAGCCCCCTTTAAATGCTTTTTTATCATCATTTTTTATAAAAATTTATGATTAATATAAAAAAAATAAAAATTTCACAAATTTATTATTTCACGCAAATAACTATCTACTCAACGTGTTTATTTTTTTTTCAATAATGACATGTATTGACTATTTAAATTCTAAATATTTTCAGAACGGTTGCTCGTAGCGATTTTTACCAAGAGACATTTTTTTACTTAAAAAGTAACGGAAATTTTATATTTTCACTCAATGGACGAAAAGTTATTACTCTTTAAAACAGTTAAAACACATGTAGGTGGCGCCCTCTATAAATTGGAGTTATATTGACATCAAAATCAAATTTCTCATGTCAAAAAACTTCCAGACACCAATCTTCTTATTTTATCTGAAGAATATGCTGCCGAAGTTTCCGGAAACAGTTCGGACCACCCTGTATATTTTTTATTTAACTACGTTTATTAAAAACAGAAGAGATTCTGAAAATTATGTGATTAACAGCGAACAAGTATTTTCTGCAAAAAAATAGATATAAAGTAATATAATATGACATTTTAAATTCAATAAAATACAACATGTTAATTACGGGAAACTACTTGAATTATTATTAAGATGAGTCTTAAATTGGTGCAAATGTTTTTAGGGGTGGTATATTTCGACTCCAGAAACACGTCTATGAGGTTTAACGAAAAAAAAATTGAAAATTTGGAATTTTTATCTAAAAATTTTGGAATATTTTTTATTTTTTAGTTAAAAAACATAATTTCTTGATAAACAACTTGGCAAAATAAATTGTAGATTAAATTTACAAGAAAGAAAACCCAGAAAAGATTAAAATTTAAGCAAAAAATATATTTTTTTTTATTTTAAGTTAAATAACTGGGTGGTTATTTTAGACTTCTTTCAAAAATAGTAATAAAGTAACAGATTAATTCAGTTAAAAACATTTAATGATATTATAAATAAAGTTAACATACTTAAGGTTAAAGATTAGTTTTTTTTTCATACACATATATTATGGTTATTTGTGTCAATAAAGCTCTACTTCGGTGCATAACGGTAGTATAGCCAGCAGCCAGCATAAGAGACATACAGGTACCGTAAGTATAACAGTTAAATAAACTTTAAAAAATCTTAACTTTAGAGAGCTTATGTAAAATGTTCAAAAATGCTGGGAAAACAAACATGTAAACCTAACATCTTTCGCTAATCTCAAAATATTCCAACTGAACAAGGGACCTAGACAAATATTCATCCCTTGATAATACATATCTATCCGCTGTTACGGCACCCCAGGGTCAAGTTTGCGCCATTTCGTTTACAATAAAAGGTAAAAACGAGGGTAAAAATTAGAAATGTCACGTAGTCCTTTACAAGTTAAAATAAACGTATTTTGGATATAAAATTGTGGAATGATTAAATTATATAAGGTGTTTGGAAGTCTGGACGAATTGTTAGAAATAATCTTCCTTGTTTTTTCTTGCAATCTAAATAATAAAAAAAATATGATATACAGGGTGGTTCGAACTATATTCCGGAAACTTTGGCAGAAAATTGTGCACATAAAAATAAATAAAAAAGTTCATATAAACTTATATCCCAAAATGCTTCGTTTCAGAGATACAGGGTGTAGAAGTTTCATTTTTATTTCGATTTTTTCCTAATAATTTCTGAACTAAATTCGGTATTTGCATGAAAATTAGTATCTGATGGTTTTTTAACATGAGAACTTTGATTTCGATGTCAATATGACTCTTTTTTTAACTGGATCGAAAAATAATAAATTTTCGTCCGTATCTGTCTCGGTATCTGTCTAAAACTACTGTTTAGGTAAAAAATGTCTCTTGGTAAAAATATCTTCGAGTAACCGTTTTCAAGATATTTGGAATGGAAATAGCCAATACACGTTTGTTATTGGCAAAAAATAAATATGTTGACTAGATGATAAAAAACGAAATGATAAATTTGTGAACTTTTTTTAAGCTAATCATAGTTTTTGTTTAATCTTTGGCACAAAAACATTGCAAGTTTATTATTTCAGACTAATAACTATACCTTCAACACGTATAATTTTTGTCAATTATGACATGTATTAACTATTTCCATTGCAGATATCTTGACAACGGTTGCTAGCAGCGATTTTTACGAAGAGACATTTTTTAGGTAAAGTAAGGCGTAAATATATTTTTTTTACTCAGTAGTGTAATACAGGGATGGACGAAAAGTTATTACTATTCAAAACAGTTAAAAAATATGTAGGTGGTACCCCCTACAAGTGGGAGTCACATTGACATCGAAATCAAATTTTCGATCTCGACCACATAGAGCCACGGCGGGGATAGCATAGGCAGCAGAGGTTCCTGCTGATTTAAGTATTATTATATTTAAATAATTTTTAGTACCTACCTTTTTCATTACGTCCGCCGCTGATATTCCGGGATATGGCGTGCTTCCTAAAGTTACCACTTCCCAGATGAGAATTCCAAAACTCCATACATCGGACTTCACCGAGAATATATTGTCGTACAGAGATTCCGGTGACATCCATCGAATTGGTAAACGACCTGGCATAATAAAATAATATAAACAAAAAATTAACAATGGTAAAATCAAACAAAATCTATATACATACAAAATATTTCATAAAATAGCTCGATAAAAGTTCTAGCCAATGTAATTAAACTATAGACAGGTTGAAAAAATACTCTGAAAATGTTGACGTTGAAAGAGTAAGGCCGTGTTTATTTTGGAGCTGTGATAAACTTTAAAAGCAAATATACGAGCGAAGCAATGAAATAAAATGCATTGTGTATACTATTTTTGGGTGGACAGCATATCGCTGAGTACTGAGTATGTTAAAAATGTGTTTGCCTGGGTATTGATATATTTATCTGTCATATAATAAAAAAAAATAAAATACTTATTATATCAAAGATAAAACATGTAAAAGATAAAGTAATGTACAACGAACTAGTAGACAGAAAAGACATTCTAATAAATAACACAAAATTGGAAATAGGAGAAAAACACATATAATATATTCGGGACAACTAATACACAGCTCGGGATCCCTACTACCAGAAATCAACCGAAGAGTTAGCATGAAGTACTTAAGGAAGAAACTCAATCATATTTAAATCTAAAATGCTACTGTATCTAAACAAGAAAACATTCAACCAATGTGTACTACCAGTCATGATCTATGCATGCAAAATCTGGACTCAAAATGGACATTTTAAGGAAACTGCAATATGCTGGGAATAACCCAGAAAGACCAAAAAGAATAGAGTGGATACGACAATGGACAAGATACCCAGGTAATAGATGTCATCCACAGAATCAAGTGGCAATGGGCAGGACACCTGGCGAGAAGGATGGACAACAGATTGAGCACAAAAATTAGAGCGTGGTACCCACGAGGAATTAGAGAGACTTAGAGGAAGACCAAACCTGATATGGGACCATGATATTAGAAAATTAGCAGGGATAACTTGGGCCCGCATAGCCAACAATAGACAACAATGAGAAATAGTTGGTACACCATAATTGGAAATGGTTGAATAAACTGACATAGATGATGATGATGATGATGATGATATTAAAAATATGTACTTGAAAAGGTGGTATATTATCAAATTAACGAACCCCTGAAAGTAACAACAGCGGCAATAACCATTCAAATGTACCCTCCTTCGATGCGTTTATATTGGAGCTGTGACAGGTAGAAAAGTAAATACAGTTAACCAGTGTTTATAAAATGATTAACTAACTGGAGAAGAATTTTTTAAATTATCTTCAAAATCTGCAACATGGTATATCAGAAACGACAAGCATCAACGATAATAACGATAATCAACATATTTCGGACTAAATTGAGAGAATTTCTTCATTTATACACCATTTAAGTAATTTAAGACTTCCATATGTGTATAAAGCCGGAAACCTTTTGATTATGTTATACTAGTTTTATGGACCAATGCAAAAAATTTAGTTGATAAAAGTAAAGAAATATAAACATTTTTTGTTCATGGCTGTTTTTTATCGCTCGCCAATAAAAAGTAGTCAGTCTACTACAATTTATTTCGTTTCTTCACTAGCACCTTTGCTTTTATCATTTATCACAACTCCAAGATAATCATGTCCAAAATTTCGTAGATGTAAAACAGATTGGTTGAAAAAGTGAAAAATAAATTTGAGATCAATTTTTTTTCAAGCTTTAGCCAGAACTCTGACTGATTACTTTTAAAATGAAGATACTGTTTTGCTAAGTAAGGTAAAAAGGTAAGACAGAATTTGGCACTGACATTTGACATTTTCTTTGCGTCACTCTATGTCAAACCCTAGCTACGCTCATGGCCCAGACAGACTGAATTTAAATACAGGGTGGTCCGAATTGTATTTTGGAAACTTATGCAAACATATTCTGCACATAAAAATAAGTAAAAAGTTCGTATGCCCTAAAATGCTTAGTTTTGAAGATACAGGATGTAGAAGTTTCATTTTTATTTCGATTTTATTCAAATAATTTATTAAGTAACGTGAATAATTGGTGTGACTGTGATTGGTGTTTGGAAATTTTTTGACATGAGAAATTTGATTTTGATGTCAATATGACTCCTACTTGTAGAGGGCGCAACCTACATATTTCCAAGGCCTCCTGGTAAAAATCGCTACAAGTAATGGTTCTCGAGATATTTGGAATCAAAATTATCAATACCTGTCTTCATTGACATAAATTAAATACGTTGACTAAATAGTTATTAGACTGAAACCATAAATTTGAAATGTTTTTGTGCTAAAAGTTCAACAGAAACTGTTTTATCATCATTTTTACAAAGAAAAATTTATGATTAATTTAAAAAAATAAAAAGTTCCCGAATTTATCATTTCAGTCAAATAACTATATGGTTGGTTGGTTGAAGTGGCGAGTGCGACCGCTTGTCGAACTCTAATTAGCAGAATTGCTATTTTGATACCACTCACTCTGAGACACTAGTAGCTTTATACAGGTACGGACGAAAAGTTATTATTCTTTAAAACAGTAAACCGTGTAGGTGGCGCCCCCTACAAATAAGAGTCATATTGACATCAAAATCCAATTTCTCATGTCAAAAATTCAATTTTCATTCAAATGTTGACGTTATTTCAGAAATTATATGAAAAAAATCAAAACAAAAATGAAATTTCTACATACCGTATCTCCTCCGAAACTAAGCATTTTAGAACATACATTTATACGAACCTTATTACTTACTTTTATCAGCCGAATATGCTGCCGAAGTTTCCACAAGAAAAACAATGAGTTTTTTTCAATTACACCACTGAATTTGCTTGCTTACCTTCGCTTTTTCTTTCGTAGACGTGCGAGGCGATTACGTCACGTGCAAAACCGAAGTCGGCGACCTTGCACGCGTGCTCGTCCGTGATGAGAATGTTCCTGGCTGCCAGATCCCGGTGGATTATCTGGAAACAAGGAAAAATTTGCCTTAATCCTGTTATAAGACTTGTGGAAAGTGGCGAGCAGTAAACCACTTACACTTTCTTATCTCCCAGATTCCGTTTTCAATTTCATACCTTCTGAAATATACAGGGTAAGTTTTTTTTTCGATTATCTCTATGGTCATATGTCTGAAACTACGGAAGATAGAGAGTCGATCAAGTGGGGAAAGAATTTTTTTTACTAATTTCACTTGGCACGGTATTCTTATTCAAATAAGATTTATCACTTGTAAAATATATCAGTTCATTACAGCAATTGAAGAAATTAAAACCTAAAAAATCTATATAAAAACAAAATGTAAACTTATTGAAAAAAATGGGGACATAAATTCTCTAAAACCCTCACAAAACTGCATTATTTTCTATTTGACTGACTCTTTCGCTTCGTAAAATTAATAAAATAGTTTAGTCATTCTGAAATACTTTCAATATGAAAAAAGTTAATTTTTTAATTCTTCATCTAGATGTAAAAGATATAAATACAGGGTTTTCAATGAAAAAAAAAAATGAAGAAAAATTATTTTATATTTTAGAAAGTTTGGCACAGAATTTTAAACACCTTGTATGGTTTAAATTGCGATATTTATAGCAAAGTGCAGTGCAGACCAACTATATCGTTTTTTATTACTAAGAGGTATGTTATTATTTATTTATTTATTTATGGACAATTAACTAAACTAAATTTTCAATAATGGGTATGACCCCCTCTTGCTCTAACAACATCTCTCATACGATTTGGCATAGATTCGATCAAATTTGATATTGTTTCTTGCGGGATGTTAAGCCACTCTTCCTCTACTGCAACAATGAGCTCTGGGATAGAAGTTGGGGCTCTTCGTCTAGTACGAATTGTTCGTTTTAGCTCATCCCATAAATGTTCTATCGGGTTTAAGTCTGGACTGCATGCTGGCCATTCCATAACTCGAAATCCGACTTCTGAAATGTAATCGTGTACGGTTCTTGATGTGTGTGCCTTCGCATTGTCATGCATAAAAGTGAATTCGTTTCCAATGTAGTCGACGTAAGGTACCACATGAACTGCTAAAATCTCCTCAATATACCTAGCACCAGTTAAACCTCCTCTCCCGTACCGACGGTCGCCCCAACGGATGAAAACTGGGTCGGTTCGCGCAGTTATAGAAATTGCATCCCAGATCATGCAGGAACCACCTCCATAAGCAATCCGTTCCTCAATGCAGCATTCTGCGAATCGCTCACCTTGCCTCCGGTACACTTTTCTTCTTTGGTCGATAGCATAGAGGCATATCCTGGTCTCATCTGAGAATAAAACAGATTCCCATTGTTCTAGTGTCCAATTCAGATGTTCCAGTGCAAAACGTAGGCGTGCTTGACGATGAGCTGGGGTAAGTTTTGGACCAATTGCGGGTGTTTTGGGGGTCATGTTACTTTCCTTCAATCTTCGTCTTACTGTCCACTGACTAATAGTCACTCCTCGTGTTTCACGGAGCTGTTATTGCACCTGAATAGCATTAAGATGCCGATTTCTTAACATTGTTGACACAATAAATCGGTCATCACGATCCGTTGTATATCTCTTTCTACCAGTTCCAGGTCGACTACGAAAGGATGGAGTCTCCTCATATCGTTCACACACTGTTCGAACCACTCCGCGTGTCATATGTACTTGCCGAGCTACAGCTCTCTGTTGAAGTCCATTTTCGATTAAAGCGATTACTTAGGCGGCTTTTTCCGGTGATGTATGCATTAAATTGAAACACTAATCAAACAATGAAACACAACTAATCAAAGAATAAAAGGACAATGTGAAAATTTCGATTACAAAGATAGTAATTGCAATATTTGACAAGTTTGTTATTCTTATTGTCACCACAACACAAATACCTTGGTACGCATATAAACGATAAGTACCCTGAATAAATTTATGCTCATATTAAAGCATGTTAAATTGTCTTTGAAACAGCTCATATTTTTTACTTGCCATGATAAATAGATTCTAAAAGACACAGTTAAAACCAAAAGTTCACAGTGGGCCGATTTCTATGCACGTAAGCTTATTTCAATAGGTTCAGAGATATTAATAAATAAATAAAACATTTCTATTTTTCAGCCTATTTAAAAAAATTATTAATAATACAAGAAATGTCCTGAGATGAAAACTATATTAGGCATTTACTTTACATGACATGTACTTACTTTGCTAAAAATTTTGTGATTTTAAATTATATAAGGTGTTCAAAATTCTACGCCAAACTTTGTAAAATATGAAATAAATTTTCTTGATTTAATATTTCATATGGCATTTTCCACAGTAAACTTTTATCAGAGCCACCCAATATTTTTTCTCTCGTATTTTACCGTTGAAAGAATCATATGTAATTATACCGCAAATATCTGCGAAGCCGTTAAGAATTTTGAAATGCTCTAAATACAAAAAATGTTAATTTTTTAATTATCCATTTATTAAAAAATAACATAGAGGTTTAAATTATTTTATATTTTAGAAAGTTTGGAGTAGAATTTTGAACACCCTGTATGGTTTAAGATGACGATATTAATAGCAAAGTACGATATTAATAGCAAAGTACAAACCATCTAAGGTAAATATCTATGGAATATGTTGATTTTCACGACAGTTTTTCTATTTTTAATATTTTTTTTTAAAGTGGCTGAAAAAAAAATATTTATTTATTTATCAATATCTCTGAAACTATCAAAACGCATCTAAGAATATCTTAGGACTATGTAAAGCCTGATGTAAAGTGATCAGAAAGGAAGCCAAAAATATACCGGGTGCGTCTCAAAAGTGGCTCATCCCTATAACTTTTTTAATTCTTTCAGTTCGCTTCACGAGATTTGGTATGTTAGTACTTATATGACATAAATTAGGATTGATAGACATACTCAATTGTTTTCGGTCACTTCTTCTTTCACCGGAAATGACTACAACTTTTAATTTTTAAATGGAACTCTCGGAATTTTTTTACTTTATTTGGTTGGAAAATTACACTCTGAATAGAATGACACTAAACCTTTTGACATTTTCTTATATGGTTTATTTGAAATTATAAGTTGCGGTCCGTGACGAAAATTTGACTCGAAATACCAAGTGTGTGGAATCAAATTATTCGTAAAAAAATGCTTTTTCGAAATATGCTAATGAGCTACCCTCGTTGCATTTTAAAAAATTGAGATATGATTAAAAATACGATTTGTGCATTTTCCATAACTGGTCAGGACAAGACACTAAAAACATTGATTAAGAACTAGTGTTTTTGACGTAGCCATGGCACTCTAGATTGAATTTTAAAATACGATTTTTTATTAAGCGAGAATGTCAAAAGTTTACATATGATATGTCATTCTATTCAGAATGTCATTTTCTATCGAATAAAGTAAAAAAATACCGAGGGTACCATTTGAAAATCAAAAGTTGTAGTCGTTTCCGGTAAAACAGGAAGTGACCAAAAACAATTGAATAGGTCAATCAATCCTAATTTATGTCTTGTACTAATATACCAAATCCCGTTTTTGTATCTGAAAAAATAAAAAAGTTATAGAGGGGAGCCTCGAGAGCATAGACAAACTAACAAAAGCAAGACGCGTCAACGCTGTACTGCAAAACGGTAACAAGTTTGATAAGAGTTTATTACCGCGCTTGCGTCAACTGGCCTTTTAGACGAGGACGGTTTACTTATGGATTGTGTATTTTGTAGTAGCCTTTTAGACAAGGATGTTTAATTAAAAAGCGTTTATTAAAATCAAATAAATTTATTTCCATCGGTAAAATAAACAATAATTTCTGGACATAACAGATATAAAAACAAAAGTTAAATAAACGAAAACGTATTCCTCTTATTAAAGTAACAAAAAAGATGATAGAAAAACAACAGTTATGGTAAACGAAATAAAAGCATTATTCTTCAAAAGGTACAAAAAAATAATTATGTATATCATAATATTAATAATAGGAACAACAAGAAACATCTTAAAAATATACAACTTTTTCAAATATAAAACAAAAACATAAACTTCACATTTTCACAAGAATTTGCAAAATATTAACATTTCGAGTCTATTATAAAATATAAAGCACGAAAATTCAAATCATAAAAAGATTAAAAAGATAAAGATTCTTATAACTTACAGTCAATTTGTAGGACCTTCGTTTTGTCTACGTTAATGTAATCACAATAATATGTATAATCACAGTAATTATTATGTTCTTCATAAATGTAAAATGTATTAAATTATTTGTTTTTTCGTTTTGTACGCTAATAAAATAATAGTAATAACCAAACAAAACGCAAAATCAGGAATTCAACAGTTCGTTCAAGGATGGTTCAAGGCAAAAACGTTTTTCGTTTTATTTAGGTTAGGTTTGACGAGTGCGACTGCGCGATGATTTCTGACTCAACTGGCCAGCGCAAAAACAATAATTCGACTTCCTCAATCCTTTGAAAAGTCTTGCTTTTGTTAGTTTGTCTATGCTCGAGAGGCACCCGGTATAGGGTGTTTTATTTAAAAAAAATCATCCCTATCCACTCACACTGTTTTGAGTCACCCTGTAGAGGTTAAGTTATATTTTCCCGCAATACATACTTCAAATTAATTTGCACTTAAATAAAATTCCTAAGTTTTATATGTTAGGAGCTACAGATGCTGAGAAATAGAGAAATAAATAAATAATAATAACCTTTGACTTACATCGGTATACTAAGCTCACTTAATAAAGCTACCGCATTAATAACTCACCCCGTTCGCCGACAGGAATTCCATCCCCCGCGCCACCTGGTAGCAGAACGACGTGAGGTCCCTCGAAGTGAGCGACTTGCTCTTGCCGTGCATATTATTGTAATAGCGCTCCGCCCTCGAGTTCCTCAGGTAGCTCTGCAGCTTGCCCCGCGTTATGTACTCCATAATAAGGAAGACGGGCTCCTTGTCCGTGCAGCAACCGAGCAATTTCACCACGTTCGGGTGCGGTTCAAGCATTTTCATCACCTGGAGCTCGGACAGGAGGTCGGATTTCTCCTTCTCGTTGGCGTTCTCTTTCAGGGTTTTGACGGCGACGATTGTGGGACCGGCGTCTTTGCCTAAAAAGAAGAATAGTGTTCAGTGAGTAAGAGAGTTATGTAAATTGTTTGTAACATTGCAGGTTATACAGGGTGTCCCAATATTCCGCGGACATAGAACGACTACGAAGTTTTGGAATCAAAATAAGTTCATTAGATACAATTTACCACTATATAATAGTGCTTCGCTTGTCCGCTAGAGGACATGAAACTTTTAAAAAAATAAACACATTATTTTTTCAGATATCTTAAGAACCGTTATTCCGATTTGAATGAGATTTTGGGGGACTATGTTTTGCTAAGTGGCTTTAACTAGTAGTGGGAACTATCGAATGAATACTATCGAAACATTCGATAGTTGCAATTCATTCGAATGATTCGATAGCTAGTAAAAAAAACATTCGTTGAAAACTATTCGAATAAAAATTATCGAATAGATGCGTCATCTGCCTTGAAATATTGTATTCTAGTAATTCGGTAGCAAAAACCATTCATTTATAAAATTCATTCATTTATCAAATTCATTTATTCGTCAGGATCGATTATAATAAAATATTAACTGGATTTTAGTTGTCGCCCGGCGACGTAGGTTTCTTTCCGAGAAACCCGACAGCGGTCGGTGGCAATGCTATGAAAGAAGCCGGCATCTTTGATTTTTTGCGGAGTCATATAAAGATAAGGACACATTATTTTTTTTTATTGAGGTGCTAGTATTTACACAGAAAATACATTATGAAGGGCGCTGTTGCCATATATTGGTATTAGTTGATATTAGCAAAGAATATTATTGTTTGGCTTTAGTTAGTTAGCGATAGTAGGTATGTATAAATATTTTGCATTTTTTTTATTAATATTCTGTTGTTAGGTTAGGTTAGGTTAGATAATAAAATATTTTGGATGTAGGAAAATAATTTTTAATGTTTTTAAGCAAAGACTGGTTTAATAAAAATAATAATAACAGTAATAATTTGTTATACCTATAACAACAAAATTTAAAATAATTTAATATAAACATTTTTTTACGTAGTAGCAAAATATAAACAACAAATTAGATGTCAAAATTATTTATATTATATCCTATTTAAAAATAATATAGTCTTTAAATTTTTTGTGGCAACGTTGGTTTATTAAATAATAATAATTACAGAACTAATTTGTTATATTAACAACAAACTTTAAAATCATGAAATATAAACATTTATTAATTTTCTAAGCATGCAGTGTAATGGAAGGAAAATATAAATAAAAAATTAGAAATCAAAATTATTTATATTAGGTACTTTATATTTACTATTTAAAAATAATATTTACTTTTACTGGCATTTACTTTAAAAAATAAATGAAATATTTCTTCGCAAAAAACTACATGTAAGAGAATTATGCCCACTTGCACCGTTTGTATAAACTTTGTTTAAAGGCTAAACAGTGATTAACTACAATAAAATATGTATAGTTAATCACTGTTTAGCCTTTAAACAAAGTTTATACAAACGGTGCAAGTGGGAATTAGTATAAACAAAAAACAAACATTGTTAACTTTTTTTTTAAATTGGCACGTGTAAAACTTTCAATTTAATTTTCTCACCCCCATAGTTAGAGTTCGAGAACCATTTACTTAACCACATTACTTAAATATGATTATTAAGTTCAACTAATTCGTATTATTAAAACATCTAAAATACAAATATGTATTTTTAAAATTTCCCATTAAAAAATAGACCTATAGACCATATAAAATAAAATAATTGAAAGATCGGGCTACGGAAAATCACACAAATTTTCGGAAAAATTTTGACACCTGCACACGCACACAATCGTCAATTAAAAAAAAACTACTATTTTAGTATTTTAAATATTTTAATAAACGCAAAAATAGCACAGTATTTATAAGGTGAAGTTATAAAAATTTGGAAGAACTAATAATGCACTGACGCACACAAAAATCAAACGAATACTAAATTTCATTTATCAAAAAAATTCGATAGTCGTGGCTCAACGATAACCATTTAGTCGCACGGCGAGGTTGTCACATATGCTTTAGTATACAAATGAATGAATGATTTTATTCGAATAAAACCATTCGATAGTTGAAATCATTCATTCAGTAACCATTCGATAGTCTAATTCATTCGATAGTTCCCATCGCTAGCTTTAACATTTGACTTTCACAAAAATCAAGAAAAAGTAAGAGGAGGGTGAAAACTACCCCCACCCCTAAATAAATTTTAGTAAAATATTTTCCAACTCTACCGACGACAGATTTTCTTTTCGTAGAAAGAAAATCTGTCGAAGAGAAAGAAGCGTCACATCGCATAATTTTTGAGAAAAAACATTTTTGGAGAAATTGTTTTTCCAAAGCAGACCTACAAAATATACAAGGAGTTCCAATATTCCGTGGACATAGAAGAACTACGTATTTTTTGAAACTAAATAAGTTAATTTTACATAATTTACCCTTATACAAAAGTGCTTCGCTTGTCCGTTAGAGGGCATCAATAAAAATTAAACCCGAACGTTTATTAATTTAAAATTTATAAATTTCTTAATCTTTTTATAATGCTTATTGTCAAATATAATTTGAAGGGTACAGGGGGAAAACGGGCTAAGTCAAATTTTATGATTTTGAGATAAAGCAATTTTAAAGTTCAAAACGTTGCAAAAAATACAATATTTCAATTTAAAAAATTCTTCTTTTACCCATATGTTCCCTAACTATCTCGGTTCTTTGAGTCATAAAGTTTTCTCTTTTAGAAAAAAAATTAATAGAAAAATCAAAAATTTATTGGTGAATGGTCGTGACTTAGCCCGTTTTTTCACTGAATTTATAACACTTTGGTATTTTGAAGTATTTTATTTCACTCAATAACCAGATTTATGCCTACATAAATAATATAGAGAAACAGCCCATATAACACACAATATCCGCAGGATATTCATAGAATGTCGGAATGTCCCATTATAAGATCATCTTATAAAGACATCTATAGGATATCCTCCAGACATCCTGAAATCCTGTAGATGTCTCAGAGTAGAATATCCTATGGATATCTCTGTCGCATATCTAATGTACATCCAGCTGAGATATCCAAACATGCTCATGATAATAAAATATCCTAACAATATCGTCTAGATATTTAGGAAAAATTAATAATGTACTACTTTTTATATTACATAAAATGCAATAAACCATACAGATAGATATATATTACGTCAAGGCAACAAAATATCCTGTTGGTATCTTCTGGATAATCTGGATATTTATGAGCTTGGCCACTCCCAGTAATACAGAGAATTTAAAACGTCCGCGCAAAAAAATTCCAACAATCCATCTCGACAGTTGTTTGTTTTTGCATCGTGTATTATTCAGTTCCTTGATTTAGTGAAATTCGAGGTGAATTCGGTCGTTTGTCGATATTGAATGGGCTTAAAATGACTGAAACTAACAAAACTGGTTGAGTTTGACTTAGTTTTTTCTTATACTCATAGTTCTAGCCTTGTTCTAGCAGAAATTCTATCCTAACCTCAACTAATGTCGAAAAACGACGAACGACTCACGGTCTCACAATGAAAAATTTGTGACAAAATTATAGGTGAAAATTTGTTGAAAGGCGCTTGTTCTTTATTCCTAAACCCATTTTCGTGTTTGATCTATTCAAACAGAAATCCTATTTTTGTGTTTAAATTGTGAGTTTCTGGAATGTGTGGTGTTAGAAATTATACCTATATCCTGTGTGCTAACTTTGATGTAAATTGTTGCTGCTAGACAAACTGCTAGACTCCATAAAGGGTAGTATAATCTGGTATAATACCATACGATCGAAAAAAACGGCATCAGAGGTGGCTTGGAAATGAAGATTGCTGTTATTTTGTATGTAAAATTATATGGGGAATGTCATTGATCGTAATTTT
The DNA here is from genome assembly GCF_002938485.1 of Sitophilus oryzae. NCBI lineage: Eukaryota > Metazoa > Arthropoda > Insecta > Coleoptera > Curculionidae > Sitophilus > Sitophilus oryzae. Next base: position 1,536,583 of record NW_022146409.1, read on the forward strand.
CAAGCCAATTGAACGCCGTTTCTTTTTGATGGTACAGTATAAATTGAAAGCTCTTAACTCATACAAATAAACTTCTAAATTTTGACTTAAAATTCATTAACATAATATGAATTAGAGCTGTTAATAAAAATATTCAATGAATAACGTCAAAATGTGGCTAAATAAAACTAAATCGCGAACGTTTTTACTATAAACTAAAGATGAAGTAAATATTGTCAAATAACAGTCCTCATATAATGCCCTCTGATGGACAAACGAAGCACTGTTGTATAGAGGTAAATTGTGCCCAATGAACGTATTTTGATTTGGTTTGTGTACGAGAAAAATTGAAAAACTTCACTTGCACACTGAAGCACTGAAGCAAACTGAAACGATTTGTGTTTGAATATGTGAATACACAGTCCGGTAGTTGGAACGGAAACGCTATGGGCTAGGAATGATACATTGATCTGAAGCGATTAAGAGCAATCCATTTAAAAATTGTTGTCCTATTATAGACCATTAAGGAAGCATTGCTTTTATCATTGTATTTAATGAAGTTCAAATAATAATCATGGAATTTGACTAGATACAAAATTAGATTTAATGTTTATAGTCCAGTAAATAAAAATTGAAACCATGGCTTAATTCGTCGACTGGGCCTTTTCGGAAACGGAAAGTTAATTTATGAGAATATAAAAGATGAGTCTTAAATAAGTGAAGATATTTTCAGGGCTTTTAGATCTCGATACAAGAAACATAATTTTCTTTCTAGGTTTATGGGTTTTCTATATTTCTGGGTTTTCTTTCTTGTAAATTTTGTTCCACTATCTATGTTGCCATATTATCAAGAAATTATGTTTTTTTAACTAAAAACTAAAAAAAAAATTCAAAATTCAAAATTTTCCAAAAAAAAAATTCGCAATCATGTTTCCACCCCTAAAAATATTTGCACTCATTTAAGATTCATCCTGTATAGTATAGTATAGTAATAACCACTAAATATTCTTAAACAGTTTTGTCAAATAACATTAATTTTTTAAATTTACTTGTATTTTTTCAGTGATAATAAAGAAAGTTTTGTTGCAAAACTTAATAATTCTTTAGGCCTAATTCGCTTCAAGCAAAACATTCCTTTTTTCATATACACAATGTTTTATTTTATATGTTTTGACTGAACAAGTAAGAAGTAAGGTAAAACGTTATGTTTATACCGGGTTCTACAACGAACCGTTGCGTTTAAAACTTCAACACTAAAGACAATGTGTGTTCCAAAAATGTTTTATTTCAAAATTCATCACGTTTCTTCTTTGAGCTCTACAAATTTTACAGAAACTTTCCTAAAATACACATTTATTTTAGAAGTTAAGTAACTGAATATAAAAACTCACTCGAATCATATATTTTTTCGCGCTGAACTTGTTCATAAAATAAATTTGATTCTAAACGTGCCTTCTACTAGTCTCCGGTTAACCGAAACGTCAAAAATTCAATTTAGCTGTGACCTGTTTTCCTTCAAAACCATATTTTCAACTCCTTTATATCTCGCTAACTAAATTGTCTCGTTTTTTCACGGTAGCTTCTGAATGGAGCAAGAGGCCAACGCAGTGTCTTTCTTCCGCTTGATATTTAAAAGAAAATTTCGCAGACAGTGCGGTCGTTCTTATCGCTTTCAGACTTACTGCGACCATTGTCTTTTCTATGTAAAGGCGGAGTGGCTTTTGTGGTGATAAGCTTTAACTTTTAATTAATTTTTAAAATCCACGAGACTTAAAAATAGTAAAGCTTCATTCGGAACCTCCAAATTAGTGGAATAAATTAGTGATTTCAATTAACGTAGAAGTTTGTTCATTTAATTTCGATGTAAGCATTCAGAATGCTAAAATTAGTGGTAGTCATTTTCAATTACTAGAAAAAGTTAACAAACTTTTAATTTTTCAACTAATTATGCTTCAAAATTTGTGATGAATGTCATTTTGGCCTTTAATTCTCATCTGTCAAGAGAAATTGTGGTTTGAAATCAAAAGCTGATTGCTTAAGCTTCATTCAGAACCTCGCAATTAGTGGAATAAATTAGTGGTTTCAATTACACTTTATACTTTTTAGTTTACGATCATTCACAATGTCTTAACAACACAATTAAAATTAATAGCATATGCTAGCAACAGTTTGCAGTAATCAGTTGTATCCATAAAGAAAAACTAATATATTTAGCTTATAAAACAATAAACTTTTGATTTCTAATGACATTTTCTCTTCACGGATGATAATCAAAGGCAAAAATGACATTGCAACTCAATGACAAACAAATGACTCGCAAATTTTAAACTATAATTACTGGAAAAGTTAAAGTAACAGTTTGGTAACTTTTTCCACTAACTGAAAATTCCTACCACTAATTTTGACGTTCTGAACACTTATATTCAAATTAGAGGAACAAACTTCTACGCTAATTGCGAGGTTCTGTATGAAACTTTAATTCCTAAATTTACTTATTATTTTATACAGAGCATTGAAAGATGTATGATTTATTTATATATTTTTAATTAAACCCGCTATACAGAACGGCGCTTTCATAAGATACGGAGGCTCCAAACAGAACGATAGTTTGAGGATGACATACCAAGAATGTGTAAAAATTTGAGAAACAGCTTAATGTAGTATTGAACAATAAAAAAAATAAGTAAGAAAAGTTTACTCAGCATTAAAAAGACCATGCCATAACGTGGAATACTTCCAAAACCAAAGCAGGGACAGCGGTATGAGTATCTAGGCCAAAAACTATAAACTCCGAACTAATGGGTACCTGTCCCAGCATCTTTCAGGTAGAAATCTACGCTATCGAAAGATACGTACAACTTGTCTTAGATAGGAACTACAGGAAACAAGAAATAACCATCTCATCTGATAGTCAAGCAGCGTTAAAAGCGATCAACTCAGTATCAATCAATTCGAAGTTGGCCAAAGAATGCGTAGAGAAGCTAAACAAATTAGGCAAAGAAAATAAAGTCCTCCTGCTCTGGATGCCTGTCCGCCAAGGGATAGAAGGTAATGAGAAAGTAAACGATTCAGCTAGAAAGGAAGCAAACCCTGGAGCAAACACTCCACTAAATCAGCAGAACCGTTCTGCTTCCCAAGTGAAAACCAACTCGAAGTGGAACTCAAGAACTTGGAAGACTCCATCCGCAAACTGGAATGGGAATCTTGCAATGGTCTATAAGACACTCGAAGAAATTTTTCAGGACTTACGACCGAGAAAAATTAAACATTTTTCTTGATTTATGTGAGAATAATCTTTGGATTGTCACGGGGTTTTTAACAAGACACGGTCTCGTCAATGAACACCTCAGTAGATTGAATGTAAGAAATAATGGCGAATGCAGATTCTGTGGGAAAAATGACTACAGTGACTTTCAAAGATTTTTTTCGATAAGAAAAGTTTCTAGAAGAACCCACAGATTTTTACGCACTATACTGCTGTATGATACGTGGAGATATGAAGACTGGGGACATAGAGCGAGAGCCTATGTACGTCCCAGAGAAACAAGATTATCGATTGAGACTTCCGGCTCCTGGAAACCAATTCAGCAGCACTCATTCCATCACAAATCGGTGGTTTGAAGCGCATGGTAGGATGGTTGGTATACATAAGCATATCGCTGAATACAAAGTTTTGGTCTGTTTTTTTTTATTACCCACACTGGTTGCTCCTCTTACACCTCTCACAACTGAACACTGGCCTAACCGTTTGCTTTAGATTACGGAGACAATAGAACCAGGAATAAAATCAGGCGAACTTAGTGTTGAGCAAATACAAGACCAAAACTTCTTTGCAAGTCTTTTTTCTTTTGAGTTTTTAATATATTTTTACTAGAGGCACTTTCTGCATAGAAAATCATGGGATAAATATCTACTCTTTTTAGTAATTTAATGTAAATAAAACATTAGAAAGAATTTGTCAGAATATTTTATCAGAGTAGTGGAATTTATCAGAGTATTTGTCATTATTTTAAAATATATCTATATATATATAAATCTGACTGTCCTGACTGATACTGACTCATCAACGCCCAGACCAAACCCTTGACCCTAGAAAGCTGAAATTTTGCACAGGGGTTCCTTTTATGATGTTTACGTAAGATAAGAAAGGATTTTTTTAAATTCATCCCCTAAGGGGGTAAAAAGGGGGGTGAAATATTACAATATTTTTTATTTAAAAAACGGTCAAGTTTCCGAAAAAACGCTTAAACACGTATATTTTATTTTCTTTTTTTACATATTTTAAGATTTTTTAAAAATATATACAGGGTGTTTCGAAAAATCTGGTCATTGATTAATCACGATCCTGCTTAAAATGCTTGACGTAAAAAGATGATTCTTGGCAAACGGATTGACTGTGGGGTGTAGAGGTTCGATAAGAAGGGATTTTCCGAAACTCGAATTCTAAGGGTGTGAAACCACCCCTCAAATATTAGAATATTTTTATTTAAAACCGGTGAGTTTTTCGGAAAACTCTAAACACGTATATTTTATTTTGTTGTTTTACATATTTTAAGATTTTTCAAAAATTTATACAGGGTGTTTCATAAAATATGGCCATTGAGTAATCACGATTCTGCTTAAACTGCTTAACGTTTAAAGCTGATTTTTGGCAAACGGATTGACTGTGGGGTGTAGAGGTTCGATAAGGAGGGGTTTCTCGAATCTCAAATTCCAAGAGGGTGAAAACGCCCCTCAAATAATCTATCTATATATATATAAATCTCTAAGTCCTGACTGATCACTGGCTCATCAACGCCCAGACCAAACCCTTGACCCTAGAAAGCTGAAATTTTGCACAGGGGTTCCTTTTATGATGTTTACGTGAGATAAGAAAGGATTTTTTAAAATTCATCCCCTAAGGGGGTAAAAAGGGGGGTGGAATATTACAATATTTTTTATTTAAAAAACGGTTAAGTTTCCGAAACACGTATATTTTATTTTCTTTTTTTACATATTTTAAGATTTTTTAAAAATGTATACAGGGTGTTTCGAAAAATCTGATCATTGATTAATCACGATCCTGCTTAAAGCGCTTGACATAAAAAGCTAATTTTTGGAAAACGGATTGACTTTAGGGTGTAGAGGTTCGATAAGAAGAGATTTTTCGAAACTCGAATTCTAAGGGGTGAAACAACCCCTTAAATATTAGAATATTTTTATTTAAAAACCGGTGAGTTTTTCGGAAAACTCTTAAACGCGTATATTTTATTTTGTTGTTTTACATGTTTTAAGATTTTTAAAAATTTATACAGGGTGTTTCATAAAATATGGCCATTGAGTAATCACATTCTGCTTAAACTGCTTGACGTTTAAAGCTGATTTTTGGCAAACGGATTGACTGTGTGGTGTAGAGGTTCGATAAGAAGGGGTTTCTCGAATCTCAAATTCCAAGAGGGTAAAAACGCCCCTCAAATAATCTATACTAATATATAAAATTCTTACATATAACTGATTAATCACGATCCTGCTCAAACCACTCAACGTAAGAAGCTCAATTTTGGCATACAGGTTGATTCTAGGGTGTAGAGGTTCGATAAGAAGGGATTTTTCGAAATCCCAGTTCCAAGAGGGTGAAACCACCTCTCAAGTATTACCATATTTTTTATTTAAAAAACGATCCAGTTTCCGAAAAAACGCTTGAATACGTATATTTTATTTTGTTTTTTACATATTTTAAGACTTTTTAAAAATGTATACAGTGTTTTGAAAAATCTGGTCATTGATTAATCACGATTTAAGTGCTTAACACACTTTAAAGCGCTTGACGTAAAAAGCTAATTTTGGAAAACGGATTGACTTTAGGGTGTAGAGGTTCGATAAGAAGGTATTTTTGAAACTCGAATTTAAGGGGGTGAAACCACCCCTCAAATATTAGAATATTTTTTATTTAAAATCCGGTGAGTTTTTCGGAAAAATTCTTAAACACGTATATTTTATTTTGTTGTTTTACATATTTTAAGATTTTTTAAAAATTTATGCAGGGTGTTTCATAAAATATGACCATTGAGTAATCACGATTCTGCTTAAGCTGCTTGACGTTTAATGCTGATTTTGGCAAACGGATTGACTGTGGAGTGTAGAGGTTCGATAAGGAAGGGTTTCTTGAATCTCAAATTCCAAGAGGGTGAAAACGCCCCTCAGATATTGCAATATTTGTTATTTAAAAAACGGTTAGTCTTTCGGGAAAATGCTTGGACACGTATAATTTATTTTGTTTTTTACATATTTTGAAATTTTTTAAAAAATCATACAGGGTGTTCCAAAAAGTTGGGCAATTGATTAACCACGATTCTGCTCCAGTTTGTATGTTAATGGAAATTCTTGCTTTGCTTTATCATATCACCATTACAAATGATTAATTCGACGCGAACGAAGTCGCGGGTACATGCTAGTATTATATAAAATCAGCATTTCTCTCTTTAACTTGTTATGCATTCGCCGGAAAGACGCTATTTGTTCGAAGTTCTATGACCCGCTCATCACTAGGTGATATTTATGTGGTAAAAGACGTGTTCCACACAATATGACACAGAACGTCATGTCCACCACAGCGTTTGTAGCGTTTTATTTTTCTTTTTATAAAATTCCAAATTTTAATATTGCTGGCGCCATCTATTCGCTAGATGTTAAACTTCATTCAGTACAGGTAGCGGTTCCTTTCCATAAAAACAAATTTCATCCAGTATAGACGATAGAGTTCACTTAACTATCTTTGGTCATATGACCTGTCAATTCGAAGACTTCCGTTTTGCGAAAAGGAGGAGGTAGGCTTTTTCCGAGAGATTGAGATCAGAAAAAGACGCGTGGTTCAGCGTCCGACGAATCTCAGAGAAAAAGGGCTTTCTGAAACACTTTTCCTAACAGTAAAGGCACGGGTATCCAAAGGTGGAGATTTGAAATCCTGTAGAATATACTGTTCAGAGCCTAGTTCGTGTTTTTTTGGCCTTTTCCTGGAATAAGATCACAGTAAGTGTATCTACCATTTTGTATCGCCATGTCTAACTAAATTTTATTTCAGTTATTCCCGTTTTTTATTTATTTTGATAATGTTTGATTGTGCATTACTGGTTTGGATCAGCATATAGTTTGGCTATATTTTGGAATGTGTACAGCTGATTTTCAGACCGTAAGTTATTTTTTTTTGGTATTCGGTGACTGTTCTGAGAGTTTTTTTATAGAGTAACTGGCATATAAGAAATTGACGTATAAGTAATTGGCATATGAGTAACCACTTTTGAGACAGTATTTATGACTCTACATTTATTCTACTGATATCGAAGACTCCTGCTACTATCGAAGAGTCTACATCCACTTCCGTTAGTCTGGAGACTGCCTGCCTATCTGTTCACTACGTCATAAATTAAAAAAAAAATACAGATAAGTTCTAAGTTCAACACACAAGGTATTCCCTAAATTTTTTTTACTTTGAGATAATATTTTGAATATCTCTGTGAATTGTTGTCATTTATTCCATATATTATAGTCAAAATTTACCTTTTAGTTAACATTATAAGTCATGCTTTGTCCTTAACGGTACGTTTTACTTCAGTATGATCTTTTATGTGAGAATCGCTAACACGGATTCATTTTTGAAGGTTATTGTACACGATTTGTTTCGAAACATCATCGTATTGGTACTTACATAAATTTCACCTGTTTATATATTACGTAGTATAGTATACTGAAGAGAACTTTAACTAAATTTGAGTTTACTTAAAGCAACTAACGATTTCATTGGGATAATTGAAACTGGGTTTAAACTGATTGATAATTGTGTTCGTTTTTAAATAAATGTTCAACGTAGGATAGTTATATATCTGACTTTTATTCTTGATGAACATAATAGACCCTTATTGCTGTTGATTATTTTATTTTAGCTATTTCATGATCAAATTTTTCTTACTGGTTTCTTACTTTACCTTTTCATACCCAAAGTAAGTGGCGCCTTTTACTGTCTTTGACCATTACTATTTGAATACTTAACATCAATTTTAGAATCTTTGCAGCCTATACCTTATTACTTTTATTTTATTATTTAACAACATTATTAAGTCACCACAGGTCACAAGTCTTACCTACGAACCCAGCTCTCCTCTAACCCTGAGCAACGGATACCTTTTTCTTTCTGTTTGAGTGATGACAGAAAAAGTCGTCACACGTTGGCGTATAAGAAATTATAACTGCATATTGTAAATACTCGAACCATGTGCGATTCTGTATCCGTACTCATATATCATAATCCATTAACCCTTTAGACCCTAGGATTAACATCTTTCTACATTGAACATATCTGGGGTCGTAATTGATAGCAGGAGATTGAGACTCTAGACGCCCTACAGAGTTTAGCAGCCCTTTCTCATGTAGTTATTTCCTAATTACTTGGTTATTTTTAAATCTATTTTTCTACATAATATCAATCTATTTAAAATTTATAGGAACATTTTTTTGAGTGACATCATAATGTGTTTATTAAAAATGAAACATTTACAGGAGTTAACTTATATTAAGCTTCAGTTATATTATGTCTATTTATGCCAAAATGAATATACCTAAATCATTTTAAATCCAAATAAAAATATATTAAGTACTGAGATAATAAGAAAACATTTAACAGAAAATTGTTAACCAGATTTGTATGTTGCAATTTGGAACCAATTTACTATCTTCATTAAGTTTAAATTGACCACCCTACTACCCTCCTATAATAGTAAAACGGTCAATATCAATTTTCGTCACTATAGATCAGTGGACATATACTAAACTAGCCCAAAGATGTTTGACATTACCTCATTTAGCCCAGGGCTGGCATTGGACTTAATTTGATTTTAAACCGGACTATTTTAGTTATTGGTACAGATAGCGTAAAACGAGAAAGAGCAAAGTGTAGAACATAAAAAACTAAGTGACAACTATGCGAATTTCGGACTTAACATTAGTTTGCTTCTAGGGCACAGATATGGGTGTTAGAGAAAGATAGGTGTATTAGAGAAATATTTATTTTCTATTTTTGAAGAATTTTTTAACATATTTTAAATAATTTTTTAAAGAAGGATTTTAGAATTTAAAATATAAAAGCAAAATCTGCAAGTTTTATTTACTTGAGTAGGAAATAGAGTAAAGCAGGCATCAAAATATTATCTATTTACAACCACATATGTGAGACTGACATTACTGACTTTTAAAAAATTTGAAAGTGTCAAATTATCTACATTTCTTCCATCTTCCTCACCCATTTCCCTCATCCATTTCCCTCACCGATTTCCCTCATTCGGTTTTTCTTATTTCTCGCCTCATTTAATTAAGCAAAATGTTCTTGTAATATCTTTATTAAATACTTATTTAACATCAACAAAATTAAACAAGAAGATTAACAATAATAATTGAAGATTTTAATACATTTATTTGTTGAAGGTAAAAATGCTAGACTTCTTTGACTTAAATATTCTGGCATAAAAAAGTGACGAGTTTGTGATATTTTGATATGTCAGTATTTTCATCGGCGTTCTCGCTTTTACCGGAACGAAAATTTATTTATTTCTGCACAGAGGGTATTAAGAACTAAAAGTTGGCCAAAATTATGTTTTATGATTTTTTTTGCTTTTTTGCTAGTAATATTAATTATTAGAGGAGAGGGTGCTAATATGGAACCTCATTTTGTTTTTCCTACACAATATTTTTTCCTCTACTCTGAAACCCTTTCCACCGATCAAATAGGGCCATTCTGTGCAAAACCAAGCAATTGGATGAGGACGCTAGAACAAGAAAGTAATTTGTATATTATCGACGATATTTGAGCGAGGATGGGTGTTATAGGGTAAAGACTATTTTCTTTAAGAATCTATTTAAATCAATGTTTTTTTGGCAGTGGCAAATATTGGCAAGATTTTTGTACATATTCCAAAGCTGGAGACTTTAAGCATTGAACGGATACTAATTTCAATGCGGAATATTGCCGAATAGTCTTACACCTTATAAAAATGCCTCTGATTTTTTAAATATAAAACATTATAAAGAAATAGAATAGAAGGAAACGTTTCAAAAAAAAATATGGCATAAAACAGGACTTGCCAGCTGGCTCTGTATCCATCATGACAGTTATTATAAACAATTTGCAAAAAAAGCACTACAAACAATTCCACTATTTTATAATCTTAGAAATATTCAGAATACACTCAAGATAATTCATACTTATAATTGAAATATATTATTTATTTGATAGTCAACTTACGACTTAAAAAAAGCTAATAAACGTGCTTACATTTAGAATTTATAGATTTGTATTCCGTTAAGATAAAAAGTGAAAATAAAAAAAATATCACTTTTGGCCAGGTTTATAGACCAAATACCCCTATGTGCGGCCCCGGCGCGGCGGGCGCGGCGGGCGCGGCGGGCGCGGCGTTTCAATATGGTTAGGTTAGGTTAGGTTAGTTAATCAGGTAAATTTCCTCTTAATTAGCTACTTCCGAACCCTGCTCGCATCTCCGAAAAAGCCACATAACAATACACGTGATGCATATACGCAAAGTTACGCATCACGTGTATTGTTATATGGCTTTTTCGGAGATACGAGATATGAGCCATATTTGAAGATGCGAGTGATCAAGAATCAAGAATAGGTGCCCAGAGACGGCGCTGGCTGCCGGAAAGCAGAAACCTGCCTCCACTATGTTCGTACCCTTAGAGTATCTATAAGCGCGAGAAAGATAGTTTATTGAGACCCGTCGGCATGCGGCTGACGTAACAGTATTTTGGAGTACTTCAAATTTTCATAAAAACAATTTTTTTTGGGTTTCATTTCAATTATTTGCAGGCTTTTAATTCAGAGATTATTTTGTTGGAATTAACTTACCATGTAAAAATATGTATTTATAAATTGAATATTGACGTGCATAGTGTAAATAGTTTAGAATAATTACTGCAAATAAATATTTTAGTAACTACTAATTTCGCTACTAACTACTAAATCACAATGGATAAAAAACATTTAAGTTGTGTAGTTGGTAAAAAAGATACTAGTGACAAAGTTATTGTTTTTGATGAAGGCAAACTACACAAATGAAAAGAATTTTTAAAAGTGCGCCAACAACATGGTTTAAAATTTAAAGAAGTGGTTTTACCAGAAAACGTAGACCCGACAAAAGGGTACCATATACAGTGCTAAAAAAAAGTATTCTGGAATTTTATTAAAGTACCATTGCTAATCTTTCTAAATAGATTCAACAGTAAGTAAAAGTGCTTTACTTTTATGCTTAGGCGTTAAAATGACTTTTTTATATTGTCAATCAGGTCGCAAAAATTAATAATAATATAATATGTCATACAAAAGTATAATAATATTTATACTTTTGTGACGTTTGAAAAAAATATATTTTATATTATGCTAATTTTTAAATAATTATTCGTCTTTTTATTCTTTCAGATACAAAATACTTAAATTGAAAAGTCTTCTTATTGAAAGGATTTCAATCATACATTTTTATTAAAAAATGTTTCTTTTTATTTATTCAATATTAGTTAGTTTTTTTTTATTTTTTTTAAGTTTTTACGACTCTAAAATGCTGTTACGTCAGCCGCATCGGCTGTCGACCGTGTCTCAATAAACTATCTTTCTCGCGCTTATAGATACTCATAAGACTTTCTTATCGCGCTCATTTAAAATCTTTATTCGCATCTGGCAAGTATTAAATCCCATTGAATTCGTCTGGCAATTAACACATATTTTTTAATATCATCTAATAAACACGCTGTAAAAATTTTAGAATGCCTAAAGTATGTTTTCCAGGTATAATAATTAAACATATTTGGAATGGTCTGGTTACACTTTAAACCCGAAAAAAAAGTCTGGCACACTTATTTCTAGGTTAAATAGATGCTAAAATTTAAATAAACAAATTTCAAGTTGCCTAAAGAATGTTTTTTCGATTTATTTTTTTGCAAATGTTATGGGTTGCGCAGTAGCGAAATACCCCCAACCCCCCAGCCAGACTTAGGATTCTGGGTTCACCAGTTAATAAACTATACATTTTTAGTTATTCTAAATTATGTTCTCAACTCTAAAATATGTTCTCTAAATATGTCGTCAGCTCTTAGGCTATTAGCATTTCTTTCGGCACATCATTTTTCGTATCTTTCAATGTTATTATTTCATATCGCCCCCTACTTTTCTTTGGAAGTAAACTGGCGTCTGTTCTTTTTGCAGCTCCTGTAAGTTCTGGTGGAGTACCAATATTAAAGTAATCTCCATTATCAGAACTTTCCGACAAAATTCTGGCTTTCTACGTTATTTAAATTCAAAAAAGTGAACGAGAAATTCAAAACTGTCACTTAGTTAGTTTTTTTTGCTGTTGAAGGTTTGCGCCATAAAGACCACTGGTACCGGAATTACCTATAGATATGGAAATGCCAAAACAGAAAACGACAAATTTTCACACATTTGTTTTTTTTTTTCAAAATAAATTACTGTCCCTATTTTTTAATTAATGATGTCGTTGTAAATAAAATAGTATACAAACCTCGGAGAAAAGTTTTCATTATTGTCGAGATTTACGCCCGTATTTATAGTTGCGTCTCGAGACGCCAAGACGGTCTTGGGCTCTTGAGAGCGGAATCCACAGAATACACGAGCAAACGTCATTTTGGAGATTGCGATTTTCATTTTGGAGATTGTCATTTTGGATAGTTTATGTGATCTGTGGATAGTTTCTTAACTTAACTTTTTTAGTAAACAAAATAAATCCCTTGTAAATCCGTTTTGTCTGATTAAACAGTTTTGAATATGTTAGATGAGTTTGAGGATATTTTGGACCATGTGGAAGAAGAAAATCGTCTTCGAGTTCCAAAACGATATATAAGGGATGCAGGAAATCCAATAGAAATGTTTAGCGAGGGGGAATTTAATTACCGATATAGGTTTAGCAAGGCTACAATTATAGAAACTATTTTACCTCTTGTAATTGAAAACTTGCAAAAACCTACCAATCGTGGTTTACCTATTCCCCCCGTTATTCAATTATTAATTTGTTTACGGTTTTATGCGACTTCTAATTTTCAGATAGTAAGTGGAGACTTGCATGGTGTTAGCCAACCTACAGTAAGCCAGATTATCAAGAGGGTGTCCATTTTAATAGCAGAACATTTGAGTGAATTTGTGTGATACAACCATGAATGGTTGAACAGCATTATTATTCCAATGATACTGGCTTCAGCTTGTGCAGATGATGACAACAAATGGGATACATATATTAAGAATATAGAAAGAGCTATAAATACATCTGTGAATAAATTCACTGGCGAAAAAAACACCTGAATTATTATATGGATATATTCCGAGGATTGAAGATTTATTTGAAGATGGACAAGTGAGGTTATTGACAGTAGAGAATGAAAAGTACTCGATTACCTGAAAAATTGAGAGAAGAGGTTAAAGAACATATAGAAATGGAACAAAGGAAGTATAAAAAAATTTATAGGCTAGCAGACTAGCAAAAAAAGAAGAGAAGATTATCTAAATTTTCCCTTAAACCAATATTATGAAGAACAGCTGTTGCACAAATAATAGCAACAGTTGTTTTGTAAACCTCGGAGACATGGAAGACGTTTTTTCCAAGTCCCAAATAGCCTTTCAACATTTCGCGTTCTTCTATGGGCAAAGTTATACCTGGTTTCTTGTTGATTACCTAGCTGTAGAACAGGAGTCAATAGAAATGGCCTACATCTATATGCATTGTCTCCAAGAAGTAAACCAGGAATATCACTCCTTTCCATTAGCATTCTTAAATTACTTGGATCGAATTTAACACTATCATGACTTGACCCTGGATATCCAACTATAATATCCATAATTTCCCTTTTGGGACCTGAATATTTAGACTAAAAAAACTTTTGAAATTTTGAAATACTTCCACATTATTGCATTATTCTTGATTATCTGGCTTATTGTAGGTTGGCTAACACCACGCAAGTCTCCATTTACCATCTGAAAATTACAAGTCGCATAAAACTGTAAACAAATTAGTAATTGAATAACGGGGAGCATGGGTAAACCACGATTGGTAGGTTTTTGCAAGTCTTCAATTTATAAGAGGTAAAATAGTTTCTGTAATTGTAGCCTTGTTAAACCTATATCGGCATAAATCCCCCCTCGCTAAACATTTCTATTGGATTTCCTGCATCCCGTATATATCTTTTTGGAACTCGAATACGATTTCCTTCTTCCACATGGTCCAAAATATCCTCAAACTCTTCTAACATATTCAAAACTGTTTAATCAGACAAAACGGATTTACAAAGGATTTACTTTGTTTACAAAAAAAGTTGGGTTATGAAACTATCCACAGATCACATAAACTATCCAAAATGACAATCTCCAAAATGAAAATCGCAATCTCCAAAATGACGTGTGCTCGTGTATTCTGTGGATTCCGCTCTCAAGAGCCCAAGACCGTCTTGGCGTCTCGAGACGCAACTATAAATATGGGCCTTAGTTAATCTCTCGACAGTAATGAAACACTTCCCTCCTCGTTATGTAATATACTATTCTATGCCTATTTCAGATGTCGTCTTTATACGATCACGTCTTATTATCGATCATCTTTAAAATTCTATTCTTAACTAAAGTGGTGTTAACGAGTTCCCCAAGTTAGGCATAACTGTAAAGGAATAACCAAATAATTTCTTAAAATCACAGAATGTATAGCAAAAGCTGCACCTGCGCTATTTTATGAAATTAGTTGGGAAAACACTGTCAGTCTTCGGTGTATTGGTTTTATTATAAGCTGACGTATTTCACTGCGAAAGGTAAATATTTGGTGACAATTTTAGGAAGGTTACATGTAACTTGTACATTATGTATACACGGACACAAGATTGGTAAACGGAAAGGAAAGCATTCATTATCTATACATTTTAAAAACAAATTTAAGTGTATTTGTTTTCAGTATGACAGTAACGGACCATCAAAAAGGGTATGCTAAAATCTTTGTAAACAAATTGTGTTAGTCTAAATTATGAATTACTCTTGAAGAATTATTGTTAAATAAAGTCTAAAATAAACCTATACTCTATACAGAATGTCACAGAAGTACGTGCAAGTATTTTAAATGGTGGTAGATCTGGACAAAAGAAACATTTTCTCTTTACCCATTTTTAAAATTAAACTGAGTTATTTAACTTTGAAAATTAAAAAAAATGGCAATATTTTGAGAGCTGCCGGCAGCAATCGATAATCAGTCACAAATACCAAGCAATTACCTGGATCTCGGCTTATTAGACGCCCAGTGTTGACATATCGACCAAAAATTCAAATTAAAAGCAAAAAACTTACCTAACATTATAAAACGGGACCCCGATAGATAGCGGATCGATGTAATTAGATTAGAGCATCGTTTTATCGCTTTACCTAAAACCGCTACCCTACACTTAACAACACTTCATTTCACTGCGATTCTTGACAGTACTATACTTAAATACCCACGTGTATTTCGCCCAAAATACATTCATATGCCATCTGAATTATTTAGGATTATTTTTGGAGAATTTAAACCCCTCTGTTTTTCTATTTCACTCTTATTTTTGTGAATAAACACCAAAATGATTGATATTTCTATTTGAATAATAAAAGTGTTTTTACAGACTTACCTTGAATTTGCCTATTTTTTATTTTTGTCAGAGGCTTACTGTTTTGAGTAAAATCTCAAATGAATTGGATAACCTTAAAATTCAATCAGCTGATCTGTTTAAATGTAGTTCACGTTGACTAAGAAGGTGAAAAAATATTTGATTTCTACATTTCAGTTATCATTGGGTTTGTCGGTGTGAGAAGATTATCTGTCTTGGTATTATTTGTCTTGGATTATCCGTTATGGTAGAATGTCAATCTCGGATTACTTACATGATAATTTAATACGCCGCGCTCCAATTCAGATTTATTTAAAAAAGGTTTTTAATGCATTTATGTAGAATATTCTTTGATGTTTAAAAATTATTTTTCTTTTGGGTAGTTACTCCAGCAGATATGGTTTTAAGTCCAAAAGTTGATCTCTGCCATGATCAATTAAAGCAACAAGAGTCCATACTTTAGTACTAAAAACCATATCTACTAGAGTAAACGTCAATAAACAATAATAATATGACTTTTCAATGACAGTGGCATTACAAAAACCACTGCCGTTCTTTAAAAGATCAGCCTGGGGGCGGACTTTTGTTTACTTCATCAGCTGTACATACTTAGATATTGGGTTAGATTCCGTTTCATATTTTGTCGGTTGATTTTTGGTTTTAACTCTATGATTTTTGGTATTATTTATTATTGTAGTGCAAAAAACTAATTATTTTGGTGTTTAAGTGACATAAACTACTACCAGATATATGGTCTCTCTCGGTTTCGCATAAAAAAATAGAAAAATTGAAAAATTACACGTTGTGTAAGTGATTTAACCTAAAAGTGCCCATACATTTTTGACTCATCGTGATTTTTGTGTGTGTTTTTTTAAGACTCTTTTAGAAAAATAATGAAAACCCAAATGAAAACTTAAATCAGCGTTTTTCCCGAACCTAAAAATCCCAAGAAAATCAAAAATTTTAGAATAATTTAACATATAAAATGCCAGCGATCTTCATTTCATAGCCATCGCTGACGCCTTTTTTTAGATAATATTGTATTATTTGTAAATATAATTTTTCGAACATTGATACTTGCAAAATATACATATAAATTTTGTGAATGCAAATAATAATACATCACTATTAGTAGATATTCAATGTTTTTTGTTAAATTAGATCGATTTTCAAACCCCAAAATTTAAAATATATTTACATTTTACCCATTATCTTATGTACCTATACATTATTTGTACATTGTAAAACATTTGCTGCATATGTATGGTTCATAGTTTATTTGCCAAAGTATTTATTACTATAAATAGGTATATATGTTGTAGTTATTAACTGTATATTATGTATATTTCATGTAAACTATATCATTTTTAAAATACAAACCAAAAATCTGAGGAATAATTATGTTTTCCATGTATTCTACAACATATTTATTAATCCGTTATATCTAACTAGCGTGACGTCATAAATCTCGCCCGTAGGCTGATCTTTTAATAGAAGGCACTGCAAAAACAATATCACTATTTTATAACTATGTTGATGAGAACCCAAAATCAATGCTAAAACTGCGTTAAAATCGTTACTGTCTTATTTAAAAGCGAATACCTCCAATAAAAATGAAGCTATTGAGGCGAATCAAAAAACAAACTATCGAGAAAAGACGTAATTAGATGATATTCCACATTCCACAGGGTGTTTCAAACATTCACCAAAATATCAATATTTTGTTTTCCCTCGTACAATTATTGACAGATGGAAATTTTCATTTTTAGTTTATAAAAAGATACTGAAAACTCAAATGAAATCATCAAAATCGGCCCGTTAGAACAAAATATATTAAACTTCAAATTACATCAAATTTTTAAGGTTTATCATATAGTGGAGTGCTTTAAGCCCTTATGGGATACAAATCTCGGAATTCATTTACTTTGAACGAATTTTTATAAAACTTTTTGCATTGTATTGTTAATAAAATATATTAAAAAGCTTATCCATTTAAATTCGTTGCTTTCACTTTAGTATTTAAATAAACACACATTATGGCTCCGTATTCCTAAAAAGCTCTGTATCAGGATTCTTATTTGAGATTTTCACTCCAAATCTTTTACAAAATATGTGTTTAATGGCAGTTCACATTTCACAAATATTTTTATAGATATACAGGGTGAATCAAATATATTTTTCCACGTAAGATTTAGTTTTTTAAATTAAATGCTTTATATCTGTGCATTGAATTTGCTATAAAATTCCGGTTCCAAAAATACCCGAATACCATAGAGTATGCTGAGTGGTTTTTCAATTATGACCACGTTCATGAGGACGTCAATCTAGACGTCCAGGACCATTCGTATGAGAACTTCCAAACTAGACGATCGACTTATTGTAAGTTTATCGCTAGAAACCGCCGTTTGCCAGCTTTTCAAATTTATAATGAATTGCACCTAAGAAACGTACAGCTGGTTCCAAAAAAAAAATGAATACAACTCTTTACACAGTTTTTTAGAATATTTGGGCAGTGTATATTTATGTGTCAAGTATTTTGACATGTTAAGGTTATTGTGACATTGTATAAAACCTTTGAATAAGAAGACTAAGGAAGGAGCATATCAAAAATCTTAGGTACACCGCGATGGGCCTCAAATATGGCCGACTTAAATTCCGGTTTATCAGTGTCGTTCTAATTTTATTTAAAAAATGTAAAACTATGATGTAGGGTAGACGTGGGGTAGACTCAATAATTTGTTGTTTATTTTACGTTGTGAATAAATGTTGGTAGTTATTAAATTGTTATAAAATATATAATTCTAATAAAAATAGATAGATTTTATAAGTATTTATTAACACAAACATCCGATACGCTACTGAAGCAGGTAAGTCAAATTAACGTATCTAAATTCTTTGATATCTAATCTTTGACAAGTAATAAATAAAAGCTAAAATGCAAGAAAAATATATAATTTAGTTAATTTAAGTGAATTTCATAAATGATCGGTTTACTACACGTATATATATTATATAGTCACTTACTAGCGAAAAGTTGTTCCATTATTTCACTCAGTTTTTGCCGAGATCTACCGCACGCTACACAACCAACTATTTTAGAGTCTTTTTCGATAAATCGCGATAATGTCATTGTTAATTTAAGTTCTGCCACAATTTCCATCTAGATTTACTGCCTTTATACAACTATCAGTAGTAGAATAAATAATAAATAACATAAAATAAGCTCCGTAAAGACTGACAAATCCACAAAATTTCAAATCAAATTCAAATGTGTCAAATAAATCGTCAAACAGAACTGTCAAGGATCCACCACTAGAGAGCTTTTATGGTGGCTTTTCCGCCCACCATGCATGAATACATGGATAGCATTATGCTCCTTCCTTATTCAAAGTATAAAACAGTCTTCTTATTCAAAGTATAAAACAACTTTGCTTTTGACAAAGTCGCAAATAAATTTTTCAGAACGTCAGTATGACATGAGTAGAGAAATGCGAGACTGGTATCATAGAATATACTGCCCGAAATAATAAAAATATGTTTCAAATCGTATTCAATTTTATTGAAACCAACTAACTAACGGACTATAAGAAGAAAACTAAAAGCAGCAAATCTTATGTTAAGAAGACCTGCTTCGGGGCCAGAACTTATTAGATCTGGTGACTAGAACCAAAAGCAAAGGTGTGGTTTTAATGTAAAAATTACGAAAAAATGTTACTGTCTTCTTCAAAAGCGAATATATCCAACAAAAAAAAGCCAACGAGATGAACTGAAAAATAAACTATCGAAAAAGGATGTATCTAGATGATAAATTGCTTTTTAAATTTCTTGCTGTTTTAACATATTCCACAGGGTGTTTCAAACTTTCACCAAAATATCAACATTTTGTTTTTCCTCGTATAATTAACAGATGGGAAGTTTCATTTTTAATTTAGAAACAAATACTAAAAAGTCAGATAATTTGGTTACATACTGTTAAAAATCATCAAAATCGGCCAACTAGAACAAAATATATTAAACTTTAAAATACTTACGTCAAAGTTTTAAGGTGCCTATTTTTCGTGCCGGTGAATGTATTTCAAAAACTATACATTCATATACTTTTCTAATGAAACTCGCTTTTATTTTTTTATTAGAATCCGAAAATCAATTAATATATAGGGTGTTCCATTACAAAAAACAGAACTTTGATGTTTAACTTTGGGGACACCCTGTAGAACTCTATATAATTTTAGAAAATGCTCTAAATTGACTTACATAAGCTAAAATATGGTATCTTCCCAGACAGGCTGAAGTTGGCATTTATTAAACCAATCTACAAAAAAGGGGATCACTCCGATTTGAATAATTATAGACCAATTAGTTTACTGCCAAGCTTTTCAAAAGTATTTGAAACAATAGTTGCAAACAGAATATTAACTTTCATGAATAGTTGTAAACTGTTTCAGAATATACAACATGGGTATTTGAAGGAGAAAGGTACCATTACTGCATTGTTCGATTTCACTACATCAATAATACAACATCTGGAAAATAAAGATCTGGCAATGGGTATATTTCTTGATTTATCGAAAGCATATGACTCTTTAGACCACCATTTACTACTAATAAAACTCGAAAAATATGGAATAAGAGGTCCAGCACTCAAATGGATTACATCATACTTGACAAATAGAGAACAACAAGTTATTGTGAGAAAAGACGAAAAGATTAGTAAGTCCAGTATACAAAAATCGAATATTGGTATACCTCAAGGCAGTATCATTGGGCCACTACTTTTTATCATCTACTTAAACGATATTAGTCAAACAACAAGAAATGCAAATTTTAGCCTTACATGCTATGCAGATGACACTAATATACTTACTCACGGAACAACACAAGATATTCTGAAGGAGAATGGCAGCAAGGCTTTCATAAGAGTAGAGGAATGGTTTGATGCAAATAGACTAATGCTAAATAAAGAAAAAACTAATACACTAATTTTTCGAACACAACAGAAGAAAATTGAATTAGCGAGCAATTTGAAAATTGGAGAAATGGATGTCGCCTTGGTGGTGAATGCAGATTTCTTGGTATTTACATAGACGAGCATTTAAAGTGGACCCAACATATTTATAAGCTATGCTTGAGACTTGGCACAATTTCTTACAGTCTGAGAATTGTGTCAAGTTATGTGAACCGAGACTCAATGAAGACACTATACTGTGGGAATTTTGAGGCACTGCTGAGATATGGAATTATTCTCTGGGGATCAAATTCAGAAACTGCAAAAATTTTTGTGATTCAGAAAAGAATTATAAGACTTATAAAGCAACTTCAATACAGAGAAAGCTGTCGAGGACACTTTAAATCCTTCGGAATTATGACGCTTCCAGCTCTTTATATATATGAGTGTTTAATATTCATCTTCAAACATAAGTCCCTATTTGAAATGGAAAAATCTCATGAATACCAAACAAGATCCAGTGATGCCAAGTTCCCCTCACATCGTCTCACCTTGACTGAAAAAAATCCAGTATATATGTGTGTAAAGTGTTACAATAGCCTCCCTGAAGAAGACATAAGAGCAATCGAAAGTCAAGAAACCTATAAGAAATCATTGAAAAAACTCTTAATTGAATTGGAACCCTACTCAATCAATGAATTCTTAATATAAAAGTCTCTTCACCGCTGACAATATTTCAATATGTCTATATATTTGTAATTTTATTGTACATATTTAGATCATTTTTGAAATAAATATTTTTATTATTATTATTAAGCCCACGAAATTTCACTTCAATATAAACTTTTGTTCTCCTTGCAAAAACCGCGTCGTATATGACGCGCCACCCTGTATAATTCGATTTCAATCAAAATTTCAATGATTAGAATATAAGCAGAATTAGTATAGCTTATACATTAGAAAAAATTAAAAAAATCAAAAAATTAAGATGAAAATAACTAATAATTTACTAAAGCTACTAAAATGAAAAATTAAAAGCAACGAAACAAAAATGGGTAAACATTTTAGTATTTTATCTCTAAGACACAATACGGAAGGTTTCACATTAAAACATTCAAAGTAATTGAATTCCGAGGTAAAAGTTTCTGGGCACTCCACTAATACATACCTTAATATGAGTTTTATTAAAAAAATACAACACCTAGCCTAACCTACATTGTTACAAATACACTTATTCAATAATTAAATTGGTAAACCTTCGCCCCTTACATCCATTTATTTCATATCTCGTTTTCATTAGTGTTACATTATTACGGAAAACAAATTTAAATATCGCCAAAAAATTAAACATATTTAATGGTTGTTTTGAGGCTGGTATGAGCAGCTGATTAATATTTGCATATCTTAAATTTATTGCTAACTAAACGACCAAAATCAATAGGCTATTTCAATCATTGCTGATCGCTCCGTATA
Organism: Sitophilus oryzae; assembly: GCF_002938485.1. Lineage (NCBI taxonomy): Eukaryota > Metazoa > Arthropoda > Insecta > Coleoptera > Curculionidae > Sitophilus > Sitophilus oryzae. The sequence goes on from NW_022146409.1 coordinate 1,558,637, forward strand.
TTTAACCCCCACATAACAACCCTCGTCAAGGTGCGAAACATAAATTCCTCTCCATTAAAGTCATTAGACCGTAAGTATTTCGGAAGTTAACAGTCGATTTATATCTAAATAACAGCCGCATCAGCATTTTAAAGTGGAGAACCGGACAAATAAGCTGGCAATATCCAGACATTCCAATTTTGTATCTTTCTGGGGTTTATGAAGTCGTAAACCGTTTTACGAGCGAACAGGACGCCCTTATTGAACTTTCATTTATAGAATAGATGCCCATTTGGTTTCTTTTGGATTATTTACAGTAAGGCAGTGTCTGGATATAGTAATAAAAGAAAACACTTGATATTTTATACTCACAGTACTTAAACAGCGTAAATTTGCAGTTAAGAGTGTTTACCAAAACTTCACCTTGACATGATATAGACAAATGTACTTTAAAAATTGATAAAACAGAATTTAGTGTGAGTTTTATGTCATTTTATTGGTTTATTTAAAAAATGACAGTTCATACTTATTTCATTATTCTTCACAATAACGAGGTGGCTTTGGATTATTGTTGTGTACGATTGAATATGGTTCTTATAGTGTCGAAGATTGTGCAAAAGTCATTAATCTTGTTGAAGATGACCAAAATTCTGTATATTCGCTTAGTCCATGAAGAAGCATGGGAAAACAGCACAATATATTTGCAACCTCATTAACAATTCGAACCGACCGACGCGACGTATACAGTTAAACAGTTAAAGCAGCGGGGGAGGTAATACAAAGTATTAGAGTATTCTTCAGTGTTTAAAGTTTTTCGTGTATTTGTACACTTGGTTATTACAGTTATTTTTTTAAGATCCTTTGTTCTGTTAGTGTTACTAATCTGTATTAAAAACAAGCCTGTATCGTTACTTTTTAACATTTTTTAAAATCTAATCACTGTCATCAACCAAACCTAACTCTTGACATTAAAAAATAACATTATAAGGTAACGAAGCAATCAAAACTAAATCTTAGCAAAAAAAAGTCCAAACAAAGAAATCTGTTAAAATTCTTTATAATATACTCTTGACTTAAATTTAACTTATTTCAATTAATTCAATTAACTTACCATGTAGATCCATGGCTTCGCATTTCCACACTTGCCCAAATGCACCTTCTCCCAGAATATTAAAAAACTTTAATCTGTGCCTAGGAAACTCCCACGGATCAGTATTTTTCACTGGAAATGAAGCTTCCGAAGATAACTAAAACAATGAAAAAGACAAAGGCTAAGAAAATTCCTTAAAAATGTAACTAACAATTTGCCTGAACTAATTATTTTTGGCCAATAAAAATATTTATTATTTAATATAAATATAAGATATTTTTAAATTTCTTATATTTTACATTTAATATATAGATTTATATGAGACAATATCTTACCTGATGATGTTCTTCGCCTTGACACATTTCATATCTGTTACTCAAGGCTCGAGGCCCTCTCCAATCATGCAAATGGATGCTTGGTTCTTCACTCACGGATATGGTCCCCGTAGATTCCTTTCTCTAAAATAAAAACCAACCGATTTAATTTTTGTCTTCAAAATATCAAAAAAGCAGTTTTATTTAATATTTTATAAAAATGGTTTAAAGAACAATTTTAACAAAAACTTTGTTTCAAAAGATAGTATTTATTATGTAATTCTTTTAGCGCACAAATAGGCACCTACCCCAGAATCCTTTAGGCAAATATCTACACAATCGAAAGATGCATACAATTTATCTTAGATAGGAACTATCGGAAACAAGAAATAGCCACCTTATTCGACACCTAAGCAGTCTTGAGAGCGATCAACTAAGTAACCATCAATTCAAAGTGGCTCACAGAATGGTTAGAGTATCTGAACAAATTAGGCAAAGAAAATAACATCCTTCTACTCTGGGTGCCACCAAGGCATAGAAAGCAATGGAAAACAAATGATCTAGCTAGAAAATGAGCGATCACTCCTCGAACTGCACCAGAATCGTTCTGCTTCTCAAGTGGAAACCAACCAAACCAAACTTAGAGCGGAACTCAACCTGGAAGACTCCATCGGTAACCTGGAATGTGAATCCTCCATCCTAAGACACTTGAAGAATTCTCCCAGGACTTTCAACCAAGAAACACCACAACCAAGGTTTTTGTCAAAGTCCTAAGATTGTATGATGAGTTACACAACAGATCAATAAAGTCACGAAAATTAACGTACCCCTCCCATACAATTTACAATGTATTTTTTATAAATGGTAATAAATAATTGAGGTATACACACAAATAGGCACCTACCCCAGAATCCTTTAGGAAGGAATAACTCAATATAGGGGGACACAACAGATCAATAAAGTCACGAAAATTAACGTACCCCTCCCATACAATTTACAATGTATTTTTTATAAATGGTAATAAATAATTGAGGTATACACACAAATAGGCACCTACCCCAGAATCCTTTAGGCAAATATCTACACTATCGAAGGATGCATACAATTTATCTTAGATAGGAACTATCGGAAACAAGAAATAGCCACCTTATTCGACACCTAAGCAGTCTTGAGAGCGATCAACTAAGTAACCATCAATTCAAAGTGGCTCACAGAATGCTTAGAGTATCTGAACAAATTAGGCAAAGAAAATAACATCCTTCTACTCTGGGTGCCACCAAGGCATAGAAAGCAATGGAAAACAAATGATCTAGCTAGAAAATGAGCGATCACTCCTCTAACTGCACCAGAATCGTTCTGCTTCTCAACTGAAAACCAACCAAACCAAACTTAGAGCGGAACTCAACCTGGAAGACTCCATCGGTAACCTGGAATGTGAATCCTCCATCCTAAGGCACTTGAAGAATTCTCCCAGGACTTTCAACCAAGAAACACCACAACCAAGGTTTTTGTCAAAGTCCTAAGACTGTATGATGAGTTATAACTCAACATAGGGGGACACAACAGATCTATAAAGTCACGAAAATTAACGTACCCCTCCCATACAATTTACAATGTATTTTTTATAAATTGGTAATAAAGAATTGAGGTATACAAAGGAAAATAATAAATATTAAGAAGTTAAAATAAGAGAAGAAAGTAAAATAAGAAAAAAATATTTGTGTTTTCAAAACTACCACATAATAGTTCTGTGATACATTTACCATTATAAATTCAAATTAGTACAAGTTTTAGATATAAAAATACCATATAAATTTATTTGATGCTCATATAAAGAACTATAACGATAGAAAGGTTATTGACTCTGTGTTCATTGGAATGAACTGAGTCATGCATTTCGCATTTTTGTGCTAAATAAATTAAATCAGTAGGCTTGTAATGGCGGCGATGAACAATAAGAAATACCATACTATCGAAAAAAAAACGGTGTCAAATGGGGAATGACAGTTGATAATTATTTTAACGAGATCAAGCCCTAGGTGTCATTTACTTAGCCAGTTGGCCTTAGGAAGGTTGAAATTTATTTTTTATTGAGTAAAAATTATTTTAAATGGTATAGTTTAAAAATTGAGAAAAAAATATATTTTTGGAAATAGATTTATGTGTCTGGTGATGTTTTAATCTCTTTTTTAATATTTCTATAATTAGTGTTAATGTTTGACAAGTTTTATGTCAAATTTTAGTAAATGACGTCTAGAGACTGACCTCGCCAAAATTATCATCGATTTCCATTCCACAGCTGTCTTGTAATATATATTTGTGGCGGGTTAATTACTTGAAAATAGCCTGAGTATTTTCCCACTGAAAGAGAAATTTAAAAAAATATTTTTTTAATAAAGTGCCACTGCATAGAATCCAAACGGACAACAGCTTATCAGTGTCTTTATACACGTAAACAAATTTGTCTAAACAAGAAGAAATATACAGGGTGTGTTTTAAATAAGTGCAAATATTTTCAGGGCTGGTAGATCTCGATAAAAGAAACATATTTTTTCTTTACCGTTTTTCAAATAAGTCTAAAATAACTGAGTTATTTTACTGTGAAAATTTCCCAAAAAAATGATTTTTTGCCAAAATTTTGAGAACCATTATATCTTTTCTGGTTTTTCTTTGTTGTAAATTTAATCTGCTACCTATTTTGCGATATTATAAATTATGTTCTTTAACTAAAAACTAAAAAAAATTCCAAAAATTTAAAAAAAAATTCCAAACTTTAATTTTTTTTTTCGTGAAAAAAACTTCATATCAATGTTTCTGGTTTCTGTTCGAAATATACTACCACTAAAATTATTGGCACTTATTTAAGACTCACCCTGTATAATAAAATTTTTAGTAAAATACAAAATATGTATAGCACATGCAGACATTTTAATCTTTTTGGTCTTGTTATCAAATTAGGTAATCAATTGTCATCAGGTAGTGTTTGTTAATTTGAATTTGTATTTTATCTAGATAATGTCAGTTTCTAAGAATGGCAACGGTTTTAACCATAGACTTAAAATAAAATATAGACTACACTATTTACATCTCAACGCGGTCAAACAATATTTTTTATACACATGTTTACTTCTGGGTACAGTCGACCGAGCCTTCCTCATCCAGCCTATGTTGTCACGTCTTTAATATTATCAATATTTTTTTTTCTTGTTATACACATATATTAAGATATTAATACTACAATTTAATAAAGTAGGTTTTAATATTCCATAGATGTATTAAATAGTCCTTATACTACTAAATTATAAGTCGGATACTGTTTAAAAAGGATAAGTTCTTTACAATATGACAACACCGATTAGAGGCGAGGGAGCCTATTCATTCATTTATTACCTTGTAGTACGCGTCGCACGTGTGCGGTAAAGCTTTGTTGCCGCTATGTCCCCGGCTGTATTAACGCATTTTCTTAGCTTGTAGCCCCTAAGTGTTTATTTTATTGACTTTTTCTGTTTAAGAACTATAAAATATGGTTCGCCAGTGCCAAATTTGCAAGAAATTTGACTTAAATAATCCATTTAAGTCTTGAAACGACTTTCGACCGGTAGGCAACTCTCAATTTACCCATTAGGAGTCAGTAGCGTTGTTGTAGAAAGGCGCTTATTTAGATAATATTTTAGTAAAATGTAAAATCTGAATTTTTTCTCTTACATTACATTATTTACTTACTTACATTGTAACAATATCATAATTATAACCCTGTTAATAATTAATAATGTTTTTATTAAAAATATATTCCGGTTTATTCTAAAATTATCTTCAGAATGAAAAATGACATAAAGAATATTAAAATGATATTACATTATGAAACTATTTTTTAATATACCGGGTCGTCTCAAAAGTGGCTGACCCCCTATAACTTTTTTATTTTTTCAGATAAAAAAAACAGATTTTTATGTTAGTAGGTATATGACATAAATTAGGATTTATTGGACGTATTCAATTGTTTTTGGTCTCTTCCTGTTTCACCAAAATGATTACATCTTTTGATTTTTAAAGGCACCCTCGGTATATTGCTACTTTATTCGATAAAAAATGACACTCTGAATAGAATGACATATCATATGCCAACTTTTGACATTGTCGTTTAAAAACAAATCGTATTTTAAATTTCAATCCAGGGTGCCATGGTGTTGTTAAAAACACTAAGTTTTAATCAAGGGGTCTTGGAAAAATAGTTTTGATCGTCTAATAGGTTTCGTTGAAAGATGTACAAATCGTATTTTTAATCAAACATATGTCAATTTTTTCAAATGGAACAAGGGTGACTCATTAGCATATTTGGAAAAAGCATTTTTTTATGAATATATTGATACCACTCACTTGGTATTTCGAGTCAAATTGTCGTTATGAACCGCGTGTACAATTACAATTAAACCATATGCGAAAATGTCAAAAGTTGACATATGATATGTCATTCTATTCAGAGTGTCATTTTCTATCGAATAAAGTAGAAATATACCGAGGGTGCCGTTTAAAAATTAAAAGTTATAGTAATTTCCGGTGAAACAGGAAGTGACCAAAAACAATTGAATGCGTCAAGCAATCCTAATTTATGTCATATACTAACATACTAAATCTTGTTTTTTTATTTGAAAATATAAAAAAATTATGGGGATGAGCCACTTTTGGGACGCACCCGGTATAATAAAGACAGTACCGAGTTAAATAAATGTACTTTTCATTTTATCCACTTCCTATCACCTTCCTTGCTTTAATGGAACAGATTTATGTTTTCTCTAATTTACATAATAAGACATCACTTAACCAGAAAAAAAAAATACAACAATCATATTTTTTTTCTCCCCCTGTCGCCGATTCTATTATATCTGTGGAATAGATCCTGTTTTGATTAATATTAGGGGTTGCAAATGTTTGACTAAAATTAATAATTTATTATTAATTTTAAAAATTACGTAATTTCGATTATAAAATTTCTTCTATAACGTGTATTTTATTATTTTTATCCTTTTGGACTCTAAGACGTTTTTTTAAACTTTTATTTAAAAAACCTGTCCTAAATCTTAATAAAATATAAAAAAGTTTAAATACGATATATTTTTAATTTAATTATAGCTTCATTAAAATAAAAAAATTACCCGGCTATGATACGGAGAGTTCAGATGTACTTGAGAAACGAAAGACAGTGTTGTGTTTCTCGGCAGAGTCGTCAGGGAACGACCGTTACGACAGAGACAACCTATCTATCGCTCGTGTCGCACTCGTTATAACCTAAAACAATAACACAACAATAACAAGACATTGTCTGACCGCATGTTCCAGCTATTTATGAATGAGATGTTCAGTCTATATTTTATTTTAAGTCTATGGTTTTAACCAAGTTTTAACTTTCCGTTAATCGCTTCTCCTTTTTCTATGTATGTACTCGCGTGGGGTATTTTGATACCCCAGTGAATTTTTGATTAGAAAAACTAAAAATAATAATAATAAATTTGGATATCGTATTAGCAATTATGTGAAATGTAATACATTTGTTTAAATTATAATAATTGCAAACATTCAGAAGCGATCAGAAATTTCAGAATCTGCTTTGTCACCTTTGCTAGGCTACTCTTGATGGATTTTACATATACATTTGCACTTGGGGTAAATAACTGGGTTTTTCCTCTCATGATTTCTAGGACATGAATAACACCTTGTTCTTTTTTTGTTTTGGACATTTTTTGCACATATCGAGCTTTAAATAAAAATTTTAAGCAAACATCAAACTTATTTAATAAAATAGCAATGTTGTTACCGTACAGTATATTCTATAATAATGGATTTAAAAATGTACAGTCCATATATTTTGATTAAATGAGAAGTGGTTGTTAAAATTGACTTGATGGAATGTTAAAGCTCTTTAAGAAGCCAGTTATTTTGATGGTATTCTAATCGCATTTGAACCGTAATATTCACTGAAGCAAAACAAACTCCTAATGCTTCCTGCTGAACGCTGTCATTACTCCACACTGTAACTGTTGATTTTATTTGAGATTTATATTGATTTGCCCTGAAGGAGATTCTTAAAGTTCTTTGATTTCAAGCACTTACGGGTAACATTAACGCAATAATTTGTGGGTTTTGTTTTACGTTATCAATAAATGTTAGTAATAGTAAAATTGTAAAAAATATATTACTAATAAAAATAGAAAAGTTATATTTTTTTAACTTTTAGTCTTTTTTAACTTTTTTAACTTTTAGTATTTTTTTAACAAACTGTATATAAATCTATAAACTTTAAGTCACAAACTTAGTTTTTTTATAAACTTTAGTATTTGGATTATTATTCAGGGTTAATTGAAGGGTTGTTTTTTTTGTCCTAACTTTAGGAAAATGTGCTCACGAAATTATTGCACAGGGTGTTTTAAAGATAAGGTACAAAAAAACTTTTCGATTAAACCTGTATAATAAGTCAAATACTAAAGTTTATAATAAACTGAGTTTACTAATTAAAGTTGATATATTCTTAAATTAACTTTCTTGGAACATTAGGTTCAGAAAACGCTCAATTATGTTTTCATTTTGTTGAAAAATCTTTATTTAGTCTATGAACAAACGTTTCGTAGCCTTCATCAGTGTTATATTATATCACAAAAGAATTGACAAAAATTAATATCCAAAAAAACATACAATCATCACAGCACAATGACATAATATTCACTAAAGTTGGTCAAATAATATAATGTCGTTAAAGAAACAGAAAAATAGTTCACATTTTGTTTTAAATGTCATTTTTAAGCCGATTCACATTTGCCAGCATTGCTTGCCCGTGGCGTATACATAGCCTTATCGTACTGCCAGTACGATACAGCCGCGGGTTTAAGAATATTTCGATACAAGGTTCAAGAACTTGAAATTTCCAGGAGTTGATATATTTATATAGTTTTCTAAAAAAAATCAAGGAAACAGGGCTAAAAATAAAAAATATAACATTTGACGCTAGACCACAAATTTTTCCGATATATTTTTTTGCATCTGAGTGTATTTGTTGTCGTTATATCGTAACACTTTTATGATCATCAGCATCTTATCTTGGTGCAGAGCTAGTACTGGGAATACCCAAATGTATGGTCCTTAGTGCGCTAAAACTTTGGATCAGGGAAAAGCAGAATGTCCACTGGAGAAACAGACAGGGGCACAGGCACAGCAAAGTTTTATCCAAGGGCCTAGCTCTAAAACCACAAATGAACTGCTAATGCTTAAAGTGCGTATGACAACAGGTCCCTTGACAGGACACATGGCTGTAAAGTGTTATCTGAACAAGCTCAATCTGTATCAAGGAAGTCTTTGCTGCAGACTCTGCGATAAAGATTTGGTTTGGTTTGGTTTGGTAAATTTATTTGGGAAAGCTAGTCTAGAACCGGAGGAACTATCCTATCAAGGACCTGCATAAATCAGTGCAGGGCACAGGGATAGGAGAATGGAGATATAGAAAGGGGACAAACACAATAGGCCTCAAAGGTCTCAGTGTCTCCGGCAGAGGACGGCCCCTTTTTATTGAAAAAAAAAACACTTTTATGAGCACCTTGTAAAATAATTAATAAATTATTGTATAAATTTAGGTAGAGTATGACATTTTCTAGACAAACAACATATATTAATGAAAAACATGCATGACTGCTGAAAAATATTCAATTACCTTTCGCACTGCAAGTAATTACACTAAACAGATACCGATTTATTAATAGATAACCTAAAATACTATAAAATAACAATAAAAATATGTTTTCAAACTCACCATGTCATCTTTTTTCTCATCTGACTTTCCTAAATTGATTCTCTTTCTAAAGACAACTGCTACAACACCAATCGTGAAAAATATTGCGCATACAGCTAGAATTGGTATCAAGGCTCCTCCTAGTTCTGGTGACTTTACAGGAGAATCTGTGGGGTCCAGACTATTTGCGTTGGTTTCTTCTTCTGAAACCTACAAAGATAAAAAGGGAACAACTTTAATTCCCCTTCCTAAATTTAACAGTCTAAAATATTATTGAAATACCCGAGGAAATACGAATTTGGTTTTGTTTTCTTAGTTTTAATTGTCTAAATCCCTGCATAATAAATACTAGTTGAATGAATTTATATCAAACCATGCTGGGTGCTAATAAAAGTATCGTTTATAGATTTCTCTTAATAACAATAAAGAATCATTGCTTTTAAAAAATGTCCGTGGACCATACTTTTGTTGACAGCGAGACAATCAAAAATTTTCGATTAATATCGATATATTGATAATCTTACCAGTATTACACATCAAGCAATACTACTCTACTACTCCATACTAATTCATTATAATAAAATTAAATCATAAAAATATTGTAAATATACTCCTGCAGTTTAAGTAAAAAGTTTTGTTCTTAAATATCTACTATACATATTATAAACGCGTGTTCAAATCTTAATTTTGTGGAATACATATCAACATAAAACGAGATATAATTAACGAAATATCGTAACACCAGCTATTTTAGAAACATCTAGGTTTACTTATTTCACTGAGATTTATGAAAAAAGTCCTTTGCCTTGGGTACAGATACCGCCACGTTTTGGGAATAGCTCAAAACGAAACAAAATTGAACGAGGCAACAAGAAAGGCCAAAAAAATCTCTCCACGCCCTCCTCACGGATAGTTATTAGGCGCTTTTAAGAACCGAAAGTAAGTCGAGGCAAACCGAAGTGGGTCAAGACAACTGGAAATAAACCGCAACGCTACAAAGTTGGGCGATGAAATGCGACCTTGACCTGTTTCTAAGAGTTTTCCGCATAGTGGAGAGGATGTTTAATATATTCGGTATGATTTAGTTCTTGTGAGTTGGCAAAATTATATATTTTTTTTGTTACTAAAAATGTTTCGTTTGGTTCCGTTTTTTATAATATGTTTAGTAAGTTTTAAGTGTTAAAAAGCAAAATAAAAACACTAAATCACCACAATACACCAACACACTTTTACTTTTACACTGGACGCGCGTTTCGCTAACCATGTTAGCATCATCAGCAGATGATTATAAACTTATTATATCGTTTCCTCTCTCACGGATACCCCGTATCTACAGAACGGACAGACGTACTGTATATATGAAAATTTTACATGTTACTAGTTAGCATGGTAAATTTTACAATAAAATAATTTAAATTACAGAATACTTTAAAAATAAGTACGCGCCTGCCCGAGGGTTAAAATGGTCATATTTCAATAACTATTCAGTATACCTATATTATGATATAGGCTACTATTATAGATATAATAGTGTTGGAATGTAACTTATAGCCAACAGCAACAAATATTCAACTTAACAAAAAAAATGTTATTGCTATATCATCAAAATGAATACATTCAAATAAAAAAAAACAGCGTCATAGTTTTTTTGAGAATTAAGATCGCGAATATAAGACAATTCACGTAAAGTCCATAATCTACTATAAGATTATATTTATCCAGAATTAATAAACAAACCTTTTCATCTTTTTTCTTATCCTTATCAGCTTCCTTTGACGTAGTCTCGTACAAATTATTGCTGGACCCATCGACACCATTCCCGTCCAACGTCTGGTTCCTTCCAGGCTTCTTCGGTCTATCAGGATATGTTTTCTCCTGGAACCTGGGCCTAGTCGGCATTGGTGGTGGATTGTTCGCTATGTGAGCCGGAGGGTTGTTGTAGTAAGGCAAATCGTCAGGAGGCATGTTGGATGGTTTGCCTGGTGGAGTGTTTTGAGGCCGTGGATTGAAACCTCCAAACGGACTGAACACTCCGGAGTTGGGGAAGGGAGGTCTGTTAACGGGAGGTTTGTATGGTGAGGAGGAGTTGAGGATGTTGACGTAGACCTCGGTTTTGGTGGCGAGGGCGCCGTTGGACATGGTGACGTAGAGATGGAGGTCCTTGCCACCCTGAAAGAAGAATACATTATTGATTTAATATCTATTAATAATAAAATCAGCTAGAATTTGTCCAAGCAGACAAAATGTATTTATTTAGCGCATGGCATTTCGACACCTTGAAAAATAATATGTAATAAACATAAAGGAAATTACAATCATCTAGATATTTTATATATTCTATTGTTTCCGGCATTGCAATCAGGAAATCATAAGGGCGACCTTGGTATGATCAATGGCGACATTCTTCTATTATATGTTTGATGGTTTGGAGATAAAATCAACGACACGACATAAACGTTGATGTTTCACGACAATGTGGTAACAAATCCAATAAATTTCTGCTATATTTTTGTTTTATTTATCTAATTTTGGTTTTGTTTTCAAATTCGGAGACTTTTGCAAAGATCAATAGGTTAAGGTTTTCTTTTCATATTTAGTGGTAAGTTAAAGACAAACAGGTTCATCAGCTACATTATGCTGTGATACCAATCACATGCTGTCAAATTTCCAATGTTATTGATATTCCTTTTGTTACAGTAATAACCTTTCTATAAATTATTTAAAATCTGTTAGGTCAACAAGGTTTATTTTATTTTAGGAGGGCAATTATTCCCTGCTCAGTCTTTATGCTCGTAACCAACGATACCAACGTAAATCAATGTTACGTAAACCAACAATAATTGTTGGTCGCCGAGGATGAATTACTCATCTGCATTGTTAAAATCTCAATTTCTTAAATGAACAGAGAATGATAAAAATACTGGCTGCTATCATCAGATGTACAAATATTTCTTGTTCTTGGTCAAAATGCCACATAGATACTTATTAATAGATCACTACTTCAAAATTCCCAATATCAATATTTAATACTATCTACAGTGCTAGAGAAGTTTTCTCATAGTTGTTTTAGTTTAGTCTTGTTGTAAAAATATTATTGTTGCCGGTTTTAGGTTTGTGTTGTTTTTGTTTCTCGATCTTATGTTTCTATTTTGTCGTGTTGGTCCGAATTCAGCATTTAATAGAGATTATCTTACTAAATACATGTGTTTCTTGTTCTGTCTTTTTTGTAAACTTGACGAATAATAAAACCTCTTATTTTCATTTCTTTGAGAGCAACAACCTTTTAAAGAACAACAACCTTAAATTCAACACTTGGATATCTCTTTCTCAATTAGACTATATTTATTTAATTATTTGTTCTCCAAAACTGGTTCAAATATAAACTCATCTTTATTATACGACTTAAAGACGCCATAGGCCGCTGATTGGGGTGATAGGAGTTTTAGTGTGTATTAAACTTACACATACCCAAGTATTTGTCTTAATAGTTAATCTTAACGGTCAGCTTGCCTAACTAACGAAATTTGCAAGTTTGTAAAGCATTTCTCTATCTCTAAACCATTAAATCATTAGGACTTTAGACTACCAATTCAAATAAAGCAATGAAACCATGAAACCAAAATAAACTAATATATATATATATATATATATATATATATATATATATATATATATATATATATATATATATATATATATATATATATATATATATATATATATATATATATAACCAAAACTAAGAAGAAAATTCTTGGGGATAGCGGTCTAGAGGCAAAAAATTAAACAATTTATTACAAACGCCGAGCTTTCGGAAAATATATTTCCTTTTTCAAGGCTAAAACATCACAAAAGTCAACTGAATATAATATAATATTATATAAACTTACGTGTAAAAAGTTTAATTATAAAAATAGAAAAATATATCAATTTCTATATGGAAGAAAGGAACTAAAATTTTGTATAAAAGTTAAAATCTTCTTAAATATTCATGATTTCTGACATTACTAAAAATTATTTTGACATAGAAAGGTAAATTTAATTATTAATAAAAAAACACGTAAAAAACATATAAGGTTAATCACAAGTTACAAATAAAAATAGAGAAAAAATCAAATTTTAAATATTATTTTTATTTTTAATAAAATGGAGTAAGAAAGATATATTACTAAGATCCTCAATATCTTTTCTTTTATTAATACAATTATCATTAATGTAAATTTCTACCATTTCAAGAAAAAGTCTTTTATTAGTATTAAATTCAGTATCCAAAATTTTTGCATTTTTAAAATCAATATTATGTAGTGTATCAATCACATGTTCTGATAATGCACAACTACGTTTACATAATTTAAAATCACTAATATGTCTATTAATACGTTCTTTAAGAACAGTAGAAGTACTACTATTTCTATATATATATATATATATATATATATATATATATATATATATATATATATATATATATATATATATATATATATATATATATATATATATATATATATATAGCTCAAATCAAATAAACTTTTAGTCACGTGATTAAGCTTGACCGGCACAGCGATGGCCAGTTTTACATATTATCTTTTAATCCAAATTGTTTTAGGGAACAAAAATAAATTAATTATAAATATATAAACAGTTATATTGGTTTTATTGTTATACTGGTTGTACATTTGGCCTTTGTAGACTACCAAAAAGCCTTTGACAGCATCGAAACCTGGTCATTTACAGCTGCATCTCTCCCAACTTATTTACACTGGCACTGGAAAATGTAAAGAAATTAGAATGGGAAAATAGAAGTCTAAACATCAATGGGGTATACCTTAGCCATCATAGGTTCGCAGACGATATTGTCTTGCTGAGCACCGAAATTCAAGAACTGAACACCATGCTAAAGGAGCCAAATGACCAATCCCATAAAATTGGCGTTAAAATGAACTTGGCGAATAGTAAGATAATGAGCAACAATAGCCATAACATTACCGTAGACAACATTGTTATTGAAGACGTAGACCGTTATATACAGGGTGGTCCGGACTGTATTCCGGAAACTTCGGCAGCACATCCTGCAGATAAAAATTAGTAAAAAAGTTCGTATAAATGTATATCATAAAATGCTTAGTTTCGGAGATACAGGGTGTAGAAGTTTTATTTTTATTTCGATTTTTTCCAAATAATTTCTGAAGTAACGTCAATATTTGGATGAAAATTGGTGTCTGGGAGTCTTTTTGACATGAGAAATTTGATTTTGATGTCAATATGACTCCTACTTGTAGAGGGCGCCACCTACATGTGTTTTAACTGTTTTGAAGAGTAATAACTTTTCGTCCAGACCTGTGGAGTGAAAAAATATACATTTTCATGTTTTTTTTACGTAAAAAATGTATCTTGGTAAAAATCGCTACAAGCAACCGTTTTCAAGATATTTAGAATGAAAATAGTCAATACATGTCATTATTGACAAAAAATAAACACGTTGAGTAAATAGTTACTTGACTGAAATAATAAATTTGGGAAATTTTATTTTTTTTAAATTAATCATAAACTTTTCTGTGAAAAAATGATGATAAAACAGTTTCTGTTGAATTTTTGACACGAAAACATTTAAAATTTGTGATTTCAGTCTAATAACTATTTAGTCAACCATGTTTAATTTATATCATTGATGACAGGTATTGATAATTTCGATTCCAAATATCTCGAGAACCATTAGTCGTAGCGATTTTTACCAAGAGACATTTTTTACGTTAAAAACTGCGTAAATGTATATTTTTTCTCGACTCACTAGTTTTATACAGGTACGGACGAAAAGTTATTACTCTTCAAACCAGTTAAAAATATGTTGGTGGCGCCCTCTACAAGTAGGAGTCATATTGACATCAAAATCAAATATCTCGTATCAAAAAACTCCCAGGTGCCAATTTTCATCCGAATATTGACGTTACTTCATAAATTATTTGGAAAAAGTCGAAATAAAAATGAAATTTCTACACCTTGTATTTCCGAAACTAAGCATTTTAGGACCTACATTTATACGACCTTTTTTACTTATTTTTATCTGCAGAATATGCTGCCGAAGTTTCCGGAATACAGTTCGGACCACCCTGTATATTTAGGTAATAAAAAAAAGCTGGGTAAAGAGAACCAAACTACGGAGATCAAACGCAGGATCCATTTGACATGGGTAGCATTTGGAAATATGAGCGATATTTTCAAGGATAAAAAGGTGCCCATCAACCTAAAGAAAATGGCTTACGAGCTGCATTCTACCTGTGCTTACGTATGGCCTAGAGACTGTGGCAATTATTCAAAAAACAGCAGAACAACTACGAGTTGCACAAAGAGCCATGGAAAGTATCATGTTAGGAGTCACCATGAGGGAAAAAATACGGAACACCCACATGTGTCAAAAAAACAAAACTAACAGAGGTAGTTAAAAGAGTGGCAAGTCTGAAGTGGCAATGGATCGGACTATCGGACATGTGGCAAGTCAGGATCCAGACGGATGGCCTCAAAAAGTCATTCTATGGAGACCTAGGGGAACAACAAAAAGTGTGGGCCGACCAAAAAAGAGATGGGTCGATGACGTCAGAACAGCGGCAGGAAGACACTGGGTAAGATCGCAAAGCATGAAAAAACCCTAGAAGCGGCCTCTGTGCAGCACTGGATCGAGCCCGGCTGTGCAAGAAGAATTAGAAGAAACAGATATTATTTACATCAACAAAACTCACCTTTTTAAGAGCACTTAACGGACATAAAGGGCCATTACTATCGATTTCCCGTTCAAAATATTCTAATAAAGTTGCGATGAGTTTTTTACGGTTATTAAGCTATCTTGTACACTTCGCACTAAAAGAGGTTCTAAAAAGAACAATATTCGACTGCAAGGCCTACTGGTAAATTTTTTTAAGTTCAAAGTATCACATATCAACACTATTTATTTAAACCAAAAACTCGTAACTAAAGTGTCAAAACGAATGGCAATGTCAGTAAATAAATAAATAAACGTGGCAACTTGGCATTTTTTACAGCAGAGTTACCACCTGCATCCCCATCGTACCGCCAAAATTCAAAACCAGCTGCCTACTGGACAAACATGCTTGCTTCATCCACGTTACCGTAGATGGAGCTAAGAAGGTTTAGGTAGGGTATATATAATAAATGAACAAAAAATACGAGTAGCGGAAAAGGGGGCCAAAAAACCCTACATATGTATATGCTTATTCTCTGCATTAAGTTCATCAGACCGAAGGGAACAGCCATTCGACGACCGGTTTCGGAGATTTTTCTCCATCGTCAGGCCGACTTTGCTGTAACCCTCGATCTGACCAACGAAAAGCAGAGAGGGAAATATTTAAATTCTAGTTAGTCAGCCCGACAATGAATATGGTGCCATGGTTGGCAACAATGAATTGAAAAATCGCGCCCTCGATTACGTAACTAAAAGTTTAATTGGTATCAAATATAGGTACTATTGTTGTTAAGTAATTATATAAACTGGTTTTATTTTATCAGAAATATATTTTTTAATAAATTTTAATAACATTTATTGACTCAACGAAGTCAAAACCACCAAATTAGCGTTTCTAGAGGTGACGACATCTACTTGATAAAAAGTAATTAAAAAAAGGAACAAATCACAAAGTAAAGTTCGCAGACAGACCAACCCCAATTCGCTAGATGACTTTGGCTTTTTTACGCCCCTTTTCATAAAAAAGTTTGAAATTGTAATAATCTTAAGTCGAAATGAGGGTCGCAGTTGGCGTAGGGAAGAAGGTCTGACAGTAAAGAGGGAATTTTCAGGGTGTCGGCTTTTATGGAGACATTTTTTTCCACTAGTTTCAGCAAATTGAAAAGGGAAAATGAGAATTCCGATACGATGAAAACGAAAAAATATGTGTTCAAGGGTGAATTATTTCAGGACGATAATGAAATGATAATATTTATTATTTGCGGTTATAAGAAATTAATAGTTATTTTTATACAAGACGATAAAATGGTATTTTATCGTCGCGTCGACCGAAAAGATTAATGAATTAATTTCTGGTGACGATAATACAATTTTATCGTCGTGTGTATAAAACAATATTTTTTCCCTAGCGAGTTACGTTTTAAAAAATATTGAAAAATTATTATGTCAAGGAATTTATTACGAGTAGAAAAAATATATTTAGAGGGCAAAGTGTAGGGGAAAAGATCAGTAGGAAGACGCCAGAATTCATGGCTAAAAGATTTAAGGAGATGGTTTAAACGCTCGTCTGCGGAAATCTACCGGGCTGCAGTTTCCAGAGACACAATTGCCATTTGGATCGCCAACCTTCGACAGGAGAGGGCGTAATAAGAAGAGAAGAAAAAATATTGTGCTGGGTTGGCGTTGGTTTCTATGTAATTTGACAAGTAAATAAAGCTGTCTCTTTGGTTGTCAGTTTTGAGTCAATATTTTTTAATTCTCTTTCGAGTCGATTGCTGCGATTGAATTGGAGCCAGAGATGGCTCAAAACGAAATAAGTAAATTACCAACAGATATTCAGGCTGAGGCGACAAACGCCATATCCAAACTACTTTCATTTAAATCCCGAATAACTTATGAAAAGGAATACAAAAATTTTCAAAAATGGAAGCAATTAAAAAACGTGCAAGAAGAAATAAAGTTTCTAACCTATCCTCGCTGTTAAAGTATCATATTTAATCTACTCTTGCGGTTAAAATACTATTGTATCTACTATTTTTGATAGATATAAGACAATTTTAACAGTTGCTATGGAAAAAAATAAATTGGATATACAGGGTGGCGCACCTCATTCGCCTCGGTTGATTATACGAAAACGGAAAGATGTAGAAACAAATTTTTTTGTGAGTATATGTAGAGAGACAATGTGCATAATTTAAAATTATTTTCAAATGTACAGGGTGTGTCAGAACCTCAGTCAGAACTAAGATCCACACCAAAGTTATATTTTTTCTTATGGAACACCCGGTATTTTATTTCATTTTTGGATTCTTGGGCATAAAATAAGGCATTTATTATAAGGGTTTAATATGTTTAAATGCTTTGATTTTTGAGATATTTAAAGATATTTAAATATGCATGCTATAATAAAAAAGTTTGTCAACACCCTGTACATTACTTTTCAGAGTCAGTTCTTGTGCTGATTTTGAAGCCAGAGAAATAATCTTTAATAAAAAAATTTTATTGATTCCTTTTAATGTATACAGGGGTATCAAAAATTGCTTGTATCAAAAATTTACACAAAAACTTCGTTATTTCAAAATACAATAACTATGTATTTTTTAAAATAAGTCGAAGCAGATTTAAATGCCCTTTCAAACTATATTAGGGTTTCCTATACCTATCTGGCTCAGATTTTGAATAAAAAAAGATTTTTCAATAAAATGGCAATCAAGATGGCTGGTGTCGCCATTGCAATTTGCTAGTCACAGTTAGTAGCTATTTTCAAAATCGACATTAGTTTATGGACTTTATTTAAATTTATAACAGTTTAATTTTATTTAATTTGCCTAAAATAGGTTAATAAGTAAGTATTTATTTATTATCATCAAGAAAAATGAAGCAGTATCTGCTTTTTTTAAATCTCAAATTCCTATCTTTACTAATGAGCATTAAAAAGTCAATTGAATCTAAAATGTACACAAATTAAAAACAAATCCAAAAATTACAGTGAAATCAATCCTTTTATCAGAGATATTTCTCTGGTAATTTAAAAAATAATCATTTTATATTCAAAAACATCCCTTCGAGCTTTCAAGTAGTCAATTGAGAAGAGAGCAATTCAAAGTAGTAAAAAGAAGGATAATTGAAAAGAGGAAATTCGATTTACTGGAATAAAAAAGCTGGTGGGAAGTGAGTTGATAATTTAAGCCGGAAAGAGTAACAAACGAGGAAATATAAATATTTGAAAAATCCCATCTTTAGAGTGTCAAAGGCTTGCAAATACTTTATTTGATGGCACGTGGAACAGTGAGAAATTCAATACAGAGTCTTTTAATCTTAAAAATCGATAAATTCATATTTACTTATTGCATTTAAAAAAACACATTTTTCTACTTATTAATCGAGTCACAATCGACCTCCTTTTGTTTTGAACAATAATAGTATAAATATATTAAACAAAGTCGGCTTAGTTACACCATTTGTATCTCGAGAACGGCTGGACCGATTTTAATAATTTCTTATTTGTTGGAATCGTCTCAATCCCGGATAGCAGAATCATCATAATTATCACTTTCAACTTATTCTACCATTTCCAAGTATGGTGTAGCCTCTCTCACATATGTAGATACTCTCTTTGTAGTTGGACTCATTGTTGTCTATTGTTGGATATGCGGGCCCAAGTTACCCATGCTAATTTCCTAATATCATGGTTCCATCTCAGGTTTGGTCTTCCTCTAAGTCTCTTAATTCTTCGTAGGTACCATGTTGTGATTTTTGTAGTCCATCTGTTGTCCGTCCTTCTTGCCAGATGTCCTGCCCATTGCCACTTGAGGGATTTGACTCTGCGGATAACATCTACTACCTGGATCTTTTGTCGTATCCACTCTATTCTTTTACGGTCTTTCTTGGTTATTTCTAGCATGTTTCGTTCCATTGAGCGTTGTGCGACCTGCAGTTTCCTTATGATGTCCGTTTTAAGTATCTAGGTTTCGCATGCATAGGTCATTACTGGTCAAATGTTTCCTTCTTTAAACAAAGTGGCATTCTAAATTTGAATATGATTGAATTTCTTTCATAAGTACTCCATGCTAACTCAATTCTTCTGTTGATTTCTGGTAGTAGGGATCCGGAGCTGTGTATTAGTTGTCCCAAATTTATTTATTCTTCTACTATTTCCAATGTTGTGTAATTTATTAGAATGCCTTTTCTGCCAACTAGTTCATTGTACGTTACTTTAGTTTTTGCTAAGTTTATTTTGAGACCCACTTTATTGCTGGCTGTATTTAGTTCGTTAATTTGTGCTTGTAGGTCTTCAGGGCTATGGCAATTTTGGCTAATGTAGTCAGTGAATCTTAGATGGTTGAGATATTCTCCATCTAATTTTAATCCTTTGTTGGTCCAGTCCAGTTGACGGAAGATTGCTTCTAGTGTTGCTGTAAACAGTTTTGGAGATATCGTGTCTCCCGGTCGTACTCCCTTGGCAGTTGGGAACTCTGGGGTTGGTCTTTTATATATCATTACTTGACTTCTTTACAGCAGAGCTACTACCTGAATGCTCAGCGGGAAATTTAAATTCCAGTTACTCAGCCCGACGCCGAATATGTAAATGGTTGGCAACAATGAATTTAAAAGTCGCGTCCTCGATTACGTATCTAAAAGTTAATTGGTATCGCTTATACTTAATCGTTATAATGTTCTAAGACCTTCGTGACCTTAGCAGCTTCAGACTTTGAAAATCTATTACACTGTACTGTTTGGGTCGCTCTCAGGGGTCGGGTAAAGCGAGTGTTTAGCCGAAGGAAATATATATTATATTTCAGATATCTGCATAAGGCTTAGCCTGGTCCTGTGGTGTTCAGCCGCACCCAGAATTCCAAACACACGTGTTTTGACTAAGGCTTGATTAAGTTTTGCAGAGCTTCGGCCTTTGCCATAAAATAGCGAGCAGTTTGTTACAAAACTATATAAGTTATATATCACTGTAATCACAAAACTTCAATCTATTTCCGCATTGTAACGTAATTTTAAATTACGTCTTTATTTTCGAGAAAATTTAGTCCAAACATAAGGAATGTTTTGTTGATGTTTGCTCATCAGAATCTTAAAAATAAAGATGTTATCTAAAAATGTGCTACAATACGCATATAGTATAATCCTTTATCTTTAATTTCTTTCTTCATTTGTGTAAAAATACCTAGCCAGTTTTGCATAAAACGTTAAATGCCGAACGCTTATTTTGCTACTTTTTCGGCCTAGTGAAATGGACTCTTAACAGTGAGCCACTGAAGAAGTTGCAGGACATGTATCCATGTCCGACTATCAACCAGTAGAAAGGCTTGCTTATGAACAAGATGAGCCCTTAGACAGTTTATACAGGGTCCGGCAATAGTGCGTCGGGCATCTGTAGCTCCTAGAATAAAAAACTTGAGAATTTTGTTTAAGTGCAAACCTAAAGTATGTACTAGGATGTATTTCAGGAAAATATGTAAACTTCTATAGGGTGGGTCAAAAAAGTGTGAGAAAAAGTTTTTTATTCTAGGAGCTACAGATGCCCGACGCACTGTTGCCGGACCCTGTAGAAGACCTAGCTGGGTATTCCGTTGGACTTTTTTTTTTAAACAAATACAAAAACAATTAAACTGTGGGTACATATACAACAAAAAAACAAATTATTTTCGTATCTATTGATAAAACTTTAATAAATAAAAATATAAACTTTTTGGTTAAATTTATCTTCCAATTCTTTTCAAGTAAAAGTAATGCTGTAGAAAATGCTCTTTTCGTTCTTATATATAGCAACTTTTTTACCTAAAAAAAGTAAGGCAACTCCACCAAAAAATTTATATATTTCTCAGATATATGGGAAAAATAAATCTCTGGCGAAAAGTAGATACATTTTTAATACTCACGAACTTCAGAAAAAGTTCTACGGTTGGAAAAAAATTGTAATTTGGTTTCTAACTTGTAGAAAGTAAGATATTGGTCTACTCAGACTTTATATTTATTTTGCAACATATTGCTTCTTTGCACTGATACTTTTTTACTCTTTTAAAATAAATGACAGCATCAAAGACCAAAGTTGTTTATGATTTAATTTCAAATGCGAGTTGCGCCAGTACATGTTAGGGTTATTGTAAAAAAATTATCCAGTGTCATCTAAAGATTACGTTCGAGAAAGTTTAACAAAATCTGCTAGGTTAATTAATGAACTCATATGCAAAAAACGCAACGTCAATATGACATTACGACAATAGTCACCCAAGCCATCTCGCGATATTTAAAAAAATAACATCATGAAAAAATAAGTTTTATGTTTTATAGTCTAATTTATTAGGCTTATAACTGACCTCCGCAAGATGTTGCCGTGATATTCTATGAATTTTAATTGTATTTTTTAGACGTTGTGATGATCGTAAAGTATAAAGCTTCATTCAGAACCTTGCAATTAGTGGAATAAATTAGTGGTTTCAATTAGCGTAGAAGTTTCTTTCTTTAATTTCAATATAGGCATTCAGAACGTCTAAATTAGTGGTAGTCATTTTCAATTAGTAGAAAAAGTTTACCAACTTTTGAATTTTCCACCAATTATACTTTAAAATTTGCGGGGAATTTCATTTTGACCTTTGATTATCAATCCGTCAAAATTGTAATTAGAAATCAAAAGTTTATTGTTTTATAAACTAAATATTAGGCTTTCTCTATGGATACAACCGAGGATACAACTGACTAACGCAAGCTGTTGCTAGGATCTTCTATTAATTTTAATTGTGTTTTTTAAACATTGTGATTGTGAATGATCATAAACTAAAAAGTATAAAGTGTAATTGAAACCATTAATGTATTCTACTAATTGCGAGGTTCCGAATGAAGCTTGAAGCTTCATTCAGAACTATACCGGAAATTTATTCCACTAACTGCGAGAAAATACTTACATTAAAATTTAAGGAACAAACTTCTACGCTAATTGAAACCACTAATTTACTCCACTAATTGTGTGGTTCTGAATCAAGCTTAAAGTATAACTGAAACCACTAATTCATTCCACTAATTTCGAGGTTCTGAATGAGACTTTAAAAGTAAAAAAAAAATATTGAATCAATTGTAAAATTAAACTTGACTCAATTACTTATTACAAAAATGCATAAACTTATCACTTACTTTTCCTGCCAATGATTGGTTCAGGTATACCATCCCGCTGTTCGGATCAATCCTAAACGGCAATGGTTCCGGATTGTCCTTCATGCCATAGAAGTGAATAGGTTCTAAACCATAGGTATAGTTATATCCTTCGATAATTTCGCCGTGGGCTTGGGCTATCTTGCTTCCAACGGGTTCGTTGTCGGGAATCTGCCAAGTCCTGTCGATGTACATGGAGGGTGGAGCTTGTAGCAGTTGACAATTGACTGAAATTAAATAGGGTTAATTAAAAATTGTAAAAGAAAAAATTTTGAAAGATGATCTTAACCCTGAAATGCTGACGCGGACACTGCCGCAATGCTGACGGAGATTCCGCCGCAATTTTGGCGCAATAGTATTTCATTTTATTTTGTCATTCTTGACTGCACCAAGGCAAGCATGACACCTAGTATATAAGCTCAGTAGTTTTAGGATTTAGTTTAGTTCATCGCTTTAGTGGTTTCGGACAGTGATATTTCTGACCGAAATGTTGTGTAAGCAAAATAATTAAAGACAATGCAAGTCCAAAACTCTTTTATACGTTGGAAAACCTGTACGAACGCTGCATCAGCGAAAAATTCCGAGGCTACGAAAAGAACAAAATTAAGCTGATAAGAAGAGGTATCTCACATTACCTTCTTATGTACAGCGCGGGATAAAAACATCATTCCCAATGGCTTTTACATTAAGTCACCTATCTAAGGAGCTAGAGCTCGGCGTATATTGGATAAGGACAGTCGAACACTAATGCGATCCCAAATTAATTATCACAGATGGAAGAAATCAATTCTGCTGAATGACATCCAACAGCGGTTTGAGGAAATCAAAGAATTAACTTGGGAATAAGACCATAAGCCTATATTGGATTGGAAAGACTGGATTGGAAGATTGGAAATTGATAGGATATGATTTCGAATTAAAGAAGACCTACATTCCAAAACTAGTGCCAATAAAGAGGTTAAAAGAACGATAATTAATTTATCTTCTAAGGTTTCTTCCGATTCTGAGAAACATATTTTGAGCAAAGGACTCAACTTTGTCCTTGTACCTCAGAAAACACCTACCCTAGACATTATGAGCTCAATGGAAACATTGAGAGTACAGGGACCGAATGCAGATGGAACTAAGATGGAAAATATGAACAGTCCTGGAAAAACCGGAAAAGCGGACGTCAAACAGCACCAAAGAAGAACAAGCTGCAATTAGAGAACTACGGAAGGCCGACACAATTAAGATTTTACCAGCGGACAAATGTAAGGCCACAGTTATATTGGACGCCCATGAGTACGATAGTAAAATCGTGGAGACTCTAGCTAAGTAAAGACTACGCAAATATACCTTAATATCTAGTGATCTTACTAAGATAATTGAGGGAAAAATCTGCCGAACTTTATACAAATATAAGAATTTCATACCTGATAATTCAAGAACATAGCTTACACCACATCACAGTAAACCACCACATCTTTATGGGTTACCGAAAAAAAATCACAAAGATGGTGTGCCACTGAGACTTATCACTAGTTCAAGAGATTCAGCAACTAGCAATTTCAGTAGATTTCTCCTTCAAATTGTCCAACCATTGGTAGGAAAAACTTCTTCATTTGTTAAGAACTCTAAACATTTTGTAGATATGCTTAAGAAGGTCCTTCAGACAAATTTGTCAATTTTGACTTAGAGAATTAATACACCAACGTCCTTTTAGAGGAATCGTTAGACATCATCGAAGCTAGATTGAGGGATGACGTAACGCTTTCCGAAAGAACTTCGCTGCCTTTTAGGAGAGTGATGGAGCTCTTGAAGTGTTGTCTGCATAATTCTTATTTTCAAGTTAAAGAAAAGTTTTATGCTCAAAATGATGGTTTTCCCATGGGTTCCTCGCTCTCTCCAGTGATAGCGAATATATGTATGGAATGGTTCGAGACCAATGCCATTAGTATCGCGGTCATCAAACCTAAAATCTGGCTTCGATATGTTAATGATACCTTTATAATCTGGAACGGAACCGATAGACAGTTGGATTCCTTTCTTAGCCGTTTCAGTTCACGACATAACTCAATCAGATTCACGATTGAAAAAGAGCAAAACTTCTATCTACCGTTTCTGGATGTTCTTTTCAGTAGAAGCGATGGAACCATTAGCACTGCTGTATATAGAAAACCCGCACATACGGGACAATATTATTTTTTACAAAATAAATTCTAAGTCGAACCATTCTGAAGCAACCAAAAGAGGTATAGTTAAAACACTATGTCATAGAGCAGTTGTCAGAATTATTGTATAATGATTGGAGAATATAATGATTAAAATTATATATTTGTGCCCCAGTGTAGCTGTGTATATTATATTGCCATTTATTATTGGTTTTTGTTTTATTATAATTTAAGAAAATACAAAACAGATTTTTGGTTGTATTTAGGAATTTTCAAAGAACATATCGGATATTGAGTCTGCTTGTTATCAAAAAAAATGCTTTTCTATATTTCCTTGTATTGATGAATTTTTATAAAATGTGTCATACTTATTATCGAACAAAAACAGTGTCGAAGATGGCTGAGGAATAACAATCGATAATAATTTTAGCACGGTCAAACTCTAGAAGTCATTTACTAAAAACTAACATAAAACTTATCAAAAATTAACACTAATTATGTATCAAGATTGAAAAAAATTGAAGGTTGCCAAACACACAAATCTATTTTCAAAAAAATATTTTTTTTCTATAATTTCGATCGTACGGTATAAATAAAGTAAAAAAATACGGAGAGTACCATTTAAAAATCAAAAGTTTTATTCCTTTCCGATGAAAGAGGAAGTGAGCGAAATTAATTGAAAACGTCAATCAATTCTGATTTATAGCCTTTACTAACATTACAAAATCTCGTTTTTTATCTAAAAAATCAAAAAAACGTTTGGTTTGGGGGTTGGGCCACTTCTGTACAAAACCCGGTATATCTCTAGATTTGCATTGTCTATATTTAAAATAATATTAATCAGATGGTTATATCATGAAATAAAAATTGAACACATAATTATATTCATTTCAATAATTTATTTCAGAGAAGCAACATAATAAATAAGTATAGTAAACAATAAGCTGTAATATTTTAATCGTTGTTTTCGATGACGTACATCGAAAACATGTAATTTCTGTGGGTGAACAAACGCAAACAAGTTTTGCCTAACAAGGTTATGTTCCCAGCCATAGCACGGTACTGCCCACTTTTTTCACACTGAAGCCACCTAGAAGTCACGCTATATAATCGGACAATATATTCATTATTGTTTATCCTTTATCCACTCATGTCTTCAAATCTAAACTTCTAAAAGTTACATAGATGTAAAGACTAAAATTTAAGTACAAGATTTAATTTTTTAGCCGACCATACTAACAGGTATTGTGGGCTATTAAGATCGAAAGTTTTTTTAATTTTACTCAAAAAGAGTTATTTGGGTCATAAGTGACCTAAATACAAAATATTTTCATGGTGTCTGTCTGTCTGTTCGTCTGTCCGTCTGTAACACGATAACTCAAAAACCGCTAAACCGATTTTAACCAAATTTGGTACAAAAATACTGTGGCAACCGAGAATCTGACCATTAGTTTTTGGTGGGGGTGTATTGTTGGTAAGGGGGTATGGAAGGGGGTTAAACATTTTAAAAAATCGTAACTCCAAAATTACAGTAGCTAGCGAAACGCGGTTTTCAATTTAAGATTAGGAATAATATTTGCAACAAAATTTGTAATAACATCAAAATCAGTCAAAGTCGCAGTTTTTGAGATAAAACAAATTGGAAAAATTCCTTTACTTTGAAACTAAAAGAACTTCGTATCCTCCCACCCCACCATTTTTGAGAAACTCAAAAATATTTTGGACTCGATTTTCTGGCTGAACCGTAGGTGCCACAGAAAATTTTATGGTACAAAAAATGAAGAGAATTGAGGAACAAGAAATGAAGAAAATGGAACAAAAAATGAACAAAGAATAAAGAGAAATTCTCTATATTTTCGTCTCTAATAAACCTCCAAATCCTACGGGGACAAATAAGTTAGAGGGAGCCAAAATCACTCAAACGCAGTTTTTTTTATTTTTTCCAGTAAAACTATTTTTTTACTGTCGCAAAGTTTTTAAAAGTATAAAAAAAATATCAAATTAATGTCTAACTTTTTAAAAATTTTACTCTTTACGAGATATGTTGCATTCATTCCCACAATGTGGGAATCAATGACGGTCGATTGTGTACTGCAAGTTATCTTCGCGGATTACCATGTTCACTCGAACTGAGGATGGTTATAACTCTGATCGTTTTGAAATTTTTTTAGGTGGGCTGAAGTTAGCGTTTTTGAGAAACTCAAAAAAAATTTGGATTCTATTTTCTGGCTAAACAGAAAATTGTATAAAACAAAAAATAAAGAGAATTCAATTCTCTACAAAGAGAATTCAATTCTCTACAATTTAATTTTTCAATAGCAAAGCTCTAAAACCTACCGGGACAAAATATTTACTCTGCAAACGAAAAAGTTCAAAACCCTCGCGTCTGCATTGCCAAAAGACGTCATTTCGTCAGCTGATCGAATAGTTAGTGCTGGAATGCGGACCAGAGGGAGGAACACGACAATAGGCCGAATGGTTTCACCCTCTTCATTTCTTGTTTCATAAAATTTTCTGTGGGACCTACGGTTCAGCCAGAAAATCGAATCCATTTTTTTTACAAATAAGTTTCTCAAAAATGGTGGGGTGAGGGGATACGAATTTTTGTATTTAAGCTTTCCCACTGGACCACTTACGACTGGCAAAGTATGAGAGCGGGGGGAATTTGATGGCAGTTAAAATGCCAGATTGATTGTACTACATTGCCGGCATATTATATAAATATGTTAGGAAGGACAATCGCAGGAACCTGAAATCTGGTATTGTTGATTGAATAAAACGAGTATGGTAATAATAATATATTGCGAGTCGATGAATATATGATTAGCCAAACAGTGTTAAGTTAGCGTACACAGTTTAAATAAGTGTTTTGGTGTATTGCATTATTTGATATCTGAAATTGCTTTTGATTGTCGTTTCCGACTTAACAATTTTTTCACTCTTTAAAAAATATATTTTATCTAACAAAGTCGGGTTAGTTTTAAAACTCAAGAACAATAGGAACGATTTTAATAATCTGTGATTTGTTGGACTCGTCTCCACATTGAATAAAATAGCAGAACTATTGAAATATTGGAAAAATTTACGGAGAAAAAAATATACACTCAGATGCAAAAAAAACGCAACGGAGAAATTTTTGGTCAAATTTAAAGTGTTATATTTTTGTTATTTTTAGCCCTATTTTCATGAATTTTTTAGCAAGCTGTATATAATTATATCAACTTTAATTGGTAACTCAGTTTTTTATAAACTTTAGTATTTGGCATATCATACAGGATTAATCGAGAGAGTTTGTTTTTTACCCTAATTTTGAAACACCCTGTGCAATAATTTTGTTCGTAAATTTTCCTAAAATATAATTTTACGGTCAGAACCAAATCTCCTGAGTATTTTGTTTTTCGGATCGTGTCAATACATACTTTGGTTAATTTTTAATACCGAAATGAACGTGCCACTAACAATTTGCAATTTTTTCAATTATCATTTCATTTTGAAGTTATTTTTCAATATGACAGGGCGACTTTGGAGATTATTGTAAACTATAATATACTACTATGAACTGCCCATCATTTTCAACGTTTGGGAAATGCTTGATAGGAGGGTTAGTCACGAAACGGTACCAGCTTCATTAAATGAACTTCGCTTGGTCCTTAAAGAAGAATGGAAAAATATAACGTAATATGATATATGCAGCCTCGATGACAGTATGAAGGAACCTATACAGGGAGTTATAGTAGCCCCAAGGGAGGCAATACAAAGTATTAGGATGGTTTTAACATTTTTTTCTGTTTGTATTATGATGTTTTCTTTAATATCGTTAGTTCTGTTATTGTTATTAATGTTTATTAAAACCCAGGCTGTATCGTTAGTCTTTAACGTTTTTCTTTTTAATTTAGTATAGAGTATCCAATGCAGCGTATTATGACGTTACGACAATAGTCACCAAAACCATCTACTCTAATGATAATTGAAAAAATTTCAAATTGATCACTAATCAGTTCATTTCGCTCTTAAAAATTAACCAAGGCTTGTATTGGCATGATTCAAAAAACAAAATGCTCAGGAGACATGGTTCTGACCGTAAAATTATATTTTAGGAAAATGTACAAACGAAATTATTGCACAGGGTGTTTTAAAGTTAGGGTAAAAAACAACCCCTCGATTAACCCTGTATAATAGCCCAAATACTAAAGTTATTAAAAAACTGAGTTTACGAATTAAAGTTGATATAATTATATACAGTTTGCTAAAAAAATTATAAAAATAGGGCTAAAAATAACAAAAATATAACTCTTTAAATTTGACAAAAATTTCTCGGTAGCGTTTTTTTGAGCGAGTGTAGTTAGTATTGCTACAATTTGTAATAGTGATTTTCATTTAAATTTCAACGAGTACAATCTGAATATTCTCTGACACAAATTGTGAGAATTACCACCACTCTTGTTGGCTATTTTCGTCTAAACTCAAGCATATTTAGCTATTTTGGAGATCTACAAATTGATGCGCAAAATGCAGCAGTGTTTTCTACAATATTGTGGGGTTTATTACAATTTATTTTCCGGAAGATAGTAGGAAAATAGCATAGTTAATAGAAAAAACGTTCGAAATGTAGAATTTTTCGAAAATATCTAAAGAAAAAATAACATCAACCGTCAAATCGATTGATGTCAATCATTCCAGACCATTCGGCCAATCATCCATACGACAAGATTGACAACAAAAATTTCACTTCACTACACCGTTATTAGATCGTACGAAGTTACCCGGGTCAGTTATTTTACAATAGTAAACAATGAATGATATTTCCAACTTTTACTATGAATCAATGAAATATATCGGAATAAACGAAGCGAAAAAACCGATTGAAAAGTGTCAAAGGGAGATTTGTCGTGTATATTCTGTGGCGCGCCGATAAAGAACAAATAAATAAAAGAAAACCGCCGCTAAAGCGATTGGTTTCGTTGCGGGATCGGAAGTTATTTTTCAGGGTTTCCTGTTTCAGTGCGTCGCAAACCCGTTTTCTTCGGTGTGTTATAAATTGTAAAAAATCTATTTATAAAATGTAAACGTATGACGAACGGGTATTGTAAGGAATTAATCTTATATATGAATTAAATTTTTGAAAAAAGTCTGGATATTTTAAAACTAAAACACAAACAAAATATTAATATTTTTTTCTAAAATGTCAATGGCTTTTGGTGACAGGAATTCCAGTCAGTGTGTGAAACAATAATAGCAACCAATTTTAAAAAGAAAGCACGGCTAGAAATACTGGTAAGACTATACAGGGTGTTCCAGAAATAAGTGCAAGTATTTTAAGGGGTGGTAGCTCGGGTGGTAGATCTGACCAAAAGAAATATATTTTTTCTTTACCATTTTTAAAGTAAATTGGTAATAACCGAGTTATTTAACTTAATTAATTTAGTTAATTTAAAAAAATAATGGCAACCTTTTGAGAGCCGCCGCCGCCGCCGCCCATCGATAATCAGGCGCAAATACCTGGATCAAAGTAATTACCTGGACCTCGGCTTGTTCGACGCCCACTGTTGACAAATCGACTAGAAAGATTTAAAAATGACTTGGAAAATTTCGATTAAAAGTAAAAAACTTGCCTAACAGTAGAAAATGAGACTCCTGTAGATTACAGATCCATGTAATTAGGTTAGAGCGTGATTTTATCACTTTATCTAAAACCGCTATTCTACACTTAACAACACTTCATTTCACTTCGATTCTTGACAGCACTACAAAATACCCACGTGTATTTGGCACAAAATACATTTATAGGCCATCTGAATTATTCAGGATTATTTTTTGAGAATTTAAACTTCTATGTTTTTTTATCTAACACCAAAATAATTCATATTTCTATTTGAATAATAAAAGTATTTTTGGAGGCTTACCTTACACTTTTTTTAGGTTTGTAAGAGGTTTACTGTTTTGAGTAAAATCTCAAAATGAATTTGATAACCTAAAATTCATCATCTAAACAAATAAGCTGATTTACATCAGCTGGTCTGTTTAAATGTAGGTCAAACCTTGACTATTTACATCTCTAATAGAGGGCGCTGATACAAAAAATTCGGAAATAAGCGAGGAAATAAGTGAAAAATATATTTGATTTATTCAGTGTCTTCAGACTCTCCTCGGTGGAATAATTGGTTTTTTGATGTGTAAATGTTAAAATAATATTTTCCTAAAAGTTATAATATGTGATGTTCAGTTTTTGTTAAAGATGATACGCATATGTCAAGATTTTTTTCCTATTCTGAGGATTTCTTTCGCCAAAAGGAGTTGTTCGTACGTATATGACTGCCCTAAAAATACTATAACGAAAATCTGTGTAGTCTTAAGTAGCAAATTGGGAAACTGAAAAATCGCAGAATCAGTTAGGGTTAGCTGGAAAAAAATGCTAAATCAGGGTAAAATAAAATCTAGGAAAGAAATATATTTCAGAAAATATCTGCGTAACACATTTTATAAAGATACTTTTTGCACTCTAAAGAGCAAAAATGTGTCATTTCTCTTTCTATTGCCCATTCTGCAGTTTCTTTAAGTTTTGGAGAGGTATCAATATTAAAATAACCGAAGTTTCGAATAATTCGAAGGAACGTGAACTGGTTT
Source organism: Sitophilus oryzae (assembly GCF_002938485.1). NCBI lineage: Eukaryota > Metazoa > Arthropoda > Insecta > Coleoptera > Curculionidae > Sitophilus > Sitophilus oryzae. The sequence goes on from NW_022146409.1 coordinate 1,590,426, forward strand.
TGAAAGTTAGGACGTCAAAACATAATAGTATGACAAATTTTAGAATTTTTACTACATATAAAATTACATTTTTAGAATATGTATAATATTTCACTTATTTTTTTATTAATGGTGTGGTTAATGACAAAGGAGTCTTCTTAGCCCTCGGCGACACAGAAAGCGTTTTTTGCGTTTTTAGCGTTAAGCGTCTTTTGCGACTAATACAAAATAACAGGATTATATATGTGTGATTATATTATAGAAGTGGCATGACCAAAAGCGTGTAGCGTTCGGCGTGTCTCACAAAAAACGCAAATAAAAACAAATCAATTTGTTTTCTGTAGCGTCTTTAGCGATTTCTAAGATGAGACCCCGTCATAGGCGGACGTAATATTTAATAATACAATAAAAATAAATTAAATAGTATGCATTTTTTTTATTTCTAGGGTACCTATTATATCTAAAAATATTTTTATAGAGAACATAAGGGTTTAGGAACATATACTGTTTAGGAAGATTCTATTAAATTCAAAAAATTGAAGGAAATGTTTGAAAAAGTGTAGTTTGAAATGTTGAAAATGTAATAAATTAAATGAATATTTTTTTACGCCTAAAAAAAGGTTTTTATGAGTAAAAAGTGTTTTTTCTGGCCGGGAATCCATAAGCTTGCGACGTTACTAATTGTCATCTTGATAGAAACTGCAGACCTGCCGCTTCTTTTGCGGGTTTTTAATGAACACAAATCGAAAAAAAACCGTTTCAAACGGTAAAATCACAAAAAGCGCTTGACACGCAAAAAGTGCAAAACACAAAAACGCTTTCTGTGTGGCCATGGGCTTAGTCTTTCAATCTTAGTCTTAAGTGCAAGGGGTAAGTACATGACCAATTTCTGTACACCAAAAGGCAATGAATGCCTCGATTACTCGAATATGCCCCTTTCCTACTCAGTCATGCCCGACAATGCCCCACATTGCTCAACAATGTCCCGTATTGCCCAATAAAGCCTCGTATTGTCCAACAATTCCCCGTATTGCCCAACATTGCCTGGCACTACCCCCTAATGCAATATACAGGGTGGTCCGAACTTCGGCATCATATTCTGCACATAAAAATAAGTAAAAAAAGTTCTGATAAATATATGTCCTAAAATGCTTAGTTTCGGAGATACAGGGTGTAGAAGTTTCATTTTTAGTTTCATTATTTGCAAATGATTTCTGAAGTAACGTCAATATTTGGACGAAAAATGGTGTCTGGGAGTTTTTTGACATGAGAAATTTGATTTTGATGTCAATATGACTCCTACTTGTAGAAGGCGCCACCTACATATTTTTTAACTGGTTTGAAGAGTAATAACTTTTCCTCCGTACCTGTATAAAACCAGCGAGTAGAAAAATATACATTTATGACGTTTTTTACGTCAAACAGATCTCTTGATAAAAATCGCTACGAGTAATGGTTCTCGAGATATTTGGAATCGAAATTATCAATACCTGTCGTCATTGACATAAATAATTATACATCTTGACTAAATAGTTATTAAACTGAAATCATAAATTTGAAATGTCTTTGTGCCAAAAGTTCAACAGAAACTTTTTTATCATAATTTTTTCAAAGAAAAATTTATGATTAATTTAAAAAAAAATAAAAAGTTCCCAAATTTGCTATTTCAATCAAATAACGATCTACTCAACATGTTTATTTTTGTCAATAATGACATGTATTGACTATTTCCATCCTAAATATCTCGAAAACGGTTGCTCGTAGCCATTTTTACAAAGAGATATTTTTTACGTAAAAAATCACGGAATGTATATTTTTTCAACCAGTAGTTTTATACAGGTACGGATGAAAAGATATTACTCTTAAAAACAGTTAAAACACATGTAGGTGGCGGCCCCTATAAATAGGAGTCATATTGACATCAACATCAAATTGCTCATGTCAAAAAACTCCCAGACACCAATTTCCATCTAAATATTGACGTTACTTCAGAAATTATATGGAAAAAATCGAAATAAAAATGAAACTTCTACACCTTGTATCTCAGAAACTAATACAAGGAATACAAGTCGGACAACCCTGTATATCTACCTCTTTTCATTGTATGTGTTGAAAAGAGACAAATAATATTAAATGTTTTTAAAATTCCCATTAAACTAACACAAAGTAAAGTTTTTTAAAACTAAAACAAAGTTAAACTTTTCTTAAACTAAAGGTCTGATGGCAAAAACTTGCCCAAACTTGCTTTATACTTAAAATACATAAGATATCTTTTTATACTTTTTACATTTTCTTGGATATACTTTTAAGTATTTTTTTTTAATAAACAAAATTCCTAATTAATTACTCTACAGGGTATTCCTTTTAAACGATACCTCTATTGCACTTATTGCAGTCTCCGAAATGAATCGGTTTAAATTAGATATAGGAGTTGCCTTTTTCGAGGCCCACGCAAAAAAAACACGTTAAAGTGTAAACGTTAATCCTGTAATGCGTTCGTAGTATGAAAATTAATACTGTAAACGAGAGTCAAAAAAAAAGTAAAAAAAGGCCAGACGTGCAACTTTTCCCTAATTTAACCGACCGTATAGCTCTTTCCATTTTGGAGATAGCAATAGTGGTATCACTTAAAATGAACTCCCATATACATACTGTATATGGGAGGAGCTAGAGCGTTGACCTGTTGCGCTGACGACTGCAAGCCGTTTGAGTGTTGGTGACGTAATGACGTAATCAAATTGATGGTGGGAGGATGCGCGCGCAATATATTTAGCTTAAATATTGCACCACATTGCGCTTTCAATGCCTCACAATACCTTGTATTTCCCAATAATACCCCCGCAATGCCCCACAATGCCCCGCAATATCCGATAATGCCTAATGCCCCGCAATATCCGATAATGCCTAATGCCACGCAATGCCTGATATTGCCTCGCACAACCCGACAATGCCCCCAGGTTGTACACCACATTGCCTCATGTACTTACCCCCTGCTTAGGTGTCTTGCAGCAAGACTACAACCGACACCAAGCCACTAAGACTATTTATCAGACTACAAGCACAAGACCAAGGGGGCTGGTCTTGCTCTTGCATTTACTAATCAATAGTTGTGGTTGTAAAATAGTATACAAATACTGGAAGAAAGTTTTTAATGTCGCGATATTTAGTTACAAAATAAACCTCTCGGTATGCGATATTCTATTAATTATTCCATTGAAAGTGCCGAAGGCAAATAATAAATAAATTCTGCCTGTGTCTACTGTCCGCTGAAAAATCGAGTTGGAAGTGAGACATTATAATATTTATATAATTTTTATTTAAGTAGTACATTTCACCAGAAAGGTTAATAAATTGAATCTGCCACAATACGTACGAGAATGAGAAATCATTCATGACCCACTTTCATTTAGACATTCTAAGGGAAAGTGCTCGTCGGAAATACTTTGCAGACACTTTATGGCACTGCATTAATGCACCCAAATTGATGTCTGATTGTTTTGAGTACCTTTTTCTAAATACTAAGATGTATTCTTAATATCATTTGTAGAAATATATTTAGTAAATCAATAAAGCAAAAAAATTGCAATAATCAAAATACTCAAATGCTACTATAAAATAATGTTAATTTTTATTTGTCTGGATTTATTCTATCTGGATGATACTGATATGATCTAAAATACATTTAGTGCTATACCCTTGCTATACCTATATTGTTTAATTTATTTTTCTGTAGGTATTACATTTTATGATATCCTGTAGTCATGTCATTTAACTTCTATTTTAGTATTTCTTAAATACTTTTGATAAATTGAGAATTGAGATATTTATTCTTTCCTCTTTTTATGAAGATTTTGAACTACTTCAATAACGTAAAATCTTGAATAAACGAGTATATTAAGTTTATGGTCAAATAAAATCAATGAATATGACTAGTGTATTTTTTTACATGTCTGACAAAGACCTCTAGTCCGGAAGAATATAAGAGTATAAGTATTGATATTGACATCATTATTTCGGTATTTTTGGACTATTATTATTTATATAAATACATAATTTTTTTATTTCTATAAAATTCACTAAAAAAGCTTTATTGTTACTTTAATTATTTCATTAATTAATAATGATGAAATAGCGAAGAACTAAAAAATCTAAAAATTGGCATCTAATTTCTCCTGAATTATATTATAAGTATAATAAAATATTTATTAATTTTGTAAGTACAAAGAAAATAATTGTTGACATTGACATATTATTCTGAATTGAATAATTTTATTGTTATACAAGTCAAGGACCTAAAACAATAAGTTTAAGAATTAATATTCGTCAATCCTTAAAAATATTCAAATTTTTTATTACAAAAGTTGGGCTAGGAAGACACAATGGATAATCCAGATAAACTTTTTTTTAAAACGGTGATTGACATTAAGTAGAAAATGAAGATAGCTATATTATACAGAAAAAATACTCTGGAGAAGCACTACTAGTGCATTTTAAGGGCTTACCGTCTTAAATTCCATAGAATTACAGAATCAAGAAAACCCTATTAGTAATAAATGAAGACATGAGTTGATAAAGGGGTCATGTCGCATTTTTTTAAAAATCAGTTTTATTCAGTATTTCAACATCAACATCCCTTTGACAGGTCTATCCTCCAATAGACTCTAAATATCAAATATAAATCCCATAAAGAATATCCGAGGTGATAAAGGTGTCATGCTATACACCATCAATAATTTTTAGAGGTGTTTTGTCGATTTACTCGAAACTTTAAAAAAGGAACATCTTTATCCACTCAACAAAAAAAAAAAAGAAATCACACCTTTATCCACTCATGTCTTCAAATCTAAACTTCTAAAAGTCACATAGATGTAAAGACTAAAATTTAAGTACAAGATTTAATTTTTTAGCCGACCATACTAACAGGTATGGTGGGCTATTAAGATCGGAAGTTTTTTTAATTTTACTCAAAAAGGGTTATTTGGGTCATAAGTGACCTACAAAATATTTTCATGGTGTCTGTCTGTCTGTTCGTCTGTCCGTCTGTAACACGATAACTCAAAAACCGCTAGACCGATTTTAACCAAATTTGGCACAAAAATACTGTGGCACCAGAGAATCAGGCCATTAGTTTTTGGTGGGGGTGGGAAGTTGTTAAGGGGGTATGGGAGGGGGTTAAAAATATTAAAAAATCGTAACTCCAAAATTACAGTAGCTAGCGGAACGCGGTTTTCAATTTAAGATTAGGAATAATATTTGCAACAAAATTTGTAATAATATCCAAATCAGTCAAAGTCGCAGTTTTTGAGATAAAAAATTGGAAAAATTCCTTTACTTTGAAACTAAAAGAACCGCCTACCAACTTTTTATTAACATAATTTAGTATGAACGGCTATACGTGCCTCCCGGAGTCAATTTTTTTTATTAATAATAATATTGGAATGAACAATTCCACAAAGGTTTAGAAATAAAATTTAAAAAACATGCTTAATTCAACCAAATAGGGATAAATCAAATAAGCATGTATATTGTAGATTAAATATTTGGATATTTGCTGAATAATTTTAGAAATAGATCACTTAAATATACTTAATTTTTCTATCCTCATTTTTATTGATAAAAATGTAATAAACTGGCTGTAATACCTACCTAACATATCATTTGTAGTGCTAGTTCGCATTTCAAATACTCGTAATTACAAAACATCAGCTGTCTCTATAATGAGAAATTATTACATGAATGACGCACAGTGTAAATGGAACATTGATGAATTATTGAAATATATATATAATATAGAATATAAGAAAGAAATATGAATATAAAATAGACTCCTGGAAAAGAGGGTAAATGTTACGTCACTGAAACTAAAAAAAAAAAATGCCGCTGGATTTGTAGTCGTCAGCTTCCTAGAATCTCTTTTCTTGTAAATCGATTTGCGTAGCCAACATAAAATACGTTTTAGGATTTATATCAAAATTATAAAAAAAAAATTAAAAAAAAAATAAAAAAACGAAATAAAGAACAATACTGTTAAAATGACTAAGGGTGGCTGCAACGACCTCACGTAATCCTGCGGTTAAAACAAAAAAATTGATTTTTATATATGAAAACCAGCGTCCTGTAACTCAAAATCTACAACTGTAACAAGTGTAGAACTTGTTGAAGATTCACTTGTAGCTACAATTCCTGTTAATTTCTGTAACACAAAGTTCTCAAAATGACTTGTAATAACGGCGAATATTTCTAACAAGTGTAGCTAAAGCGCACAAGAGTTGTAGGATAGACGCACTAGATCGGTAACGTTCGTTTGTGTATTATTGCGTATGGGGATAAAAGACTTGTTTAGACAAGTTCGTTCTAAAATTAATTTTGGTAAAAATGTCTTCGAAACAAGTGGTGTTTGCTAGAAAAATGCAATAGCTTATACAAATTAAAGAAAATAAAGAGGTTCTTTTTGGGGCATTCTCGGATACTCTTCGAAAAGAAGACAAGGTGAAGCAATGGAAAGATTTAGCTTTTCGTCCTCAAAGCGTATGCTTAATGCCCTTAGAGAAAGATTGGACATGCGCAAGAGATACCCTTTGGCAAAATCTAAAGAAGAGTGCAGTGGTAAGTGTTTTATGTTGTATTTAGGATTAAAAGAGATTCTCAAAATTACAAAAATAGAAAGCGTCTAATCGCGTATCGGTTTTGTTAGTGTATGTTATAATCATAGAGTGTTTTGCAAAAAAATACCTACTAATCCATAATCATTTAGGCTCCTATTAGCTTGCACATACATATACTATGACTATAGTATAGTGAAAGCTTGGCCATTTGTTACTTTTTCATTTACCGCTGAAGAACGGAGTATTTGTTGGTATCTAGAAAAATAGATATGTATTCTTTAAATCTCCTATTTTAGTTAAAATTGGATAATGCGAAAAATTTGTCCCCTATTGCCTAACCAGTGTAGTGCAATCAACATTTTCTGTAGAGGCTGCAGCCCATACCACCGATTACTGCTGTTTTTGTAACTCCGGGGAGAGGTCTTCTACGAGATCCTGGCATTGCGCTCTACTTAGTCGAAATCTCTCCTCAAATTCTTTATCGGAAAGGAATGTAAAGTCAGTTCTCTCTCTGAATCGATATGGCAAACTTTTTTCAACATTTTCTTCATCACTTGAACTTGACCACATTGCGCTAGACGTGTGAATAAAGCAACGACTTCTTCTAAACTGTTTCTTGTAGAATTTTGTACCCACCTTTTAAGCATGGTTAAAATTTTCCTACAATTGTAATGGAATGCGTAACATAAACTTACAAGTGTTATCTTTGAGTTACAGAACAGAACTACAATTGTAAAATATTTTCTGTAATTATAAGTCCTACACAGGTAAGTACAAGTTGCCGTGTGTTACGAAACTTTACAAGTCTATATCCAAAAGCGTACAAGTGTAGCACTTGTAGGTCTTGTGTTACAGGTCCCAGCTGTTATGTTTTAACAGCAGGATTAGGGGACGTCGCTGCAGCCACCCTAAATCTGCTTAAATGAAGGGTTCAGGGGACCAGGGGAAAACATGATAGGCGCCATTTCACTGATTTTACAGGAGAGCGCCGTACGGCTGGTAGTTATCAAGTACTTGCCGTGTATTCTATATTTTGCTAGGAATATATCATAGGATTTAACAACTTATTGCCCTGCAGAGTTTATACATTTTGTAGGGATCATTTAGACCTACTATAACATTGTAATATCCTAAAATTAAGAAATTAGCACTTATCAAGTTTTTCCCCTGGACCATTCAAATACTTAGAGGACACTATAGTTATTTGGTACAAACACGTCTATTAAACCGAAATGGACAACTACACCTTGTGGCAATTATTATCTAACTAAAGAGATAATACCAAAATGCATACATGTATGAAATAATTTGTTTAAAGAAAATATACACAATATCACACCACCCAGCATAAATCCTAAAACAAAATATTTCAAATATCGATATTTTAAAGCTTTTTGATTTTATCTCATTAGGTTACTGTCATTAGCACTGTATTCCATTTCTTATCGAAGTAGGGGTTATGGTTTACTGTTCCGTTTCTATGTTTTTTTTTCTCTGAAATTTTTATTATGAACGAAACACATTCCTGAAAAATATCGGTCAATAGTCACCAAATTAACCAGCGTAAAAGCTAGTCTTTCTCGTTCGTTTGTTAATTATGTCATTATATTTTTTTATTGTTACAAAAAAAACTTTAATCTCCATTGAAAGGGTCAAACAACCACGAAATAAAAATATTCTATAACAGGAATAACTAAATTTGAAAAAAGTCAATATTTGACATTTCGACTATATCAAATATTGTTCCGCATTTTACCATTATTTTTCAGAAACCTATCTTTGCCGAAGTTTGCCGAAGTTCTCATTTTTGTTTTTTGATTTTGCTGGCGGGGGATATATAAAGCAACCAAACGAAACCTCCTGAAAGTTTCAGTGTTTCTTGTTGTCTAAGCATTTTCAACAAATAATGAGCCAGTTAGAAGGTGGCTTCAGTATCCATATACCGGGTGTTTTTAAAAAAAATCATCCTTAAAATGAGGATAAAAATTATTACATATATATAAAAAAATGGTATGTTAGTATACCACGTATATTGGGAATGATTGACGTATTCAATTAGTTTCGGTCTTCTTACAGTGCCATACTCTATATAGAGCGTCGGCTACCTCTCGCATGTACTTGTGATGTGTGTCATCAGTGTTTCACAAGTACACGGGACCTACAGTTTATTACCGAATCCGAACGGCACTATTTGAGAGGCTGTACAAGGCAAATATACTCAAGGTGGTTTGCCATTGCCTTCCTTGAGGTGGCGCGGCGGCTCGTTGGTCGCTCTATTTAGATAAATAAATATTTTTATTTAAATAAATAAAGCGACCATACTGGCTGGGGATCGAACCCAGTACCTTCGCAGTCGACACACTAAGTGTGCGAACACAGTGCAATCAGGTTTGCCGCTTACTGGTAGTCAGCGCCAATCTGGGCACCTATTCTTGACATCGTTCGCAACTTTCGGAATATTCGTACTCTAAAGGGTACGAACATAGTGGAGGCAGGTTTCTGCTTTCCGGCAACCAGCGCCGTCTCTGGGGACCTATTCTTGACCGCTCGCATCTTCAAATATCGCTCACATCTCGCATCTCCGAAAAAGCCATATAACAATACACGTGATGCGTAACTTTGCGTATATGCCGTGTATTGTTATATGGCTTTTTCGGAGATGCGAGATGTGAGCGATATTAGTTAATTAAGAGAAAATTTACCTGATTAACTAACCTAACCTAACCTAACCATATTCAAACGCCGCGCCCACCGCGCCGGCGCCGCACATAGGGGTATTTGGTCTATAAACCTGGCCAAAAGTGAAATATTTTTATTTTCATTTTTTATCTTAACTGAATACAAATCTATAAATACTAAATGTGCGTTTATTAGCTTTTTTTAAGTCGTAAGTTGACTATCAAATAAATAATATATTTCAATTATTATAAGTATGAATTATCTTGAGTGTATTCTGAATATTTCTAAGTATAAAATAGTGGAATTGTTTGTAGTGCTTTTTTGCAAATTTTTTATAACTGTCGGATACAGAGCCAGCTGGCAAGTCCTGTTTTATGCCATATTTTTATTTTGAAACGTTTCCTTCTATTCTATTCCTTTATAATGTTTTATATTTTAAAAATCAGAGGCATTTTTATAAGGTGTAAGACTATTCGGCAATATTCCGCATGGAAATTAGTATCCGTTCAATGCTTAAAGTATCCAGCTTTGGAATATGTACAAAAATCTTGCCAATATTTGCCACTGCCAAAAAAAACATTGATTTAAATAGATTCTTAAAGGAATTAGTCCTTACCCTATAACACCCATCCTCGCTCAAATATCGTCTAGAATATACAAATTACTTTCTTGTTCTAGCATCCTCATCCAATTGCTTGGTTTTGCACAGAATGGCCCTATTTGATCGGTGGAAAGAGTTTCAGAGTAGAGGAAAAAATATTGTGTAGGAAAAACAAAATGGTGTTCCATATTAGCACCCTCTCCTCTAATAATTAATATTACTAGCAAAAAAGCAAAAAAATCATAAAACATAATTTTGGCCAACTTAATACCCTCTGTGCGCCGTCGGCGCGTGCAAAAGCAGAAATAAATAAATTTTCGTTCCGGTAAAAGCGAGAACGCCGATGAACGCTGGTTGACGGCGCCTACCTGCTTTCACTGTGAACTAGCCGATTTGATAACACGCTTTGATTTTTCAAGGATATAAGCGCGAGGCGGCGCGGCGCTACTATCTATCCATATACAGGGTGTCCCAGAAATACGTGCAAGTATTTTAACTTAATTGGTAGTATAGTTCAACCCCAGAAACACGCTTATGAGGTTTTTTCTAAATAATTTTTTTTTAAAAATCGGAATTTTTTGAAAAATTTTTTGGATTTTTTTTTAGTTTTTATTTAAAAAACATAATTTCTTAATAATATGGCAACATAGGTAGTAGATTAAATTTACAAGAAAGAAAATCCAGAAAAGATCCAGTGGTTCTTAAACAGCGCCAGTGGTTTAATATAGGAGAGGCCAGTGCAATTATCCGTTTGGCTCAAGACAGGGAAGAATTCCAACTGATGGTCGCCAAGCTCGGATGAGGAGAAGGCACATGAAGAAGAAGGTTCTCAAAATTTTAGCAAAAAATCATTTTTTTTTTGGAAATTTTCAAAGTAAAATAACTCCGTTATTTTGGACTTATTTGAAAAACAATACAGAGAAAATATGTTTCTTTTATCGAGATCTACCACCCTTTAAAATACTTGCACTTATTTCTGGGATACCCGGTTTATAACAATACACGTGATGCGTATACGCAAAGTTGCGAACGATGTCAAGAATAGGTACCCAGATTGGCGCCGACTACCGGAAAGCGGGAAACCTGCTTGCACTGTGTTCGCACACTAACGCTGGAGCTACGGCCGGCCTCCGGTGACGGTGACCTAGTTTCGGTCACTTCCTGTTTAACCGGAAATCACTACTACTTTTGATTTTTAAATGGTACCCCCAATTTTTTTTTATTTTGTTTGATTAAAAAATACATTCTGAATAGAATGACATATCATATGTCGACTTTTGACATTTTCCATTAAAAAATGTATTTGACATTTCAACCTGGATTACTAATAAAAATATTAATTTTTAATCAAGGAGATTTGGACAAACCGATATGAATATCGTCTAATGTTTTTCGTGCATATCTTTTCCTGCCCAGTTAAAATGTGCCCATCTCAATGGCTCATTTTTCAAATGGATCGGGGTGGGTTAGCATATTTGAAAAAAGCAACTTTTATAAATAATTTGGTACCACGTACTTGGTATTTCGAGTCAAATTGTCGATATATTTATGGTATTGTAGATTGAAATTTATAATACAGTATAACTTCAATAGTCCGGACAGTCTCTAGAACGGCCACTCCGGCAATCTAGACACGGCTATTATGCGGGCATTTTAAAACATTTGCCTATGAATTAGGCACAAAAAAAGCATATGCAAACTCTCAGAATTTTCCAATCTGGACAAGCAGAGACGTTTACATTTTGCTTATGAACTGAGTCTATATTTCTGCATTGGATTCTAGAGCATATTAAATGTAATAGTTCCAATCAAACGAGCACATAAGATTCTTACACTCGCCAAAAAAACTAAAATTTTAAATTATCTTGATACAAGAAAATAACTCGCCAAATTGCTGAACAGATTATGGTTTCAAAATCTGCAGTGTTTCACATGAACAAAAGGGATAAAATAAGGAATTTTATATCAAAATAATTTCAAAGCCCAGTAGGAATACCATTACCGATGACGTATTACTTTAAAAACAAATAAAAACAACTTAGAAGAACAATCTAAACTTGAACTATAGTATATCCAATGGGGGGATCCGTGACAGCGATTACTCTTCTGTCTATCATTTTAAATCGCAGGTAAATTGTATTTTCTGCTATTTTTTGGATATTATCTGTTGGAATTTTCCCTGAATTCGTTAGACAAAGTATACCGTTGTACAACTGGCTTATACAACAACGAAATCATTACGCACCTATTTCATCAGAATTTCACGAACGAAAACAGAATTTTTAGTCAGTTATAAATTGCTAGATAAACTCAAGTAAGGACACAAAATACGTTTTTTTGACGATATGTGACCAGAAATGTTACTGCTTTCCAGTGATACCACCGTCGTGATTCCGTTTCAGAAAAAAAATAGATCTGTTGTTCTAGATATGACAATATGCAAAGAACAAGTATACAACGCAGATGAGTTCATCAAGATGAACAGTCAGATCCATAATAACAGATCGAAAAACTTCTTTATACCGTGTTACAATGCAACGTGGAATCAGGTTTTTATGGGAAACGATGGGAAACTAGTATTTATCTATAATTTAGATTAATAAACCTTATTTTTGCCAATGTTTGAGTTGTTTTCATTTTCTGAAGAAATAAATTTAAGTAGCTCCAGTAATCCGAGCACCTCGATAATCCGGGCCTTTGCCGGAACAATATCTGCCCGGACTACTACTGAAGTTATACTGTACTATTTTTTTTTAAGCAAAACTGTCATAAGTTGACATAAGATGTGTCATTTTCTATCAAATAAAGTAAAACAATACTGAAAATACCACTTAAAAATCAAAAGTTCTATTAATTTCCGGTGAAAGACGAGAGAATGACGAGAAAGAATAACGAGAGAAGTAAACGAATGAAATACTAAAATCAATACCCTTTATGTCATATATTAACATACCAAATCTCGTTTTTTTCAATCTGAAAGAAATAAAAACCTTATAGGTGTAAGCCACATTTGAAAAACACCCGGTATGTCTATAATAATGGTAGTAAATTTCTGACTAAAATATTTTTATTTTCAATTTGCAATTTATTGTTTATTTTTTATTTTTCTTTCTTCTATTATTATACATTAAGTTTTACTTTTTCAAAATATTTATACTTATGTAACGGTCGATGTCTCACAACAATAGAAAGACAAGAAATATGAAAGAGGATGTTTGCTGTGTGACGTGGTGGCGACGAAGGTCGTCATCAAATTTGGGTCGGACGTGTAACGGATATTCAAAAATCCTTTCACTTTGCAGGTGGCGGGCGGACGACCACTACCATTTCAGAAAGAGAAAACACGTTTTATAATCAACAAGCTTTTCATAATCCCAAGAAATTTGTCTGCCTTAAATCTTGTGGTTTTAAGGATGAAGGTTTATTTCATGTACAGAATACATTTTTTTCTTCATCTGACAATGGCGATAACATTTCTTTATTGTAAATACTCTGCGCTTCTTGATTACTTGATGTTTTCAAATTCTGATGAGAAATTTATCATAACATAATGACATATTCAATTATTACTTTGGTATTCTTACATTATGATATTTGGTTTTTGTAAGTTCAATATGTACATAAGGGGGTATTATACATACACTATCAGACAAAAGTAGAGAAACTCTTTAAAACTCGTCGGATTTCAAAAATCTCCAATATTTAAAATAATGTTTGTTTCAAACATATTTCCTTTTAGCAATACCATCTTTTTTGCCACATTCCAAATTTATCTTATCAGGTGTTTATTTATAATATGGTACACAAATATTTTTGTAGAGGCATAAATAAAGAAACCAACATTAAAATACTGAGTAGTTATTTGCTTAAGGTGAAAACTGTTGATATTCTGATTTACATTTTTACTAAATATGCCACGCGGAAAATATTTGTCTGAGGATCTTCGCAAAAAAATAATCAACCCACATCGGAATGGTGTACGGCGAATGGACATAAGCACAATGTTTAATTTGTATAAGTCTGTCATTAGCAAAACGATTTCCAGTTTCAAAACTCGCAATTCCTTAAAGACTAAGTGGACTTAAAAAAGTGGTCGGCCAAGGAAAAGAACGAAAAAAAAAATTGATAATTAAAAAAATTGCATTAGCTAATCCGCATAAATCAGCAAATCAAATTTTGTGTGCTGGTGTCAAACTACTACAAAAACTACCTGGTGTCTACGGGAAGCAGGATTATTTAGCAGAAGAGCCTGACTTAACCAGAAGCTTTACCTTTGCAAAAAAAATATTTGCACTGGTCGACGAATGACTGGAAAAAAGTCCTGTTTTCAGATGAAACCAAATTCAATATATTTGGTTCCGATGGCATATCGTGGATACATCGCCAAGAAGGGAAAAGATCCAAAGATATACCAAGGCTACTGTAAAGCATGGTGGTGGATCTTGCATGGTGTGGGAATGCTTCTCGGGCTATGGCATAGGACCACTGCATGTTATAGAAGGAACAATACATCGATTTATGTATTTGGACATCTTAAAAAAGTGATGATTCCGTTTGCTGATAAGAGTTTGCCTTTAACCTGGACATTTCAGCAAGATAATGATCCAAAGCATAAATTGAAAGCCTTACAAGAATGGTTTTTGTCTGAACAAATTAGGGTTTTGGACTTTCCTGCCCAAAGTCCAGTCCTTAACCCCATTGAAAACCTGTGGAAGGGACTAGATCGCCGGGAAAGACGAAGTCACATTAGCAATAAGAAAGATATGATAAGAATTTTGAAAGAGGCGTGGAATTCCATTGAACCAGATATCATAAGGAACCTATAGGCCTCCATGCCAAAGCGATGTCGTGAAGTTATATAGCTAATCACGGTTACTCTACCCATTATTAATTTTATTAAGTTAGCAACAACTATGTACTTGTAATTTTTATATTAATTTTTAGTTTGTCTATTTTTGCCCCTATAGTTTTCTTTATTAAACTGAATAAAATCTTAAGTTTTCGTGAGACGTGTGATTATTTCATTTAAATAAGAACTACTTAAGTATCTTTAATTTTAACAATGCATAAAATGGCCCTGCATAGGACATGACTGGTGTACTACCAGTCATGTCCTATGCATGCGAAACATGGACACTTAAAAAGGACATCATAAAGAAACTGCAGGTCGCACAACGCTCAATGGAACAAAATGTGCTGGGAATAACCAAAAGAGGCCGTAAAATAATAGAGTGGATACGACAAAAGACCCAGGGAATGAATATCTTCCACAGAGTCAACTTCCTCAAATAGCAATGGGTAGGACACCTGGCAAGTAGAATGGACAACAGATAGGCCAAAAAAATTACAGCATGCTACCCATGAAGAATTAAGAAACCTAGAAGAAGACCAAACCTGAGATGGGACCATGATATTAAGAAATTAGCAGGGATAACTTTGGGTTCGAATAGCCAACAATAGACCCAACTACAAAGAGAGTATGTGAGGGAGGCTATACCATAATTGGAAATGGTTAAATAAGCTGAAAATGATGATGATGATGATGATGATGATATCGTCGAAAGTTCTTTGCTACTATTTTTTTTCTCTTAATCTTTTGTGTATTTTTCCCCGAAAAAATATCATTATAACTAGCTTTTCACTGTTCACTTCACTATTCACACACAAAGATATATCCCAGAAAGCTGAAATGGTTTGTTTGGTTAGGAAAATATAAAAAGTTCGAAAAGAAAAAAAAAAGTGATCAAATGCAAAAAAAATGGATTTGTTTATTTTAATTATTGTATTTTTTTTAATTTTAATCAGATTTTTTTATTTAAATGGAATTTCTATGGCGCGTCTTCGGGCACCGATATATTTTATTCTGTAAACTTTGCCCATGCCACAATTTGCGCAAAAATGTCACCTGCCTAGTTTAGATTTTTTGAATTTTAGTTGGAAATGGTCTCGAGTCGAGAATAAAATTAGTTACCATTTGACGTTCAAAACGCAAGTTACTTAATACAGACCGTAATGCCGGGGCGAAAAAGCGTTTCATTACTTTTTCGTCCGATTGTGTGGTAGAAATTTGAAAAGAACTAGAAGATAAACTAATTGAAGAAGGCTGAAATTTTATTTTATATCCTCGGGAAAGAAAATATAGCCTAACATCAAAAGAAAATAGTTCTACCCTATAGTTTGTGAATGAAATATATTCAAACACCGGATTTCTTTCAACTGTTCTTAAATTTCAAAACAAAATCCTTGCCCTTTAAATCGATTAGACTTTTAAAAAAGTCTAATCGATTTACACGAAATTTCTTTTATATGGGTTCAATCGAACGATAGCTGTTTCACATGGATGTATTTGAAAACAATGAGGGTGTGATTATCTACATTCCTAAGCAATTTCTGGGAGCTGTGGCATCATTGGCGTCGGTGGAAACATTTTTTTCTTCGTTTAGATTAGTCCATTCTAAATTAACAAATCGACTGAGAGTAGAGAAGGCAGGCAAACTGGTGTTTTTATTTAAACAGTACAACAAGTGTAACAAGTGTAATTTGATGAGTATATACAGGGTGAGTTTCCTACGATGTTCTCTATGGGTATCTCGGAAACCACTGGATATAGAGAGTCGGTTCAATAGCTCATGACTTCATAAAAAGGGCCATTTTTTAAGCTTTTTAGTGATATAAGCTATAATATCTTTTCTTCGAAAAATTACTGAGTCAATTCATATCATTTTTAAACAATTTCACTTAGTTAGCCATGGAAACAAGTTCAATCGCTGTTGCTCTCAGAAATGTGAAGTTCTCACATCCAAACTTTGTAAAATAAAATAAACAAAAATTGTAAATATGAATTTTTCAACATTCACCGGTCAACGTATCCTCGAAAATGTATGGTCGAGAAAAGTTCAACCAATAATCCTACACGCTTTTCTTCATTTGAAAAATTCATATTTACAATTTTTGTTTATTTTAATTTACAAAGTTTAGATGTGACAGCTTCACATTTATGAGAGCAAAGACGATTAGACTTTTTTCCATGGCTAACTATGTGAAATTGTTTAAAAATGATAATTTAATTATCATTAATTATCTATTAATGATTAATGGCTATAACTTATTAATTTTTCGAAGAAAACATATTAGAGCTTATATCGCTGAAAAGATTAAAAAATGGCGTTTTTTATGAAGTCGTGGCCAACTATGGTTTCCATTTAAAAAAAACATATGTTTGTGTCATATGTCAAAAATGACAGGCTTTAGAAAAAAACGCAGGACACAGTCTCATTAAGGATGTGATTATCTAAAACTTTTATCTGAAAACTTTTTGTTTTTTTAGCTTATAATGGAATTAGGGAAAATTTTTAAAAAAGCCAAAATTTGTTTTTTTCGAAATATATAGTAGGCCATGAACTTTTTCAAAAATCTAAACGGCGCATATTTATTACCCCACAAAGCTGCAGTTCTTTCCTCATTTAACCGACTCTCTATCTTCAGTAGTTTCCGAGATGCCCATAGAGAACATCGTAGGAAACTCACCCTCTATAGGGTATATCTTTTATTGCGATAATTTTTTATACCTCTACAATTTTACACATATTTTTCGTTATATTTTTAAATTATTATAAGTATTCAAACAAGTTGATTTTTTTTTATTTAATTCCTATGATTAAAAAAAATCAGCGGATTTAAATCACGATTTGAATCTTGATTTAAATCTTTGCACCCTTGCACACTTACACACTTATTGAACGACCCTGGCTTGTTACACTACAATATGTCCACTATTTTGCCGCCCTCGTCATTGATCGGCACAACATTTTTAATTTATTTTTAAAGCAAACCGCTGCTAAGAAGCCAATTTCCGCTTAGTAACCATAAGTGGTATATTAAAAAACACGTTTTAATTTTGTTATTCTGTGGAATCTAAATTTGTGGCCAGAATACACAGATTTTTTTAAATATTTCACATTCACATTTGTATCCATATTTTCGATAATAATAAAATCAAATGCTTCACAAAAAAAATCAACTTTCTGATACCATCCAATGTGCATCATAAAACCTAATTTCAAACGAACGGAATTGTCCGTACATTTCTAGTATTAACTGCATTCATTAAATCAAACTCGATATTTTCAAACTGAACGGTTGTTATACTTGATAAATCAATCATTCAAAGTTGTATTTCGCTCATTCATAATTGGATTTTCCTGTGCATACTACAGTCCAGTGGTATGGTATCGGTTTTTTAATTTCGTAAATAACGTTAGAATATCGCATCATTTGTCATTCAAAATACCTACACTTGTGCTTCTATGAAATTCTTTGAATGTTACATTCTTTTAATGCTTGAAAGCTCATATACGTTGTGTAATCCAACATATTATTACATTATTTTTTAACGTACAAGAACTCGACAAATAAATAATAATATACAGAGTGTACACACAACCCAACTGATATGGAATCGCTCTTTATTTCAGACTAAACTTTATGCAAGGAAAAAAATGGTAGGTATATAACTTTAATATAAAGCTTTTTATTGAAAATAAACATGATAATAAAAAACAAACGATTGATGCGATTTATTTTCTTGCTAATTTTGTATTCAGTAGTAAAATCACGATTTTCATTTGATATAAAAAAATGTACAGAGGAGAAGAATTATTGCTCTCATTGAACAAGGATTGTCCCAAAGAGAAGTTGCGGAGATAGTAGGCGTTACCCAGGGTGTTGTATCGAAAACATACGCAAGGTACTAGGAACTGTCAAGAATAGGCCCAGACAAAGTCGTCAAAGGGTCACAACTGAACAACAAGACCGCTTTGTGTGCCAAAATGCTAGAAGAAATCCCAATGTTTCTCATTCAGAGCTACAAGGACAACTTCTGGCAGCTTGGTTAGGCTTCTTCTGGCTAGGCTTTGGTGCCTTCAACATCAAAACTGGACAATTGAGAATTGGCAAAATGTTCTTTTTTCGGATGAGACCAGAATGGGCCTAATGCTGCCAAATTTTTACCAAGATATAAAGGAGAAACTGGTAATTTAAAGAAAAGGTAATGTTCAGTTATGCTGGGAGCAAAAACTCCATTGTTACTACTTCAAAAAACTTTAACGGGTCAGAGTATATTGAGCTTTATAGGTTACAGTGGAATAGGCCATTAGCCATATTTTCGATTAATGATAGAAACACATTATGCAACTTTTGTTCGTTTAAATGCACCCCCAAAAAAAGAGAGGAGTTATTGCATTTATACAAATATCTCCACAGATAAATCAACAGAACTACTTTCTCTTTGCTTAGAGTTCTAGAAACATATATGTAGAGACAAAAATGTTTATAAATTTGCTGTTTTACTTTAGAAAACTTCTTATTTCAAAATTTGTCGAGGGATAAAAAAGTTATAGTAAAATATTACAGGTGCAGACGTGTCTTCAATCTTCAACACCCTGTATTTGACAAGTATTCAACACACTGTATTTGACACAAGGAAAATGTCATTTTACTTAAAAACACGACTTGATTTATGATATGTACAATGTACACCCAAATAATCCGTTTTTGAAAAAATATAAAAGCAAATACCTTTAGGGATTATTCATATATAAACAACCAAACTTTATATGGAATTATGAAAAATCATCTATTAACTTTCATAATTTTTGTGACGTATGCACATTCTGTGTTTATGAATAAAAATCAGTCCTTTTCAAACGCTTTTAGTGAAAAATAATCCAAATAACAATAAAAATACTTAATTAGTTCCCAAAATAAACACAATGGTATTTTCTTTTGTTTCTGAAACGAAATGAAATTTAAATTTTTAATGGTCAGAAAGCAAAAACAAAAAGAAAATTGATAATTTTAGTAATCCGTGTTACCGTCTCTAGCCCTTACGCAAGCTTCTGTCCATACTGACATGCTACTTATTAAATTATCAACATCGTCTTTTGGGGTATGTTTTCCCATTCTGCTAATGCTGCATCAATAAGCTGTGCGAGATTTCCTGGATTGTTTCGACGAGCTCTAACCCTTCTTTTAAGCTGGTCCCACAAGCGTTCGATAGAGTTTAGATCTAGTGGTCATGCAGGCTAGTCCTGAACTATTGACACCTTCCTTTTAAGATATTCTCTAGCCACTCTGCTGGTATGGGGAAATAGATTATCGTGAATGAAGTTAGAATTGTGCCAAATTGCAGATCTCCAAGCCTAACGGTGTTAATGTAATAACCCTTCTTTTTTTGGGGGGTAAGTTTAAATGAACAAAAGTTGCATATTGTGTTTCTATAATCAATCGAAAATTTTGGCTAATCGCCTGTTCCACTATAACCTATTCTCTAGGTTACATTCTCCAGTACTGTAAGTTTTAAAAAAGATCAAGATTGGAGAATAAAAATTCAAAAGATATAATAACTTGGTGACTGAACCCTCCATATGGTTCTTTGTCAATTGCTTATAATGGCCTAATTCAAAGAAACGTATATTTGTCAGGCTGTCGCAATAAAATGTATACTGATGTTACTTACTTCTTCTAATTGACAATATATGCACGTAGCTTCGTCTGTCAACGCCATCAATTTTAGATGCTTATATAGTTTATAATGCCCAGATCTACTTCAGTTTGGACAGTCTTCCTTCTTTGCTTATCAAGTCTACCTGTCTCTTCGAGGTGTTTTTTTTTTCTTCTAGAGATTTGTTGACTAGCCACTCGTTTTGTGGCCATTCATGTAGCTACTTTTTCAGCACCACAAAAAGATTCTGGACCTACGAATGTTATTGATGAACCTAGTTTTACCATTTTTTCTGGCATTACGTTGTCCTTGTGTCCCCCGTGTCCTGGTACCGTACTATCGATACGCTCATTCAATGTATTTAGTACACACACCATACCACACTAGTCTATCTGTGTAGATCTGTGAACAATGTGTTCTTTCCTGTATTATTATTTTTTCTACACAATAATTTATTGCCATCTGGAAAATTCTGAGCTCCTTGTTTTAGCTCTACTATTCCGGTTGCTAAGTTTTATAAAAAAGATATATGGTTCTCCTTCATTTAGGTTCATATTGAACTGAATAATACAACTTTACGACAAATAATATACATTTTTAGAGTTGCGATATTTATGTTATTTAAAATGTTTTAATTTTGAAATATTTATACGATATAATTAATGTCTTGAGACAGCTCCATTGAATGCTACACCGTTTCTGTTCCGTCTGTGACGGCCTTGAAGACTTAACAAGAATTTATGTTCGAGGAAGCCGGAGTCTGTATATAATTAGAGATATTTTTGCGTCATAATTATTAAATATGAACAGCCGAACGGCGAGACCTCGAAATGTAAACTAAGGAACGGTTTAAATTTTTATGTACCTACGAATTTTATTATTTTTTTCGAATTCGAATTTTCGAATCAGTATGTAGAAATTAAAATAAATATATGAGGTTATTTTGAATATTTTATATAAATATTATTCCTATTTTATAAATAGAAATAAACCTAACCAAAAATATACAGGGTGAGTCTTAAAGAAGTGCAAATATTTTCAGGGCTGGTAGATCTCGATAAAAGAAACATATTTTCTCTTTACTATTTTTCAGATAAGTTTAAAATATCCGAGTTATCTAAGTTTGAAAATTAAAAAAAATTATTTTTTTTTGAAAAAAATTTGAGAGCCATCGGATTTTTTCTGTATTTTCATCCCTTTTATTGCCGTAACCATAGAATAAAGCCTTAACTATGGTAATATCAGAGATTAAGAAATTATACCGTGGGAAAATTTGCAGTGAACAGGCAGTTCTAAAAAGTTTTCGAAAAATATACAGGGAAATTTAAAAGAAAATGCTCAATTTTCATCTTTTTTTAGCGAAAAAAAAACTCATATAGAAATTTTAAAACATTTTCCGATGCACGTCATCAACTTTGAGTGACAAGCGATGGCGACAGCGCTGCCAGATTGTGATGAATTTAACAGAAAAAAAACTATGAAGAACGGCAAAAAACGAGAATTACTCCCAAAAATTCAACAACACGATATTATACAAAATAATGACTGACAGGATAATTGTCAAATAATATACGACAACATTGCTGAACATGGCGCAATGTGACCCAACAAGGCGATAATAAAAATCGGTTTAAACTAATTTTTGCAGCTTTATTCTAAATAAAATATCTGTTACAATCATTTGCTCTATAAAGTATA
The DNA here is from genome assembly GCF_002938485.1 of Sitophilus oryzae. Classification (NCBI taxonomy): domain Eukaryota; kingdom Metazoa; phylum Arthropoda; class Insecta; order Coleoptera; family Curculionidae; genus Sitophilus; species Sitophilus oryzae. Next base: position 1,612,489 of record NW_022146409.1, read on the forward strand.
ATGAAGAGCTGCTTGGTATATTAAATTATACAACAAATTTAAACATTTTTGCTAAAATTTCATTTACTCAGGTTTATAGACTTTAGTGTCAATTTCGATGTGATTGATGACGTGCATCGGAAAGCGTTTTAAAATTTCTATAGACATGTTCCTGGGGTCGAAATATACCACCCCTGAAAATATATGCACTTATTTAAGACTCATCCTGTATAATGTCATTATTGAATTAAATTTCTAGCTTTACCGAGGGTAAGAAATGTACAGGTACTGCCAAAATATCCTTCCACTGCTAAGCGACTGCCAATGACTATAAAGAAGACTGCCTATGACTGCCATGTAATTATTATAGGCGACTGCCATAAGACTGCCAATGACTGCCAGCGACAGCCAAGAAAATGTGCATGTAATTCCAATAGTGAGACACCCCTCGAGCTTTACTATATGTCTATGACTGATTTTCTTTTTTTAGGGGAGATTTTTCTTTGCTTTAGGTCGATTGACTGATTTTCTTAACAGTGAAAATAACAACTGTTCTTTAGTTACTTAAAATCTCTGTTTTGAGTGAAAAATACACTACCTAATCGTTGGCATTTGCCTGGCTTTGTATTGTTACCTGTGCAGTTTTAATTTAAAAATATATGCAGTTTTTCTTAAATTACTTAAAATCGGCTTTCGAATTCAGTATACAATGAAATTAAGATCGCTGTCATTTTATAATATGTAAAATTATATGGGGAATGTCATCGATGTTCCATTTCTAAGCTAATTGAACGTCGTTTTTTTTTTGATCATACGGTATACTGTTTGACCAGCGGATCTGTAGCTACGGAAGGAATGCGAGAAAAAAAAATCGATATTGCCACGTTTATCTATAAAATTGCAAAATTGCCAGACATGAACTATAAATTTAATATATTTTTATTATATATAATGTGTTTACCATATATTCTGACGTATATTACTAAGGAATTTTAACGTAGTTCATATTGTTCGATATGTTTTATTTAATAACTTATTTCTTTCATTCTGTATAATCTGCTTATTATGAAAGTTGAAGATTTTCCAACGATATTTTTGGCAAACCGGCATCGCCGCGCATGGCCGCCTATTCATCGAACACGATTGGCGAGAGTACGTCACAGGATTTGTTACCACGCGGTTGCCATGGCTTTTACGCCTTTCCTATTCGCTTGCTTTATCCCCAACTTCACGGTCTCTTCTGAAAAGAGTAGGAATATTGAATACTATTGAAATATCCAGTGGCGGTGTCATTTTTTTGATCATTATTACTTTATTTCATTATTTTATACCGGTTATCCTAAACTTTATTCCTATATTTTTAGTATATTTGATAGTTAAGTTGTGTTTTATTGTTTTGTTATCTTGTTATAATGTTTTTCGTTCGTAGTTTTTAATTATTAATATCAAGTTTGATCGTATATTTGTGTTTTTAAACCAAAAACTCGTAATACAAAACTAAAGTGTCAAAACGAATGACAATTTCAGGAAATAAATAAATAGATGTGGCAACTTACAATTTTTTTAGCCCGGTGCCGAATATGTCCATGGTTGGCAAGAATAAAGTTAAAAATCCCACCCTCGTTTACATTACTAAAAGTTTAATTGATATTAAATATAATATATTGAATATATTAATTTCATTGAAAAAACTTAAACTTAATAATACATATTAATCACTCAGCATATTTTTGAATATTATACTCAAACATGCACTATTAGCATATTTTACAAAAAATAGTGTAAAAATTTCAAATAGATATAAAACCTGATATGAAGCTGTTATTTATTTGGAATACTGTCTAACTCACCCTGTAGATATGTATCTAATGACTCGATTCTTTTACACCGGTTTTTTCTAACACTAAATACTTTTCTAAAAATTCACTTAGGTTATTTCAACACAGACACTATAAAAATATACCAGAATATAACTTTCTAAAGAAACATTTTAAGGTACCATTAAGTAAAGATCTTTATTGCTCCACCTATAAGTATATTTTAATTAGTTACAATTACTTTTCGGTATTAAACCAAATAAATAATCCTCTATGAAAGATTCGTTACGATTTCAACTATAATTTACGTCTACTTTCTCTATTCCACGTTAAAAACGAACATATTTATTCTTACCGTGCGCTAGAATCCATGCAAAAGAAAGCAGTGCAATCCATAGTTTCCAATCCATCATCACTACCTTTACACAACTATTTTCTTCACTAAAAACTCACAAACTGACACTACACTATTATAGAAACTAATTTCAATGTATATCTGACCGTATCATTTTGTTTATTTAGTGATATTCTATTTAATTATTTTTATAATTAACACACAAGCAGTCGTCAGAGGTTATCTACCTGACTGCTTGTTGAAGTCTCCCAGAAATAACGGCACTGTAGGTTATTTTTTCGTTAGTTTGCACAACGATGCGTCAATTCCCGAAATGTCTCGCATATTTTCACTAATAATTCCTCAGATTGTCAAGTTTCAACGCTTAAAAACACGGGAAATATCATTTTTGACAGACGGACGTACCCACGATTGCCGACGTTGTAGCCATACTAAATCGAAACGCTCTCGAGTACCGACAGGTTTTAGAAAGTAAAAGAAACACATGACTGTGTAAACAGTAATGGCGTGTAACGGTGCAAGCTCAAAAGGCGGTTTATTTGAATTAATAGTTTGTTGTAAGCGGAATGATGATTATGAAGAATAAACATGTTCTAGTGGTGTGCACCTGTTACTGTATGCGTAAATTGTATATGGTGTACAGATGTCTAGCAGGAAACGTTATGATTTAGAAATAATGTCAAACTTGATATTATTTATTAAAGGTACACCGTAAGAAAAATACTAAGTTATAAGAAAACATTACTTAGTTTAATCAAGATATGTCAAAGAATTAAACAGTGTATTAAAATATACTCTGTTTTCCAACTCAGGTAAGATTTCAACAGACGATGGTAGAGAATACGCAGATGACGTCCATACCCATATATTTATTTATACCTAATTAAAAAAGTTTCTATTTTTTAAGTTAACTATGGAGGGTTTTATACAGGGTGTTTCAAAACAAATGCGAAAAACTTCAGGGGGTGATTCCTTGTTCAAAATAAAGGGTAGTTTGCTTTATAAATGTTGGGTCAAAAGTCAACCATTAGGGAGATCTCGCGGTAGAAAGATGGCGGAAAAATAATGTTTTTATTTTTTATCTTGAAAACGAAAAGAGATAGACTAATGAAATTTTACGGAAGCATTACTGTTATGAAAACACACTTTCTGGTAATTTTTTCACTTTTTTAAAATGAGTGGAAGGGGTTGAAATAAACTACCCCTATCATTCTTGTTAATGAAATTTAAAGAAAAATCTTATCAAACACATACAAAAAAAAATTAATTTTGATAGATTAGTTTATTTAGAAACTTTTTTATCTCTTGTGTTTTTTTGATATAACTCACCGATTTGAAATTAAAAAATAAAATGTAAAGCATTACATGTCAGGACAAAAAACATTTTTAGATAAAAAATCTAGTGGGCAGCTGTAATTTTTTTAGGAAAAAATCTAGTCGGCCGCTGTCACTTTTTAGGATGTTTCTAATAATGTTTTATTTGACATTACCCTACTGCAATACGTTATTATCTAGATTATTATTATTATCATTATTATCACTAGATTCTTAATCTAAAAATATTTTTAGTCCTGACATGTAATGCTTTACAGTTTATTTTTTAATTTCAAATCGGTGAGTTTTATAAAATAAATACAAGAGATAAAAAAGTTTCTAAACAAACTAATCTATGCAAATTAATTTTTTTGCATGTGTTTGATAAGATTTTTCTTTAAATTTCGTTAACAAGAATGATAGGGGTAGTTTATTTCAACCCCTTCCAATCATTTTAAAAAAGTGAAAAAATTACCAGAAAGTGTGTTTTCATAACAGTAATGCTTCCATAAAATTTCATTAGTCTATCTCTTTTCGTTTTCAAGATAAAAAATAAGAACATTATTTTTCCGCCATCTTTGTACCGCGATATCTCCCTAATGGTTGACTTTTGACCCAACGTTTATGAAGCAAACTACCCTTTATTTTGAACAAGGAATCACCCCCTAAAGTTTTTCGCATTTGTTTTGAAACACCCTGTATACCTTTATCTGATATCAAGTAAACTTTTAGTTACGTAATCGAGGCCGCGATTTTTAAATTTATTGCTGCCAACCATTGAAAGTGGTAACTCTGCTGTAATAAAATGTCAAGTTGCCACATTTATTTATTTATTTCCTGACATTGTAATTCGTTTTGACACTTTAGTTTTGTATAACGAGTTTTTGGTTTAAACTCAGGTTTAAATGAATTGTGTTGTGATATTTTAAGCCTAAATCTTTTTACTAGCAGACCTTGCAATCGAACATTGTTCTTTTTAGAACCTCTTTTAATGCGAAGTGTACAAGATAGCTTAATAGCCGTAAAAAACTTATCGCAACTTTATTAGAATGTTTTGAACAGGAAAGCGGGAGTAATGGCCCTTTATGTCCCTTAAGTGCTTTATGTGCTTTATAGGGGTGAGTCACTTTTGAGACGCATCAGGTAGATAAAATTGACTTAAATATAAACACTCATTATTTGCCCTATAAATTAAATTGTATTTACACAAAATAAGCACATTAAAACAATAAAAATAAATTAGATAAAATGTCATTATTAATACAATAATTATTAATTCTTTAAATTCCATTTTTGTTTACTTAGACTTACTCTGATCAGATTACTAGAAGGAGGGAAGACCAAAACACTGTAGTAATTAGACCCTATTGAACCTCTTGTACAGAGTGTCTCAATTTTGAGCCTCACCGCTGTGATCTCGGAAAGTAAAAGGGATTACGATTAAACGCGAGTTAGGTTAAAATGGAATGGCGCAATTTTATACTCATCAAAATACTACATAAAAGTTTTAAAATTCCTAATACTTCGGAAGATATTTGGGGAAAACAAATATTTACGATTATTTTTTTTTGTAATTTTATTTGAATAAAAATATCAAAATAAATTTCACAGCAACTTTTTTTTGTACTACATGTTTGTGTTATCAGATTTACAGCCCTCCGACTCGTCTTTGAGCTGCCATTATCAACTCTCTTTTTTTAAATATGGTCTAGTGTCCGTCATCCCAATGATAACGTTTGAATTTAGAACACCCTGTACATTTTCCTTTGAGAGTTACAACAAAAAAAAAGTAAAGTATGTCCAACGAGTCAGGAAAGATTTCGAAAGACGACATTCAAAACAAAACAGTAAATACGATCTTTGAAGTAACAGAGTTTTCAGATGGAGCGGAGCGTCCGCGACGGACCGTCCGCGACTTCGAGCAAGTACCATGAGCTTATATGAACGATTATTTCACATTGGTCGCGTATGCTCCGTCCGGATGAGTTAAGGATGATTCACGGTACACCGGACCGTACCCGAGCCGAGCACGTTCCGTAAAGAAGACACCGAGCCACGTCCGGGCCTTCAATATATGCAACACCGAGTGGACAACGGGGATCATGTCCGGGCCGATTATATTCTAGAAAACAGTGTTGCCGCAGTGGTACATGTGTACCAAATTTGATACTTTTAATTCTATTTGGTACAGTGGTACTACATATTCAAATCCAGGATAATTCGGTACAATAATTATTTCCCACGCGCACCGAAAATGAATAGATATTTAATAATTATCGTCGTTGATATTGCATTAAACGCTCTTACCGATACCATTCGGACACAATCCGCATTAATTAACGACGTATTATAAACGTTGTAATGTCTATAGGGTTGCCTATATTAAATAACCCGAAGAAAAAACTTAAAAATTTGCTGTTTTGTAACATGCTTCTATATTTGCGTTTTTTTTAATAAAGTTTAAGTTTTCCAAGTATCGTGTGTAGTATTAGAATTACTTACATTTCTTCAACCTATACATACTTATAATTGGGTTTTCTGAATTTCTATTTCATGTTTTTCGTCTCGATTTGTGTCTTTCTCCAGGAAGTTTTTTATGTAGAAATTTATGAATAAATTCACAACGACCAAACCGGTTAAAGTCATTTGCAGATGTATTTTGTTGTGCTTTAAAAAATTGTACCAAAGTGGTACATTTTTAGTTTATAATGTGGTACGCGCTATTTCATGTTTTTCGTCTCGATTTCTGTCTTTCTCCAGGAAGTTTTTTATGTAGAAATTTATGAAGAAATTCACAACGACCAAACCGGTTAAAGTCATTTGCAGATGTATTTTGTTGTGCTTTAAAAAATTGTACCAAAGTGGTACATTTTTAGTTTATAATGTGGTACGCGCTAAAAGTTGGGTGCGGCAACACTGCATCACCGCATAGTGATAGTGGGTCTTAAGGAACAAAACAAAGAATTTAAAAATAAGATTAATTTATAAACTACTGAACATTATTTCTTTCATTCCTGCAAATCGTTTTATGCAAAATAAGTTGCCTATCCATTTTGTTTCACTTTAAATGGCGACATCTATCCTCTAACAATAGCACATGTGCTATTGTTAACGTATTGCAGGAAACTGAAACTAGAATTAACCATACTTCTTCTTTTGTATAACAGATTACACACATATATCCATGGTGTTTTTATATTATATCATTATGATTCAAAAATTTTAATACAACAAAAAATTAAAATGTGCATAGATTTACCGAACTATTAGAAAATATACTCTCTATATTAGAAAGTATATTAATGTTGTCCTTGTTCATATACTTAACGTCAAAATCTACAAAATTTAACAAATCTATATTTACCTGCGTATTCACATTTTTTTTAAATGCCTGTGCATTGTTCCTGTTTCTCTATACCTGAATTTCATATTTAACTATATCAATTTTACTATTATAAATCAGGAGGAATAGAAAATTTAACTTTTATATAGGTATTATCAAATAACAAGATATTAAATTAGTATTAAATTTAAATATTATTTATTTCACATCATAAATTTAAAATTAGGTGTGTATTATATTTAAAAGATAAAATTATTCGGGAATAAAATATCATGTGCCTAAAACAGATTTAAAAATAAATATAATACAATAATATTATTGAACATTTGCGTCCATTATTTTGAATTCCTGCTTGTATTTCCTGCAATTGTGTATAATAAGTTGCCTAACCATGTACTCCAAAGACAGCAACATCCATCCATTTCAATATAGACGATCAATGAAGTTGTATTGTAGGAATCTAGAATGACATTAAAGGTGCTTTTTGCACACTATAAAAGATGGCTGTCAAAGAGAAATCCTCGAGAATTATTAGTAAATTATCGTTTGAATTCTGCAGAAAAATTAAATTCTTATCGTTAGGTATTATCATCGAATATTTTTACAAAAAATCAGGTAAGAGTTAAATAGTTAATAATTTGTTGTATAAATATTTTTTATACAAGATGATAAAATGGTATTTTATCGCCGACTGAAAAGATTAATTCACGAGCGATGAAATCGCGAGTGAATTAATTTCGGGTGACGATAATGCAATTTAATCGTCGTGTATAAAACAATATTTTTTTCCATAGCGAATTACGTTTTAAAAAATATTCAGAAATAATTATTTCATGGAATTTATTACGAGTAGAAAAAATATTGTGCTGGATTTGCATTGGTTTCTATGTAATTTGACAAATAAATAAAGCTGTCTCTTTAGTTGTAAATTTTGAGTCAATATTTTTTAATTCTCTTTCGTGTCGATTGTTGATTAGATAGGAACCAGAAATGGCTCAAAACGAAATAAGTAAATTACCAACAGATATTCAGGCTGAGGCGACAAACGCCATATCCAAACTACTTCCATTTAAATCCCGAATAACTTATCAGTACGGAAGCATTGTGTGTCCCGTGGGAAAGTTAATGAAGGGAAGGTACTAGTGGTACTAATCGATATAGATAAATATAGATATCGATATAGATAATATATACTAATCGATATAGATAAAAACATGTAGTCCAATAATGTCGATGGTGACACTTTCACAGATGTTGCGTGTGGCTACCATGACGTCATCCAAGATGACCGTCGCTTCATTATGAACCAAGTGGCATATCTCGGTCCCTGCTGAACCGATTCCAATTTATCTTATTTTGATCGAAAGGTATTTATACTAGCTGAAAAAAATATTCCTAACATGCATTGCGAAAAATGATAGATTGGATGATATTCCATCTTAAGCTAAAAACAGATTATTTTATGTCATCAGTGTCAGTTTTTCGAATATATTTTGAGTGTGCAAGACTTTTCAATTTTATTTGTTTTGTTTCAGGATAGAATATAAGTAGAGCCTTGCAATTGTAGATGCAATGGGAGAATTGCAGGCTCTTGATAAAACTAGCACAGTGAAAACTTGTAAAGATCTTGCAGATTTGTTCGTCCAAAAGATCCAAAGGAAATACTGGCAATATGATGAACTTCATGTCATTTTTGACACGTACTTGGACGAATCAATAAAAAACCTTATTAGGGATAAGAGGCTTCATGACGGTGTCGCAACACAATACAAAATATGTGACACAACTGACATATTAAATATAAATTTGAAAAAGTTGTTGTCACATACTCGTACCAAGGATGAATTACACGCACTGCTCTTTGGATTGTTTAAAGAGTACTCAAGAAGAAGCCGACACAAAAATTATACTTCATGCTATTAATGCGAAAGTTAGATGTGCAGATACACTACTGGTATTTACTAATGATACAGATATTTTAGTTTTTCTAGTGAGGCGCTATGCATGGCTTCCCGAAAACACTTTTTTGTAGCATCGTCAGGCGAGACAATATCAGTTAAAAAGATATATATTTCACTCGGCCACTAAAATCTGCACTGCCCGGGTTCCATGCAATATCTGGTTGTGACACCACCGGAAGTTTGTTTGGAAAAGGAAAGTTGTCATACTGGAAGGCATTTGTTTCAGCGAGTGAAGAAGAATTTACTTGCAACCTTGCAGAAACTTGGTACCAGGATTTAGTACCTGATGATGTTTTGCATCAGCTAGAAATATTTATTTGTCGAGTTTATAAAGCAAGTACTCTAACAAAATCACTTGCAGAATTACGATGGTCAATGTTTGCTGCCAAACAAGCCCTTGGAGATAAGTTACCCCCCATTGGAGGTTCCCTTGTACCCGCAGAGAGATTAAGAGAGCTAACCCTCAAGCCTTTGTGTGGTCAAAAGATGATGAGCCAAATGCAGTCATCCCTAAATCAGTTGGACACGGCTCGGCGGCTGGTATTTGGAAGAGGGAGTGCTTACCCCTGTTATGTGTGAAGAACAATGTGCTCCAGAGTCTCTTCAACTGATTAGATGCTCGTATCTTAAAAATTGATGTTCACCACTATGTAAATGTTTAGCAAACAATATGCCTTGCACAAAAATGTGTAGTTGTAATGCGGACCAATCAACTTATTATAATTTGCATCCGCCTGATTTTGCCGACGAAGGTAGTGATGAAATTGATAGTGATGATGCCGATTTGGAATTTTATTAATATATATGTGCAAATGTATCACTTAATTTGTTTTAAATACATGAAGTCATATAACGTAGACCATATTTTATTTTGGTAAAAATAATATAACACAATATATTTCAATTTTTTTCACTTTAAATCCAACCAGCAACCAAAATATTATTTTTTCGCAATACTTTCAAGAATTAATTGTTTTCCTCTTTACATTACCTTTCTAACAAGCTAAAAAAAATTGAAATCGGTTAAATAGCGGCGACGATAGCGCACATTGTCTATATTGCTATGGCGGCCATTTTGTTTAACGCACTCCAAACAAACGCAACATCTGTGACGGTGTCACCATAAAAATTAATAGAATACATTATTTTTCCTGATAAACAACTCCACTGGCACCTTCCCTTCATGAAGTTTCCCACGGGAAGCTATTTTTATACGTTGTGCTCCCCAACTATATGAAGGAATACAAAAATTTTCAAAAATGGAAGCTGCGAGAAGAAATAAAGTTTTTAACCTATCCTCCCTGTTAAAGTATCATTTAATCTACCCTTGCGGTTAAAGTACTATTTTATCGTATTTTATCTACTATTTTTGATAGAAATATGGCAATTTTAACAGTTGCAAAAAATGAATATAATAAACTCTACTTTGTAGTTTATCTTGGCTTTAAATATCATAAAATTTATTATTTAAGTAAAGCTAGTTTAATTTACGAAAAAGAAAACAAACCTGATTGGCAAAATAAAACACTAATTCACCACAATACACAAACACACTTTACTTTTAATCCAGGAAGCGCGTTTCGCTAATGATGTTAGCATCAGCAGATAGAAAAGCGCGTTAAATTTTAAAAAAGTGGTTAAAGTAAAGTATTTTGGTATATCGTTTTGGACGAATTGGTGTTATATTTTGCTGTTTTAACACCAAAGGTTCCAACCCCCACAATTATTTTCAAAATTAGTTTTAGGTTTAAAGAAATTCTACCAATTATAGAATAAAAAAATTCTAGAGTGTAAGAGTAAATTTGGAAACTTTTAATCCAGTTTTTCAGCTTAATATAAGGAAATGAGTTTTTAGAGTAGGATGTAGAATGTATGAGAAAAGGGTTAATCACCGTGACCTTATAAATCTATTGTATCCCCATTTCTTGAGTTATAACTCATCATACATAGGGTAGGGGTTTACCAGAGTAACGACAATATGAGATGTAGCCGCTTATTTTGTAATAATATTAACATAATAATAACATTCCAATTTTTTGTTATTTATGTTATTTGACATTTATTCATTTACAGTCTGTATAAAATTAAAAAAGAATATGTTTAAGATTTTTTTTGTGTCAATTTTATGGCATGGTTTCCTAATTGTGTGAACTTATAACTTGTTCCTCTTGACAAGTAGTATATAAAAATAGTAACTTTTCTGAAAAAAAACCTTGACATTATTGATTAATGAACAACATCAGAAAACAAAAGTTTATTTACCGACATCAATTCTTTTGACGTCAAGACGCGCTTAAAAGCATCAACCTAAAATGTAATGTCAATATATCAATAATAACAAAAAATATCATAAAAAAACTTCAAAAAACATTTTGGCTAAAAATAAGAAACTTATTACCATCTTCTTTGACGTCAAATATCAAACAAAACGTGTCACTTTTCAATTTGAGGATAACTGAATTTCTTAACTTTCTTAATTAACTGGATTACTTAAATGATATCTTCAATTTTCTGTCATGTTAAAAAGTGGAAATACTGAGTATTCTGTTATTGAAATAGAAAACTGATTAATAATTATACTATGCTGTTTAATATAGAGTATTATACAAACCCGTTCACTCAGTTTTTAGGACCAATTCAAATACAAAACTGATTATTATAGATTAAAAGTAAAGTAAAGTAAAGATTTCAGTAAACGTCTCCTTTTTGCTGCCAGGGCTAATCTGGACGGGGCCTACTTTGTTTCGCGGAATCCGAACCGCGATACTCGGCCATATCATGGTCAATGGCCTACCGACTTGGCAAGTGTCTAAATCGATTCGTACTCACGAGATATCCGATCTCATCTGGCCTCGAACCGGCGTGAATGAGCAGTGTGTGTCAATAGATTTTACACCTCTGCCTTTTTTGGACAACAACACGATACAGAGTTTCGAACCGGTCACCCGTCCATCCACTAGTATCGCCTTACATTGCTTAACTTCGGTGTTCTAATACGAACCGGTATTTCGAAGTAGCTGGGCCGTTGCCTCATAGATTAAAGATATTTCTAGGTCTTCTTTTTCCGACATATCTTACATTTTTTGGCAATTTTAGATTTAACCGGCTATTAGTTTGCTTATTTTAAATGCAACCATCTCTATATTTTTAACTTTCTGGATTCTATCTCTATATAATATTCTATACGAGGGTTTTTGAAGTAATTTTATATGTCAAATATGATATTTCCTCTTAGTATTTGGTTAGCAAATTAAATGGAAACAATGATGCTTTTTTATAAATTTACGTTGCCTATTTAAAAAAAACTATTTGAATTTAGTTACATTGTTATAGTAAATGATTAAATACCGGGTGCGTCTCAAAATTGGCTCACTCCTAGAACTTTTTTTATTTTTTCAGATAAAAAACGAGATGGTGGTATGTTAGCATATGACATAAATTAGGATTGATTGACATATACAATCGTTTTCGGTCACTTCCTGTTTCACCGGAAATGGCTACAACTTTAGATTTTTAAATAACACCCTCTGTATATTTTTTTACTTTATTCCATAAAAAATGACAATCTAGACTACCATGGCTGTGTTAAAAACACTAATATTTAATCAAGAAGCTTTGGAAAAATAGATTTAATCGTTTAATGTTTTTTGTTAATGGTCCTGGCCGGTTTAAAGATGCCCTAATCATATTTTTAATCATATATCTCAATTTTTTCAAATGGAACAAAGGTGGCTCATTAACATCTTTGGAAAAAGCATTTTTTACAAATAATTTGGTACCACACACTTGATATTTTGAGTCAAATTGTGTTATAGCCATGGCACTCTAAATTAAAATTCAAAAATGCTATTTTTTTAATTGAAAATGTCAAATCAAAAGTTCACATATGCTATTCAGGATGGCATTTTCTATCAAATGAAAATTCCAGGGGTGTCATTTAAAGGTTTTCATTTAAAAGTTGTAATCATTTCCGGTGAAACAGGAAGTGACTGAAAAGAATTGAATACGTCAATCAATCCTAACTTATCATATACTAATATCTTGTATTTAATCTTGTTTTTTAAAATAAAAAAGTTATATGTGTGAGCCACTTTTGAAACGCACCCGGTATTTACCGTTTGATAAACCGATGTACCCGGAGGGTACATCGCAGATGTATGATTTACCGACTTTTTTGGTGTTTCGATTCTTTTATATTTTGAATATTTGACGGTTGGACGTGTTTTAGTGTAGCTAAAGTGTGTAGTAAGTAGGATGACAAAATGTAAACATACTTTTATTGCATTTAAAAACAGTATAACATAATAGTACCTTGTAGAGAGAATCAATAAGTATACATAGTGTATATTTATATACAGGGTCCGGCAATAGTGCGTCGGGCATCTGCAGCTCCTAGAATAAAAAACTTGAGAATTTCGTTTAAGTGCAGATCTAAAGTATGTACCAGGATGTATTTCCGGAAAATATTTTAACTTCTATAGGGTGGCTCAAAAAAGTGTGAGTGGATCTGGATGATTTTTTTAAATAGAACACTCTGTATATTATTGCATTTTTGGCTTCCTTTCAGATCATTTTACATAATCCTAAGATATGAGTAAATCTATTTCCATAGTTTCAGAGATATTAAAAAACAAATCAAAAATATATATTTTTCAACCCTTCTTAAAAAAAATATTAAAAATACAAGAACTGTTCTGAAATCAAAACTATATTAGATATTTACTTTAGATGGTCTGTTCTTACTTTGCTATAAATATGGTAATCGTAAATCATACAGGATGTTCAATATTTTACGCCAAACTTTCAAAAATATAAAATATTTTTTCTTGGTTTTTTTAAATAAAACACCCTGTATATTATTTTTTTATTTGATGGAGAATTAAAAAATGAACATTTCTTGTCTTTAAAGTATTTCAAAATTTTTAATAGTTTTCCGGATACACGCAGTATTATTTCATATGACGCTTTCAATGGTAAAATACGAGAGAAAAATCATTGGGTGGCTTTGATAAAAATAATATGGAAAATGCCATATGAAATGCAAAACCGGGAATATCTGCGAAACCGTTAAAAATTTTGAAATACTCTAAATGAAAAAAATATTCATTTTTTAATTCTTCATCTATCAAAAAAATAATATACAGGGTGTTCTATTTAAAAAAACAAAGAAAAATTATTTTATATTTTAGAAAGTTTGGCGTAGAATTTTGAACATCCTGTATGATTTACGATTTCCATATTTATAGCAAAGTAAGTACAGACCATCTAAAGTAAATATCTACTATAGTTTTGATTTCCAGACAGTTCTTGTATTATTAATATTTTTTTAAGAAAGGCTGAAAAATATATAATTTTTATTTATTTATTAATATCTCTGAAATTATCAAAATATATTTACTCATGTCTTAGGATTATTAAAGTGCCCTGAAAGGAAGCCAAAAATGCAATAATATACAGGGTGTTCCATTTAAAAAAAATTATCCCGATCCACTCACACTTTTTTGAGCCACCCTATAGAAGTTAAAATATTTTCCTGAAATACATCCTAGTACATAATTTAGATATGCACTTAAACAAAATTCCCAAGTTTTTTATTATAGGAGCTACAGATGCCCGACGCACTATTGCCGGACCCTGTATATACAGATTGTTAACTGGACGGTTACTTATTGGGGAACAGAATGGCAACACTGCCTACATTCCAAATGAGTACTAAGTTAAACATACCGCGCACTTGTGCGAAGAGCGGCGCGGAAAAGCGTGGCAAAAAAAGAAAACAATTAAAAACCAAGCAACGTTGCTTCGCTTTAATCCGCGGACCTGCTATTATATTACATACAGTTATCCAATGCGGGGTTTTTCGCCGCGCTTGGTATAAGTGCGTGGCAAGCTTTAAGCTGCCGATTGGTCCCGTCGCGTCGGCATCATCTCTCGACGGGCGAGCCAAGGTTGCCATATTTCGACCATAAAGCTCTTGCCGCGAGTAATAGACAAATTAACAACCTGTATAGAGAGAGTATACATAGTATATAGTATATTATACTATGTGTATACAGGTGGAATGTAGATTTATCAATATATTATAAATTATAAGTGCATTTTTTACTGTTACTTATTCTCGTGCTTATTCCTATAATTGATTATTTGTTTTGAAAATAAAACTTATATATTTCAACCGATTTTTTTATAATAATACTAATAATAATAATATGCTTTATTGTCCAACAGATTACAAAAAATCCAATTACTAGACAACATGAACTGAAATAGAGTAAATTAAATAAACTTATATTAACTACAGAGTAAATTGAATAAACCTATATTACCTACAGAGTAAATTAAATTAAATTAAATAAACTTATTACGCAACAGAGTAAATCAAATAAACCTATATTAGCCAACCAAAAAAAAAAAAAAATCCCTACCGATGAACCTCAAGATTTCCAACCCTCAGCGCTCTTTTAAGTGAGTCTAAAGAACAATTATGCATGTCTATAGTAATATTGTTACAATTTGCTAAGTTGTTCCATAGAAAGCAAGAACGGTATATGGGCGCTTTCTGCTGCAGATTTGATGTCGCCAACGGCTGATAAAATTCACGACACTGTCGAGTATTTGCAAGCGGGACCGCAAAGTTTACTTTGTTTAACAACTGATTACACTCTATCAAGTTGTTGCACAGTTTAAAGATAAAACATAAGTTATTTTGTATTCTGCACCTCTCAAGAGGTAATATATTATAACTGTTCAACATATCCAGCTGATCAAACCCATGCGGGGGGTACTGTCCGCATAAGTTCTAAAATGTGATCATTTCAAGAACCTACGCTGTACTTTCTCCAAACGGTCAATGTGAATGGCGTAAAATCGAGACCAGATGACACTGGCATATTGCAGCCTGGATTTGACCATAGAATTGTACAGGGTGAGAAGGCTTGAGGGCTGCTTAAAATGCAATGTTGTTCGACTGATAAACCCTAACAGTCTCAGTGCCGATTGCACGATCATATCAATGTGTGGGTTAAAAGACAACTTTTTATCTATTAATACACCAAGATCCATAACCGATTTACAGTCCTCCAATACATCACCATCTAGTACGTAATCAAATGTAAATTCATTTCTTTTGTGCGATATAGTTATTTTTTTGCATTTGTTATTATTTAGCGGTAATCGGTTTACCTTACACCAATCAGATAAACGATCTAAATCCATCTGGAGGGCTTTACAATCATTTATTGTACGTATGGACCTATAAACTCTTAAATCGTCTGCAAATAGTAGTATGGAACTTTCCAGAGAATCGCAGATGTCGTTAATGAAGATTGAAAAGATCAAAGGGGCCAAGTTAGAACCTTGTGGCGCACCACTGGATGCAGTGAATTCATCGGACCTGTATCCGCTATACTCTACATAATGGCGCCGATTTGTTAGATATGAAATGAAAAAGAAAACCAGGTCATTCGAAAATCCCAAGCGAGACATTTTGCAAGCTACAATACTAAAGTCTAATCTGTCAAACGCTTTAGAAAAGTCCGTGTATATACAGTCCAACTGCTCGCCCTGCTTTATTGTTTCGTAAGGATCCTCCATGAGACAGGCCAAATTAGTGACAGTTGACCGTCGTGCAAAGAAGCCATGTTGTTGCGGATTTATTAAATTTTTTATCTGAGAGAACAAATTAGCATGCAGGCACGACTCAGATGTTCTGGCTAAACTTGAGGATATAGCCACTAGTCTATAATTCTCTATTTCACTGGTACTACCTTTTTTATGAATAGGCGACACTCGAGCTAGCTTCCAGGCGTTAGGAAATGTCTTTGTTTTAAGCGACAAATTAAATATACATATAAGCAAGAGGAGTCGCTAGTGCTCCTGCGCAATCGCGTAATAAAAATGATGGGATCTGATCGTGTCCAGCTAACAATTTGTTCTTTTGAGATCTTAGCGCACCAAGAATTTCTGTTTCACTAAGGCTATTTACTGCAATGTCATTCGATGAGTGTTCTTCTATAAATGTATCTTTATCAATCTTACGGGACTGAGTGAACGCGCTCTCAAAACATCGCGCAAAAGACCGCACTATTTCATTGGTAGACCTAAGTTCCACACCACTGTAGGTCATAGATCCCGGTACACGAGACTTTCTAGATTTCTGATGAAAGAATTTCCAAAAATTTTTAAGATTTCCCGTTAGAGACTGTTCCGATTTATCTATAAAAGTTCTATAGGAAATCCTAATTTTACCTTTAATTAGTGATCTTTTTCTCTTGTATTCGTCATAGACCGCCAGCGATCTTGTCGATTTCCATTTTTTATGTAAACGGGATTTCTCTTTTATGTCACGAATTATATCATAAGTGTACCATGAAGGGTACTTACCATTACTTTTGTTAACCTTATAAAGAGGAATGCAGACATCAAACAATTCGTAAAGCTTGTCATATAATGCAGACACAGCTGTATTTACGTTATCGAGCGTATACAAGAAGCTCCAATCGACCCCCAGTAGCCTTTCATATAAAAGTGTATAATTGGCTTTATAAAAATTGTATCGCTTTACAGGTAATTTGCACGGAAGAATACTACTAGATTCAAACTGTAAGGCAATGTTAATATCTAATGCGGGATGGAATGCATCTTCAGGTACTAGTGGGATGTTAGTTGTTTCTATATCGCAAGAAAAATTTGCCAATACCAGGTCCAACGTCCCGTCGTGTGAATTTTTTACGTCATTATATTGTGATAAATTAGCATACGCAATTTAGTCTTTTAAGAGTTGAAGTTTATTGCTATGTGATTGAGAAGATCCGGTAAACTCAATGTTCAAGTCACCCAACAAGAGCACCCGCTGATTGTATAGAAATTCCTGAGATTCCAAACAATCAAAAACTCTGTTATACAATTCATTTGAAGCTGAGGGCTGAACATACACCACAAAAATATACAGAGCGAAATATTTTAGAGATACCTTACAAGCTACAATGTCTATAGATGGTATACTTTCATGTAGAGTATGAAGATCAACGGGACTTGCAGATAACCTCGAATGTACAGCCAAAATAACACCTCCTCCTCTTGTTACACTCACTGCATCCAAGTCCCGATCCTTCTGGTATACCGCGTAGTTCTCTGGGAACAGTTCACTATCGAAAACTCCAGGCTGGATCCATGACTCCGAGACCGCAACAATGTCATACAGCCCCGAAGAGACCGACAACAAGAACTCATGCGTTTTAGTGTTAACTCCACGCACATTTTGGTAAATTGCTCCAACACTTAACTGTGGGTACGTAGAGCTGAATCCTCTGGCTTCCGAAAATTTTGTATTTCTGTTGGACGTGCTATTTAGTTTAAATGGTTTGGTTTTGCAGTAACAATGGATGGAAAGCCGTCTCTATGTATTATTTTCAGATTCGTTTCTCCAGCCGCCAAGCGATCATTAAGTTCCTGCTTCACCTTTCTAAAATCTTGTAGTTGAGCATACGTTTTATCAGAACGCACTGATATCCTTTCATAATTCATGTTATTTGTAATTGATCTTGTATTGTGAAGAATTTTAGAGGCAACATTAGGTGAGCTACAGATCACTCTCAATGGACGATTTTTCCCGTGAAAAAACTTTCCAAGACGGTGCACCCTAATGGTGCTAGTATCAACAGGGCAATCCTGGTGTGAAAGTTTGATAATTTCCTCGACCGTCTTCTTATCATCTTCAGGGCCATCTTCGGAGTTACGATCTTCCTTTCCAAATATAATAAAATTTGCTTTCTTCCTCTCGCGCTCATAAAACTCTTTAAGTATTGGTTCAAAAGACTGTCCCTGTCCTAATTGATTATTAGATGCTTTGAGGTGATTAACTTCACTGCGCAGGTCTTCCAATTGCGTTTCAAGTTCAGTCATTTTTATGGAGTGAGATTTCATTTCTCCAATTTCATATAATAGTGATTGTATTGTGCCATTTTGCTTCTGGATCACATTAAATAACTCGTTTACAATTTTAATTACATCTTTCAAGTCTGGTTCAGACTTAGATAAAATTTGGGAAATATTGCATCATTTGATTTGCTTGGATTAACAGCCTCCTGGTCTTTACTTTTGTATTGATTGCACAACCAATCCTCCTTCGATTTTCCAATCTTTTGATAGGTCTTCTTACTTATTGATAAGCAATTACGATGTTTCCATATCATGCAATTATCGCATAACAATCCCTCGTCATCGTCCGTTACAGTCTTGTTACAAATATCGCATACTTCCTTTTCCGACATTCCGACAACACTGTTTGGCGTCTTCGCACCGGTTCAGGAATTTAAGGAATTTCACTTAATCGATTATTGTTTTCTTTGGTGAAATTAATTTTTTTTTATCACAATCCGTACACCGACACTTACTAACTCAATTAATAATGTACCTACACAACAACGGATATATACCTACACGGATTAACCCTTGCTTTATTTGATCCACATTATCGAGTTTCTACTAAATATTATTTTATATTCTGAAATAAACTTTATCATGTCATTAATTGATTAAAGAATTATTACAGAACATTTAAAAAAAATCTATATGCGTAGATATCGTAATAATAGCATGCGTAACGCTTCCGTTAATTGCTTCCACCAAACAAAATAATTAATATTGTCAAATTTTAAATATTGATAAAATATAGTTAATCCTAGACAGAGGAATTTTGAAGGTGTGTGTCTCTACCTTATAAATATTTATCAGGCATTATTAAATATACGATTAACGATAAATGATAATTAATTTGCTTTGAAATGTATTAGGACAGCATCTAGTAACACATCCTTAAGTGTGAAAAACATCTAAAATTATTGATAAAAATATTTGAAATAAAATATAGAATATACCGGGTGCGTCTCGAAAGTGGCTCACACCTATAACTTTTTTTATTTTTTCAGATAAAAAAACAGATTTGGTATATCTATATATGACATAAATTAGGATTGATTGACGAATTCAATTGTTTTTGGTCACTTCCTGTTTCACCGAAAATTACTACAACTTTTGATTTTTAAATGGCACCCTCGGCATTTATTTACTTTATTCGATAGAAAATGCCACTGTGAATCGAATGACATATCACTTGTCAACTTTTGACGTTTCTTGTTATAATAATAATGTATAAATCATAGATTAAAAAATAAAAGTATACAATAGATTTGAAAAATAATGTTTAAATACTTCAGCCCAAGATAAAGTAAAGTTCAAACTGAAAAAATAAGAAAGAAAATTATAATGGTATATATAATTACCTTCAGGTCATTTATGGCGTGATTTTTAAAATATAAACAAATAATAAACAATATGGTATGTTTTACAGGAAAATATTTATTGTATAAACAATAATATTTTTATATATTTTTTTATTAAAGGTATGCATTTAATTGCCATTATGTTAATCAATTTAGAAATACTCATACACACCTGTATTTAAATGTCTACTTTTAGATTAGGTTTAATAAGACAATTATTAATAACATTTCATGTTTACAATTATTATTTTTTCTCATATAATGTTGGACGTCAAAAAGGTTGTTATAAAATTTTTCAACATTAATTAATGGATTATGTGTTATGCTGGTCACTATTTGTCTATGAATAGATAAAATGTTAAAAATAAAGACATTAAAAATTATTGTTTACTAGAATTCACTACATCAAGCGTAATCTGCCATATAAACAATAATTTTAATATTTTTTCTAATAACACCGACGCATTTAGAACACTAATTACAAAGTTAAAAATGATAAATTATTTGAACTGCCTCATCGAGAAGGTTAGTAGGTCTAATGGTGGTAATTTATCATATTATTAGAAATAATAGAAAGACATTGACGTAATACTAGATTGAAGCTTTGTACAAACTTATGAGCAAAACCAATCTTATCAAATATGAAAATTCATACTCCTTTTGAAATATTGATATTGTCAGTTAAAGGTTTTACTGAAAAAATTGTAGAGTATAACCCTTTATAGCTTGATGGTCGATAAATCGACCACTTTAATAATAAGTGAATTATCCCCAGTTTGTTTGCTATGCTTATTTCTATGCGCGCCTTGGCCATTTAATCGACCATATCTAAAGCTTAATATACGCTGGCCGAATTTTTGCGAAAAGCTAACGTAAGCGATTGAATATTCAACCAGTAAGCATTGGTGACATTGAGTTCGCCGTGTATCATATAGAACCGGGGTTAAACGAGGGGTTGTTTTTTACCCTAACTTTAAAACACCCTGTGCGATAATTTCGTCTGTAATTTTTTTCTAAAATATAATTTTACGGTCAGAACCATGTCTCCTGAGCATTTCTATTTTTGGATCATGTCAATACATGCTTTGGTAATTATCAGTCAATTATCAAATTTCCTCGCTACGACCTCTGTGTGCTAGCTCATAAATTATCGCAAATAACTATAATTTTTGCATCATGTTTACTATAATTTTATTGTTAAATATTTTATTTAAGTTTTACGATTATGCAACCCGATATACACCGCGATATTATACAGCTACAGCTACACAACATTGTCACTGGATGCGGCCCAGCAGTAGAATTTTTGTCCATCTCTCTTTATCTTTGATCATCACCTGTCCGTCACTTGTCACTGTCAGATCAAATCAGATGTTTTGGGATTTATTTATCCTTTGTTTTGGTTATTTAAATTTTATAATTATCAGATAAAATTTCGTAGTTAAATCGTTTATTTTTTATATGGATCGCAGTGTGCAATTCGTTCATTTTAATTGTGGAATTTCTAAGTTAAGTTCGTTCATTGACCGGATATGAAATATGGCAGTGGAAAATATTCTAGAACATTGTTTTTTATTTATGCCTTTTTGTGGGTTGGACTAGTCGAGATATATAGTTCTCTATCTATATCCTGGAGGAAGATTTCCGGTTGAAATCTGATTTTGTGAGGGAAATCGAATCCTTACATCACTTCTTGAGTACTCCCCGACCGAGAATATCGTCGTGAAGAACTGGCTGCCGTTTCGTAAAGCATTCCCTGTTGGTGTATAGCAGGTCTTCGTAGTGAAGGATTAAGTCTTCCGAAACACATTTGCTCAGAGACGTAGTTGGATTTTGTTGAGTTTACATGGACCACCCACCAATTTCAGTAAGGGATTAAATAGCCTAATTTTTCCGACCGATCGATATTCCGATTCCACGTGCCCAAGAAGTCCCCGAGTAGAGTTCCAAGGTATGCTATAATTCTTCTATCTATTCTAAGTCAATGCTCAACTGATTTTTGTTCGTATTGTTGACTGGTTTTCGACTTTTCCACGCCCACGTGGTGTAGAAAGATTAGTTAAGTGTTATCTTGGAGAAAAAGTAGATCCACGAAACTATCGGGGTATCAGTTTGATGAATGCCGTACAAAAACTGTTTACTAAAATTTTAGCAGAAGAAATAATGTCAACCGGAATATGTGAAGAACAACAAGGATTTAGAAATAACAGGTCTGCAATAGATGCCATATTTATCATCCGCCAAATAACCAAAAAAGCCATAGACTTTAATAACACAGCTTTTATGTGCTTCATTGATCTTACCCAGGCATTCGATAGAGTCCAATTAACTGATGTTATAAAACTACTGCAAAAAAGGAGAATTCAGTCGAATATTATAACAGTTATCGAAGAGTTGAATACCGAGAACTACAATAAACTAAGCAGAGAAATAGCTGTGACAAGTGGAATCAGGCAAGGAGATAGCTTAAGCCCAACCATGTTCAACATCGTAATGGACGAAATCCTAAATGAAGTAAAGCAAGCTGGGAGAGGATATCAACTGGAAGATAAAGGAATAAAAATAATATGCTATGCTGATGACGCAGTACTCATCTGAAGACGAAGATAACTTACAAAAGCTTCTATATAAGTTGCAACAAACGGCAAATCTATTTAACATGCAAATATCCGTCAAAAAAAAACATCCCTTACAATATCTAGAAAGCCTAGAAGATGCAAACTCGCAATCTATGATCAGAGTGTAGAACAAGTGATGTCATTTAAATGAAACAAAGGCTTCATTAATATCAGGATATTTAAGGGATATAATTCGGCGGAATAAATATATGGGCGTCAGAAGTAAAGTTAGAATTTATAAGGCTTGCGTGAGACCGGTTATGACATATGCGATAGAGACTGGAGCAGAGAACACAACAACAAAACGGCTCCTAAGGACAACAGAAATGCGAACACTTAGATCAATTACAGGATATGCCTTAAATGACCGCGGAAGAAGTGAGGATATAAGAGAAACATGTGAAGTACAGGATGTAGTAAGATGGGCAAAAAACAGGAGAAAAGAGTGGGGAGACCATGTGGACAGGATGCCAAGCGACCGGTTAGCGAAAATTGCTAAGGAGAAAAGACCCAACATGCCTCGACCGCCGGGACAACCATCTATAAAATAGTATGAAAGCTGGTTTTCATCATCCCAACTGTTCTTAGGGAACAATTGAAGAAAACACAGGACTTGGTCCTAACGTACGGAGAAGAAAATCGTGTCATTTTAGTGAAAATGTTTGTAGAAGTGAACACTGTTTATGTGGTTGTAAGACACTCAATAAACTTTTTTGTTGGTCTTGTCTAATATTTTATTTAACAGATACGTTCACAGCTTTGTTGTTTTACCTAAATTTAGTTGTATTTTTTAATTTGGTTTGATTACTTTTTAACCTGTTACATTTTTTGTATATTTTATATATTTTATATTACCTTCAAAATTGAAGATTTTAATTAAAAAAAAACACTTTATTGTATTGTTAATTAATTATGATATTAAAGAATATTAACTTAATTTTGCATAAATATCTACCTATTTGGAGAAAATTAAAACAGTAGTTTACCAAGTGACATTTAAAAATATGTCAGTAGTTGCAACGCTAATAATCTTATTAATTCATTGACCTAAAAAATAAGATCTCACTTCCTCATTTTATTGCATACAAACAGTTTAAAAGTTGTAAAAAATATATTCAAGGCTGTTTTGTTATATATAGGATTGGCAAAACTTATAATTTGCATATATCTCTTTAAATTGACTGAGGACTCAATAGTGACCTGAAATTACCTTTAATTTCCGCATCAAGTGACATTGATAGAAGTTGTTTGTGTTGATGTATTTTTGACTTGTAAATAAAAATTATTACAGTAAATTTTCAAATCAATATAACAGGAAAATTAATAAATGAAATATTATACAAAATTTATGAAAGTGTTATATAACGCGTCTTAATTTTCAAATAAATCATATAGCGATTACAAGATTATTACTATACGAGAATACAATATTTGTAATTAATGAAAATAATAATTTTAAACATAACTAATTTTTCATATCACATAAACGTGAAAAAATGTAATTCAATGTAATTCCAACAGTGAGACAGTCTTCAATTCTGGCCAATAAAAAATTAAATCTCCTTTAATGATTAGATATTATTTACTAGATATGCGAACAAAATATTTCGAATAATAATTGGACTAAGGTTTAATGTCTTTTCCATACTTATACATGCATAAAAATATAAAAAATATATATAAAATAGCAATAACAAAATTCTTTGACAGGTTTACGTCATAGAGTTTATTACATATTTTACAAATTTCAATATTTACTTTTGAGGGTAGCAAATAGTTATAACGTCATTATAATATAAATAAATTATAAATAAAAAGTGTCGTAAAGTGTTTATATTTTGCAAAACAACAGATCTAAAAATAAAAGATTATCAACCAGATACCTCGCAATAATAAAACCGTTAAAATGTTTGTTCCTTTAATACGTGAATTACTGGAACTTCCAATTCTTAAAAGCAATTTCTGATTTACTTAGATGACGTGATTATTTTAGCGGTAAGTATATTGACGACAGTCATTATGGAAAAATTACATTGGCAGTAATAATACTTTAATGCCTATTAATTTAGTGATAAAAATAAAGGTTTTACTAATAAAACCTTAATTTTAAATAATATAAAAATACTTTTTAAATCTAAATTTAAAAGGTATTTTCAGAATGACATATAGAACTTTTAAACGTGCCATAGTTCGTTTTTTTCCTGTGCCTATAGTTCTTTATCACTATACCTCGCATCAGTATCTGCAGTTCCTTGATTTTTAACCTGCTCTAAAATTCGTTTGCGATCAGCCTTATATAATATGTGCTCTGCTATTTCAGTATCACTATCCTAGAGCAGCAAAGACTTTTTTTGGTACAGATTAGGTTTTTTCAGGTGGCACATGATTAGCTAAAGTTATGTTCTGTAAAGAGATCTGGCTGTAATCTGCACTTTATTCCTGGAGAACAGGTGATGGAATTAAAAAAATATATTTTTGCATAAATGCGGTGGCTCCATCTGTCTAAATTATTTTCCGCATTGCATTGTTGCCGCTTCATAGAAAAAGTGATATCATCCTTATCATTTTAAAGGGAACACATGCATCGAATCTACTTTCATATCTGATAATTTTTCTATTATACTAATCTATACCAATCTTCGGATTGTCACGGTGTTTCTAACAGGACACTGTCTCCTCAACGAACACCTCAGTAGGCTGAAGCTGAAAAACAACGGCAAATGCAGATTCTGTGGGGAAAATAGGAAAACACCACAACACCTTATCACTGAGAGCGTCGAGACGACGACCGTTCGTGCCATCAACTTTGGTACGGCTGATGTCGAGGATGGAGAGCTGGCCTCTGTGGAGCCGTCTCAGATACTGGCTTTTGTTAAAGCCCTGAGACTGTATGATGAGTTATAACTCAAGAAAGACAGAAAGATCTGTAAGTTCGCGATGATTAACCCCCCCCCCCCTAAACATTCTACATTCTACCTATACCAATCTCTAATAGTTTTCGAGACAAAAAAAATCATGGGTAAAATTGACAAAACCATGATCTTGAATAAGTATTGGTTAAATCATAAATTCGGCATATTGAAAGCTTAAATTTGGTTTAGATGTTAAGGTAAGTCGACATATTCGATCTGTCTAAATCGACCGATTGAATATCAAACAGAAAAAACAAAAAATATTTATTTCTGTTTGTTATAAAATCGTTTTTTATAAAAAAAAATCTTCTTTGCCATGGGACACCATGTTTTTTGGATGTTTACCAGTTTTTTTTATGTTTACGTTGCTTAAATTCGGTAATCACTTGGGACACCTATGTTTGCATGTAAATGGTCCAAAAATTGCTACAATCTATAAAGATAATCTTAGGAGACTATTGTTTATATCATCATTCTCAGCTAATTCTACCATTTCCAATTATGGTGTAACCTCCCTCACATATTTAGATACTGTCTTTGTAGTTGAGCCCATTGTTGTCTATTGTTGGCTATGCAGGCCCAAGTTATCCCTGCTAGTTTCCTAATATCATGGTCCTATCTCAGGTTGGGTCTTCCTGTAGATCACTTAATTTGTCATGGGTACCATGTTGTAATCTTTGTGTTCCATCTGTTGTCCGTCCTTCTTGCCAGGTGTCCTGCCCATTGCCATTTGAGGGATTTGATTCTGTGGATGATATCTATTACCTGGGTCTTTTGTCGAATCCACTCTACTCTTTTACAGTCTTTCTTGGTTATTCCCAGGCATAAAGTATTGTTTATATATAAATTTTTATTTAATTAATGGGGGAAGTAATTATACAATAACAATTACAAAAGGTATGCATGCAAAAATTACATTGTCGCCAAAAAGTAATTAAACAGAACATACAAACGTTATTGTTATTCCACTTTAAAGTATATTATATTGCTCTCTGGGAAGTAATTAAGCTCTATTAATATTAAATAACCGTGTAAGATACTTTAAAAGTTGCAACAATTGGTATTATTCTGTATAATTGTATAAAGAGGGAAAACCAATTATTATAAGTCTAAAGTGATACTATATAAATCTATTTTTTTAAATGGATATATTTGTTCGATATAAATTTACTTGTACGAGATATATTTAGTTAGAAAATACATATCGCTTTTTTTGTAAATTACAGGGTGTAGTGGAAATTTCAAATATATCAGATATAATACTTTTTAACAATTTTTGTTGGGCATTTGTGTTTAGTTTTTATAGAATAGCAGACCCGGCCACGCGTTGCTGTGGCTAAGGTCAGTTGTAGGCAAGTACCCGGTATATTAAAAATTAGGCAAATTTTTGCACCCGGTATATATCCAAAGGGTCAATAAAGGGTATATTGAATTTGGGTAAATACCATTATACCCGGTATATACCCAATCATACTCACGTTTTTAATTTAAGGTATTCTAACAGTTTTTAAACAATTTGTTGTTAAATTACAATTATTGAATAACTAATATCGCTATTAAAAAATAGAGGTTGATGGTAGATGGGCAAAAATTTTGGGTTGTATGTTTTTTTTAATGTTACATCATATAAAAATATAAAAATAAAAAAAATGTTGTCCAAAAAATTAAAAATAAAATTTGAGGTGGACCTTATCACATAGGATTGTAAAAAATAGATATAAAGAGTTACTAGTTAAAAATTTTAAACTTGGCACTTTCAAAAAACATGTACCATCTCTCGAGGGGAGATTCCCCACTTAAAAATAAGATTTATTTTTTATATCGACATAGGTCCGATTCTGGTTTGTTCCGTAGCTACGGAGTGTTAAATTCTTAATATATTTTGGATTTATTTTAATTTTCTTCCAAGCACTTTTATCGTTTCGAATAAAATTGTGAGGGTAAAAGTTACTATAAATAAATAAATAAATAAATGCCTTTATTGTCAAAAAATTTTACAATTTGTAGACAACGGTAAAATAAACAAACAAAAGAGATTACCAAACAAGTATACAAATAACATTGTCAGTCTTATTGTTTAAAATAACCATTTATAAATGTTTACAATGTCAAAAAATAAAAATAATAAAAATACTATAAATGCGACATATTTTAAAGCTAAAAAAGAGTCGATATATTCATCACGGACGTGCATATAGGTTATCACTAGAATATCTTTCTAAAGAAGCATGTACGCCACTGACTTTTTTCTCTTGTTAGTGAAATAGTGTAAGCAGTTTAATGCCGATTAAGAGTTGTCTATTGATATTTTGTTCGGCCTCCTTGATGAGAAAAATGCAATTTTTTTACAAAGAACAAAAAAAAATAAATAAAATACTAAATACTAAAGGGACCATAAAAATATAAATAAAATACTAATACTAAAATACTACTACTACTACTGCCATTACTCGCTGACGAGTATTTGACACGCATCAAAAGATGGTTACGCAAGGCGTTTTCTGTTATGAGCTTTTCTGTTACTGAAAAGCCCGATACGTGATGTTATCTCTCTTCCGCACTCCGGACATTCAAAAATCTCATTACTTTGTTGCCTCTTTACTTTTTGGTTGTCGTTATTAACTGAATTTACAATTCTCCTCCATTGCGTTCTATTGTGCGCTGCTTCCTTCCACTGATGCTGCATACATATCCCCTTTAAGTTTTCATGAACAACATCCTTGTATCTTTTGAGTTGTCCACCCGGTTTCCTCTTTCCCTCTACAAGTTCACCGTAAAGAAGAGATTTCGGTAGGCGGTTTTCTTGCATCTTGCATACGTGGCCAGCCCATCTTAAGCGAGATTTAGTAATCATGACTTCAGCGCTCTCGCAGCTTGCTTTTTTAAGGACTGATACGTTTGAGACATGGTGGTACCATTTGATTCTTATAAGGTGTCTCTGTTGCAACTTGTTTAATGCGCTCGTGTGCCGGCGGTACGGCACCCAGGTTTCGCTTCCATATAACATGGTGGGGATTATTACTGCTCGATACACTGCAAGTTTCGTTTTTGTGCTCAAGTCATGATTGTAAAAAAAACTGTCTTTTAATTTCCAGAATGCTCTTGAGGCGCTGCTGATTCTGTGCTGAATTTCAGAGTCGATATGTGCCTTTTCCGAAATTAAACTGCGGAGGTAATTAAATTCCGATACATATTCCAATAGTTCTTCTCCGATTTTTATAGCGCTGTTATGATTTTCCGGGGGAGTGCACATGATTTTTGTTTTATCGATGTTCAGTTTAAGGCCCAAAGTCTCGTATGCCCAGGTATATGTGTTCAGCATTTCCTGTAATTGCTGTAACGTATTTGCAACTAGAGCGCAGTCATCAGCGTATTGGAGTTCTGTCACAAATTACCTATAACAGATGCGAAAGAAAGCGACTGCCTCGGAAACCGCTCGGCAAACCCCACACGCCTATTGAGTGGTGTAAATATACCAGACGTTTAGTCCGGAAACCTATGCTGTGTCGTATTCGCTTGCTGGAATGACATAGTGCGTGGTTATATGTTTCTTTTTAAAAACGGGTGTAGGATTTTTGTTGAACTTTTGAACTGTTATTTCTAAGTTTTGGTAATTTGTATATCCTATTTAAAATGGAATACAATTGTGTTTATTTATAGGAAAAAAAAAGATATTTATAGTATAAAAAATTAATTTATTTAACAAATTTTAATTAAAAATGTGACAAAATAGTACCTTTCTATTGGTTCTATCGGACTTTTTTCGACTATATATATCTTTATTTTTTGTAAACTTTAATGCATAAAATATTTTCAATCTAATAAATAATTTAATGATGTAAATAAGAGGAAATTTCTCACATGGGTGGTCAAATTCTATAGTTTTCATTATATCAAACAGCCTCTGAGAAATGTTTTCAACTCAAAATGCCTTTAATTATGTTTGACTACATCAATTAAAAGGGTCTTCAAATACATCAATGTGATATTTGTCTAAAATTGGCAAGAGAATCCGAATCTCTGGATAACTCGAAATTATTTACCCATTTTAAAGCCTTTGATCATGAAAGTGGAAAAATTTGTTCATTTTATTTACTGGAAATGGAAAAATTATTTATATTAAATTTTTTGCACTGAAGAAGACTGAAGAGTTTTGCACTGAAGAAAACATTCAGAGGCTGTTTGATATAATGAAAACTATAGAATTTGACCACCCATGTGAGAAATTTCCTCTTATTTACATCATTAAATTATTTATTAGATTGAAAATATTTTATGCATTAAAGTTTACAAAAAATAAAGATATATGTAGTCGAAAAAAGTCCGATAGAACCAATAGAAAAGTAACTATTTTGTCACATCTTTAATTAAATTTTGTTAAATAAATTAATTTTTTATACTATAAATATCTTTTTTTTTCCTAATCTCCGAACTGATATAATATGACGAGCAATCTATTAAATTACTGTGAGATTATATGCCTCAAAAACATATTGGTGCAGATTATTTTCACCCAAACAAATAATAACCCAAACTATACATTGATGCGGATTGTCAATGAACTCTTTCTGAAGGTCACAGAAACCTGAACGCGTAATTCGGTGTTCTTTCGCATCTGTTGTAGTTAATTTGTGGTTCTGTGATGAATTTTCTACGTGTTTTCGCCCTGAGTCTTTTTATGTTGAACAGACCGCCGTCATACCTGTATCCTCTACCAACACCCATTCCTCTTTCCTGTCCACTATAATAAAGAACGCTGCCATGAATATGTTGAATAGGAGAGGAGCTAGGACACATCCCTGCCTAACTCCTGTATTTGTCAGGAAGGGATCGCTCAGTGATCCATGATGTGACACTCTCGATTTGTTGTTATGGAGGCTTTTACACACACTAAGAAATTTGTTGGGGACTCCGAACTTTTGCATAATTGCCCAAAGCGCATCTCTGTTTACAGAGTCGAAGGCTTTCGTTAGGTCGATGAATGCAACATAAAGTTTACTCTGCTGTTCCTTTACTTTTTCCTGGAGTTGGCGGACGGAGAATATGGAATCAACGGTACCGCGGTTTGCACGGTTGTTACCTTGTTACGCGGTTGTACCTGCGGTTTAGCAATACTAAAATACTAAATACTAGAGGGACCATTTTACGAAAAGCAATTTTATCGTTAGTGGAGTTAGAATATATAAAAAAATAATTAAAAAATGGCCATATATAGAGAAATTAAAACAACTTCGGGTGCACGTCATCTATGACACCATGCGTCGTCTTATGGAGTTTGCTGGTGGTCGTATTATGATGTGCTACCAAAGTTATGTTAATTTCCCTATAGTAAAATATTTGAAAAAATGTTTTTATTTTTTTAAAGTTTGATGCATCCTGGCGGACAAACGAAGCACTTTTGTGTTGAGGTAAATTTTGTCCAATGAACTTATTTTGATTCCAAAAATACGTAGTAGTTTTGTCCACGGAATATTGGGACACCCTCTATACTTACAAAATTAAATGTCACTATTAAAATAAATTAATACAAAATTGGGGTATATTCTAAATCCTGGAATCGAAATACGTAAATTAAACTAGTTAAAGTTTGGGGAATTTCATCTTATTGCTTACTTATAAATTTAGATTATACGCGTGAACTATAAACTAAACAAATCTTAACTCAATAAGATCAACAAATTTTCGGGTTTTTCTGCAAATCTAAACCTATTTACGAATATTTTCTAGTTCTGATTTCCCATAGTCAAAATAATAATTAACACATATACGTAGAAATTCTTGCATTTTAATTCAATAATATATGAATATTCACCTTGAAGATTTCCTAATATTGTTCGTTTTGTGTTAAAATATTGTGTCAAGAAATATATACATATGAGATGAATCTAACCATGATATGCAGATTTGCTATTATGTTTATAATAGTGAAAAAATTAGAAGTCACTTATTTAAATTTTGATGATACTGATGATTTTTCAGTTTTTTATTACTTTTTTTAAGTTTTTTTATTTAGTTTTATTACTCTGAAATCTAGTCTAGAACATTTTAGAATTCTAAATACATGTTTCAGAATTGCAATTCTATAAGTATCTACTACATTGCATTAATGAAATAAGAGGCGTCTAGTGATTCGGCAACAAAGCAATTCATCAGTAATAATAAAGTGACAGAAAAGACTTTTAACAAGCCATCTGGACACCATTTTTTTCAATCTTACAGTATATCTATAATGATTTATTCATTTGTGACTCACAAGGAAATTATTTATAACAATCCATTAAATTGTAATATTTAATTTAATAAAAAAACAATGAAATAATGGGAACTGTTCCGAAAATTATATATACAGGGTGTCCCAATATTCCGTTGACATAGAACTACTACGTATTTTTGAAACCAAAATAAGGGCTTTGATTTTTTGTTAAAATGCATTAAACTTTAAAAAATAATCGATTTTTTGAATGAGATTTGGGTGTCTATGTTTCACTAAGCACTTTAACATCTTACTTTCGCAAAACTTCCCGTACCCCTACATAAATCTTAGTCGAGATTTTAGTAGAAATATTTATCAAATGAGAACTCCAAAGAAAACTGTTTTTTTTTCGTTAAATGATCCTTCTAGTATTTATTACATTTTTTGTCTCTTGTAAGAAAACGCAACATCGTATAGTTTTTGAGAAAAAAAAATTGAGAATTTTATTTTCTAAAGGGGATCTACAATATACAGGGTGTCCCAGACTGAGCGTGCATTAGAAGTTTCTAGAGAACCAAAACATCTAGATCGGAGATTTTTTGCACATCATTGTTTTACAACGAGATCTATCGATTAAAAATATTTTCAATATGGCGGCACTTCCGGAAACACCGGAAGTTCACAGCAACTTTCTTGTTTTAAATGGGTGGTCCCATTTTTTATTACATACTTAAATTCTCCCTAAAATTCCATGAATATTGATGTTAAACACTCTATACCTAACATTTACCGCTTTGAGAAAAAAATATTTAAAATTTTTGGATGAAAAAAACTACATGTCAAAAAATTTGTATAGCCTAAAAGTCAAATTTAGTGATTGCCACAGCCACTGTGACATAAAGAGGAGACATATGACTATCTATATTAAAAATTAAATTGTTCAAATGTCAAATAATTATGGCGGTAGCTGTCATGGAATTGGGCGATTAAAAAATTATCATAAATCATTTTTTTCAAATGGAGCCCCACTTTTTTATTTCATTAGTGAAAAGGTTTTCCAATTCGTTACTTTTTGAGTATACATGTTCCTATACCTAAAATAAATCGTTTTTAAGTTATTTAAAATTTAGTTTGAAAACGTATATTTTTCTTGATTTTATTTTTATTTTCGCTTCCTTTGACATTAAGTGTCAAGCAGTCAGACAATTTATTTCCATCTGTCAGAAAACGAATTATTTGAATTTCATTATTATAAATACTGCTTACTTAAGAGTTTAAAAAGTGTATTTATAAAAATAATCTCGTATTTTTGCTCTATAGTGATATCTAATAGTTGATATTATTAATAAATATACGGTATGGCGTATGATCGAAAAAAAAACAGCGCAAAGTTGACTTAGAAATGATGATCGATGACATACTGCTTTTTGAACAAAGTGCCACAATATGACATATCCATATCTATCGATTTACTTCACTTGACTTTTAAAGTCATAGGCTACTGGTTAAAATCAAGAAAAATATACGCTTTAAAACTAAATATTAAATAACTTAAAAATAATTTATTTTGGGTATAGAAACATCTCTAATCACCTGAACATCTCTACGGAACGTCTAGTCAAAAACTACCGAATTGACAAGCCTTTTAAATAGTGAAATAAGGGTTTCCATTTGAAAAAAATGATTATGACAATTTTTTAATCGCTGAATTCCATGACAGCTGCGGTCATTTTTATATGAATTTCAAACAATTTAATTTTTGAAATTGATAGCCACATGTCTTCTCTTTATGGTATAGTGGCTGTGGTAACCACTAAATTTGACGTTTAGACTATACACATATTTTTGACAGGCAGTTTTTTCATCCAAAAATTTAAATATTTTTTTTTCTCAAAAACTATTAAACTATGTTAGGTATAGAGTATTTAATATCAAAATTCATAAAATTTTACAGAGAATTTAAGTATGTAATAAAAAATAGGGGCACCCATTTAAAATAAGGGACTTACTGTCAACTTCCGGTATTTCCGGAAATGTCGCCATATTGAAAATATTTTTAATCGATAGATCTCGTTTTGAAACAATGATGTGCAAAAAATCTCCGATCTAGGTGTTGTAGTTTTCTAGAAACTTCTAATGCACGCTCAGCCTGGCAAACCCTGTATACAGGGACCATGATATATTCCAATATTCCGTGGACATTAAATAACTATGTATTTTATGGATTAAAACAAATATATATTTTGTATAAGTGCCAACCTAAACTATGTATTAGGATATATTTCAGGAAAATATTTTAACTTCTACAGGGTGGCTCAAAAAGGTGTGAATGGATAGGGATGATTTTTTTTAAATGGAACACCCTGTATATTATTGCATTTTTGGCTTCCTTTCTGATCACTTTACATAATCCTAAAATATTAATAAATATGTTTCGGTCGAGATTTCGATAGTTACAAAAATATTTATAAATAAGACTAAAAACACTTCTTCTGTCTCTTTATTGTGTGTTCAATGCACTTATTTTCATTCCATTATGTAGTAGTTTTATGTCGACGAAATAGTACACGTATAAAAACACCCTGTATAAAAACATTTTTTTTTAAACACTAATATACAGACACTTCTTGTATCTAAGGAAGGTGGCAATATCTGAACAAGAGGTCATTTGAATGATTATTACAATCTATTCAGTTGTCAGTGTCAAACAAAATATCAATAAACATGAATTAATATGTTATCAAATATTAAACATAAAAATTTAATTTTTTATCTGCATTTTGAAGTTTTAATGAACTTTACTTGCCTTAATTTTAAAAATATGAAAATTTTATTTCATGGACGTAATAAAAATATTTGATCGTAAACTACGTCAAACAAAATGTCAAAAAAATGTTCTGCTGTTATGAAGTATAACATTAACTAATTACAAACAATGATAAGAAAGATTTCGTAACCATTATTTTAAGTTATAACCCATACTTAAAAAAATGATGGTTCAATGTAAATAATCCTTAAATGAATAAGTTTTAAAACGTTCTTAACCAAATTTATAATAATTTATGGGTGAATTACCTTCAGTTTAAAGATTATTAATAAATGTCCGATTCCTTGAAGCATAATTATTAATAAGGAGAAAAGTTAAATAAACATATATTATTAAATGAAATCTTTTAATAATGTAAGTAAATTAATAGAATAATTTTTCAAATGACGCAAATACTTTTATTGCCTTTTTTTCTCAGTTTTATAACTTTACATTATTTCTCTTGTACCATCAGACAGTCGTACTGCCAAAAACAATTATTTTTCAACTTTTTTTTGTTCAAAATTGGCACCATTCATTCTTAATTGCACGTATATGATAATGTCGAAAACAATAAAAAATAAATTACTACAGACAATATTAATATTAGAACAAAGAAATTAAGAAAATGTTAGTATAATTTTAACCTATTTATAGAATAGTACAAAAATAAAAATAGTTATTTTTTATAGAAGACGATAAAATGGTATTTTATTAATTTTATTTAATTTTATTTAATGAATTAATTTCGGGAAACGATAATGCAATTTTATCGTCGTGTATAAAACAATATTATTTTCCATAGCAAGTTACGTTACAAAAAATATTCAGCAATTATTATTTCAAGGAATTTATTACGAGTAGAAAAAATATTGTGCTGGGTTGGCGTTGGTTTCTATGTAATTTGACAAATAAATACAGCTGTCTCTTTAGATGTCAGTTTTGAGCATAGACAAATAAATAAAAAGAGACTGACAAATCTCATGGTAAAGAGTGGGAGTAGTGGGACGCGTTCCCGTAGCGAACTCAGAATAACAATTTTGAAACCAATTAGCAGGACCATGGCAGGACGTACGTCTTTATTGCTATCTTTCTTTATTATGTGTGCTTTATATGAAAAAGTAAGAGATAGGTATAAAACGTATCGTAAGACATTATCGCACATTCTGGCTGGCGGAAAATTTAAATTAGCCATTATTAGTAGTATTCTTTCATTCTGAAACTGAAATTTTTCACTTAACTGATTTATTCCCTATACCACGTAAAGGGAACGTGGTATAGGGAATAAATCAGTGTGAGTGAAAATTTGCAGTTTCTTTCAGAACGAAAGAATACTACTATGATAAGGGAAATTATAAAAAAAGCAAAAATTGTACTGTTTTATTAACATATTTATTTATACATAAAAATAAATAAACTTTTGATAATATAATAACAAAAAATAACAGTGTTTATTCCACCCACCTACCAATTTTAAATGCAGAAGAACTGACTGTTGCAGGAAACGATCGGCCAATTTTTTTAAAGGGCATTAAAAATCTCATTTTCGAAAAAACAGCCCAATTGCAATAACAAAGTGAATATCCAAGCAAAGACTTTACGAGAACCATGATCCTGAACCATTTTCAAGTCCAGTTTTAATCCTAAAACAAAAGTAAAATAGGTATATTAATAATGTTTCTGGTTACTATAAACCAGTTATAAACTACCTACCCAAAAAATGAAAAATATTAATTGTATTAATTTGTTATGTTAAGGGAGGTTCGAAATATTTTTGACACTACTATTTTTACTTTTTTCTTAATAAGATGGTAAATAAAACTACTTACTTTTACCGGGTGTCTTTAACATATCTATCAGAGAAAGGGGGCAACAATACATATAAAAAATAGATGATACTGGCTCCTGCAGCAAATAAAATAACAAATAGTATAACCTAAAATTATAAGTAACAAAATATAAATACCTATATGGAACAAAGGAATTTGTGGTCGAATTTGTTCCTTATCCATATTCATACGCCAATAACGTTGTCAAATCTTGAAAAAAGAATTGCATTAAGTATGCAGGTGGTCCAATTAAAACGTTTACATTTTTATTATGTTTTGGATCAGAAATAAATCAATGGTATTTGGCTAGTCTATCATTTATACATTTTTTTCAAATAATTATCACTATAGTGACAATTATTTATATGATAGATATATCTTAACAAGTTTAACCTTATGTAATTGTCTGCGAGATACAGTAATCTGGTTGATATTTTACTCGTCTCTTATAAATATAAAGAGTTGCCCAACGGGTTATCAAGTATCAGTACATTTGAAATTTTTAATACTTGAAAATATTATGCATATTTTTTTGTTAACATTTCATTTAAACATATGCAACTTCTGTGTGAAAATAAGTTTAGGTACTCTTTTTATCCTGTATATAAATGAAAAAAAAATTGGCGCCGGGAGGCACGTATAGCCGCCCATACTAAAATATGTTAATAAAAAGTTGGTAGGCAGTTCTTTTAGTTTCAAAGTAAAGGAATTTTTCCAATTTTTTTTATCTGAAAAACTGCGACTTTCTCTGATTTTGACGTTATTACAAATTTTGTTGCAAATATTATTCCTAATCTTAAATTGAAAACCACGTTTCGCTAGTTACTGGAATTTTGGTGTTACGATTTTTTAAAATTTTTACCCCCTCCCATACCCCCTTACCAAACCCCACACCCACATAAAACTAACGGCCAGATTCTCGGGTGCCACAGTATTTTTGTGTCAAATTTGGTTAAAATCGGTTTAGTGGTTTTTGAGTTATCGTGTTACGGACAGACGGACAGACGGACAGACGGACACCATGAAAATATTTTGTATTTAGGTCATCTATGACCCAAAAAATATCCCATTTTGAGTGAAATTAAAAAACTTTTTTTTTGCCGATCTTAATAGCCGTAAACCATACCAACCTGTTGGTATGGTCGGCTAAAAATCTAAAATAGGCCCTATACTAGTTTGTACATAGAAAAGTCTTGAATAAAAATGATGTTAAAATCTAAATCACAAAGCTCTTTTTGTTTGCTATACCGGGTGTTTCTCAAAAGTGTAAGTTTTTTTTATTTTTCAGAGGTAAAAAAACGAGATTAGATACGTTAGTATACAGGATGAGTTTCCTACGATGTTCTCTATGCAGGGTATCTCGGAAACTACTGGAGATAGAGAGTCGGTTAAATGGGAAAAGAATTGCAGTTTTGTGGGGTTATAAATATGCGCCTTTCAGATTTTTGAAAAAGTTCTTGGCTTACTAGATATTTCGAAAAAAACAAATTTCGGCTATTTTAAAAATTGTCCCTAACTCCATTATAAGCTGTTTTAGACAAAAAGTTTTCAGATAAAAATTGTAGATAATCACATCCTTAATGAGACTATGCCCTCCGTTTTCTTCTAAAGCCTCTCATTTTTGACATATGACACAAACATATGTTTTTTTAAATGGAAACCATAGTTGGCCATGACTTCATAAAAAGCGCCATTTTTTAAGCTTTTCAGCGACATAAGCTAAAATATGTTTTCTTCGAAAAATTACTGAGTTATAGCCAATTCTTATAATTTTTAAACAATTTCACTTAGTTAGCCATGGAAACAAGTTTAATCGTCTTTGCTTTCGGAAATGTGAAGCTGTCACATCCAAACTTTGTAAATTAAAATAAGCAAAAATTGTAAATATGAATTTTTCAAATGAAGAACAGCGTGTAGAATTATTGGTTCAACTTTTCTTGACCATACATTTTCGAGGATACGTTAACCGGTGAATGTTACGTTTTTTAGAGAACGGTTTTCCAGACATGTTAGAATAATGTTGGCTATAACATTTAGTTATAGTCAATTCTGATCTTTCTTGATTAATTTCAATTGTATTGCATGGTATTCTTATTCTATTATGATTTATAAAACTTATTATTTATAAAAAGTTAGAATATATTACTAAACGGCTCCTTACAATTTACATTACACAAACTAAAACTTAAAAAATAATATCACTGCATACTCTTTAAATTGTTTTAGAAAATGTTCAAAAAATCCGCCATTGTTTTGAGTTGCATCTTTTTAAAACTGAATTACTATCTATTCTCATAGAAGGACCGGTCGACTTAATTAAACTTCTCTCGTACCGCCACTTCGAGTGCCTCTCTTAATTCACAAGTTCTTTTGTAAAACTTATTGTTAACCATACCGCATAAAAAAATCTAAAATGGATAGGTCAGGTGATCGAGGAGGCCCATGCAATTGGTCCACCTCTTTCTATCCCTGAGTTTGCATAATTATGATGATAAATAATTTATAACCTTTTTTTCATTATGAGGGGGGGGGGGTCGTAATAAAAGTCATGTGGAGCCACTCTATTGGTGTGGGAGTAATCTACAGGCTTTTCTTCATTTGAAAAATTCATATTTACAATTTTTGTTTATTTTAATTTACAAAATTTGGATGTGACAGCTTCACATTTCTGAGAGCAAAGACGATTAAACTTGTTTCCATGGCTAACTAAGCGAAATTGTTTAAAAATGATAAAAATTGGCTATAACTCTGCAATTTTTCGAAGAAAACATATTATAGCTTATATCGCTGAAAAGCTTAAAAAATGGCGCTTTTTATGAAGTCATGGCCAACTATGGTTTCCATTTAAAAAAACATATGTTTGTGTCATATGTCAAAAATGACAGGCTTTAGAAGAAAATGGAGGGCAGAGTCTCATAAAGGATGTGATTATCTACAACTTTTATCTGAAAACTTTTTGTCTAAAATAGTTTATAATGGTGTTAGAGACAATTTTTAAAATATCCGAAATTTGTTTTTTTCGAAATATCTAGTAAGCCATGAACTTTTTCAAAAATCTGAAAGGTGCATATTTATGACCCCACAAAACTGCAATTCTTTCCCCATTTAACCGACTTTCTATCTCCAGTAGTTTCCGAGATACCCATAGAGAACATCGTAGGAAACTCACCCTGTATAACCTAAATCAGGACTAATTTATGTATTCAGTTGTTTTCAGTCACTTCATGTTTCACCGGAAATTACTACAACTTTTGATTTTTACATGACATTCTTGGTATTTTCTTACTTTATTCGAGAG
This sequence comes from Sitophilus oryzae, assembly GCF_002938485.1. Lineage (NCBI taxonomy): Eukaryota > Metazoa > Arthropoda > Insecta > Coleoptera > Curculionidae > Sitophilus > Sitophilus oryzae. The sequence continues at coordinate 1,652,196 of NW_022146409.1, forward strand.
AAAATAACACTCTGAATAGAATGACATATTATGTCAACTTTTCAAATTTTCGCATATAGTTTATTTGAAATTGTAATATGCTAATGAGCCACTCTCGTTCCATTTGAAAAAATCGAGATATGTTTAAAAATACGATTTGGGCATATTTTAACCGGCCAGAACAAGACACGGAAAACATGAGAGATTAAATCTATTTCTCCAAGGCTCCTAGATTAAAAGTTAACGTTTTTTAACACAGCCATGGTACTCTAGATTGAAATTTAAAATACGATTTTTTAAATGAAAATGTTAAATGTTGACATATGATACGTCATTCTATTCAAAGTGTCATTTTCTATCGATTAAAGTAAAAAACTATCGAAGGCGCCGTTTAAATATCAAAAGCTGCTGTCATTTCCCGTGAAACAGAAAGTAACCGATATTATAAGTGAATACATCAGTCAATCCTGATTTATGTCATACCTATACTAACATACCAACCCTCGTTGTTTGTATGAAAAAATAAAAAAAAATATAGAAGTGAGCCACTTTTGAAAAATACCCAGTATATCACAATCTCTAAAGGACTTGAACCAGTAAATTTTGAAAAAATATGGTTATTTTCTTCTAATTTATTAAGAAACTCTATGGATTTCAAAGTTCATTTCAGAATAATTGTAGTGCGTCAATGAATATATTTTTGTTTTGACTTTCTCTAACTATTTTTAAGACGCAAGTATGCGTAAAGTAAACTTAAGTTTATTTACAATAATTATCATGTAATTATTGTTAATAGTGCGCCATATGTGTCTTAATTTATTAGTATAATTAATCAATGAAAACCAATTATCTATTTTATAATAAACTCTTTTATAATATACGGTCAAAACTATCATCACGAAATTTAGTGTAAAAAAATTTGTTGTCAAGCTGATTTCAATTACAAATGATAATTATTGTAATAAATTATAATGTATTTTAAGGTCTTCTATTTGATGCTAGATATAATCTGAACGGGTTCTATGATGGTCCTATATACTTTCTATATGCGATGATTCCAAACCGGGCTAGTAAAACATACCGCGTGTTTCTCAGAAATGTGGCTCACACCTGTAACTTTTTTATTTGTTACAGATAAAAAACGAGATTTGGTATATGAAAAGGCAATTTATGTGAAAATTTTTTTGTATATGAACAAAAAAGAAAAGATTTGGTACGTTAGCATATGACATAAATTAGGCTAGATTGACGTATTCAATTGTTTCTGTTTCACCGGAAATCACTACAACTTTTACTTCATTTGATAGAAAATGACATTCTGAATAGAATGATACTAATCATCAATATGCCAATTTCTGAATTAGAATAGTATATTAAACAACGAGTTTCGAAAACGACGTTTTGCACACGAGTTCGACAGTTTGTTGTAGTCGAACGAGTGTACAAAGAAGTTTCCGAACGAATTTTTTACGCTATTTTTTCTACGACTACAAATTAGCAGCAGACTCACTCAGTTTTTGTAAGTTTTCTGGAATAATTTGCGATGTAATGATGACTTTTCTGATGGCTGCGTTGCGTTTGGCGTTTAGCTAAATATTGGAGGTTAAAAAATGCTAAAATTGGCACATCTCGTGTGTACTACGTCACGTGTCGTGCGCTAAATCCTTATCACATGACAGTTTGCAAAACGCCAATTTCAGATCGAGTTTTCCGTGTGTCAAACTGCATTTTCTAGGCTAATCGTAGAAAAAAAAAACATAAATTTATTTAATATAAAATTAAATTAAAATAACATTTTCAGTTAAAAAGTAATAGTTTAAATGTCAATTTATAGTGCCATATTATGGCCGTAAGTGTAACGACAATTTGACTCGAAATACCTAATGTGTGTTTCCAAATTATTCGTAAAAAAATGCTTTATCTAAATATGCTAATGAGCCACTGAAATTAAATCAACTGAAATGCACCAAGCTTATAGCCCCGCATGGTTTATAAAAGCTTTGGTCCTTACCACTCATTAATATCTGTGCGTTAGTGGACTACAGCAGAAAAATATAAGATATGTAACAGTGCAAAGGAAGTCCCGATTATTGTGAGTCTTATAACCTGATGAAAGATATCTGTTTAAATATTTTTAACTGTGAGATTTTAAACCTCTTTAAAATATCGAATCGCAGGATGAATTCCGCCGCAAATCAAAATTAACTGGTGTAGTTAATACCCTTGAGGATCGGATATGAAAAATCAGATTTGTGAATAACAAAATATATGTACTCAACGACCGGGTCGATTGATACGGAATCATATCTGGACTACGGTCCAAATTCAGAGCATACCACCGATTGAAGCATTAATACTATCTGATTCACTTAGTTCCCTCAACACTATTGCTTCTGTAAACTCCAAAAACTCTCTAACCTGCAACATTTGAGATTTAGTATATAAACTTACTGAGAAAGAAACTACAATGTTAACTTTATGTGGATTCCTGGACACTCTGACATTGCTGGTAACGACCGAGCAGACAAACTGGCTATAACGAGGCAACGCTCTTACATAATATTGAAGAAATTTCCGCAAAAAAGTGTTCTTCAGTATACTTCAAAATGAATGGGAAATCCTCGAGGAAAGTAATAAACTTAGATCACATAATATGCCACTTCTTCATCTGTATCAAAATATATATTCTCTTGAACGTGGATCTTTTTGTAAAGTTGTTAGAACCCTCACAGGACACTCATATCCCCGAAATGCACCTTATGCAATAATTTAATGTCAATGAGACATATTCTTTTTGAATGCTTACCTGTCGCCTCCCATAGGTCTAGATTCTTTAATGCTGTTACCTATGAGAATATTTTTTTTTATGAGAACCTTTTAAAATTTCGAAGATTAATAAAGTTATGGAATTCTTAGACAGCATCAACATAACGAAAAAACTTTAATTTCTAATAATTTAAAATAACCATATACTGTGTACTCTCTTTTAAGCGGACACCTTTCGTCACTAAATTTCTGTCCGTTTATAGGAGATGTCCGCTTATAAGGAGTGTGACGATATGTTATATCAAATAAAACATCCGTGTCGAAAGATAATATTATATATTTATTACATACATATTAATGTATAAAAATTTGAAAATAATGTAAGAAAACTATCGAGTATGAAAATGTATGAAAACTATTGAGTAGCAAAAAAATCGGGTATTGTTTTCTGGACACAAATATTTTTAGCACATATAGTATTTTGAAAGTGATCTTCCAAATTGTTCAGCATCTCAAAGCCCTTTAAGTCTCCCCTTTTAGAACTGAATAATTTAAGATTTTTAATGGACAATAAAGCATATTTGTTTGTTGTTATCACACCAACTTCCTCTTCTTCTGGGATATTATCATCTTCATCTCTATCACTTTCTAATAATTTATGTGTTTCGATCGATGGCGAGTTGATAGTATCTTCAAGGTTGAAATCTTCCTGAAGTAAGTCTTCATCTATCATGATATATTCTTCAAAGTCGACGCTATTTCCTGAAGTGTGATGCATTATTTTACATCTTTCGGCAATAACAGATAATGGTACATCATCTTCGAGATCAAATTCAGTTTGCGACACAATGTCATTTGAATGTCGGAATCCAGCTTTTCTAAAGCAGTTACGAATTGCATCAACAGTTACTTTTTTCCACGCTTAACCAATAAAATAAACAACATCAAGTAAATTTATAGACTTTACAATTCTTCCGAAGATGCAACAGTTTCCATTTTCGACAAAATATTTTTCAGTATTGTGAATCTGTACCAAGTTTTAAATTTTTTTATAATCCCTTGATCTAATGGTTGACAGAAAGCAGTCGTGCTAGAAGGTAGGTTTGATTTTGCGTTTTTCTTTTTGAAGCTTCTTGTCAAACAACATCAAGTAATCGGTCATTATTTGGCAAGTCATCCACGATTTCCTGTTGGAGCGCCAATACACAGGTAAATTGTTCAAATTAATGTTTTGAAAAGCACGGGGCCTTGCGGCCTTGCCGATCACCATAAGTTTTTCACTGTACCCCGCCATATTAGCACAACACATAATCGTTAATCTCTCTTTCTCCATTTTACCTCCCGCACACATTTCTCCTTTAAACGCAAAAGTTTTATCAGGCAATGCCCTAAAAAATAACCCAGCTTCATCGGCGTTATAAATGTCTCTGGGATGATATTCGGCTAAGAGAGAGGGAATTTTCTGGATAAAACTTCTAACGTCCTTCAGGATTAACACTTGCACTTTCACCAGAGATTGTTTTAAAAGTGGTGTTGTGCCTTTTTTTAAATCGCTCAAGCCACCCAGAAGAAGCATTAAAAGTCACATAATCTAATTTACTTGCTATTTCTTTAGCTTTCGATCTGATAAGTGTCTTTTATAATGGAATATTCTTCGCCCTTGCTTTAACAAACCATCTATAACTAGCTCTGTCTATGTTGTATCCCTCGGTCTTGAAAAAACTTCGTTTCTGCAAAATGTTTACATTGGAACTCCTCTTTCTTAAAAGTTCTTTATTTTTGATAATTTCGGCTGCCTGTGTTTTCCCAATTTTAAATTTATCAGCCAGTGTACGGACACTAGGTTTCCCTATGTTGTAAAACTCGATAACATCGATTTTTTCCTTTAACGTTAACATACGTTTTTTTGTTCGCATATTAATTAGCAAAACAGATTATAACACGGACAAAAAGAAACCTAAACTCAACAAGAAATACGTGGAAATTATCAGCCCAGCATGCCTATAGGCTCTCTAAACGATACTGCGCAATATTGCATCATTCGACTTGTGTCTAGCCCTAGCAGGCAACTATTAAGCCCGACCAATCACGTTAAAGTTTTTGACAAACACAAATGAATTAACACACTCAAAATAACCACGCTAACCAACCTGATTGGTCAAGCTTAATAGTTGACTGCTAGGGCTAAACACTTCTCATCATTCGGGACAAAGAAGTCGTGCGGCGGCGGCGATGCCACGTCGAACAAAATATTCTCGGTGTCCGCTTAACAGAGATCAAAGCGACAAAAATTGAGACAATTATGTGTCCGTGTCCGGTTAAAGGAGTGTCCGCATAAGAGAGAGCAGTTTATTAGTAAAGCTCTATTAGTTTATTCCGTGGTAAAATTTTTGTCCGCTTGAAAGAAATGTCCGTTTATGAGAAGTGTCCGCTAAGAGAGAGTACACTGTATTAACTAAAGCTTATTATTGAGCACTAAAAAACCCTCCCTGTTGACGCGCTCTGTAAACCAATACCTCTCTCTCTCTCTCTGGACTACGGGGACTGCGATCGCTTAAAAATCCCTTGCGTGTATGGGGGCTAATCTTTGCCTTAAAGGCGACACGCGATAATAAAAATGCGGAAATATTTTTATTGAGCCTTTACAATGAAGGAGATTCGCTAAGAAATCCAGAACGGTATTGTTCGCGAACTGCTCAGTTTGCCGATTACTTTCCGTTATTGGTTAGCGAATGCTCGTGTTACATTACATTACATTACAGCGCTCAGCTCAAGCAAATCTTCGCCTTAAGATTGTGCACTCCCAAAATTATTGAACCACGTGCCGTCACTGCGTACATGCGAATTTTAATTTTATGTTTTTACGTACCAATAACGCAATGATATATTTTCACAATTAAGTTAATTAATGATGTGTGAAAGCATAATTAATTACTGTCAAACTTAAAATGTGTAAACAAAATATTGAATATTGCCCGTCGATTTAAAAACTATTTTAGCTTAAATACAATGACGTTTCAGAATATATTTGCGTACAATAATTACATGTTTCATTTCAAATGGAAAATTTATGGTATACTTTTCTAGAAAACCATAAAATAGATTTTTTTTCATTCATAAGTGAACATCAAAGAAAATAGGGTCATTTGGTTATTTATGGATTAGTTTAAACTATAGAAAATTACATAGCTAATATTTATTGTCGCTCTCTTTCGTGGAATATTTTGGGGAATCTCTTTTTTGCAGACAATTATGGAAATATATTATTAATGATTTTGTCCAATTAAGTAGAAAACATATTAATGTAACCGCGACTGTTATTAGTACAAAAACAAAAAATTTATAATATATTTTAGAGTTGTTGTACAATTCCTTAATTTTTTGTGAATCCCCGTTCAGAGGAGTGACAAACATATTTTTGGTGTTTTTTTCATTGAATCAGTATGGATTTAATGCTTTCTAAGTATTTATAATCATAAAATTTTTAACTATTATAGAAATACGCAATCCATAAATTCTTCCATTTGGCGAATAGGCAGTATTAGGAAAATTAATCGTTATTTGATATAGGGTGGGCAATACAGTAAATGCATTTTTAGATGTATATTAGGCCATTCTCAAAATTTAAAGAAGGCATCCATTCTTCTCAAAGAGACCTGTTTTAAATTAAAAAAAGTAGAAAAAAGACTCAAAGTCTCGGTCTCAACGTTTATATAATGTTAAACTGTTACACATGTTTCGCTCATACGAGCATCTTCAGACCTAACCAGAAAGAACCTAAATAAATAAGAAATAATACGTTCACATTTTACATGTAAAATGTGAACGTGTGTTTGAATTAATTTTAATTGTATTTGTAAGTTACGACGACCTTTTTATTATTTATTATTTATTTAGGTTCTTTCTTGTTAGGTCTGATGATGCTATAATATGATGAACGAAACACGTGTAACATTCTCAAAGTACTTTAAACAACGACATGCAAGTTCATGAAGATCCTAATCTAGGGTTGCCAACCGTCTTCAATTCCAGAGAACAGTCTTTATTTTTTATCGTACCAATCAGCCGTACCAAAGTATGGCACGAATGGTTGTCATCTCGGCGCACTTAGTGATGAGGTGTTTTGTTGTTTCCCCATTTTCTCCACAGAATAGGCTAACTTGTAAGAAGTTACTGAAATTATTAAAGATGTACCGATTTCAAAAGCGTTCGACTGACTTGACCATAAGACTGTTCTGTACCATCTGAATCTGACTGGGTTCTTCACTGATTTGTTAATTTTCTGAGTCCTACTTAAAGAACAGACTGTTGACGGTGGAGTATGACTGATAGTCATAACACGGTCGAAACTGAGGAGGTACTTCAGGAGTTCTTTAGAGGTCTGCTTCAGGACTATTATTATTTTTGTCATATTTACTTATAAACGTTTTATTGTATTCAGATCGAGGGATGTCTCACTATTTGAATTACATATAAATTTTCCTTGGCAGTCGCTGGCAGTCAATGGCAGTCTTACGGCAGTCACCTATAATAATTACATGGCAGTCGTAGGTAGTCTTCTTCGTACTCGCTTGGCAGTAAAATTATATTTTGGCAATACATGTGCATTTTTACCGAAGTGAGACCCCCCCCTTAATTCAGATATAATATAATATATAATATGAAAATATTTTCCTAGATTGATTCCCCTCAGCATTATGAGCAACTTCTGATGTCTGTTGATCAATTAGTTGCATGGTGTTGAAATAATAACCTACAACTGAACGTTGAAAAATGTAAAGTGATATGTCTAATACCTTAAGATCGGATATACAAATTTCTTTAATATTATACAACTATTCGAGCAGTAATATACATAGTGGTGGATAGAGTTTCTTTTTTCAAAGATTTCGGTGTTACATTTAGCAATAAATTTTCCTTTGGTCAATATATATCTGAAGTCGTTCGGTCTTCGTTTAGGGTCTTGGGATTTTTGTACGTAATTCAAGAGATTTTAGCAGTAATTGCACAGTAAGACTACTTTATAATGTTTTTTTTTTCAGATCAAGAATTCAAATACGAAGTTTTGGTACAAATTTGAATTTTTGATATAATTTACTTAGAAAGATCCAAAAACGAATTGTGAGAGATTTTTTTAAATTCACTCCTAAGAAGGGGTGAAATAAATAAACAAAATTATTGTTTCCTAAATTTTGGAGAAACGGTAATAACGTTAAGTTTTACATAGAACTTTTTTTGCTCAGATCAAATTTAAAAGATAGGGTGGCAAGAAGCTAGGGAATGAAAGTAGAAATTAAAAAAAATATAAGTTGCTGAGAAATTAATATATTTAAGATTTTTAGTCAATTTGCTTCGGAAATTATAAATTTCAATTAAGATTTTTTTAAATACACCCCGAGAAGGGGTGAAAATATAAATAAAGTGTTTTTTTTTCAAATTTCAGAGAAACGCTAAGGACTTAGTTTTATTGTTACAGGTGCGCCCCTAACATTTTGCGCTGGATGTATACCATGATAGTAAGACCCATGATTACTTATGGAGCAGTTGCTTGGTATACAAAACTAGAGCAACGTACAGCAAGGCAAAACCTGTGCAAAGTACAGAGACTGGCATGTATCTGCATCACAGGTGCCATGAGAACATGTCCAAGAGCAGCAATGGAGGTCATTCTAGACCTAACACCACTGCACATTGTCGTCGGTAGTTATGCCAATGCGACAATGATTAGAATGGTTACTGACGGAAACAGTACTGGGAGAATTTTCAGGTCAGGGGCTTGGGACACCCTCAAAAAGAAAATTCCATTTCTCCAACTCCCAGTGGATGACATACCAAGAATTTACAACTTTGAGAAAGACCTCACTGTAGTATTGAGTAATAAAAAGGATTGGAAGAAAGAAACGCTTACTCAGCATACAAAAAAACCATACCATCACGTGGTATACTGATGCTTCCAAAACCAAAGTAGGGACAGGGATAGGAGTATTTGGGCCGAAAACTGAATACTCCGAACCAATGGGCACCTACCCCAGTATCCTTCAGGCAGAAATTTGCGCTATCGAAAGATGCGTACAATTTATCTTAGATAGGAACTATCGAAAACAGGAAATTGCCATCCTATCCGATAGTCAAGCAGCACTTAACACGATCAACTCAGTAACCGTCAATTCGAAGTTGGTCAAAGAATGCCTAGAGAAGCTCAACAAATTAGGCAAAGAAAATAAAGTCAAAACTTTTTTGACTCTGGGTGCCTGCTCACCAAAGGATAGAAGGCAATGAAAAAGCAAATGATCTAGCTAGAAAAGGAGCGAACACACCACTAACTGGACCAGAACCGTTCTGTTTTCCAAACGGGAACCAACTGAAAGCGGAACTGAAGAATCTGGAAGACTCCATCCGTAACTTGGAATGAGTGTCCTCCAACGGTCTAAGACACTCGAAAAAGTTCCTTAGAACTTATGACCGAGAAAAATCAAAGGTTTTCCTTGATTTAAGTAAAACAATCTTCGGATTGTCACGGGGGTTTCTAACAGGACACTGTCTCCTCAACGAACACCTCAGTAAACTGAAACTGAGAAACAACGGCGAATGCAGATTTTGTGGGGAAAATGGGGAAACACCAGAACACCTTATCACTGAGTGCGCCGAGACGACGACCATTCGTGCCATGAACCTTGGTACGTCTGATGTCGAGGATGGAGAGCTGGCCTCTCTGGAGCCGTCTCAGATACTGGCTTTTCTTAAAGCCCTGAGACTATATGATGAGTTATAACTCGTTATAACTCAAGAAAGGGGAACACACAATAGATCTATAAGGTCGCGGTGATTAACTCCCCTCCTAAACATTCTACATTCTACATTGTTACAGGTACCTTCATTTTAATATTTATGTATTTGTTGAGATAATTTAAATCAAAAGGTTGAGTATTGAAGGCAAAAATTTAACATGATAAATAAAAAAAATATAATTAAAAGATGGGAGGGGGATAAATTATATTAAGGCTTGGGAATGTATTAAGCAGTGGAGAGGTTGAAAGTGTTTCTTGTCTCTCTTTTTTGTGTAAAATGCAACTAAAAAAACTAAATCTGATTAATAAACTATTAATTAAAGGCTAGTTACTAGTTACCCATATTAGAAAAAATGGCAAACCAAAATTATGTTTACTTACATTAACAGAATTTATCAGTTTTTCTTGCTCAAAGTTATTATGATTAAATTCCAATAAATGGATAGTAAAATTAGTGACGTTAAAGGATCTGAGAAACGCAGTAAGACAAGACCTTCGTTCTTTGACTGATAAAATTTGATTTTCGATACAAAACAAATGCTTTGTACATCAGCATTTACGCAAATCTATTAAGAAAAATTGATGTATTTTGTACATTGTCGTTTCTTGTAAATTTGTTAAATCTCTAAGAAATGTGATTCCAAACAGATGTGATGGTATTTTGATACGCAAGTACATAACATTGGAAAAAATTGATATACTATCCCAAATTCAGTTTTAAGTAGTAACAAATTACATACTAAAATTTGCTATTATCTTTTCTATTTTTTTATTATTGTGTGCCTTTCTAATATCTAGAAGTTTGGTATTAATAGATAAACATCGAAAAGATACATACAAAACTATCGATTTTTTGTTTGTTGTTTTGTTCAATTTCAAAAATTAAGTTATAGTTGTCACCATTTTAAAGGTGCTATTAATTGAAAGGTGCTATTGCCAGATTGTAGTTAATTAAACTAAGCATGTCTCTGAGAAACACAGGAGGCTTCAAATTCTTGCGGAAAGAACATGGAGACCTATACTTATTATAAGAAAAAAAAACACCATAAACTAACCTCAAAATAACTCGAGGGTTTTCATGGTCAATGAATCCAGCTTTACCCCTATATACCATTATGGAGTGAAATCGAAAAAAATGCATCACCAACGTGCCAAATATTTTAGGTTAAGTTGGGTTCAGAAAACAGAGTAAAAATACCGTTTCTACGAGGGACAATATCAAATATTTACCGCTCCATTGAAATTGCAATGGATTCAGAGGATTTCTAAGAAAGACAGAAATTCGAGATTCTAACCCAGACCTGTGGTGCGAAGGTAGACAGAAATCAAAAAGGTTTCTGTTTCAGTGGTGAAATAACCAGGATTTTTTCAAGAGGACATTTTTACTTTTTTTATGAAATCTAGATATTAATATTAACGCACCATTAAATCCTGGTGCGATTCTAATGTGCTATGCCTCAACCTATCAAAAACTAAAGTTTTGTCATATAAAAGTACTATACAACCTTTTGTACTTAATAACACCACTATTGACGTCGTGGACTCTGTGAAATTCTTAGGACAACTCGTTAAAATGGGACTTTCACATCGAAGCTCTATCAAAGAAACTAGGCGCTGCCTGTTTTGCGCTAAGATCATTTTTGAGTCACATCTTCGTTATGCCCTTCCATTCTAGGGTACTTGCTGCGCAACAAAATTTGATCGTATTTTCAGACTTCAAATGAAAGCAGTTCGATATTTATTGGAACTGTAGAACTCACTGCCAGAATTTCTTTAAAAATTTCAAAATACTCTTTATTCATTTTTGAGTCCGTTTGCTTAATCAGCAAGCACATATCTGCTATTCTCGAAAGGCCATCTCATAACTATCCACTTAGGAATGCGGAGCACGATCTTTATCTGCCAACTCCGAGCTCAGAACTAGTTAAAGGTTCAATATTGTACAATGCCAAAAAAAATGTACAATCATCTGCCTTTGAATATCAAGAGAGAGCCCTATATGCGGTAAACGCCTTTTTTATTGACGTTTAATCATGAACAATTTTGAATTTTAAAATTTTGATCATCTCACACACTGGTCAAAGGTCAAGTATTTAATATTTTATAACTCTTAAAATTATATCTATTTACTGCTTACTGTTCTGCAATTGTCCATGTGTATGTTCTTTTTGTAATTTTAATGATTTAAATTTTTTTGAATTGTATGATTTGTATTGTGTATTTTTGGTTGTTTGTATTTTTTGTGCTTTTGTTTGTTTTGCGAGTGCTTTGTCGATGAAGCTGTTTTTGTTTTTTTGCACAATGAAGCGTTGTTTGTTTGTTTGTTATGTAATATATTTCTGAAATAAAAAAAAACATGCTATCTAATATACATCTATGGCATTGGTTATGCTGTAGAAAACCCAGAAAAACAATGATGCTAGCGAAGAAATGAAATGATATGCTTGTATTTCCACGCAGATAATATATGCGCTTTTTGCATACAAATATATGCATTTTATTTTCATGCTTTGTTAGTTATCTTCGCTTTTGTCGTTCATCACAACCAACATAACCAATGCGTATTAAAACACTGTATATTTATTTGCATCAAAGATATATACAGTGAATTTTATTTAAAGCTCATTATCATAGTCTGATTTCATGCCAGCTGCGAATAAATTATTGCTTTAAACCTAAATAAATCTAATGAAAAGTTCAAGTTTATTAAGGTTTACTTTTTTCTAATAGATTTGTCAAATTTGCTAGAGGAAATATTATGACATTAATTGATTATTCAATATTTATTTGATTTGTTATTTTTAACGGAAAAGTATTTAAAAATATTACATTCTTTTAACTACGGAGGTGAAGATTCAACCTTGAAAAGCACTTCTTTTAAAAATATGATCGGCCATTCATCTGCTTCAGTGTACAGGATGTTCCAAATTCGAGGGGAACCACAGAATCTCCGAGATCATAAAATATACATATGGAGTCAAATTATCGCAAAGTTGCGCAATTTTATAATTTTAATATGCAAAATGTCATATTAAAATTCCTGGATGCTAATTTTGTAACGTAAAATCTTGAAAAAAAACAACAAAATATTGTAAAACCCGGCGAAACTGTTTTTTTATTGCTGGGTTTATTTGAAGAGATACCTATTTTAAAATAAATTCCATTTTATCATTGTCACATTTTTCTCTTTACTAAAGATGATGCAACTAAATTTTAAATATGAAGTTTTATTTCCGAGATACCGTCACTTCCTTTTTTTAATGCTGGCCAGAGTTTTTATTTCCCTTTTTAGAGGACTATGACATTCCAAATACAATGTTATATCACAGTTACTCAAAAAATGTTGCCTGTTTTTTACGCATACATGTTATTCAAAGTGATGCGTTTACATATATTTCCTCAAAATAATGTCTCTTATAGAATGTTTCTTTATTATTAAACATTTTATAAGGGCAACGTAAGGCGATACTAGTGGATGGACGGGTGACCGGTTCGAAACTCTGTATAGTGCTGTTGTCCAAAAAAAGGCAAAAGTGTAAAATCTATTGACATACACTGCTCATTCACGCCCGCGCCGGTTCGAAGCCGGATGAGATCGGATATTTCGTGAGTAAGAGCTGTTGCACACACGCCGGAACCGGATAGACGGCACCGGCTACCCGGTTTCACTATGACCTTTCACACTAGTCCGATTTTACACCCGGTTTGAGCTAGTACAATTCCATTTTTGATCGCGACGCCGACGAGACGGTATAGAACATGAACATATTATTGTTTTGTGGTTTTGAATCATCGCTGTCATTATAAAAAAAGAAAAGCAAGGACAATCATCTTTCAGTTTGGTGCAAATTTATCTCCATACTTGTATCCGTACTCCGTACTTGTTTCGTTTTTGTATTTTTATAAATACGAGATTTTATGCCAGTGGACTGGTCTGGCTTCAAAAAGTGGTATTAAAAACTTAGTATCTACTTCCAAAACACCACTTGCCGTCGCTATAGTTAACTTACAACGTACAAATTTTACAAATTTCTAATAATGCGAAACGCAAAGTCTCTCTCATATGAACTAAACCGGGCGACTAGGACGGACAAGTGTGAAAGCGTCAATCTAAAACAACGTACTACTACGAGTTCGGACCGGACGGCGCCCCGTCCGGCCACCGTGCTGGCAGCGGTGACAACCCGGCACGAATCCGATTCTTGTCCGGCGCCGGCTCGTGTGAAAGCTCCCATAAGATGCTATGCACCTCATCGCCGGATGGCCGGCACCGTCTATCCGGTTCCGGCGTGTGTGCAACGGCTCTAAGAGTCGATTTAGACACTTGCCAGTAGGTAAGTCGGTAGGCCATTGACCATGATATGGCCGATGACCGCGGTTCGGATTCCGCGTAAACAAAGTAGGCCCCGTCCAGATTAACACTGGCAGCAAAAAGGAGACGTTAACTGAAACCTTTACTTTACTTTACTTTACTTGTAAACATTTTATGACCAAGCCACTACATTATTGCACTTGGGAACCTGGGAGGTCCATAAGCTTTTAAAATATTCTTCTCATGGTACCATCCTCAATGAAGGTTGGCAACAATCTCAACTTTAAACAGTACGTGTGGGTCTCAACCAGTCCAATCTCTTAGATTTTTCAATCACTAGTGCTTGCATCTTCCAAGTTCTGTCTCTCTTCTATCTTCCTTCCAATAATTAATTTCAGGAGCTTTGTATAAGCCATTCAGGAGCTTTGAGCCATTCCGTATAACATGGTCCAGGGACGCAGTCCTTTTATATTTGTAAGTAAATCTCTTTCTTTGTTAAGCTTTCCCAGAACCTCTTCATTGCGTATATCTGTCCAGGGTATGTTTAATAGTTTCTATAGATCCACGTTTTAAAACCTTTCAACCATCTCAAGTTGTTACTTTAAGCGTCCAGATTTCATATTAGATTGAGTAAATATAAGAGTGAACGAGTGAACAAAACGAAGACGTAAGTTGATAAGTGAGCGATTAAATAACAGATATCTCATTTTATTACACATTCATCTGGACTATTCTAAATAACCTAACAGGGAATTCTGAGCATTTGTCGATAACAGTATATCTTTGTTGCGTCAATCTTTTTCATTTTTGACTGTCTCATTGTCCAGGACTCGGAGCCATACATTAATATAGGAAATATTAAGCCATGAACAAACCTTTTTTATCCTTGGGGCATCAGGAGGCACCCCATTGTATTTACCCCTCACTTCTACATGCGGGGCTCTGTAGAAGTCAACCGACTATCCCTAGCCACTCGTGGGAACACTATGATATCTAGCATTAAAAACACCACCGGTGAAGTTGTGGGGAAGCCCCCTAGCGACACTGGGAACATTACAAATGAAAGTTAGAAGGGACCAAATCCAAAGGACACTACAAGAGGCTCACACAAATGGCACACAAGCTACCACCTCTTCCAGTGGTCGGGAGGCCTACCTGTAGACCCAATAAGCGACACCAGCTACCGTTTCATTTACCCGGCCTGGGTCAACCAGGCAGGCTAGACGATCCTCTGAGAGTAGGTCTTAGCGGAGCAGAAGCACGGAGATACCTCCGACTGCTCCACGAAGGACTTGCTCCAGTGGAAGCAAAATCGAAAACACTACTCCGAAAAGGGGAGAGTAAAGAAACCAAGAAACAACCTGACTCATATCCATCAAAGGACAAGAGAGGGAGCGAGAACCTCTCACCTCTTCTCCTGCAGGGAGAGAAAAAAGCCAGGATTGAAAGCCGTCCAACTCCGGGAGGCAAGCAGGGACGTATCACCAGCTTTGTCGCTATTGCTGGACAAGTGAAAATGGCGGTGCTGCCAAAGGATTTCCCAGAGGTTGCTCTGACCACCGACCAGCAAATATCTCTAGAAAAGGAAAAATACTGGACAAAGTAGTGGCTATCGGATCGCGACACAACGATCTACAAAATGTGGGTCAGCTGCGTTTTGGGGGATACACTTTCGGGTGGGCATGATCGTCATGATTGCGTATCTCAACAATCGGCGAATTGGTTGGTGGAAATCGCACCTAAGCTTAAAAATTGGCAGGGGCCGAAACTGGTTGCAGTGAAGGGAGAAAACATCTCTAAAGGGGCGGCCTCACGGTCTTTCTGCCGAGGAGCAAGGGGAACGACACCACCTATCTGCTGAGCCTTATCCAGGGTCAGAACTTCAATGTAAGGACATCGAGTTGGCGAGTCATCAACTCGAGGGAGGAGGGTCATGGTCAGGTCCTCACAATAGGAATTGACCTCAAATCCAAGGAGGCAATAGGAAAAGAGGGACATATTCTCTATTATAGATACGGGACAACACCGGTATCAGGTCTAAGGAGAGACTAAGTTAAAGAGGTGGAGACAATGGAGACAGATCATCCAGCCTCCACCTCACGGGTTCCTCAGCCGGAGGCAAATTCCTCGACTATGAAGGGCGGCACGGAGGGCCAAACTCCAACCGTGGAAGGGTGTGTCCCCTCGGAGGAAGAACTGTTGTCAGAGGAGGATGGGAAATACCCTGTCCCCTCTACAACACGGGTATGATGGGTTACGACTGTGTGATGACTCAAGGAAGGGGGGCATAATAGATCTTTAAGGTTGCAGTGATTAACCCCCCTCTTACTCATTCTACCTTCTACAAGCCTTGTTTATAAGTGTTTTGATATGTGTTTGTCTCATTGCCACTCTTGTCATTTCACATCTTCTTATTTCCAATTCTAACGATCCTGTGTTGTTTATAAGTGACCCTTCAAATAATGCTAGGATCTCTTCAAATAATGCTAGGAAAAAGTAAAAAGGATTTTACAATTTACAATATTTTTTTTGAACATTTTTTTTAATAAACAGGATTTTTTTACTTTTGAAAACTTTGTTTTATTGGACAGAAAATTGCGAAACTTTGCCATAATTCGACCTTGGTAGTATCTCTTTCTATTTTCGAAATTTCCTCTAATTTGGGACACCCTGTATATTTTCATCTTAATTTTGCTCGGCCTCGGCTCCGCATATTTTACCAGCATACCAAATCTCGTTCACCTTTGTCACTGTCTTCAGTTCCGCTCCGAAAAAAACACCGATTCGAAAAACCCGGGGGATTTCCGAAATCTTTACCATAATATTTAAGAGTTGCATTGGTTCGAAGGTGAACATCCCATCGGCTCTGGCTTAAATATCGTTTAATCGATTTTGGCGGCTTAAAATAGACTTTCTTCTTGCTCTTGTCGACGCTCTGATTGTCACTTAATAACACTACCAGTAACTAAATTATATCCGGATATTTGTACAGGGCGGTCTAATACTAGAGGATGTTGGCTGTAAATCGGGTAAACATTAATGAGAGAGCTTAAAAGTTCATTCTCACTCTACCTTCCATTCTCACTATACCAGAACGCTTCCCTTTCCCTTCCGTTTACATAAAATATTATATCATGTAAATGAATAGGACAATGCACATTATCCGTTCCGTTTCCCTTCCGTTCCATATCCTTTCCTTCCATACATTTTTTTGACGGACGGACTGAAGTGTATGGGAAACAGCGTTGTCAAGTTCTTACATTTGTACCAGCTCTGTTAAATTTTTTTCTGATATGTTGGTTGTTATGTATTTATTCTTTCACCTCATAATTAAATCTATTCCCTTTTTCAAAAGATACAAATTTTTTAGATAAAACTTTCGTAATGATATAAATTGTACTATAAAAAGTAATGAACTGATACGGAACGGAACCTTACGTATATCGTCAACACAATAGAAAATACGGAACGATTATGGAATGGATACGGCATGGAAATGGTAGGTATAGTGAGAATCAACCTTTAGAAAGAAGATATTGATATATAAATTAGCCATGAAAGCTCTTTTTAAATTCTTCAAATTGAGTTATGTTGAAAATACACAAAACCGTGAGTAACCAACAACTATCTAGAATGGTGGAGAAGTTACTAGCGTCTACGTCCCACTAGTCTACTCTGGCACACAACAATGTTGCTAGACATGATTTTTAATTGTTAGCTAAACTAAAGACGTTTATTTTTACAGTTTATTTCAAAGTTTGATTGTCATTTGGTTTGTTTTGTTAGAACGTTCTTAATAGCACAGATTAGGTAATAGGTATACTTATAATAATAGTAATCAGAATACCGTAAATAAAGCAAAAATAAGATCGTCGGGAACATGTTAAAAAATCAACCTAACCAGAATAGCAAATTGCACCTTTACATAGACGTTACTTCTAGCAAAACTAAAATATCGCATTTCCTGCGAATTTGGTATCAAAAATTCTAGCGCAAAGAATTTAACAAGGCATTTAAAATCACATACAGAAGTGGTACAATGACAATTGACCAAATTATCAAAGAAGTAAGGCAGAGTCAAGTGTAAAAGGTCTATGCATATTATCATACACGTATCGTTTCCGTCCCACAGAGTTTCCGTTCCAGCAACCGAATTTTGCTTGAGATTCACATATGCATGCACGAAGCGTTTCAGTTTGCTTTAGTAAAATAATGGTTTTTCTTTTTTTTTCGTAAATAACATGTATCTACAATTGCCCTTCTACTGGATGTAAATTAAACAAGACAAGCTTCTATTGTATTGTGTATTGTATTATATACCACCTTTGATAGAATACTTATAATAAAGAACCAAAAGAGTCTGACACCAAAAATACAATACGATCAGAAAACGGCGTCATTGATGATTCTGAACTGAAGATCGCTATCATTTTATATGTAAAATTTATGGGGAATGTATTCGATATTCATTTAGCCAACTAGACGCCGGTTTTTTTCGATCATATGGTATTATTCAAAAAGAAAGCTTTTTAGCACAAAAAAGAAGCTTACATAAACCCTTTGGTGAACCCCAGAAAACTTATTAAACCTTCTGAACAAAAAAAAAACAAACAAAATAGCAAAATTATTAAAAAAATTAAACATTGTTTATACTTTGACTTTTATTATTTATTAGATATTATTCTAATAAATAATAATATTATTAGGTATTAACGCATTATATATTATTAGGTATTAACGCATTTTCACACATAATAATTCGTCAGCATTTTTGCATTCTTTCAGATTTTCATTTTTAGATGGTTTGTTTATTGTCACTCTGAATAAAATTCAGTAAAAATGTAAATCTAATACTTTATCAAAAACAATAATAATTATTACTAATATAATATCTCATATTTTTATAAACCAAATATAATATTTGAATATTGAATTAAAAAAATAGTGAAAATATTTCTAGATGGTTTGACTAACATTCACTTTGAACTTCGAATAAAATGTAGTGAAAATTAAAAGCTAGTAGCTTATCAAAAGTTTTTTTATTAAAGTGTCTTACGTTTTAATAAACAAAAATATTTGAAATTAATGTTTGATCAAATTTTAAATATCCTGATCTTGTAAACATTAGTTTATAACACAATAAACAACCTCCAACTTCCAAATTGGCATCATTGTTGGGTGCCCGAGTAGACTAGTGGGACACGCTAGTGGAGAAGTTTGATCACCAGCAGAGATAGGCGAAAAAGTTCATAGTAAAACAACGGTAGAACATTTGCCAAAATTTTCTTCAGGCTTCATAAGCAGAAAGACAATCAAAGTTATAATGAATGTATTAACAGGAGCACATCGAATAGGCATCTAAAGCTCATGGGAGTGACGAACGAAGTCATGTTCAGGTTTTCTCAATCTAAAAAAGGAACGACAATTTACACAGTTCATGTCTGTGCGACAGCCTTTTAAATGTGCGGTTCTTTGTACTAGGCAATGATAGGTTATTGACAAGGAGCTATATGGAGGGTTCAGTCTCCAAGTTGCTAGACATTTTTAAAATAACAGGATTGATTGGAAGATCAGAAGATTTCCATATGAGTTTGAGACAGTAATAATTGAACTATGAATAGCTATTATTGATTTTAATTAATCAAGTTTCAATAATTTTTAAAATTCAATTTCTAATATTTAAAAAGTCATTATTGTACAGGGTGGACTATTTTGGTTGTTTCTATAGGGTATCTAGAAAAGCATAAAAAACATTCAAATTTTGATACTGCAGTCTCGGGTTCTTTTTTTGAAAAAATCACAATGCCGCAAACCGATCGTGGCTATCTTGATCGGTTTCGAAGCTACAGCGGGATTCTCAAATTTTGTACTTTTTGAAGATGTTCGATAGTTTGTTTATTTCAGCCAACTACGCAAAAATGAATTATACCTTCTAAAGGCACATTCCTGTGTAGAATGCAGTGGCGTAGTCAGACATTTTTCGAAAAAAAATATTTTTTTTTAGATATTAACTATACTTAACGTTTTTTTAAATAGAACCCCCTGTATATTTTTAAATTTCCTGATTCAGCTTGGCATGGGCTTCTCGAAAATATATAATACTCTATATTTATTTTCACTATTATCCTCAGCATTTCAAATTTTTTTTAAATATCCAGTTAGTAGTAGGCCGCGCCGAGTAACAAAGTAAACGGTTGTCATGGTGATCGGGACATACCTTTGATGGTTTGGCGTGACACTTACATTACCCATACTTTGATGGGATGCGTGACATTTCATTGCAACAGATTGAAGTGTGTGTATTTTAAATAATAAAAAAATGAGTAAATTTGAAAATTTTGAGAAATATAATATGTTAGAATGTTATATTGAGTCTAACAAACATAAGAAAATGGCAGCTGATTTATTTTTTGAGCGCGAGCAACCAAACCAGCCATTTTTAAAAGGTTAGAAAATAGTTTAATCCTAGCCATCTAGGTCACCTGGTATCACTCCCTTGGACTTCTTTCTCTGGGGCTTTCTGAAAAATGAAATTTATCGAAATGCAAATAGAACATTAGAAGAGTTACAAGAACGTTTTGTTGTGCCTTTGCAAAGTGTAACCAACATACACATTCGAAATGCTGTTAGCGGCGGCGTGCAGAGACGGTGCCAACTCCGTCTATAATAGATAATAATGGGCAGCAATTTGAACATTTAATGTAGTCTTTGTGTTTTTATAAGCCCCATTGAAGTAACCTGTTGAGTTTGTATTAAAATATGTTCTTTTTGTTTCTGTCACACTTATTTTTATTTGATTTTAGATATTCGCTTGTTTCCTTTAATACTCGGCATGACCTACCAAGAGGAAAGTCGATATCTTTAAATAAATTGGAATTTTAAAGTTAATAGTGAAAATAAATATATAGTATTATATATTTTCGAGAAGCCCATGCCAAACTGAATCAGGAAATTTCAAAATATACAGAGGGTTGTATTTAAAAAATATAAATATAGTTAATATCTAAAAAAATATTTTTTTCGAAAAAAGTCTGACTACGCCACTGCATTCTACACAGAAAAGTGCCTTTAGAATGTTTAATTCATTTTTGCATAGTTGTTGAAATAAACAAACTATCGAGCATCTTCAAAAAGTACAAAATTTGAGAATCCCCCTGTAGCTTCGAAACCGATCAAGATAGCCACGATCCGTTTACGCCATTGTGATTTTTTCAAAAAAAAACCGAGACTGCAGTATCAAAATTTGAATATTTCTCACGGTTTCCTAGATACCCTATAGAAACAACCAAAATGGTCCACACTGTACATATATGAAGGAGCACGCGTTGACTTGACTTGAACTTTAGACCTCTCTTTAGCATCAGCGGTTATCAACTCAAGTCGAAATAAGACAAGATAATTTATTTCTAATTTCCTCTAAAATTGGCTTTATATTAGTATTAAATGGATGCTAATATATCACTATGGCTTACCATTATTATAATACTTTATCAAACACATGTAGACGATTGAAGAATGAGGATCGCTTAAGTCACTTAAGTCAAACTAATTATATAATTGATTATACCGGGTATTTTTCAGAAGTGGCTCACTCCTATAACTTTTTTATTTTTTTCGGTTCAAAAAAAAACAAATTTGGTATGTTAGTATATGGCATGGATCGAAATTGATTGGCGTACTTATTCACTTAGTTTCAGTAACTTTCTGTTTCGCCGGAAACAACTATAACTTTTGAATTTTAAATCGTTAATTCTGAATTTTTTAGTTTTTTTTTATAGAAAATTACATTCTGAGTAGAATCATATCATATCTCAACTTTTGATATTTTCAACTAAGAAAATAAAGAAAAACTATCTTATATATTAGAAAGTTTAGCATAGAATTTGGAACACTCTGTATGGTTTAAGATTACGATATTTAGAGCAAAGTAAGTACAGACAACTATAGTCAATACCTAGTATGGTTTTGGTTTCAAAATATTTCTTGTATTTTTATATTTTTAAAAGGCTGATTTTTTTATTTATTTATTAATATTTCTGAAACTATCAAAACATAAATAACAATATCTTAGGATTATGCAAAGTGATCAGAGAGGAAGCCAAAAATGCAATAATATACAGTGTGTTCCGTTAAAAAAACATCCCGATCAACTCACAGTTTTTGGAGCCACATTGTAGTAATTAAAATATTTACATATATGTAATACAGGGAGATAGGAACAAAGTGTCGCTAATATGGATACCAGGACATGTCGACCTAGAGGGAAATGAACGTGCTGATTCCCTCGCCAAAATTGGTGCAGGCTCGCCATACGTGGGCCCAGAACCGACACTTAGCGTTCCTAAAAATCTCGCAAGAGACAGGCTCTGTGAATGATGGGTTAGGGGTGCGACGTTCCGGGACTGGAATGACAGTCCCGGAATGGAACTTGCCAAGAAAATCCTAGCAGGGCCATCCAAACATAGAACAGGAGAACTCCTAAAGGCCGGTAGGAATGGAGCGCGTACGCTCACTGCAGTGTGCACGGGCCACTGCCGGCTGAGATCTCACCTACAGAGGATGGAACTGGTGGAAGACGCCGAATCACGACTCTGTATGGAAGATGACGAAACAATGAAGCACGTTATGTGTACCTGCCCCGCTGGGGGCAGGACCAGGTTTGAGATGTTTGGCAAACCCATGCTAAACCTATCAGACCTATGAGAGATATCGCCCTCAGACATAACGGCCTATTTTAAGAGGCTGGGTCTTGAGGGTGAACTTTGACGCTCTTGTATATTAGAGCTTGTAGAAACTGAGCCTTAGTCACTCTTAGTCAATACAATACAAATACAATACAAATATATGTAATACACATCAATACCTACTTTAGGTTTGCACTTATTCAAAATTCCTAAGTTTTTTTTTATTATTGGAGCTACAGATGCCCGAAGCATTGTTGTCAGACCCGTATAAAATAGTAGGAAACTTTGAACCGTAGCAACCCCTATTTGGCAGTTTGTTTTCGGAAAAGGCCATATCGACTCTGAAATTGAGCACATGATTAGCAGCGCCTCAAGAGCGTTCTGGAAATTAAAAGACAGGGTTTTATACAAGCATGACTGGAGCACAAAAATGAAACTTGCAGTGTACCGAGCAATAATAATCCCCATCATGATGTATGGGAGCAAAACCTGGGTGACGTACCGCCGACACATGAACCCATTAAGTAAGTTGCAACAGAGACATCTTAGACAACTCTTAAGAATCAAATGGTTCCATCATGTCTCAAACGTATCGGTCCTTAAAAAAGCTAACTGCGAGGGTACTGGAGTCATGGTTACAAAATCCCGCTTAAGACCGGCAGGTCACGTATGCAGAAAGCAAGGAAACCGCATACCAAAATCTCTGCTTTACGGTGAGCTTGTACACAGTAACAGGACAACTCAAAAGGTACAAGAACATTTTCCACAAAAATTAAAGGGGATTAACATGCAGAATGAGTGGGACGAAGCAGCTTACAATAGAACTCATTGGAGAAGAATTGTAAACTCACTTAACAGTGACAACCAAAAAGTAAAGAGGCAACAAAGCAAAGAGATTTTTGAATGTCCGGAGTGCGGTAGACAGATAACATCACGTATCGGGCTTTTCAGTCACAGAAAAGCTCATGAAAGAAAATGCCTTGGTTGACCATCTTCTGATGCGTGTCAAATACTCGTCAGCGCGTAATGGCAGTATGTATGTACAGGGTGAGTCAACGAGAGAGAAAAGTCCATTATCTCATTTGTTTCAAAGTTTACAAAAAAATGTTTAATATAAAAGTTATAGGGATGGTTAAGATACACATATTAAAGTTATTATAGAGAATACAAGGTGCTTCAAAAAAGTGTGGCGAATATAACATATGTTTTTTTAAATGCAACACCCTATTTTTTATTTCATTTTTAGATTTTGCGTAAAATTTCATACCTTTTTTATATATAATGTGATATACCTAAAATTAATAGTTTTTGTAATATTTCAATTTATTTAAACAAATGTTAAATTGCAGTGTGGTAAAAAATTGCCAGTGGTGCCATTGTTTCTGAAGTTGGAGTACCAAAATTTGGTAGGAGAGTTTTATAGAGATGAAAAAAAATATATATGTAAATATATTTTAGTTAAATGATACAGGGTGTTCGAAATATATTTATGAATGTCAACTATTTAAAATTAAAAAATCTCAAATTTTTTAAATGGGACACCCTATATATTATCATTTTTTCTGATAGATTTTATAAAGCTCTTTAACTTTTATTAAGTATGTCAAACACCTGTTTTTAATAGTTTGCGATTTATTCCCATTTTTTCTATTTTTACCCATATTTTTAATACAATTATCCTATAAAATCATAGTTACCATGACAAAACAAAACTATTTATTACTTACCTTTAACAAATAGCTTCATAATTGGTTACAATATATGAAGATTATACAATATATGATTATATGACATACTTAATAAAAGTTGAAGAGTTTTGTAAAATATATCAGAAAAAATTATAATATATAGGGTGTACCATTTAAAAAAATTGAAATTTCTTGATTTTAAGTAGTTGAAATTCATAAATATATTTTTAACACCCTGTAACATCTTACTAAAATATCTTTACATAGGTCTTTTTCTATATCTCTATAAAATTCTCCTACCAAATGTTAGTTGTCCAACTTCAGAACCAATGCCATCAATGAATAATAATTTTTTATCACACTGCAATCTAACATTTGTTTAAACAAATTTAAATATAACAAAAACTATTAATTTTAGGTATATGACATATATATAAAAAATATATGAAATTTTACGCAGAATCTAAAAATGAAATAAAAAATAGGGTGTTGCATTTAAAAAAACATATGTTATATTCGCCACACTTTTTTGAAACACCCTGTATACTGTATAATAATTTTAAAATGTGTATCATAACCATCTCTACAACTTTTATATTTAATATTTTTTTGTAAACCTCGAAACAAATGAGATAATGGACTTTACTCTATCGTTGACTCACCCTGTATGTATTTGCAGCAACTTTTTTGATCGGCACTGTGTTATAAGTGTATTTCCTATTCATAAATATACGTTAAAATTAAGTTTTGATTAAAAATACGATGAGTGTAATAATCCTATAGCTAGATCTAAAACTAAAACTAAAAGTAATGATATAAATATAATAATAAAATCTAAAAAATTACACTCAGCTATGACAATAATTAGGCATCTCAGACTATGTGATGTAGATAAAAAACCTGTAACTTAAACGCATATTGCATCAAATTTATAGTTATTATAGAAACCGGTCTGGACTAACGACTGAAGCAGATTTCATTCGACACGTACCCAAATGCCGAATAAATGACGATTATTTTAAAATAAATTAATATTAAGGTTTTCGACTGTTATTAAGATAAATATTAATAGAGTTTTAAAGCAAACTAGGATATATGTAACTAATTATAACGGCTAGAACTTATTAAAAATCCATCTCAATTTTTAGAATGATTATTAATTTATTTTGTGACAGTTATAATAAGAATAGAATGTATATGCAGTATGACCGAAAAAAACGGCGTCCAGTTGGCTGGTAAATGACGACCGATAATATTTCCCATATAAATTTACCTATAAAATGACAGCGATGTTCATTTCGTAGCCATCGCTGACACCGTTTTTTATTCGATCTTACTTTAGTTTCTTACGATGTTCTCTATGGGTATCTCCGAAACTACTGAAGATAGAGAGACGGTTAATTGGAGAAAGAATTGCAGTTTTGTGGGGTCATAAATATGCGCCTTTCAGATTTTTGAAAGAGGTCATTTTGATTAAATTTTATTTTATTGTGTCAATAATTATTTAATATATTTTTATTTACTTGGAAATTATGCTATAGTCACAGAGATCAGTCGGAAATTTGATAACCTTTTACCAATTCTAGTTTCCGGTGATATCAATTCCGTAAATGAAAGATTAGAGATCAAATCGAAAGGAAGCCGTAATCCAAAATAAATATTATTTGGCACTGTAACTGACGAAGAAAATGATGTTGATGAAAAAAAGATTATGGCTTACAAGATATTTAAAAAAAAATTGACTATTTTAAAAATTGTCTCTAATTCCATTATATTCTATATCCACTATACATCCCTAATCAGTTTATGTTCTACAGTTTTTGCTACAGTCTCTCATTTTTGATATACGACACAAACATATGTTTTTTTTAAATGGAAAGTATAGTTGGCCATAACTTCATAAAATGCGCCATTTTTTAAGCTTGTTGGCATAGTATTCTTATTTTTTTATGATTTTTTATAACTTATAAAAGGAGAGAAATTCATTTTCTAGGTTCTTTACAATTTACATTACACAAACGAAATTTTAAAATATAATATTACTAAGTACATACACTTTAAGTTATTTTAGAAAATGTTCAAAAAATTCACTATTGTTTTGAGTACATACATAAATGCATTTTTTTAAAACTGAATTACTATACAGAACGACCGGTCGACTTAATTTAACTTCTCTCGTACCGCCTTTTGTTAAAACCTCATGTAAACCTTGTTGTTAACCATACCGCATAAAAAAAAAATTAAAATGAATAGGTCAGGTGATCGAGGAGCACTGAATTGGTCCACCTCTTCTTAACCCTGAGTTTGCATAATTATGATGAATAAATAATTTTTAACATTTTTTTTATTATGGGGTGTGTCATAATGAAAGTCATGTTGGAGTTACTCTATCGATGCGCGAGTATCTAAATTTAACTTTTCCAACATGTCTTGAAAACCGTTATCTAAAAAACGTAAGTAACGTTCCCCGGTCAACGTATTCTCGAAAATGTATGGCTAAGAAAAGTTGAACCAATAATCCTCCACGATTCTCTTCATTTGAAAACTTCATATTTACAATTTTTGTTTATTTTAATGTACAAAGTTTGGAACTGACAGTTTCACATTTCACGACGATTAATCTTGTTTCCATGGCTAACTAAGTGAAATTGTTTAAAAATGAAAGAATTGGCTATAACTCATTAATTTTTCGAAAAAAACATATTATAGCTTATATCGCTGAAAAGCTTAAAAAATTGCACTTTTTATGAAGTCATGGCCAACTATGGTTTCCATTTAAAAAACATATGTTTGTGTCAAAAATGACAGGCTTTAGAAAAAATCCGAGAGCACATACTCCTTAGGGATGTGATTATCTTCAACTTTTATCTAAAAACTTTTTGTCTAAAATAGATTATAATTGAATTAGGGACAATTTTGAAAATAGCCAAACCAAAACTCATGCACTAGTTATGCAAATAACTATTTTAGATCGAAAACTTTCGTAAAAACTTGTATTTTTCTTTGTTTTATACAGTACTAATGGTTGTTTATTTAATATTAATTGTCTGAGTTCGGTAAGCCCAAATAAAATACCAATTTTCTTAGCGTGACATGTTTTGCCTAGTAATTACTTTATATGATTATATAATGTAATTACTAGTCAAAACATGTAACACTAAGCTATTGATAACAACATGTTCCATAATAATAACGATATAATAGCAATTTTAAACGAAAATAATAGTCATCTTGTAACGCAGACAGTAAGAAATGTCCTCTTTACATATTTACAGGTCCAAAGCCAATGGTTCTATGCATATGCATTATGCATTATTGCGGTGCGGGTAATTTGCAATTTAACATCCCGTTCTTCTTCAGTGTTTGACATAAAAAAAAGCATTGCCGTGTAGAGGTGAAATCACAATTAAACTCTCTTTAGATAGAAAGCTGTTCACAAAATTCCGAAATATTCGTTATGGAGATTATTTTCTCCTGTTATTACTAAATAAAAATCGTACTTTCGTTTTCATTTTGCGTTGATTTATATAAATTTTCTAAAATAATTTGAATATGAATAGATATTATTTATTGGTCAATAGATAATTGGGTAAAGCGAATATAGAGTATGAGAGAAAACTGATAACGATTTTATTTTAAAATATCCAGTAATGAAGTAAATTTATGATTGAACAGTTGCCAAATGTAAATACAGCGGAAGTACTAACTAACCGGAGATAATATATCCAGGTTAAAAACTGTGCTGATGTACAGGGTGTCCCAGGCTGAGCGTGCATTAGAACTTTCTAGAGAACTACAATATCCACATGGGAGATTTTTTGCACATAGTTGTTTCATAACAAGATCAATCGATTAAAAATATGTTCAATACGGCGGCACTTCCGGAAATGCCGAAAGTTGACAGCAACTTTTTAAATTATCTGTAAACTTTTATTGAATTTGGATATCAAACACCCTATACCTAACTTTAACCGGTTTTGAGAGAAAAAATATTTTAAATTTTTGGCCAAAAAAACTGCCTGTCAAATAAATTTGTATAGCCTAAACGTCAAATTTAGTGATTACAGTCACTGTGACATAAAGAGAAGACTTCTGGCTATCTATTTCAAAAAGTAAATTGTTCGAATGCCATATAATATCGGCCGTCTATTAGCCCTCATGGAATCGAACTATTAAAAAATTATCATAACTATTTTTTTTCAAACAGAAACACTTTTTTTATTTCATTAGTAAAATGGTTTTTCAATTCGTTATTTTTTGATTATACCTGTTCCTATACTTCAAACAATTTTTTTTTAAGTTATTTAAGATTTAGCTTTAAAGCATATATTATCTTGATTTTATCTAGCCTCTTTTGGCATTAAGTGTCAAACAACTAGACAATTTATTTCCTTCTGTCAGAAAACTAATTATTTTAATTTCGTATATTATTAATACTGCTGCCTAACCTAACCTAACCTAACCTAAAACGTTATAAAGTGTATTTATAAAAATATATCTTATATTTTCGTTCTTAAGTAATATTAATAATTGATTTTATTATAATAATACATATTATGATCAAAAAACAACGGCACACATTTGACTTGTAAAAAATGTCTATACCTACGTGGTGTAATCATCTCTCCAAAAAAAAATCCCATATAGGTATTTCGCCACTGCAAGAAAATCTACAAAACAAAATAATTATTTTTTGTAAACACTTCTGCGTTAAATCCAAACGGAAACTACTTAACAGTGTCAGAATATGTCATGGCACTACAGCCAGGGATTTAACAATGAGATGCTTCTTAGACCCAACCAAAGTGCTAGAGGGGATTCCTTCTAGCACTTGGATAGGAGCTTCCCCACAAACAACAAGGTCTGGCATCTTCTAGAGGAAGGATTTCATCTTACCCTATGGAAAATATCTTCCTGAAATCTAACCTTAAATTTGTTCCTCCAAAAGGATACTTCGGTGGCTGTTTAGTTGAAAACGACAAAATCTATGTTCCGTCGCGGTTTTGTCCGTTTTGAAGAGATCCGTTTGTGTCTCTATAATTTTGCCCACAAAATGACAGCAATCTTGATTCCCAAATCATTTTGGCACTTTTTTTTTTGTACGGTACTTGATTTCATTGCTGAGGTATATATTTTTAAATACACTTAATCTTAAACATTATTTTAGTTTTTACGTTATTGCCTCTTACAAAAAATATTGTGTTTATAACTTTTTAATTGGGTTCTATGATTTTCTAAATAATTTGAAAAAAATCATTTTTATTATACCAATAAATTCTTCCTAAATTACCGGCCTCCAGTGCATCTGATCAATAAATTTTGTTCAATAACATTGTAATTTAGTCTATTACATATTATTTATTCCAGAAAATATTTAAATATAAAGGACAAACACTTAATTTCACCACTTTAAATTGTTCAACAACTATTCTATACACGACATACTTTAGGATAATTAACAAAATCACCTACATATGACATAAAACAATACGAAATCTAAAAAACCCAGTAGTAAATATAATCCATTAACAAAAATGTGATATACACGGATCGTTAATTACATTTCTACTATTTTTATTGACGTCCGCATCTTCGATGGTAGCCTTTGACATTGGCCATGACGCCAGCAGTAGTCTGCTTCTATATAAACCAGTCGCAGCGAAAGCTTTTACCAGTTTATCGCTGTAGTCGCTCTCAGACAAAGCTATAATCGTTCAAAGCAAGTGAAAAGTTCAAAAGTGAAGTGTGTTATTACAATTATTAATCAAAATGTACACCAATCCGTTCAGTCGTACGCACAGCCAGATTCGTCAAGCCATCGACAAATTCTTCCATATCAATCACGAAAAAGACCAGAAGAGTATGAGCAGGCATTCATCCAATAATTCTATGTGTTCCAATGACAGCAGTTCTAAGAAATTCATGAAGAATAACGCCAGGATGATTTTATCAGTTAAATGAATGTACCAACTTGTTGCTAAATGAAATTGGATCTAATTTGAGAAATGGATTTTAAAGATAAAAGGTAGGGCTTTATTTTTAACTCATATTTGTTGGGTTTTATTTAATTGATATATACTTTTTTGCAGCAAAGTTATTTAAAAAAATTACTAATAATTTGTTTGTTATTGTTACAGAATTCTTTGAAGTCTCTTTATGGTACTCAGGCTGCAACACCAATCACTTGGAATAGTGACCCTGGACTGACTCTTATGAAAATGGTTATGAAGTTTTTATAACACATAATTATTGTATATAAGATTTCAGAGATTAATATAAGACACCAAGTTGTTGTATTCCCGATTTTGTTATTCCCTACCTATGTTTTATTGTAATGAAATGAAAAAATAAACTTTTTATTTAAGAAACTTTTGTATTATTTATTGAATATTTCATAAATCTAGAAAAATATATTATAAATATATTTTATATTGAAAAAAGCAATAATTGACATAGCCTTTACATAAAATAATAATAATTATAAAAATATAATAAAGTAAAAACTCTTATTTTATTAGTATGGCAAAACACAAGTTAAATAAAACACAAGCAATGGTGTTAAGTATAAAGTTGATCTAATATTACTCCATATATTATTAGCTTACAGCATACCAGAAGACAAAATAAATAGACATTACGTATCATGAAATACTGATACACAGGGTGAGTCTTAAATAAGTGCAAATATTTTCAGGGCTGATAGATCTCGATAAAAGAAACATAATATTTTCTCTTTACTGTTTTTTCGAATAATTCCAAGATAGCCGAGTTATTTTACTTTAAAAATTTCCAGAAAATTTATTTTTTGCTTAAATTTTCAAAACCACAGGATCTTTTGTGGGTTTTCTTTCTTGTAAATTTAATCTATTATCTATGCTGCCATATCATCAAGAAATTATGGTATTTAACTAAAAACTATAAAAAATATTCCAAAACTTTTTTCAAAAAATTCCGAACTCTCAATTTTTTTGGCAAAATTAACTTCATAATCGTGTTTCTGGGGTCAAAATATACTACCCTTAAAAATATTTACATTTATTTAAGACTCACCCTCTATGTCTCATAGTATCTGACCCATAATATTTATTAATTATATTATTAAAACATCTCTTGAAAATTATTGTTATAAAATTGAAGAGTGGTAATACCAAAAGGGGTAAGTGCTAAATTTTTCAATATTAAGTGAAGCGACAACATTAGAAACGTGTAATAAATACTATGCTACATGTCCTAACAAAAGTTACAAGTGCCAATCGAAAGCGTCTATTGTTTATGTATATTATAAGTATGTATTTTAAAAGATATTTTAAAAATGTATTAGTTTCAGTTCTACTGTGTTTTTCTCATTTATCTCGAAAAAATAATTTTGGCACTTACCTCCTTTGGTATTTCCACTCTTCAATTGATCTATAGTACCTATAGAGTCACTGACAGATTTGTCACAATTGAGATTTTACTAAAGCTATTAAAAGATTGTAAGTAAATGAATTTAATTTATTTATAGAGGGTGAGTCTTAAATAAGTGCAAATATTTTTAGGGGTAGTTTATTTCGGCCCCAGAAACACGATTATGATATTCTTTTCGCAAAAAAGAATTCAAAATACTTTGAAAAAATTTTTGGAATTTTTTTTAGTTTTTAATTATAAAATATAATTTCTTTATAATATGACAACACAGGTAGAAGATTATATCTACAAGAAAGAAAACAGAGAAAATATCCAATGGTTCTCAAAATTTAACCAAAAAAATAATTTTTTTAGGAATCTTCAAAGTAAAATAACTCGCAAAATAAAGCACGAACCACCACAATACACCAAAAAGCTACATCAGTGTAAAAGTGAAAGTGTTTTGGTGTATTGTGGTGATTTACTGTTTTATTTTGATGTGTAACACCAAAGGTTCCAACCTCCAACTGTAATAAAATAATTCCTTGTTATTTTGTCAACTTTTTTGTTAAAGATGTCAACTTTTATGTTAAACGATAAAGAGAAAATATGTTTATGTTATGGAGCTCTACCAGCCCTAAAAATATTTGCACTTATTTAAGACTCACCCTGTATATTAATAATCGTGTAAAATCGTTTTAAACTTATTTACAAGTAAAAATAAATACCCAAGAGTTTTAATAAAAAAATTATATATGTTACTGTAAATGTCTGAAATGCGGTAAAACCTAGGATAAGCGCGGAAAAATCTAGGATAAGCGCGCTAAACCTAGGATTTACCAATGAATTAACACCCCCAAATAACCCCGCTATACAACTCGAAATGCGGTAAAACCTAGGTTTTACCGCATTTCGGACATTTACAGTGACATATACAATAAGATACAAATTTCACCAAACTAGTTTGGTAGCTTTTTTTATAATTAAATATATTAATATTTTTTTAGTCAAATCCAGTACAAATAAATGACATAATTCAGCTAAATTAGTAACGATATTAGTTCCCTATAATATAAATTTAAAATCCAAGTTTGAGTATAATAGCTTATAGTTTGCTATTATACTTACCCCCAGCATATTTTTACATTTGCTAATTGAGTTATGTGTAGACATACAAATGACAATAGTAACAAAAATGGCAATAGTTACATAATTTAATGGCAGTATATACAGGGTCCGGCAATAGTGCGTCGGGCATCTGTAGCTCCTAGAATAAAAAACTAGAGAATTTTGTTTAAGTTCAAACCTAAAGTATGTATCAGGATGTATTTCAGGAAAATATTTTAACTTCTATAGGGTGTCTCAAAAAAGTGTGAGTGGATCTGGAAGATTTTTTTTAAATGGAACACCCTGTATATTATTGCATTTTTGGATTCCTTTCAGATCACTTTACATAACCCTAAGATATGAATAAATATATTTCGATATATTCAGAGATATTAAAAAATAAATCAAAAATATATATTTTTCAGCCCTTCTTAAAAAAATATTAATAATACAAGAACTGTTCTGATATCAAAACTATATTAGGTATTTACTTTAGATGGTCTGTTCTTACTTTGCTATAAATATGGTAATCGTAAATCATACAGGATGTTTAATATTCTACGCCAAACTTTCTAAAATATAAAATATTTTTTCTTTGATTTTTTAAATGGAACAGCCTGTATATAATTTTCTTTTTAGATGGAGAGTTAAAAAATGAACATTTTTTGTATTTAGAGTATTTTAAAATATTTAACGGTTTCGCAGATACACGCGCAGTATTATTTCATAGGGCGCTTTCAATAGTAAAATACGAGAGAAAAATCATTGGATGGCTTTGATAAAAATTTACTGTGGAAAATGCCTTAGATTAAGGAAAATGCCATATGAAATAATATAAAACCGCAAATATCTGCGAAACCGTTAAAAAATTTGAAATACTTTAAATACAAAAAATGTTCATTTTTTAATTCTCCGTCTATTGAAAAAATAATATACAGGGTATTCCGTTTAAAAAAAAAGAAAAAAAAATTATTATATATTTTAGAAAGTTTGGCGTAGAATTTTGAACATCCTGTATGATTTACGATTTTCATATGTATAGCAAAGTAAGTACAGACCATCTAAGGTAAATACCTAATATAGTTTTGATTTCAGAACAGTTCTTGTACTTTTAATATTTTTTTAAGAGGAGCTGAAGAATATATATTTTTGCTTTATTTTTTAATATCTCTGAAACTATCAAAACATATTTATTCATATTTTAGGGTTATGTAAAGTTATCTGAAAGAAATCCAAAAACGCAATAATATACAGGGTGTTCCTTTTAAAAAAAATCATCCAGGTCCGTTCACACTTTTTTCAGCCACCCTATAGAAGTTAAAATATTTTCCTTAAATATATCCTGATACATACTTTAGGTTTGCACTTAAACAAAATTCTCAAGTTTTTTATTCTAGGAGCTACAGATGCCCGACGCACTATTGCCGGACCCTGTATAAATGTATATGTCTGTACACATTTATCGAAAAGCCTACTAAATGATTTTTGAAATAATTGGTATCATTAATAATATTTCTATTAATTTTATCGACGTCTTCAGTGTAGCCTTTGACATTGGCCATGACGCCAGCAGTGCAGTAGTCTGCTTCTATATAAACAAGTCGCAGCGAAAGCTTTTGCCAGTTTATCGCTGTAGTCGCTCTCAGACAAAGCTATAATCGTTCAACGCAAGTGAAAAGTTCAAAAGTATATTGTGTGTTATTATTTATTAATCAAAATGTACACAAATCCGTTCAGTCGTACTCACAGCCACATTCGTCAAGTCATCGACAAATTCTTCCACATCAATTATGATAAAAACCAGAAGAGTATGAGCAGGCATTCATCCAACAATTCCATGTGTTCGAATGATAGCAGTTCTAAGAAATTCATGAAGAATAACGCCAGGATGATTTTATCAGTTAAATGAGTGCCCAAACTTGTTTCTCTATGAAAGTGGATCTAATTTGAGAAATGGATTTTAAAGATAAAAGGTAGGTCTTCATTTTTAACTCATATTTGTTTAATTTTATTTAATTCACATATACTTTTTGCAATAAAGTTATTTAACAAATTACTAATAATTTGTTTGTTATTGTTACAGAATTCTTTGAAGTCTCTTTATGGAACTCAGGTTGCAACAGAAACCACTTGGAAGAGTGTACTACTGACTCTTATGAAAATGTTTATGAAGTTTATATATAACACATAATTGTATAAAGATTTCAGAGATGAATTTAATATATGTACAGTTGTTACATTCCCGATTTTATTAAGATGTATACATATGTTTTATTACAGTAATTAAGTAAAATAAATTTATATGTATTTTATTTAAAAAAAACTATTGTGTATTATTTATTTAATCTTTCATAAATCTAGAAAAATATATTAAAAAATATTTTTATGTTAAAAAAAGCAATTCGGTAAACTTTTATAAATAGTAACAATGATAAAAATAAAATAACTTTAAATTAGAATTATTCTAATAAAATTTATTTAAGTTTAGTTAGTATCAGACATATTTCGCACCTATTTGATTTTACTAAAGTTAGTAAACAAAACAAATTATTTAATTAAGTTTATTTGTTGAATTAAATTATTCTAAATTCATTATCAAATAAAATAAATACCAAAGAGTTTTAATAAAAATAATATACAGTATGGCATAGATTTTATCAGACTGGTTTACTAGCCACATTATTATTTATGCATTCATTCATTAATTTTGTTCAAAGAAAAAGTAAAGAGAATTATTAGTATAATCAAGTGCAAATAAATTTATAAGGCATCTAACTAAATCAGTAGTGGTAAATAATTATTATTTGTTCATATTATTTTTTTAACATTCAAATTAAAATGTAATGGCATAGTATACACTCACCGCCCGGCGCGGCGGCAGGAAAAATGGGCACAGTTTCATGTATTTTAAAGTTTTATATATTATATTGTGTTCTAGTGGACCGATTTTGGTGATATTTTAAGCAATTTGTAGCTAAATTATTTGGCTTTTAGTACATCTTTCTAAATTAAAAATGAAAGTTGCCATCTGTAAATTATACGAGGGAAAACAAAATATTGATATTTTGTTGAAAGTTTGAAACATCCTGCGAAGTACGCTAAAAAAGCAAAGAATTTAAAATAATTTTATTATCTAACTACGTCTTTTTTTGAGA
The DNA here is from genome assembly GCF_002938485.1 of Sitophilus oryzae. Taxonomy (NCBI): domain Eukaryota; kingdom Metazoa; phylum Arthropoda; class Insecta; order Coleoptera; family Curculionidae; genus Sitophilus; species Sitophilus oryzae. The sequence goes on from NW_022146409.1 coordinate 1,688,061, forward strand.
GTTTGTTTTTTGATTCATCTCAGGAGCTTTATTTTTTGGGAGTTATTCGTTTTTGAAGAAGACACAAATATTTTTTTGTATTTTTTACTTTAAAACTATGCCTTTGCTATTGGTAGTCAACAGACCTTTAAAATAGGGTTTATGATTTAAGTAATGTCACTGAAAAATCATATTTATTATTGTCGGTTGGGCAATAACTCTAGCATATACCCTAAAAGGGGTAACTTCGACAGCGGGGATAACCTCGACATGTATATTATAATGCTTTTTTTCAGGTTTTTGTTGTTTTTCAGGTTATCCAAAGTTTTTCTATTGTTATTGTTTTCTTTAATATTTTTTTGTATTATAATTTTGTTTTATTTATTTACTTTTATTATTATTTTTTAGTTTGCTTTAGTTTTTCTCTTTGTTTCACTCTTTTTTAGTTAATTTTTGTTGAAGATGCCGCGCACCTACGTCAAAAAGTGGATCAAGTGTGTCATCTGTGGAAAGTGGGTTTGTGGATATTGCAACGGTGGTTCCAAACAAGTGAGATACGAATGTCCTCCATGTTTCGACGATGATTAGAATTTCGTTCCTAGTGTTTGGTTTGTTTTTTATGTTTTAAACTTGTTATAAATGTTGTGTATTTATGTTTTTTACTTTGTTCAAAGAGTTTTAGTTAAGTTAAAATAAAGTATTTTAAGTTCTGTTAGTTCAGATGCAAAATGTGCTAGGTAGATATACCAAAGTTTCTGAAAATAGATGACTGTATTTTTTTGTTTCTTTTGTCTAATTTAGGCCTATAAACTATTCCCTAATGTTTCCAGTTAATAATTCATAATAATTTTTTTTTTTTTTGGTGTCGAAGTTGCACCGGAGACGTCCAACTTCGACTTCATGTAGAATTAAGCATGGTGACGAAGTTACCCCAGATGCGGGGTAACTTCGACACCAAAAAATAAAATACAAAAAGTAGAAGGAGGGGCGGGGGGGGGTGTTGTTTGTTCGGCTATGAAGAACAAAGGCTTTAATTGTTACGACGACACATAAGTTACGGTTCTCAAGACAATAGTTTTCTTCACAGAGCACGAAATACAGCTGAAACCTGTTGAAGTTACCCCGTTTTACGGTACATATGATTTTAAGTACAAAAGTTGATTTCTACCATGATCAATTAAAGCAACAATAGCCGATACTTCAGAACTTAAAACCATCTCTACTATATTATAAGTGTGTTGATGAGAGGACCCAAAATCAATGCTAAAATTGCTGTAAAGCGTAACTGTCTTATTCGAAAGCGAATGTCTCCAACAAAAATAAAGCTATTGAGATGAATCAAAAAACAAACTATCGGGAAAAGACGTACCTAGATGACAAAATTAATTTTAAATTCCTTGGTTTGTTAACATATTCGACAGAGTGTTTCAAACTTTAACAAAAATATCGTTTTGTTTTACCTCGTATAATTGACAGATGGAAACTTTTTTTAGTTTAGAAAGGGATACTAAAAAGTAAAATAATTTGGCTGCAAATTGCTTAAAAAATCATGAAAATAGGCCCACTAGAACAAAATATAATAAACATTAAAATACTTCAAAATTTTAAGGTTGCCGTTTTTTTCGAGCCTGTGAGTATAGCTTGCTATTACTTACCTCCACATTAGTTTACTTTTGCTAATTAAGTAATATTTAGACATAAGATATGATTGGCAATAGTTACATTATTTAATGACAGTAGCTATATTTACTATGTTTGTGTGTCTAAGTATACTTATTAAAACAGCCTTCTAAGTCATTTTCGAAATAGGTAGTTAACAAATGTCGTCTAATAATTAAGAATAAAGAGAGAGAACTAAAAACGCATGGCTTGTGTTATACACATATCATTAATAATATTTCTAATTATATTTAGAGACGACTATATTATCTTCAAATGTAGTCTTTGACATTGAGCATGACGTCATTGCAATAGTCTGCTTCTAGATTAATAAACCTGACGCAGCGAAAGCTTTTACCAGTTTATCGCTGTAGTCGCTCTCAGACAAAGCAACAATCGCTCAAATCAAGTAAAAAACTTAAAAGTATAATGTGTTATAATTATTCATCAAAATGTACACAAATCCGTTCAGTCGTACTCACAGCCACATTCGTCAGGTCATCAACAAATTCTTCCACATCAATCATGAAAAAGACCAGAAGAGTATGAGCAGGCATTCATCCAACAATTCCATGTGTTCGAATGATAGCAGTTCTAAGAAATTCATGAAGAATAACGCCAGGATGATTTTATCAGTTAAATGAGTACCCAAACTTGTTTCTCTATGAAAATCGATCTAATTTGAGAAATGGATTTTAAAGATAAAAGGTAGGTCTTCATTTTTAAGTCATATTTGTTGAATTTTATTTAATTGGCATATACTTTTTGCAATAAAGTTATTTAACAAATTACTAATAATTGGTTTGTTATTGTTACAGAATTCTTTGAAGTCTCTTTACTCAGGCTGCAATACAAACCACTTGGAAGAGTGTACTTGGACTGGCTCTTATGAAAATGTTCATGAAGTTTATATATAACACATAATTGTATATAAGATTTCAGAGATGAATTTAATACAATAAGTTGTTGTATTCCCGATTTTGTTAAGATGTATTTATACATGTGTTTTATTACAGTAAAATGAGGGAAATAAATTTATATTTTATTTAAAAACTATTGTGTATTATTAACTTAACCTTTCATAAATCTAGAAAAATATATTAATAACATCTTTTTATGTTAAAAAAGCAATTAGGAAAACTTTTATAAATAGTAATAATTCTAAAAATGAAAAAACTATAAATTATAACTACATATTCTAATAAAATTTACCTAAGTATAGTATAGTGTCACTGACAGATTTGTCACCTTTGTGATTTTACTGAATATAATAAACAAAGTAGTCAATCAAGTTTATTTGATCAATGAAAGCATTCTAAATTTATTAACAAATAAAATGAATACTAAAAAGTTATAATAAAAATAAAATAGATATGGTATACATTTTACTAGCGACATTAATATTTATGACATTTCTTCATTAATTTTGTTCAAAGATAAAATAAAGAGAAGTAGTAGTCTGATCAAGTGCAAATAACTTTATAGGCATCTAACTAAATCAGTAGTGTTAAATATTATTTTTTTATACTATTTTTTAACATTGAAATTAAATACACATATAGTTTCCATGTGTTATAATATAATTTCATGTGTTCTAATGCCTAATCAGCAGTTCTAAAAAATTCATGAGGAACAACGCCAGAATGATTTTATCAGTGAAATGAGAGTGGCAACTTGTTTCTGTATGCATTCGAATTTAATTTGAGAAATGGATTTTAATGGTTAAAGGTAGGAGTATTTTTATATTATTAGTTTTTTCAGCAATGAATTTTCCTATTCTTAATAGAGATAGAATAGACATTGATGTTTTCTGAATAAAATTGTGAAATAGATTACTGATAATTTTTTTATTGTTACAGAATTGGTTGAAAGCTTCTCATGGTACTCATACTGCAATACGAACCTCATAAAATGTACTATGGTCGATTCGTGTAGGATTGGCGAGTCTATAGATAATACATAATTATATAAAAAAATTACAGATGTATCTTATGACATCAAGTTTTTGTGTTGTCCATACTGATAATGGTTATAATAATGTACAGTAAAAATAATTTTTTATTTAAAAACAGTTTTTTATTTAAGAAACATAATAAAATTAAATAGCTTCTAAACACAGACTTTTTGAGTTGAGAACCTAGACATGCCTATGCATAATATTATTAATTTTATCTAAATACATAAATATAAAAAAAAAAATTTGATGTTTTAAGATAAAAATCAGTTAAGGAATAATTAACAGTTTAAAAAAAGAAATAAAAATTTTTTAATGGTATTTTTCATTAGTGTCATAAAAACAAAAGATCGATATTGCAAAATCTACATTTTTTCCCAATTTATTTACCAAAATACATAGCCAAAAAGTACTGGTTACAGTAATATACAGGATGGTCCAAACTGTATTCCCGAAACTTTGGCAGTATAATATATTCTGCAGATAAAAATAAATTAAAAAGTCTGTATAAATATATGTCCTCAAATGCTTAGTTTTGGAGATACAGGGTGTAGAAGTTTCATTTTTATTTCGATTTTTTCCAAATAATTTCTAAGTAAACGTCAATATTTGGATGAAAATTGGTTTCTGGGAGTTTTCTGATATGAGGAATTTGATTTTGATGTTAAAATGATTCCTCTTTGTAGGGGGCGCCATCTACACGTGTTTTAACTATTTTGAAGAGTAATAACTGTACCTCCGTACCCGTATAAAACTACTGAGTCAAAAAATCGCTACGAGCAACCGTGCTCAAGATATTTAGAATGGAAATAGTCTATACATGTCATTATTGACAAAAAATAAACACCTTAAGTAGATATTTATTTGATTGAAATAATAAATTTGGGAAATTTTTATTTTATTTAAATTAATCACATTTTTTTCTGCGAAAAACAGTTTCTGTTGAACTTTTGGCACAAAACCATTTAAAATTTATGATTTCAGTCGAACATAATATTTAGTAATCATGTTTAATTTATGTCAATAGTGACAGGTATTGATAATTTCCATTCCAAATATCCCAAGAACCATTACTTGTAGCGATTTTTCCCAAGAGATCTTTTTTACGTAAAAAAACGTATATTTTCGTCGTAAATGTATATTTTTTTACTCAGTAGTTTTATACAAGTACGGACGAAAAGCTTTTACTCTTCAAACCAGTTAAAAAATATGTAAGTGACGTCCTCCACAAATAGGAGTCATACTGACATCAAAATCAAGTTTTTCATGTCAAAAAACTCCCATACACTAATTTTCATCCAAATATTGACATTACTTCAGAAATTATTTAGAAAAAATCGAAATAAAAATGATATTTCTATACCCTGTATCTCCGAAACTAAGCATTTTAGGACATACATTTATACGAACTTTTTTAGTTATTTTTATCTGCAGAATATGCTGCCGAAATTTCCGGAATACAGTTCGGACCACCCTATATAATACCCTAAATACGGCTTCCTTATAAATTAGAAGACTCTTTATCAAAAGCTAAATATATTTTTTAAACAAACACATATATTATTTATTATTAAACCATGCAAAAAAAAATATTTTATTGGTATTACATATTTTAATTCAGTAATCTTTACAAAATCTCGTACACCAGTAGATTTTTGCTTAGTACCCTGTAACATTAAAAATTGTTTAGATTGTAATAATAAATAGCTATTTCAGAGGCAATATTGACCAAAATTAAAGATATACACAAGAGGGCAGCTGATTCTAACACACTGATTAATACAGAATACAAAAAAAAATAAGACTTAAATTACATTCAAATTAAAAAAATAACATATAGTCACATATCATACAGATTATAAACTTTGTTTTTACTTTATTGTTTTATGTGGTTCCAGTTTTCGGAATCGGGCACTAAAAAGCTAGGTTACTAGTTTGCGCACATAGCACGCCCACTTACGGCCTCTAAAATTGTGCACAGCTTCTGACCGGCACAGTTATTAGAGAGATATCGGAAAACCGAATAGCGTCATGCAGTATTTACGCGTACCTTATCATGGTTACTATCAAGTTACGATATGCGCGAGTCAATTTTTAACGCAACACCCGCTAATAACGTTACCGCCTGACGTAATTTGCGGATCAATTACACCAAGCGCTGTTTCTAAATGAAAAAGAAATGCCCTTAAATGGGCATGTGCGGGTATTTGACAACCGGGGCCGGCCGGCGAGATATTTTATTTTAGGTTATGTTTGAATTGTTTTGAATTATTACATTGGTTTTATTAGGTAATTTGGTATTTAAGTAGCTGGGATTAGTTTTAATTAAATAAATATGGCCCAAAATATGGATTCCACCTCTTCCAATATTAAAGAACCTATAAAGAGGCTTAGCTTTACAGCAGATGATCACTTAGCCCTTCTAAGAGAATTTGTTGCTTGTTGCCCTAAATCCACTGGCAGACGTTGAACAATAAAGCACTGGAAATAAGCACTTTAGCTCTTTAGTTTTAAAATACCTAGTAAACAAAACAATTTCAAAGTTAGGTTAAGTTTAAATAGCGGACGCGACGCGAACAGAATTCTTTCCGATCCGATAACTATAAATGAAGAGAGTTAATACCAACTCACGTAAAGGAAATAAGACCTGGCCTTATTAACGTCAATGCACGCTATTCGGTTTAGCAATATCTCTCTATTATGCTGTTTATTGTTATTTTACGCCAGTTTATTTTTGCGCACAAGAAATTTTACTCGTTTGGACATCTTCATAAAAAACAATTTTCGTAGCACGAATTAGGGATAAGATTTTTATCTGTATACATATAGTATACCTAATCTGTGATATAGTATACTTAAACATTTACTTTACACAGAATGTCTCCGGATTGTCTTTAGAAGAGGAAAACCTTTTTTATTATTGATATTCTGAAAAAAATACATTGTTCATAAAACCATAAAAACGGTCTCATGGAAGAAGCAAGGATCTCCATTTCTTAACCCACAAGCTGCTATTAAGAGTGATACACAAACAGGAATGGTGAGGTTGACTGGGAAAGCGTATGAGAAACCTTGGATCATGATTTTGCAAGCGAATTTTCCGAAAATGTAGACGAAGTAGTAAGCGAGGATGTAGATCATCATGACGTATAGTGCGCTTTAGAACGCGTGTTCTAAAATGGTTAATCCTCTTTATACTTTTCCAAATTTCCATACCGTTTTAGAGAGAATTAAAAAAAAAACATGAATATATAGTTGAATTTTTCTTTCAAGACCTAAAAATCAAAACGCCGTTCTATGGTAGTTTTTGATAGAATGTTGTTGATAGAATTTTGATTAAAGTCGTATTTCTTGCTGTTTTAAAATGTTAAAAACGAACAAAATTTATTTATTTCAATACTACCGTATAGGGTGATAATAGATTAAATAGATATTAAATAGATATCGCAAAATATGATACTTTAACAACAGCAAAAATATGACGTTAATCAAAATTATTAATAAGCATCTATCAAAAAATGAAATCGAAATTATATTACCATAGAAACGCCTTTTGATCTATAGGAGACTATAGGGCATTTTTAGAAAAAAAATCAACCATGTTTTCATGTTTTTTTATTTTTTCTAAAACAGTATGGAAATTTGGAAAAGTATAAACGGGATAAACCATTTTAGAACAAGCAAAAGATTTTATGAAGAAAGCATTTTTCTCAAAATGCCAATAATAAAAAAGTATTTCCTCTTGTAAAGACAATCCGGTTACATACTGTATATTAAAATAACATGCAATCATTGATTATTATACATTTACATTAACCATTTATTGTTTTGATACCGTCGTTTGGGGTGAAATTGATCTCCGGGGGTGAGACTGATCACTAGGTTGCATTTTTATTAATTGAAATGTAGCGCGCGAATCGTCGCGCGTCGGTTCGTTTAATGTACCGCCAAGTGTGTTTAGTAGAAATATGACCTAAGGGAATGTGTAGAGGGTGGGTCAAATTCGACGCTTTTAAATGGAAACACCCTTTTCTATAGGAGATAGACAAAAACTAATATCGGTGTCTGAGCTCAATTTTTGTCAAAAACATGATGGTGAAAACCGCATATCGATATCTGTTACCGTTTCGGAGTTACGAGGTGTTTTTCAAAAATATGCATTTTTAACAAATCTCTGTAACTTTTTTCCTATGAAAAATGTTGTATTTTTATGAAAACATTTCCAAAGCACCTTTTTACGTAGAATTTAATGGTTTAAGTATATTTTTTTAAAAATTAATAATTTAAGAATTATCACCAGAAAATTTGATTTTATATATGGGACACCCTGTATATTTTTAATTTATTGAAAAGAATTTAAAATTACCTTTCCAAAAATATAACACACTTGAGATTTTGCTCGATTCCTCTTCCAGATATAGAGTATATAAAAATTCGCCCGCTTTAAATAAGTATAGGCTTTGAACGGCACCGGCTGTAATACAAAATCATTCTAGCTGTGAGCATCAGTTAAAACGAAAATAATATTTGCAATGAGAGATAGAGAATTTTATAACAATTTAAAATATATTTAACCAACATCAACACATTTAAACTATATCTAATAACAATAAAAATAATTAGCAAACCAAGAGATGAGATTTTGCTACAGGTGTTCGACATATCAACCGTCTTCTGTTATGGACAGACGTGGCAGTTTTTGAACATTTCTCGCGGAATTCATTAACTCAGTGGGGGTGAAAGATACCCTCTCATAACTGCTAAGTATTTCTAATTCTTGTCTAAATTATACCGAAAAATAAGGGACATTTATTCTTCTGCAAATATATCAATATGATTAGATCCATGGGCGCTAAGTCAGGCGACCTCGACGGCCAACGGCTGGGATCTTGGTTAGCTATTCAATTATTCATGAAATTGGCTGCAAAAATTTGCTGATAACTTCAGCGTTCAGAGACGGTGCGTCGTCTTGCTGGAAAAATATGTTTTCGAGTTCCATTAAGGGCATATCATCAATAAGGGGTTCAAAGCCTACTATGCTATTTTTAAAAGTGGCGAACTTTTAAAAATTCTGTATTTCGAAGGGGATTATAACAAAATATCAAGTGTGCTATATTTTTGAAAAGACAATTTTAAATTCTTTTTTGTTAATTAAAAATATAGAGGGTGTCCCAAATAAAAAATCAATTTTTCTGTTGATAACTCTTAAATTATTAATTTTAAAAAAATTATACTTAAACCATTAAATTCTACGTAAAAAGGTGCTTTGGAAATGTTTTCATAGAAATACAAAATTTTCCATAGCAAAAAGTTACAACGATTTGTTAAAATGCATATTTTTGAAAAACACCCCGTAACTCCGAAACGGTAACAGATATCGATGTGCGGTTTTCACCATCATGTTTTTGATGAAAATTGAGCTCCAGACACCGATATTAGTTTTCGTCTATCTCCTATAGAAAAGGGTGTTTCCATTTAAAAGCTTCGAATTTGACCCACCCTGTACAGGTCACGTCGTTAAATCGCTGTTTTTGGTCAAAAAAATACATTCAAATTGTTTAAGTGTTTTTGCTTTCATTTACAACTTCTAGAACCAAACCAAACCAAACTTCTAGAACTTTGATTTGTAAGTCAAATTCTGATATAGTAACGAACACATTGATTACATGGCGCTATTTGTTAATGTTTCTGCAAGTCATATTCCGAAATTTAGTTATTTCCGATCGTGAATAATTATAATAATAATAATAATAATAATATTATATTTAATAATAATAATAATACAACTGAATGAAGCTATGATATACTATTTGATATTTAACAAATATTATTCTAAATATTATCTATAGGATGAAGTACCTAGATGTGTAACATCTGTATGTGCTTTAAAGGTATAATGAAACTTTATTTTATTTTAAAGGATATTCCATAATATCAAAACTTTACATAATCAAAATAAGTGGTAAAAAAAAGGTGCTAGCGAAAATAAGCTGTCCAAAAAATAAAAGAATGACCAAGATATACAACCATTAAACATACTTAAATAAAGTGATTTACAAAAATAGTACACCACAGTTAGACAAAATACCTTTCAAATTGATTGTAGTTTCCATATATTATATTTTTGCTTAATAATTTAACTTGTTTCAGTTTCACAAAATTTCTCACCTCCAATGGCAACAAATTATATAGCTTAGGCCCGAAATAAGTAACATACCTTAAATTAAGGTTATTGGTACTCATTGGTAATCTGATTTGTTTAGTTTGTCGAGTTCTGGTTTCATAAGAATGGTCGATTAGAGGTTTTAAATCAGCTCGAGAATGTATATAAGAACAAACTGTGAAAATGTAAATTGTTCTAACATTAACAGTTTCCCTATCAAATAGCAAGTGTGTAGGAAAAAGTCTGTTTTTTCTATAAATTATTTTTAAAATATATTTTTGTATTATATTTAATTTATATAAGCTGCTTTCATAAAGCCCTCCCCATACCAAAATACCATACCTTATTATTGATTCCACAAGAGCTTTATAAATCATAATTAGGATGTTTTTATTTAGAAAGTCTCTCAAAAGGTAAAATTTATGAACTAATTTACGAATTTTCCTGGATATGTAATCAATATGAGGTTGCCACTTCAAAAATGTATCAATCACAATTCCAAGATATTTTATTGATGGAGTTTCTTTAATAGAATAATCGTCAATTGCAATGGTGCTATATTGTGGTCTGTTTGCCCTTGTGAGTGAGAACGCTATGTATTTGGTTTTTTCTAAATTCAATGTTAATTTGTAATTTTGAAGCCATATTTTTACTTTTGTCAAACAATCTATTGTTTTAGTTTTTACATCTTCCCAGCTATCTCCCGAAACAACCAGGGCTGTGTCATCTGCGTAAGATATAGTTAGACGATTGATAGATAGTTTTAATAAGGAGTTTATATATAGTACAAAAAGTATTGGTCCTAACAGTGTTCCTTGTGGAATTCCAATTTTAATTTTTTGTTGGTCGCTTAAGGTTTGATTATTTAACCTCACCATTTGCAAACGGTCCGATAAGTAACTCTCTATTATGAGGTTATACTAGGTAACTCTCTATTATGAGGTTATACTTTAATTTGTTCGAAGGGGTCAGATTAATCGCTTAGTACGGGCGAGATTGATCATTGAATGATCAATCTCACCCCGTGAACAATCTCACCCTGCGAGTCAATTGTGGTTTGTGGTAAAACAAGAATAAACTGTTGGTATTTCTTTCTTGTTTTTGATTCAGAAAATAAATATTTAGTTTGAAAATCTAATCTTGTATTTTTTCACATCGCAGCAATCATTATTATTCAACCAAACAATCTCACCCCAAATGCTAAAAAACAGGGCCTATTTTTCATCTGGTCGGGCTCTAAGGCCCAAGCAAAAATTCGGGCCCTCTTTTCCAATAAAATTCAAAAATTCTTTTGTTAGTTTGGGTTAAAAAAATAAAACGTTATTTTTAGATTGGGGAATCGCCGGTGCCGGTATCTTTGATATAAATTTATAAATAATTTTAAAAAATGCATTAATTATATCAATCTAAAGCTTATTTCATTTAATTCTATTTTCCTTATCAGAGGTAACTGTTTTTTTTCTGCTGTGTAAATTTATATTTGAAATTATGAATATTTTACAACCTTTAACGGACCCCCCAGACACCATTATGGGCCTTATGGTAAAATAGGCCCTGCTAAAAAATCCTATAAAATTTAAACCATGACTTTAAAATAGACAGGGGTTAGATTAATCAGTTTCTATGTAGGTATACGCTTATTCAATGCATTAAATAAAACGTGATCAATCATACCCCACACGTAGTATGAGATTGTTCAGGACATTTTGTTCGTTCCAGGCCTTTAATATATTTTTTTCAAATTTTCTGATTATTTGGTGTTATTCCCATCACTAACATGTATCGAAAAAACTCATTTACAAAAATAAAATTTTACACAATTACCAAATCTCGGCTAAAAACTTTTTCTTATGATCAATTTCACCCCAAACGACTGTAAATATATTTTTTTTAAATTATGTAGCCTGTACTAAAGATTTACTAAATATTAATTATATTATTGCTACTACTTAATAGCAATACACATTAAAAGATCTTTCTAATTGGTTTTCAGAATAACAAACCAACATGTAATAATTCAATTAAACAATACAAGAAAAACATATAGACTGTTATGTATACCTATCATTAATATTATTTCTACTATTTTTATTGACGTCTGTCTTCGACTGTAGCCTTTGGCATTGACCATGACGTTAGCAACAGGCTGCTTCTATACATATAAACAAGCTGCAACCAATGCTTTTACCAGTTTATTGTTAAAACTTCTCTCACGAAAAGCGGCAATCGTTTAACCCTAGTAAAAATTTTAAGAGTGTAGTGTGTGTCATTGCAATAAAATTATTAATCAAAATGTACACAAATCCGTTCAGTCGTACGCACAGCCGAATTCGTCAGGTCATCGACAAATTCTTCCAAGTGAATCACGAAAAAGACCAGAAAAGTATGAGCAGATATTCATCCAATAATTCCATGTGTTCCAACGATAGCAGCTCTAAGAAATTCATGAAGAATAACGCCAGGATGATTTGGTCAGTGAAATGAGTATAAAGTACTGTTGCTGCTCTATGATATTTGATCTATGTTGAGAAATGGAGTTCATGGGTTAAAAGTAAGTGTTTTGTTATTATTACTTGTTTCAGTACTCACTTTTATTCACTTTAGTTAATAGAAATATTTTTTAAATAAAATTATTGAGTCATCATCATCATCATCATTGTCAGCTTATTCAACCATTTCCAATTATTGTGTAGCCTCCCTCGCGTACTCTCTTTGTGAGGGAGGCTACACCATAATTGAAAATGGTTAAAAATTATTAAATATGTTAATAAAAAAATGTTTTTATTGTTACAGAAATATCTGAAATTTCCTTATGGTGCTCAGATTGGAATTCAAACCTCTTAAGTGGAGGAACTTGGATTGGCTTGTGTTGGAATAGTTATGAAAATTATATGTATATAAAACACAATTATATATTAAAAGATATGTATTATGACATCATGTGGTTGTATTGTCAACTATTATACCGATCATGTATACAGGGTCCATCTGTAGCTGTTAGAATAAAAAAATTGTAAATTTTGTTTAAGTGCAAACCTAAAGTATGTATCAGGATGTATTTCAGAAAAATATTTTAACTTCTATAGTGTGGCTCAAAAAAGTGTGAGTGGATTTGGATAATTTTTTTAAATAGAACACCCTGTATATTATTGCATTTTTAACTTCCTTTCTGATCACTGTACATAATCCTAAGATATGGGTAAATATATTTCGGTAGTTTCAGAGATATTAAAAAATTAATCAAAAATATATATTTTTCGACCCTTCTTAAAAAAATTATTAAAAATACAAGAACTGTTCTGAAATCGAAACTATATTAGGTATTTACTTTAGATGGTCTATGCTTACTTTGCTATAAATATGGTAATCGTAAATCATACAGGATGTTCAATATGCTACGCCAAACTTTCTAAAATATAAAATAGTTTTTCTTTGTTTTTTTAAATAGAACACCTTGTATATTATTGTTTTATTATATGGAGAGTTAAAAAATGAACATTTTTTGTATTTAAAGTTTTTCAAAAATTTTAATAGTTTTGCAGATACACGCAGTATTATTTTATATGGCGCATTCAATGGTAAAATACGAGAGAAAAATCATTGGGTACCTAGCTTTGATAAAAATTTACTGTGGAAAATGCCATATGAAATATAATACCGCGAATATCTGCGAAACCGTTAAAAAATTTGAAATACTCTAAATACAAAAAATGTTCATTTTTAATTCTCCATCTACTGAAGAAATAATATACAGGGTGTTCCATTTAAAAAAAAGAAGAAAAATTATTTTATATTTTAGAAAGTTTGGCGTAGAATTTTGAACATCCTGTATGATTTACGATTTCCATAATTATAGCAAAGTCAGTACAGACCATCTAAAGTAAATACCTAATATAGTTTGGACTTCAGGACAGTTCTTGTATTACTAATAATTTTTTTAAGAAAAGCTCAAAAATTTATAATTTTTATTTATTTATTAATATTTATCTCTGAAACTATCAAAATATATTTACTCGTGTCTTAGGATTATGTAAAGTGATCTGAAAGGAAGCCAAAAATGCAATAATATACAGGGTGTTCCATTTAAAAAAACACATCACGATCCACTCACACTCTTTTGAGCTACCCTATAGAATTTAAAATATTTTCCTGAAATACATCCTCGTACATACTTTAGATTTACACTTAAACAAAATTTTCAAGTTTTTTATTCTAGGAGGTACAGATGCCCGACGCACTATTGCCGAACCCTGTATAGTAAAGTTAAATAAATATATATGTTCATTTAAGAAACATGATTGTTTTTTGTAAATTATTTATAAATATAGCGAGGAGTAAAGTACAATGATATGATATTTCTTTTATTAAAATGAATATACATATATACAGGGTGAGTTTTAAATAAGTGCAAATATTTTTATAGGTGGTATATTTTGACCCAAATATCTATGAGGGCTTTTTCGCAGAAAAAATGAAACTGTGGAATTTTTGGAGAAAAAAAATTAAAAATGTATTCGATAGTAGCTTAAGTTTACAAGAGAGAAATGTCCAGCCGCTCTCAATTTTTTTTTGAAATTTTTAAAATAATATATCTGGGTTATTTTAGACTTATATAAAAAACGGTAAAGAGAAAATATGTTTCTTTTATCGAAATATACCGGTCATGTAATTGGACTTTTTTAAGACTCACTCTGAAGATATACAGAGTGAATCTTAAATCAAGTCCATAATAATCGAGACACTTTGAAAATTTCTAATAAAAAAAAATATTTTGCTTAAATTTTAAGACCACTGGATCTTTTCTGTTTTTTGTTTAAGAAACTTTAGCATGCAGACTAAAAGGATAGAATCTTCTTTACTATTGTAAATATTAATTTTTCCCGAAAACGACAAAAGGATCTATAGCTTCCTTCAAGAAAAAGTTCTGCTGTATTACGTTGTTCAAATGTCAACAATTAGCACGATTAGAACAAAAACTGCTTAATTCCACTTAAGTACCACAAGTGAGTTTTTGGTACCATTAAATAAACATAGAAATATATCGTAAAACATGCTTTTCCATTATAAATATATCAAGAATAGTTTCTGCCATTATTTTAGATATATTTTTCTAATATAATAAATTGGATGAATTAGCATTTACTTCACGGTATAAAATGTGATTTTCTTGCAGTGACATTCCTGACGTTTTATTTCAAAATTCGTCATTGTCTATACCACTTTCAAGAATAATATTTTTTCTTAAAGGACAATTTATAAAATATTTTCTATCGCAGCTCATTCTTGAATATAGTAATAATGTAGAATGTAGAATGTTTAGGAGGGGAGTTAATCACCGCGATCTTATAGTTATAATGAGTTATAACTCATCATACAGTCTCAGAGCTTTAACAAAAGCCAATATCTGAGACGGCCAACAGAGGCCACATCCTTAACATCAACCGTACCAAAGTTCATGGCACAAATGGTCGTCGTCTCGGTGCACTCAGTGATAAGGTGTTCTGGTGTTTCCCCATTTTCCCCACAGAATCTGCATTCGCCGTTGTTTCTCAGCTTCAGCCTACTGAGGTGTTCGTTGAGGCGACAGTATCCTGTTAGAAACCCCGTGACAATACAAAGAAAACCTTTGATTTTTCTCGGTCGTAAGTTCTGAGGAACTTTTTCGAGTGTCTTAGACCGTTGGAGGACACCCATTCCAAGTTACATATGTCCAAGTTACATGAGTCTTCCAGATTCTTCAGTTCCGCTTTCAGTTGGTTCCCGTTTGGAAAACAGAACGGTTCTGGTCCAGTTAGTGGAGTGTCTGCTCGTTTCCTAGCTACATCATTTGCTTTTTCATTGCCTTCTATCCCTTGGTGAGCAGGCACCTAGAGTAGGAGGACTTTATTTTCTTTGCTTAATTTGTTGAGCTTCTCTAGGCATTCTTTGACCAACTTCGAATTGATGGTTACTGAGTTGATCGCGTTAAGTGCTGCTTGATGTTTTCGATAGTTCCTGTTTTCGATAGTTCTTATCTAAGATAAATTGTACGCATCTTTCGATAGCGTAAATTTCTGCCTGAAGGATACTGGGGTAGGTGCCCATTGGTTCGGAGTATTTAGTTTTCGACCCAAATACTCCTATCCCTGTCCCTGCTTTGGTTTTGCAAGCATCAGTATATCACGCTATGGTATGGTCTGTTATATGCTGAGTACGAGTTTCTTTCTTCCAATCCTTTTTATAACTCAATACTACAATGAGGTGTTTCTCAAAGTTATAAATTCTTGGTATGTCATCCACTGGGAGTTGGAGAAGTGGAATTTTCGTTTTGAGGGTGTTCGTAATAGTAATAATATTCATTAATATATTTTAAAGTTTATTTATTTAGTTTAATTTCTTCTATTATTTCTATGACATTTCACTAGAATTACTATCAAATTTAATACTAAATAAACATGGTTTTTAGACACGCGTGTGTTAATGAATATCAACAGCTTTCATAAATAATTAAGATGTTCGACATCAATTAAGGTTAAAGGAAATATTATAACAGAAAAAAATTATTATATGACCTTCATAGAATTCGCGCAGTAACAAGCTTAAATTATTAGCAAAAAAGATGTACCAGTTATCCAGTTTACTTGGTTTAATTTATCTATCTGTAAATACTAACTTAGGAGAAAAATAATGGAAATGAAGTCTTCATGTATTTTCCTTCTTTGAGAAGTATCTATCTATCTATCTTCTTCACAGGGTATTAGAGGATAAACTACCTTAGTTTATGTTAGAGGGATAATAATCAAACAGCACTATTCTTTGAAAAAACTAAAACAAACTGTTTTATATGCATAAAAATATTTTATTTTTACTAATAATAATGTATAATAAACCGTAATTTTAGTATTTTATTTTATTTTCTGTAGAATTTGAAAAGCGTATGAAGCATGGTAATGTTTAGCTTGCTTCTCCCTTGCGGCTCCTATCTATTGTCGAGTTATAGCTGAAGAATGGCCATCAATAAATCTGAAACAAGAAAAAAAAATAGTTAAAAATAATGTTTATACTATTAAAATACAAATACGTTCAAATTTAATTTCAATTATTAATTTTCTATTAAAATAAAAAAAAATAATAATAGATGATAATTAACTATTGAAAGTTATTTTTAAAAATACTAATATTCTCACAGACAATTTGATTGACGTCAGAGTAACATTTAATGAAACTAATATCTCAGGGTACCAGTTTTTAATTATATTTAAATACATAGTTTTGTACTACCTATTATTCATATAAATATAAGTGATTAACCCCCCTCCCACTCATTCTAAATTCTAAAAAAAATTCTACCTCATTATGTCTCTAGATATACATTTTTAATATTTCTCCTAGATAATTTAATCTTATAATTTTATTCGACTAGAAAATAGACGGTAACTAGGAAAAAACAAATACATATAAAATATTATAGACAAACAAATAATTTTTTTGAAACGGAAAATTTTCAAAAATTGTTACTTATTTTTACATGTATCTGTAAAAAAATTAGATTTATTTTTTAAGATACCCACAATTATAATTATTTTCAATTTTATATTTATTTTAAAATATTTTATAATTTGTCAAACTTTTAGTAAAAAGCAACATAAAACAAGACGATGAACTTTTGTAATAATTAGGCAAATCTATGTCTTTATCATTAGATTGTAAAACCCACATATTCTGCAACAAAAAGCTTTAATCTGCTTTTTAGTACTTGTTAATGATGATATTGGTAATTTTGTGAATTTGGGAGTAAAATTATGAAATTAAAGAAATACACGGGTGTCATTGAAATGGTGTAAAAAAATCGGGTGGTGATAGTACTTCTAAAAATAGTAAAAAAAAGTTCCCTTAAGTATAGGGCGGAAAATGCATATTAAGGGAGTTAGGGGCACTGAAAGCGTGAGTTTAAAAAACGGTTGTTTTGAGATTGTAGGCTTAAAAAACGAGATAAAATTTCGAAAAAAAATCCTCTGCCATAAATTTTGACCCTAAAGCAAATGGTGATACTGAAAAATTATTTGGAATCTGATATTACCATAGCCGCTGGTGCTTTTTTAATTATAGATGCATTAGCGGGTAACAAAAAAGAGAAAAAAGGAAAGGACGAAAAATGTAGGCAAGACGCTTCTTTTTGCTCCGTCAATATAATATGGCCTTACTTAGTGACCTATATTATATGCATAAGAAGAATTTAATTAATTTAATAATTAATTATTAATTTAATAAAATAGGCTGCCTTTCAAACCCATCAATTAACTCTAAACACTTTTCTCTGTTCCACTCCATAGCTAGGTACAGTTTAAAAACAGCCCAAACACAACGAACGTTTAAAACTGCCGTATCCACTGAACACCGGCCAACGAACAAATTCTTTTGAGCAAATCCCGTTTACCGACAAGCTTCGGAAAATGTTTGGCGCGTTCGGTTCGGTTCGGCGCAACGTACTGACTACACAAACTTGTTACAGCGCGCGGAGAGCTTACAACAGAGAGCTTATAATTTAAAACACATGAACGTATACTCTGTTTTTTTTTCTCAGGTAAGATTTCGACAGACGATGACAGAAAAAAGCATATGACGTCCCATACCAATCTATTTATTTTACTAAAAAAAGTTAGTAATAATTTTTAAGTTAACTATGGATGGGTTTAAATATAAATCCGTCATACGTCGTCTCTTGTTGTTTTTAACCAGTTTTATTGGTTTATTTCAAATATGACAGATCGTATTTCAATTTTATTGGTTTGACGGAACGATGAACGACAAACGGACGCCGATGCGTATGAACTCGCCTTTAGATTTTTGACGCTTGTCAAAGTCTTGCCAAATTATAGGTTATAATTTTGTGACAACTTTTGTCAAATACCCTGCGTTTTGGAAGATGATGCATTTTGATTCGTGTTATTCCGTGTGTTTTGTGTCTTTTGAAGTCAAGTGGAGGAAAAAGAAGCAGAAAGGGTAGTTTTTGCAAGGGTAGGGGGTTGTTTCGCGAATAACTTTTTTGAGGTTATTTTTTTTTCAACGTGGGTTTGTTTTTTTCAAAACTACATACTTTAGCCTACAAAAAAGTATTCTTGTTGCACATCGCCCAGAGCGATGGTTTTCGAGAAAATTGAAGTCAAATAGTTTGCTCTGATGGGTTGCTAACTGGTTAATCAATATAAACTTATGAAAGTTATGGCGGTTAAAAAGTAACCAAGTAGTTATTAAATAATTAATTGGAAAATCATAAATTTCATGATATTTTAAACATAGTATTGCTTTAAAAACGAAATAAACTTTTTTGGGTTTACTCAATGGCGATTAATACTGAAGAGCAACTGCGGCAACGCATTATGTTCTATTTCAAAGTTCTGTTCCAGTCAAATTCGGACAACACCAAGGATATTCCACAGGGTACGCAGATCGTGGAGGAGAAGATCAGATATATTGGATTATTGATTTAGGGTCAAAATTTATGGTAGAGGATTTTTTTGCGAAGTTTTTTCTCGTTTTTTAAGCCTACAATAATTTTATAACAACCGTTTATTAAATTCACAGTTTCAGTGCCCCTAACTCCCTTAATATGCATTTTCCACCCTATACTTATAGAACTTTTTTTACTATTTTTAGTACCCCACGATTTTTTTTACGCCATTTCAATGACATCCGTATGTATAGGGTAATTAAAATAACTTTCGTTGCACATCGTAATACGACCACCTGCAAACTCCATCCTACTTGAAGCTTTAATAAAATAAATTACACTTTGTATACAGTATGTCCACAGATTGTCTTTACAAGAGGAGAGAAACTTTTTTATTATTGACATTTTAAGAAAAATGCATTTTTCATATAAAATTTTGCTTGTTCTAAAATGGTTAATCCCGTTTATACTTTTTCAAATTTCCATACCGTTTTAGAGAAAATTAAAAAAAAACATGAAAATATGGTTGAATTTGAATGAAGTCCTTAAAATCAATAGGCGTTTCTATGGTAATATAATTTCGATTTCATACTTTAATTATTAGTTTTGATTAATGTCATATTAATTGCTGTTGTTAAAGTTTCACATTATCCGAAAATTATTATCAGCTAAATTAAAAAATTAAAATAAATTTTGTGCTTCCTTAACATTTAAAAGAGCAAATATTTTCGAAAATTTTCAATAATAAAAAGTTTTTCCTATTGTAATATAAAGACAATCTGGGGACATATTGTATATACATACATATGCATTTGTATACAAACCCTGTATATTAGTGTATATTATTTATTTAAACAATCAGTTTTAATTAGTTTTTTAGTTTTTTCATTCTGTTATTTACATTATTATTCTATTCCAGTTTATTTCTTGTATATTTTATGTAATAATTATAAAATGTGATATTTTTAATACATTTTATATTCAACAATCAAATAAGGATTTTAATCACTTAGTTATATTTTTTATATGCGTTAATTTAAACTTTATATCGCATAAATTATTAGTTTTTCGCTTTTTTATTTAATTTGACTAATAAAATAGCTTCTAATAGTGTATAAAACAGAACTTGCTATTTTGTTTTGTTTTGTTGTAAATATAGAAATATAATGTTTTTCAGTGATTCAAAAAAACTTCATATCAGTACAACTTCTATTTAGTTGTACAATTTTTGTTTAAATATATATTTGACGCGCCCCGTATATGTTTAAAAATACTTGCCACCTAATGAGGAAAAGTGGATTGAAAGTCTTAAGAGAAAATCTGAGAGAATTTTTTTCTAAATATTTGAGGAGTATTTATTTTCTACATCATTGGTTTGGTGTTTTTAATTCGTATAAAAATCTACGATAGAATAAGCTAAAAATCAATATAACATACCATCTATGATGGCAACCATCCATCAAATATATCCATTTTCCAAAATGCTCTCAACTGGGAGGGGTCACTTAACCACAGAAAACCTGGCACAATTGTTATTCACATGCTTTTTCGACGAACATTGCCCATTGCTTGAACTGTCTGATGCAGAATGGACATATTTGACGCTTTTGCCATGATGAATGTAGAGGAATTTGTCGATCACTTGACGCACGTGGCTGTGAGTACGACTGAAAGGATTGGTATACATTGTTTTCTTTTAAAAACACTGATAAAAACTACTTAAATTGGTATTTCGTTTGTTAACAAACTTGATGTGGTTGGTTCGAAGCTCAAAATTCAAATAAACTCCAGTGGAGGATGGACCGGTTTATGTAGACCTTTGATGACGTCAATTTGCTGTTAATGTAGTTTTTTTGTAGCTTTTTTTTAATTCGAGAAGCTTCCAGCGAAGAGGATGAAAATTTATGCATTAAGACATCCATGTGAAAAAGCACGGAGAATTTTGTTTATCCTCTTTGCGAATATAAACGTATACTTGTTTTTGCCCGCTTTTGAGCGCTCTGTTAACGTTTGCAAAGGACTTTTTAAGATGTATAAATGTTTGCATGGTGGCTCGTCCAAGTGGTTAAAAGAAATGCAATGCAAATATTGATATTCTTGAATAAAAATTGGTATTCTTTTTGTTTAAGACAATATTAAGACCTAAAAAAATAATTAACAAAAAAAAGTACATTTGGTATATGTATCAAGAGTTTTGTTGAAATAAAATTATTTAATAAGGGCACTGACATGCAAGTTTACAAATTTGATCTTAAGTAATGTCCATTTGAACTGTATGCAAGAAAACCGCCTACCGAAATCTCTTCTTTACGGTAAACTTGTAGACGGTAAGAAGAAACTGGATGGACAACTCAAAAGGTACAACGATATTTTCAATGAGATTTTAAAGGCGACCGCACATTTCCTACTATTCGATACGATTGTCTGAAACGATTATCGGATCCGATTATCTGACGCTCAAATAAACTATAGGTTATTTAACTATATTGCACACTTACGATCCGATATCGGATCGGACGTCCGAGTCGGATGCTTGGCAGTGCGCCGTACTGGTCGGACCGACAAAAAATCTGATCCGACAGCCGGAAGGTGTTCTATGCATTATTTTTGTATATTGTACGGCAAACATACGATTATTTTTGTCAGTTTTGATGCGTGAGTTGCTCAGTGCAGCCTTCTTTTGTTATTAATTAGTTATAAAAATATATACAACGGAAATATTTTGTCGGCAGTGTGTGGTAGTCGTCCGATTCAAAATCGTTTCAGATAGTCGGATCCGATAGTAGGAAATGTCAGCGCACAACATAATGCAATGGAGAAGAATTATTTTAAAGTCAGTTAACAATGACAACAAGAAAGTAAAAAGACAACAAAGTAATAAGAATTTTGAATTTCCGGAGTGCGGAAGCGAGATAACATCACGTATTGGGCTTTTCAGTCACAGAAAAACTCATGATAGAAAACGCCTTGCGTAACCATCTTGCGATGCGTCTCAAATACTCGTCAGCGAGTAATGACAATAATGATGATTATTTGAACTGGATTGATTTGAATTTATAACTTTAAATTATTTTTAATTGTTTTATGTATTTCGGATTTAACTGAATTATTTTAAGCAGAATATTTAAAATGATTTTTTATCTTTTTTATTCTATTATGTTTATTAGTTTATACATGATGGTGGAAAAATTCACTAGCACACAAAGACATACGAAACACTTGATAGTACAATACCACAAAGCATCCCCCTTTAGATTTTGACTTAAATGTCATGAAAAGAAAGTACAAGAAGCGCTCCCATGAGTTTGTTTGCGCACTAAATTCATAAAATCTGGATCCCTATATTTAATTTTTTTTTGAATATTACAGATAAATGTTTTTAATTGTAACGAATATATTAAAAATTACAATAAAATATTGTAATTTATACAGGGTCCGGCAATGGTGCGTCGCGTCGGGCATCTGTAGCTCCTAGAATAAAAAACTTAAGTATGTACTAGGATGTATTTCAGGAAAATATTTTAACTTCTACAGGATAGCTCAAAAAAAGGTGAGTAGATTGGGATGATTTTTTCTAAATGGAACACCCTATATATTATTGCATTTTTGACTTCCTTTCATATCACTTTACATAATCCTAAGATATGAGTAGATATATTTCGATAGTTTCAGATATATTCATAAATAAGTAAAATATATATATTTTTCAGCTTTTCTTAAAAAAATTATTAAAAATACAAAAACTGTCCTGAAATTAAAACTATATTAGGTATTTACTTAAGATGGTCTGTACTTAACTTAGCTATAAATACTGTAATCTTAAATCATACAGGTTGTTCAAAATCCTACGCCAAACTTTCTAAAATATAAAATAAATTTTCTTTGATTTATTAAATGGAGCATCCTGTATATTATTTTTTTAGTAAATGGAGAATTAAAAAATAAACATTTTTGTTATTTAGAGTATTTCAAAATTTTTAATGATTTTGCAGATATTCGCGGTTTTATATTTCACATGGCATTTTCCATAGCAAACGTTTATCAAAGCCACCCAGTAATTTTTCTCTCGTATTTTACCGTTGAAAAAGCCATATGAAATAATACTGCCAGTATGTGGGAAGCCGTTAAAAATTTTGAAATACTCTAAATACAAAAAATGTTCATTTGTTAATTCTCCATCTACTAAAAGGATAAGATACATGGTGTTCCATTTAAAATAACGAAGAAAAATTATTTTATATTTTAGAAAGTTTGGCGTAGAATTTTGAACACCCTGTATGATTTAAGATATTTATAGCAAAGTAAGTACAGAGTAAAGTAAACACCGATAAAACATAGTAAACATAGTTTTGATTTCAGGACAATTCTTCATTCTTTGAAAAACAAATTAAAAAAATATTTTTTTATTTATTTCTTAATATCTCTGAAACCATCAAAATTTATTCAAAAATATCTTAAGATTATGTAAAGTGATCTGAAAGGAAGCGAAAAATAGAATAATATACAGGGTGTTCTATTTAAAAAAAAGCATTCTTCCCCACCGGCGCGGCGCCGGCGCGGCGGCAGGGCACCGTTTTCCTTTTTAGGAAATATTAAAAAAAACATGAAAATATATAGTTGAATTTTTCTAAGAAAAGTGTAAGAAGTCCTATGATAATATAGTTTCGTTTTCATTCTTTGATATATTGTTATTAATAAAATTTTAATAAACGTTATATTTTTTGCTGTTTTAAAATGTTAAAGTAGCACAAAATTTATTTAGTTCAATTCTACGGAAAGGCTGATAATAGTTATTGGAAAATATGATACTTTAGTGACAGAAAAAATATGACGGTAATCAAAATTAGTAACCATCTATTAAAGAATGAAATCGAAATTATATTACCATAGAAACACATATTTTTTTATAATTTTCTCTAAAACTGTATGGACATTTGAAAAAGTATAAACGGGATTAACAATTTTAGAACAAGCAAACATTTTTTTTATGAAAAATGCATTTTTCTCAAAATTTCAATAATATAAAAGTTTTTCCTCTTGTAAGGACAATCAATATATTATTTTTTTTTAATTTATCTTACGCAATGTTTATTTGAAAAATCACAGAAGCGAAAGCCATGCCTTAATGAACCCTCCAAAGAGCTAGGGACATTATTTATTTTATGGTTGTTCATAATCAAAGAAAAAGCTTGTGGTTCATTAGAGAATTATCTTGCTGATTGCAAAGTCATGCTGAATTCTAGAAAAATGGATTTCCGTCCATTAACTTTGATTTATGCTTAAATATAAAAATTCTCCGCAAAATTAACGTCAAAACCCGATTATAAATTCAGAATATGTAAGTACCGCTTTAGAAAAAATCTGCTCGTTGTAATTTATAGGTAATCGGCCTGAGAATACAGTTATTTACAGAGGATTCCCAAACGGAAATGTTTTTGTATGCACATAACTCGATATCCAATTATATACGGAGCACTTTTAGAATAAATAATATGCATTACTAATGCAAATCACTAGTAGCATGAATGTGTCTAATTTTAAATCTAGATTTATTAAATTGATTTCCTAGAAATTATAAACTAAAAGTACATTCCGCTTAGTAACTTAGCCTATTCTTGAAAATTTAAATAAAATGTTTTAAACTACTTGATTCGGCTAACTTCGTAATGCCTAAGAGTAAATTTTTTTGCCAATCTTGTAGAACGGATGACTGATTTGGTGGAAATGAGTGGTACGGACCGAATGATCTGGAATCATTGAGACCTTCGATTTAAAAGTTGTTTATATTTTTAAATATCTTTTTAGATTTGAATCTACGTATATATTTTTTGGGGGGGAAAAATCTTTTTTTGGAGGGGAAAAATCTTGCATAAGACACCACGACAGGTGTTTAGTTGTCGAGGTAGACTACTTTAAAGGTGTTGTTGGTCCCTTTCTCTCTCACTATGTCCCTCATTATGTTTCTCACATCCTGATATTCTTGTTCAGTTTCTACCAGTCTTTCTACTACCTCATCAATATCAAATATTCTTCCTGTTGTTCTAAAGTATTATCTTCTTCTATCCTTCCATCGGAGACACTTGAACAGAGAATGTTCTACTTCCTCTTCTTCCTGGCATTGGCTGCACACAGGGGAGTTTGTTTTACCTCTCATATATGGATACTTTCCAAAGCAACCATGTCCCGATAATGCGTGGGTGAGATAGTAGTCTACCTCACCACGGGGTCAATCCAACCACTTCTTCATATTTGGAATCAGTCTGAACGTCCATCTTCCATAGGTTCCCTGTGTCCATTTTTTCTGCCACCGGGTTGTCAGTAAGTGTTGTTGTTAGCTGTAATGCTATAGAATCTACGTACATACCTAGATATTTAATTACCTTATGTAATAAGTAGGGTTCTAAGCTGCATTGAACCTTTGTTAAATGGTGCTCTTATTACGCGTCATCCGGCAGGCGCGGATATCCAAAAAACATGCGAAGATGGCCAGCTGGTACTGAATAAGCTGCGCCATTAGTGCATGACACAAATTCATATAATTTCAGAATTTGTAGACCTTTATATCAATCGAATGGTATTTGATATTTGAATGGTAGAATGATATTTTTTAACTTTAATACCTATACAAACTTGCAAATATTGTTATTTTAATACTTATTAAATTATGATTTTGAATTATATTTCATTATTTAACAAAAATCCGTATAAAATCTATTACTGCCATAGTAATGATATACAATATTTAACAAAAAATGGACATAATATTATGCAGAATACACTAGACATGGTAATTAATTTATCCTTCATTTTCATTAAATTAATAACATAATTTATGTAATTATTTATTTTTTACAAGGTAGAATTATGCTATAAATTAGGTGGTGATGTTACAAAACAATAAATAAATTGTCGATTTCATTTATAAAAAAAATATATATTGAACGTATTGAAAAAGAAAAAAACATTCAGAAATAATTTGTTCTAAATCAATAAAAGAACTAAGCCTAACAAACTTCTTCTAGGAGATGCGAGACCTTGTCGCTGATGGGAAGATCCCAAAAATTTTGGCTGGGTCTAAGGTGCATCTCACTGTCTTGTCCCTAGCTGTAGTGTCGTGGCCAGGGAATTGCACCAAGATGTATAATAACGATGCCCGGTATACCCTGTCGTCATACTAGGTACTCTCTACTGTCTGTGGTCATGTTGCATGGGCAGAAAATGTGGGGGAGATAACCCCACCAAAAATCTAAATCCTACGATGGCGAGACCAGGTCAAAGGGATGCGTAGCAAGATAGAAGGGGTTCAACCTTTGGAGCACCAGAGCGCACCCCATTGTATTTAGCCCAACAACCAAGTTGACAACAAACCAAGAACAAACACCAACTGCGGAAGAGTGTATTCTCTCGCAGGAGATGTCCACTCATCAGAGAAAGAACAACTGTTGGCAGAGGAGGAAGGGAAATACCCTGTCCTCCTTATCATGAGTAGACTCTATGATGAGTTATAACTCAAGAAAAAGGAACAAAATACATATTTAGGGTCGCGGTGATTAACCCCCCTTCCACTCATTGTACATTCTAGAAGCCTAACAAAAAAATAGAGAAATAAAATAAATAACTTATTTTTTTCACCTACTCTATTTGTTTGCTTCTGATGACAGATTTGAAGATTTTGAAACGTCATGTCGTGTATATATTTACTCAAACAGGTCTAACCAATTAACTAGGCTTAACCAATTAATTAGGCATTCTTGTGTCCAAAAAAAAACTGTGAAATATGTGTCCACAGAGTTTAGATACACTGAATTTTTACACCACAAAATTTTATACCACAATATTAGTATCAATTAATATTTAATAATTTATGTACATTTTTTAAGTAACTCATTTGTTGTTGTTTGAAATCGATATTGCGTTAAAAATAATTGCTACTTCTCCGAGAAATTATTAGACTAATTGCGCATAATTTTTATAAATATTCATCGAAGAATTTGCTAGAAACATTTTTATTAGAATCTAGAACCCATTAAGTTATTACAAACAACAATAATTAGTTAGCTATTTGAATACCCACAAAAACAAATATTCTTCAGTTCTTTGGTTTAGTTTGTATAAAAATAAGCAATTATAATAATTATGTTTATACTAAAATCAAAAATAAGATAAAAAACATATAACAAAAAATTAGGAATGTGCTAGACTTTTTTTTATTAGATTCTAGAAGCTTCTAAATAGGTACTTACCAAACAAGGTAGCTATTTTCAGATCAAAATATGTAATTATGTTGTATACAAAGCAAAAAAAGATTTAATGGAAAAATACCTCTAAGGTCATAAGATGGATCACACCAGTATAGACTTTTATTAACTAGAATTTAACATAATAGCATATTACTAAACTAAGACTATTCAATCAAACAAATCAATGAATTAATTTTTAGAGTGTATATAAATTCTATTCGATATTATTTCATTAGATTTCCATATCAAAATATTCTGCTGTTTACAAGGTAAATTGAATATACCTGTAATAATTTTTAATGATAAAATAAACCTCGCGTCATAATACAGTCTAGAGTATCACAAAAAATGACGTCAGTGATGGCTATGAAATGAAGATCGCTGTCATTTTATATGTAAAACTTTGTAATCGATCGTTATTTCCAAACCAACTAGACGCCGTTTTTATTCGATCATACGGTACATCTTTCATACCGGATGATCGAAAAAAAACGTTATCCCAGTGGGTTCTGTGATGACGAACCATGATAACTTCTGATGGGCTAATCAGTTCATTAAATGTTGCCCATAAAAACTGACCAAAAATAATAATTGTTCTAGAAAAAAGTGAATTGTGAGACTCAAATCTAGTTTCAGAAAATAATTTTGTGTGGCTGCAAACTTTTTACTTTTAATAAATGTCATTTAGATGTCTACTACAAAAACAGAAGTTATCACTGATTGTCCCTTCAAAGATCAGTGTGATGCTGTTCCGATTGGTTTTTATAGTTGGCCCGCTTTTAATAAACACCCGGTATACTATGTGTTTTTCAAAAGTGGCTTACTTTTTTATTTTTTCAGATAAAAAAAAACGAGATTTGGTATGTTAGTATATGATATAAATTAGGATTGAGTGATGTATCCAATTGTTTTCGGTCACTTCCTGTTTCATCGAAAATGACTACACATTTTCATTTTTTTAGAGTGCACCTTACTTTATTCCATATAAAAAATGACGCTGTGAATATGAATGACATATCATATGTCAACTTTTGACATTTTTGCTTAAAATAATCATATTTTAAATTTCAATCTAGAGTGCCATGGCTGTGTTAAAAACACCAATTTTTAATTAAGGAGCTTTGGGAAAATTGATTTGATCTTCTAATATTTTTCGTGTCTTGTCCTGGCCGGTTAAAATATGCCCCCAACATATTTTTAATCGTATCTCATTTTTTTTTCAAATAAAACGAGGGTAGCTTATTAGCATATTTGGAAAAAGCATTTTTGTACGAATAATTTGGTACCACACATTTGGTATTTCGAGTCAAATTGTCGTTATGAACCTCATATTTCAAATAAATCATATGCGAAAATGTCAAAAGTTGACATATGATGTCATTCTATTCAAAATGGAACAAGAAGTGGCCGTAAACAATTGAATACGCCAATCAATCCTGATCTATGCCATTTGTAAACGTACAAAATCTCGTTTTTTTTTCTCAAAAAATAAAAATAAAAAATTTATATAGGTTAAAATATAGGTCAAAAAAGTGAAATAATATTTTTTTTGCTGTCTGATAATTTTTTTGTTTATTTTTATTTCGCTTTCTGGCGGTTTGGGTAAAATCATACAAACTCCTAAATTTAAAGTTATTAGTTAACTTCACTTCACATTAAGCCTGTAGATATCGCACTAAATATCTCCGTCTCCTCTCAAAATCCTGCACAAAACATACCCTACGTCATATCACAATCTGCTTCTCTTTAAAATAAATATCAGTTTCATAAATTTTTCTTTGAAGCTTCATGCTCTATTTTTAAACCTTATTACTATAAATTATTATTAATTTCATATTTATTTATTAGATAATTTAAATAGTTTACTATTAATGTGTTCTAAATTCTTTACTGCATAAAAATATATCCTACTAAAGTTGTTGTTTACAAGGAAGTAACGTATTAAATTATCATAATTAATATACATCATTTTAATTTAAAAAACTCTATATAATTATCGTATAATAAAAGGAAAATTACTTAATATTTACTTTTAACAGTAACAGTTAAGTGTTGAGGAGAACTTCATATTTTATTAAAAAAATAGTAAATTGAATAATATCTATAAAACATATATTTAAAAAATATGAAAAATTTATGAAATAAATCAAAGAGTTATAAAAAAGATAATTATATTGGCTGATATCTTAGCTGTATTCGTTTAGATAGAACTATTATATCTTATGATATGTAGCAAAGTCGAATTTTGAGCTAAATTGAAGCTACGTTTATAAAAATTGTCTAGACTGGTGAAAAAGCGCAGATAACTAGCTGGATACTGAACAAGCTGTGGTTCTATCAAACTAATGTGAAACATGACATTTAGAAAACTATACAAAAATAATTTAAATACATTTTTTTTATCGCTTTTGAGTTTGTAAGCGACAGTTACAAGTTACTGTTTGGCCTTATAGTCCTGGAAGCTGTAGCCAATAAACTGAAAGAAGAACTACACTATAGTATGTCCAATAGGGTGGTGCGTCGGTATAGGGGAATTTTTTTTTTGGAAATTGAAAACCCCTGTATGCGGAAAAATTGTGTTTTAGTAAAATGATAATGCAGTTTTTTTTTCACATTTTTACACATTTTTAATCCACCCCCTCCCCCCCCCAACAGGTTCAAAATTTATTAAAATAAAAAATCGAAGATTGGAAACGCCTGTACGCGGGGAAGTTGTGTTTTAGTAAAACGATAATGCAGTTTTTTTTAGATTCTTATTCCACTCCATTCTAAATTTATTAAAACAAAAAAAATCGAAAATTGAAAACGCCTGTATGAAAAAAGTTGTGTTTTGGTAAGAGAATGATGATGCAGTTTTTTTTTAGATTTTTGCTTTATCCCCGTCGACCCCCACAGATCCAAAATTGGTTTAATAGAAAAATCGAAAATTAAAAACGCCTGTTAAATTTTGGTGAGAGGATGATGCAGTTTTTTTATTAGTTTCATTTTATCAATGTTAACAAGCTTTCTTTATGAAGAGCTGATAGATCCAATCAATTAATCAATTCTCCCCACTCCTTGAGTTGAATTAGGTCAAGAAAAATCCACTTAGTTTAAAAATATTAAAAAGACGTAAAAAGATTATTAATAACTAAAATCTTTTTTGGTTTCGAACTTTGGCATTTTTGCTCTGGAGTCTAAGTGTTTCTAATAAATCCATCTCTTCTTTTCTGTCACAAACCGAGCTGGATGCTTAAGTGACGAGTTTAACTGCTCTCTCAACTGCTTGTGTGTGACAAAGCAAACCCCTGACGTAGGAAATTGGAGAAGAATCGGGATTTTCCACAATTTGCTTCAAGTGATCTTCAGATAGACCTCTAGTAACAGGAGGTTCGTGGTATACAATATTCTGCCAATCTATCAACTATCAACTCAATATACTCCTTGTATTCAAAGTTGAACCGGAGAATAATAAAACTGCGAACTATGGATTGAATTATCTTCCTTATTGCGTACTTTTAAGATTCTATGGTAGACACGTTTTCTAATATAGATTCTTTCATCCCAAAGCATTGCTAGCAATATGTTCTTAGGGTGTCCGAAGTAATAATTTCTCTGAATGACAGATTGGACTATATTTTTAAGATCCTCTGGTAAGTAATTACATATTCTGATGGTTTCAAAAATATGCTTGGGTCCATAAATGCATGAAGAATGAAGTTTGATTTTGAACCACATCGGTGCATAAACTTTCATTATGAACGTCCCGCTAATGTAACTGAATTAGTAGACGGGTCTTCGGTAGAAGCATACAGTCTTAGAATTCTGTTACTCGTAGTCAACCACCTGGAGTGATTAAGCTGTCCAGGGTCGCGCTTTGCCATGCTTTCCGTCCAAGTACCACTCATGATTACTCGAGATATATCGTACATATAATTCTGATCCGAACTTAGATCGCTAGTAGGCATATCTGGAATGGAAAATTCAATTCTTGTAAAGGTAACAAAGGGAAGTTTTTCACAATTGGCCAATGCTTTTCCAATGGGTAATGGGTTCTTGAAAGCCTCGAAGGCCAGTTGTGGTCCCATCCAAATGATGTACTAAATGCCTTAAAGGGAGCTCATTGGCATGGAACTGGCAGATAATCCATTGTAGTGGCCTTTGTAAGCTATTCTCTAACAGAGTAAGTAGTAGTAACTACAATTTCTAATATTTTCAAAACTTTTACTTCTGACGTATTTCAATTTTTCAAAAAAAAATTTTCAAAAAAGATGCCTGGCTGTTGTAGAGGTTCGATTGATGAAGATAATACATTTTTCCTAATGAAATAAAACGAATTGGTTTCATTATCCACCTCCCCGTCGACCTTTTGCCCTTCATACATTAATTGACCTTGGGGAGGTGGAAAATGAAGTCCAATAATTTTTTTTTATAAGAGTCTTGCTATAATATTGACCAATCAAATGCCCATTAATAATACCACACAAAACGTTAATTCCGAAATGTCCTTGATTATCAATCGGGTTGACAAAATGTGGATTTTCCAAAGATATTTAAACTCGAGTTTAAATATCTTTGGGATTTTCAGTAGCCCAAAAATGTTCATTTTTTTATTGGGCTCACCATTACTGACAGAACGGCTTTCATCCATGTTCAAGCAACCGATTTTCATTATCTAAGTTTACTATCATTTGGGCAATATAATTAATTCTTCGGTGTTGATGTTCGTCTGACAAGTGTTCTAAGTTGTGAAGTTTATAATCATGATAACCGTTTTCTTTTAAAATTTTTCGCACAGAACTGTATTTCAAATTCAACTCACGACAGGCTTTCCGAATCGAGTTCCTTGGATGATCTTCAAAATACTGCAGAATAGTCGCAACGGTATTGTCAGAATTGACCCTTTTGACAATTTGTTTTCCCTTTCGTGAAGAAAATGCCTTGTTATTTGTGATTTTCTTTTGTTTTGTATAATAATTTATTTGTAAATTTTATATTACTTAATCAATTGATATTTTCTCTTTTATTTGTTTTTGTTTTTGGTTAGTTTTAAGAGGTTAAGTGGTAGAATAGCTCCCTAGCTAAACGTCGCCCTATACCGTTTGTTTCAATTTTTGTGCCAATTTTTGAAATTAATGAATAAAGACGATTTATTATCATCATTATTATTTGCACGTAAATTGCTTTCCAATCGTGCAAACATGTTTAAGCTTGGAATAACACGTTCCGGATATCTTCGTGCGTATAACTGAACTGCTCTTCTAGGATTCTTCTGAAATTCGCCATAAACTAATAACATGTAAACCTTTTCGTTGTGCGTGAACATTTTTACAAGGCAAATGACAATAAAAATTGTTTGGCTGCTTGTTAATAATTATTTTAATTGACAGATGCGACTTTTCAATTTTTTTCTAAAGGCTACTTGTTTAAATCGTGATGATTGTGAATTTTAAAATATTTTTTTTTACAAATTTGCTTGTAATTTTTTAACGGAATGAGATAGCAAATTCTATTGTTTATAAAATTTCTTCAGAAAAATCAGCTCTATTTAAATATTCCAAAATATAGGTATGTTTCTGGGAATATAAAAACTGATGACGTCATTATATCAATTTCCAAATATGGAGAAATATGCAAATTTGGCTTAAAATAACATTTTCTTTAGTCCCATTTAAAAACTTCTTTTCAGATTTTTTTTATTATTTTTTGTTTTCTGGTGCCCGGTGTCGTAGAGGTACAGGCTCTCGTCTACCAATCTCAAGGTAGTGGGTTCGATTCCCACACCCGGCATTGCATCAGCCGACTATTTTTATTAAAATAAAAATAGTTTGGGTACCTAGGTCGACTCAGCCTTAAATGAGTACTTGGGATTCACAATCCTGAGGTAATAATAGGCGGTTGAAGCGTAGTGCTAGCCACATTACCTTCTTTGTATACCGAACGGCTCTAGTATGGCAAGCTGTACCTTGCTACTCCCAAGGCGTTAAACGCTATATACGGGAGCTATTATTATTATATTTTGTTTTCTCATAATAGTACCTGTACATATTTGAAGTGAAACTTCTTAATTCTGTCTGTCTATCCGTCTGTCCGTCTGTCTGTCCCCCACGTGCCGAGTTTGTTTCCAATCGACCCAAGATTAAGAAAAATCCTGACGATTTCGTCCATTTAAAGGCATCGGTTCGATACCTCGAGGGCATCATCCTGTAGCCCGTCCCCAATTATGCTGAAATCGACCCACATTTTTCTTTAATATCAATACTAAGACTTAATATCAAGAGATCTCTTGAAACAAGAGGGGTGAACAGTACGATAATTCGCTGGTTTTGGGAAATGCTCTCAACACAAACAGCAGAGGCTGAGATAGGTACCAAAACTGTAGTTGTTAAAACAACGCAAGGAACTCCACAAGGTGTAGTGACCTCCCCCCTACTGTGGAGCTTAGTAGTGAATGAACTACTGGAAGAATTAACTCTAGCGGGAATACACTGCATAGGGTACGCAGATGACATAGTCATCATTGCACGGGGGAAACATGAAGGCACCCTGTGTGATATTATCCAAAGAGGACTCCGCATGCTGAGAAATAGTGCAGGACTGTCGGGCTGAGTATTAACTCAGATAAAACCGCAGTAGTGCCATTCACCAGAAAGCGAAGTTTGAAGAACTTGACGAGAATCCATCTAGATGGAAAGGAAATACTGCCATCACAGAAAGTGAAATATCTGGGAATAAGCCTGGATAGTAAACTTCTCTGGAACAGGCATATTAAGAACATTACCAGCAAAGCCACAAAGGCTCTCATGATATGCAGAAGACTGGCGGGAAATAGGTGGGGCTGCGCCCCTAACATTTTGCGCTGGATGTATACCATGATAGTAAGACCCATGATTACTTATGGGGCAGTTGCTTGGTATACAAAACTAAAGCTACGTACAGCAAGGCAAAACCTGTGCAAAGTACAGAGACTGGCATGTATCTGCATCACAGGTGCCATGAGAAAATGTCCAACAGCAGCAATGGAGGTCATTCTAGACCTAACACCACTGCACATTGTCGTCGGTAGTTATGCCAATGCGACAATGATTAGAATGGTTACTGACGGAAACAGTACTGGGAGCATTTTCAGGTCAGGGGCTTGGAACACCCTCAAAAAGAAAATTCCACTTCTCCAACTCCCAGTGGATGACATACCAAGAATTAACAACTTTGAGAAACACCTCACTGTAGTATTGAGTAATAAAAAGGATTGGAAGAAAGAAACGCTTACTCAGCATATAAAAGACCATACCATTACGTGGTATACTGATGCTTCCAAAACCAAAGCAGGGACAGGGATAGGAGTATTTGGGCCGAAAACTGAATACTGAGAACCAATGGGCACCTACCACAGTATCCTTCAGGCAGAAATTTGCGCTATCGAAAGATGCGTACAATTTATCTTAGATAGGAACTATCGAAAACAGGAAATTGCCATCCTATCCGATAGTCAAGCAGCACTTAACGCGATCAACTCAGTAACCATCAATTCGAAGTTGGTCAAAGAATGCCTAGAGAAGCTCAACAAATTAGGCAAAGAAAATAAAGTCCTCCTACTCTGGGTGCCTGCTCACCAAGGGATAGAAGGCAATGAAAAAGCAAATGATCTAGCTAGAAAAGGAGCGAACACTCCACTAACTGGACCAGAACCGTTCTGTTCTCCAAACGGGAACCAACTGAAAGCGGAACTGCAGAATCTGGAAGACTCCATCCGTAAATTGGAATGGGTGTCCTCCAACGGTCTAAGACACTCGAAAAATTTCCTTAGAACTTATAACCGAGAAAAATCAAAGGTTTTCCTTGATTTAAGTAAAAACAATTTTCGGATTGTCACGGGGTTTCTAACAGGACACTGTCTCCTCAACGAACACCTCAGTAAACTGAAACTGAGAAACAACAGCGAATGCAGATTTTGTGGGGAAAATGGGGAAACACCAGAACACCTTATCACTGAGTGCGCCAAGACGACGACCATTCGTGCCATGAACCTTGGTACGTCTGATGTCGAGGATGGAGAGCTGGCCTCTGTGGAGCCGTCTCAGATACTGGCTTTTCTTAAAGCTCTGAGACTGTATGATGAGTTATAACTCGTTATAACTCAAGAAAGGGGAACACACAATAGATATATAAGGTCGCGGTGATTAACTCCCCTCCTAAACATTCTACATTCTACAAGACTTAATATCAAGACTAAGGAGTCTCACTAAGGATTTGATATTAAAGAGAATTAATTAATTTTTTGCACATTTTTATACATATCCTGTAAAATATTTCTATAAAAATTATATATAGAGTATTGTAACTATGTTATTTACATTGAAAGTAATAGTTTTTTAGTTTTATTAAAA
Source organism: Sitophilus oryzae (assembly GCF_002938485.1). Lineage (NCBI taxonomy): Eukaryota > Metazoa > Arthropoda > Insecta > Coleoptera > Curculionidae > Sitophilus > Sitophilus oryzae. The sequence goes on from NW_022146409.1 coordinate 1,723,852, forward strand.
GTTTTTATATTGTTTCAAAAAGGTTCAACAAAATATAAATTATTGTGAAGGCAGGTGTTCGTTGAGAGGCAGACCAGGTCAATTATTCAACGGTTTTTATCCGGCAGAATTAATGAAAACTCATTAATTTAACCATAAATAAACATTATCTACATTTAGCTGTCCCAAAAGGACATTCTATAAATACTCTGTTGCTAATGACAAAGTTTAAATTTACAGAGTGATTTAGCAAGTTATTTTCAGGTTTCCTGACCTAGGATTTTAACTTTTTTTTACAAAGTGTGTAAGGCAAATTTGAATAATTATTGTTAACATATAGAGTGATTCAAAACTAACTATACCTATGCTGTAATATACTATTCCTTTGTAGGAGCAACGGCCCAGCTACGTCGAAATGCCGGTTCCCGATAGATCACGGAAGTTAAGCGATGTTAGACGATACGAGTGGATGAACGGGTGACCGTCTGGAAACTCTATCATGCTGTTGTTCCATGGTAAGGGTGTAAAATCTATTGACATACACTGCTCATTCGCGCCGGTTCGAGGTCGGCTGAGACCGGATATCTCGTGAGAATGTCGATTTAGACACTCGCCAACTGGGTAGGTCATTGACAATGATATGGCCGGGGACTGCGGTTCGGATTCCGCGTACACCAAGTGGGCCCCGTCCAGATTAGCCTTAGCACCAACAAGAGACGTTAACTTAATTTTTTATTTATTTTTACCGCTCATGTATAAATTGTGTTTTGCGTCAATGTATATGTGATAAAATTATTAGAAAACTACCTATACAAAATTAATTGATTTTATACAGGGTTCGCAAATAGTACGTTGATCAGTCCCCAGTTCTTGTAATAAAAAATCTTGTAATTTTGTTTTTTTCTGCAAATCTAAAGTATGTAATAGAATGTATTTCAGAAAAATATTTAACGTTTACAGAATGGATCAAAAAAGTGTGAGTAGATCGGGATGATTTTTTTTAAATAAACCACCATGCATATTATTGCATTTTTGGCTTTCTTTCTGACCACTTTACATAATCCTAAGATTGAATATGTTTTGATAGTGTCAAAGATATTAATAAATAAATTAAAAAAATAGTTTTTCAGCCTTAAAAAAATATTAAGTATCAAAGATATACATAAATACAAATAAATATTTTTTCAGCCTATTTAAAAAAAATATTAAAAATACAAAAAATGCTGTAGTTGATCCGTACTTATCTTGCTATAAATATTGTAATCTTAAACCATACATGGAGTTCAAAATTCTATGCCAAACTTTCTTAAACATAAAATAATTTGTCTTTGTTTTTTTAAATGGAACACGTTGTATATTTTTATTTTGTTAGATGGAGAATTAAAAAATGAACATTTTTTGTATTTAAAGTATTTTAAATTGCTACATATTTTTAAAAATTTTTACATTACATATATGGCTCTTTCAACGGTAAAATACCAGACAATAATCTTTTTATGTAGGTTACCTATAAAAAGCTTTTTGTAGGTGACTCTGATAAAATAAAACTGTTGAAAAACCCATATGTAATATATTAAAATTGAAATACTTTACATACAAAAAATGTTGATTATTTAATTATCCATCTAACAAAGAAATAATATACACAATATTAAAAAACAATTTTTTATTTTAGAAAGTTTGGCATAGAATTTTGAATCCTATTGGATCTAAGATTACGACAAAGACTACAATTTCGATATATTTAAAGCAAAGTAAGTACAGACCAACTATATTAATTACCCAGTATAGTTTTGATTTTAGAACATTTCCAATATTTTTAATATATTTTTAAAGGCTGAAAAACTTTTTTTTTATTTATTTATTTTATTAATATCTTTGAAACTATAAAAACATAGTTAATAATATCATAAAATTATGTAAAGATTGTAAAGTGATCAGAAAGAAAGCCAAAAATGCAATAATATAGTGTTTCTCCATTTAAAAAAATCATCCCGATTCACACACAGTCTTTTGAGACACCCTGTAGAATTTAAAATATTTTTCTGTGGAATACATTCTAGTAGTCTCTAATACCTACTTTAGTTTACCTATGAACAAAATTACTAAGTTTTTCATTATAGGAGTTACAGATGCCCAACGCATTATTGCCGGGCACTGTATATTTTAATTGCTAAACGATGACTATTAATTTAATACATAGCTAAATCTATGCATATAGCAATTATTAATTATTATTGTTGACACGTGGTCAATATTCCTTCTCGCTCTTTCTGTTTTTTTTTTCTGAAATATAATCTGCGTATATATTTATTTTTCTTGTAGATTATTATTATCGTTGGTAAATTTGCAAATTCTATACATTAACTCTTCTTTCGTGTGCAAATTTACTTTAATAAGGTTTAATTTTATAACGTTGTTTACACTTTACTAAAAGTCCTAAATGTCTAATTTGACCAATTTGGAAAATTTTTCTAACATAAAATAAGAGCTGCCAAACTATGTATATTTAAAACATTATTCCTACACGAAATTGTTAGAAGCTTTCTACGCAGTTTTATGTAAATATTATAATGTAATTATTACTTTAAATTTCAGCATTCCAACGAAGAAAATATAAACAATAAACATAAACAATGAAAATATTTATACGTAATAAAATAATTATACGGTGTAAAGGAATAAATGAGAAAAACTCGATAATCATTGTTTTGGAAAATAGATTTTTTTTCAAACGTCACAAAAATATTAATTTTGCAATATAAAAAAGTAATTTTATGCCACTACTTATACAGACATTACTCACATATATAGATGCATATAAAATAAATAATAACACACGCGTGAATTTTTGAAGTTGTAACCACGGATTAAGTATACTATATGTATACAGATAAAAATCTTATCCCTAATTCGTGGTACGAAAATTGTTTTTTATGACGATGTGCAAACGAGTAAAATTTCCTGTGCGCAAAAATAAACTGGCGTAAAATAACAATAAACAGAGTAATAGAGAGATATCGCTAAACCGAATAGCGTGCATGGACGTTAATAAGGCCAGGTGTTATTTCCTTTACGTGAGGTGGTATTAACTCTCTTCATTTATAGTTATCGGATCGGAAATCTGTTCGCGTCCGCTATTTAAACTTAACCTAACTTTGAAATTGTTTTGTTTACTAGGTATTTTAAAACTAAAGGGCTAAAGTGCTTATTTCCAGTGCTTTATTGTACAACGTCTGCCAGTGGGCTTAGAGCAACAAGCAACAAATTCTCTTAGCAGCGCTAAGTCGTCATCTGCTGTAAACCTAAGCCTCTTTATAGGTTCTTTAATATTGGAAGAGGTGGAGTCCATATTTTGGGTCATATTTATTGAATTAAAACTAATCCCAGCTACTTAAATATCAAACTACCTAATAAAACTAAAGTAATAATTCAAAACAATTCAAACATAACCTAAAATAAAAGATCTCGCCGGCCGGCTTCGGTTGTCAAATACCCGCACATGCCCATTTAAGCAATTTTTAAACGTTATTTAGAAATAGCGCTTGGTGTAATTGATCCGCAAATTACGTCAGGCGGTAACGTTATTAGCGGGCGTTGCTTTAAAAATTGACTCGCGCATATCGTAACCATGATAAGGTACGCGTAAATACTGCATAACGCTATTCGGTTTTGCGATATCTCTCTAATAACTGTGCCGGTCAGGCGCTGTGCACAATTTTAGAGGCCATAAATGGGCGTGCTATGTGCGCAAACTAGTAACCTAACTAGTGCCCGATTCCGAAAATTGGAACAACGAAAAACAATAAAGAAAAAACAAAGATTATAATCTGTGTTATAACAAACTAGTGTGTTATACATAGATTTGGTGTTATCATATATGCCACGAGACTTTTCTGGCAGTATTTGTGCTGTAGCCGCGTCTGCCTGGTTGATAAGTTCTTGCGGAAGATCTTCCTGAATCATTTTTCTTTAAGATATGACTTCCTGGTTGATAATCATTATATTATGGTTAAAAAATCGCGATTTATCTAAATGACGTCTTAATGCCAGTATATATTATTTACAAAACACAAACATCTATATAGCATAGTAACATAAACGCACCCTGATAATTTATTAATTCGCAACAATGAAAGTAGAACTGGTAGATCTTTTTAAATAAATTATTCTTTAGAGATTGGACATTAAACAGTTCTGCTTTTTGATAAAATTATGTATGGCATTCGCGTGTTATAACATATAAGTCATTTGAGAAAATTATAAACATTTCCCAGCCTGACTGATAAGATAACATACTAGTACCATAAATAACTATTAAAGCCTAGGTATAAAAGTAAAGCACTTTTACGCCTAAACACAAAAGTACGAAAATATATTATTAAACTGAGATAAGATGTCAAATTCAACGAGTGAAACCATATTTTCTCGATATATATACAATTACTTACAAGGTTTTACTTTTAAATATTTTTTGTATTATTTGCAACGATTGAAATTGTTCAAAAATTATTTGTGGCATTTGACAAATAAATAGCATGTTCTATTCGAAGTAAAAATGACTTTTTGTGCCTCGCCTATAATGCCAAACTAAGTCAAACGTACAGCATTGCCGCATCCAGTATCATATTTACTTCTAATAAAACGATATACTATTTTGATATAATTTTTTCTATTTGGCGTTGATATGTATCTATCTACTTAACATAATTTTGCAAAATAAATATCTATAGAATTATTTTAATGGGTTAAGAATAAAAAGAACGTTTGTTTTTATTGAAAACCTGTATTGAAATACGACTTTGAATTCTTATATGTAAACAGATATGGCGCATTACTTTTAGGACACTCAAATTTCTCCAGGATGTAGTTTAGTTTCCTTTGACTTTTTAAACTAACTGGTTGAAGTAAATTGTTCCATAACATATTGGCAGCTAAAACAAAAAGTGAAATTAGATCTCTTCTATAACAAGGCACTTGTATTTGTTCTGTATAGATGAAGCAATTTTTAAGCGAATTTATCATTATTTTCCAAAAAATTAATACTTTTACACAACAAAAGCATTTTATGAAATGATCAAGTTTTCTTGCATTCTTCACTCTTATTAACAAATAATAGTATAGAAAAATGCAATTTAAGCAAATTTTATGAGTAATCGTACTACATTGAAATAAACTTACTGTTCATTAGGGTGCGCAAACAAAAAAGAAATATTTTTTTAATTACCGTGAAAATATCGTTCAGGATGATGAAAAAAAATTCTGGTAAACTTTGAGCTTTTAATATTAACTAGCTTTTTCCCGCGACTACGTTCGCGTTTTCAAATAACTCCAAAATAACCGAGTTATTTCACTTTTTGCTTAAATTTTGAGAACCACTGGAGTTTTTCGAGATCATAGGACCATAAGCCTAATACACTCAAATTATTTTTAAAAATAATTCACAACCGTGTGTATAAAAAACTGGATAACGACATCAGCGATACACAGTTGGGTTTCCTCAATGGAGTTGGCACGAGAGAAGCATTATTTAGTATAAACGTGTTGACTCAGCGCTGTTTGGATGTTAACAAGGATGTGTACGCCTGCTTTGTGGACTATGGGAAAGCATTTGACAGAGTCCGTCATGAACAACTTATCAAAATTCTGAGAGAAAAGCAAATAGATACCACAGATGCCAGAATTATTGAAAACCTATATTACGACCAAACAGCAAACATCAAGATAGACAATAAATACACGGAAAACAGCAACATCAAACGTGGTGTACGACAGGGATGTATACTTTCCCCGCCATTGTTTAATATGTACTCGGAAGTCATCATGAGGGAGGCATTACACAATGAAGCAGCTGGAGTAGTAGTAAACGAAGTTCCTATAAACAATATACGATACGCAGATGATACCGTACTGCTAGCAGAAAGTATACAGGACCTGCAACGAATGGTCCAAAAAGTGTATGAAACAAGTAAATATTATGGCTTGAATATGAACCTTAATAAAACAAAACTCATGATATTTACCAAAACACCAAATCAAAATACTCAACTGATCGTAAACCATCAGATAATAGAGCGAGTCTATAAATATAAATATCTAGGAACCCTGATCAACGACAACAATGATTACTCATCAGAATTAAAAACGAGAATTGAAATAGCACGTAACACCTTTATTAAAATGAAGCAATTCTTTTGTTGCAAAACTTTAAGTAACCACCTTAAAATACGAATGCTAAGATGCTACATATTTACAACAATGCTCTATGGTATAGAAGCTGCCACTCTAACAAAACAAATGCTTAAAAAGATAGATGCCTTCGAGATGTGGCTTTACAGAAGGGTACTCCGGATATCATACGTTGACAGAATTACCAATGAAGTCTTACGAAGAGTCTCAAAAGATCTAGAATTGTCCCAAAAGGTGAAAATCAGAAAACTCCAATATATGGGCCACGTAATGAGAGGTACAAGATACAAGCTTCTACAACAATTATCCAGGGTAAAATAATAGGGAAGAGAAGCATAGGAAGAAGACGGATGTCGTGGCTTCGAAATCTCAGAGAATGGTTCAACTGTACATCAAACGACCTGTTCAGGGCAGCAGTCAACAAAATAAAATTAGTCATGATGGTCGCCAACCTTCGCAAGAAGTCGGCACCTTAAGAAGAAGAAGGAGTTTTTCGGGTTTTTCTGTCTGGTAAATTTAATCTACTACCTATGTTACCATATTATCAAAAAATTATGGTTTCTAACTAAAAACTAAAAAAAATCTAAAAAGTTAAATAATCTTAATAATTCTAGAGGTTGTTATCGAAATAGTATTTCAAAGAAGTTCAATTTTGGTTTTGATTCTTGCTTTTTAACACTTTTTTTCAAATTTCAAACTACTTCCATTGACTGAAACTAATTATGTATGGTTGGATAGAGGGTGGATGTGATTTTTATTTCTTAATTATGTATAGGGTGTTTTTTAGAAATCGAACCAAAGTCGAAATTTTGCAAAATCTGAAAAAAAAATCTCTCGAAAATAATAAATAGTGAAATGACTATTTACCCTCTATAGCTAGAACCCTACCTATGGTCCCATATAAACTGTATTACTAAAATAAATAGCTTTGACATATAAAGTGTTCAATTGAATATTTGAAGTTACCAATATTCGCTTTTCTTGAATACTCCCCTAATTTATTTTTATTTTTCGAGAGCATTAATACTCTCTTTATACGTTATTTTTTATACCTAGAAGGATGGTTTGAAGAATAAATATTTCGTTCGTATTATTGATTTTACTAAATAAACCCTTGTATAAAATTTTATACTTCTAGATGTTATAGTAATGCATTTTCGTGCAACAAACTTTCATTCCCTATTCTACTTCCTATGGGCATGAATTTAATAAATTCTGTATGTCCAAATAATTAACTAATGTCTATTAAATGATTCTTTGTGCAAATTTTTATGTGTATAATCCAGAGGTCACTAAGGTTTATATACATTTTTACTAACTTTACCTATTTAGTTGACGAATTTCAATAGTCTCTTCTAATTCTTTCTGTAGAATTTCATATTTCTAGACCAAATTATCATACAACAAATTGATATAACTTTACACTCTAAGAGGATGAATTTCCTAAAATCGCTTTGCGTAGCTAATTCGCTAATCACTGATGCTATTTAAACGAACCTTTGTGCTAATATTTATGCATCTAAAGCTGGCGGTATTAACTGACCCCTAAAATATCTAAAAACTTTATTTATAATCTAACCATAGATAAATGCAACAAGTTTAGATTGGAAAGCCCGTAAAAATGTTGGGTAGCGAAATTATTTTGGGTCGCGACCATTATACGTGATCTGGCGCTGCTATAGCGGTCGCTAAGAACAACGGCAAACAAAAACAGAAATAATTTTTTCTTGTCAAAGTCAGAATCTTCAAAAATCATAATAATCTTTCAAAATCTAAACCGCTCTCATTAAAGAAATTCCGAAAAATGTTTATAGCGTCCATTTTCATAGTAATTATTGCTGTCTTGTGAGTTTAATTCAAGTTTTATTTACTCCAGCCGGTGATAATTGTGAAAAAGTGACATTAAAAACTTAAAAAGCTGTGCTGTGAACTGTGAACTGCAAAAACCATCGTGGATCGTGGCGTAACGTCGGTTTCCAATGTTTCGTAGGTATTTCATACATGCGTCCTTATATAAAATAAAGTTTCTTGTATGCAACACACTATATTTTATTTATAAAATTAAATGAAAATAATAATAAATTTGAATAAACAATATTTGGCGATATAATTCCGGAAAAAGCCGTACCGCTCCGAAATTTTCAAAAGTATTGGGTCGCGACCGTTGCAAGAATGGCGCCAAATAATGTTTACATTGTCCTTATGGGCACTTTCCTATCTAAACTTGTTTCATTTATCTATGAATCTAACTGACACACCACTGACAATGACAAATAATTTATTACTGGTATTGTGTATAGGTGTTTTTCAGGTATATTTTAGTATTTAGTCGTTTTACACAAAGAAATAGCCATTAAACAATATAAAAATACTTCATAACAAATCTAAGAATTATCAATATTGGTGAAGCGGTTTCGGCGGGATGGATGTAACAAAAAAACCCTTTGAGCTTTTATATATGTATGGATATTAAAAAGTTTCTATTTCCCATTTAAATAACACAGGGAAACAAATGTTTTTTTTTATTTTATTGCATTCTAACAAATCAGCGTTTTGTAAAAAACAATCCTTACTCTTGTAGGAAATTAAACGGTCTTCAAAAAAGGTCTGATATGAATATGAATTCTCATTTAATTGACTCGTTTGAAGGTTATTCAAAGTAAAAATTCAACTTCGAAAATTTGTGGAAATTATCATATACGAAGTTTGCTTTTTTTAACTTTGAATAATTTTCAAACTAGTCAATTAAATGAGAATTCATATCAGACCTTTTTTGAAGACCGTTCAATTTCCTACAAGAAAAAAAAGTAAAGATTTCAGTTAACGTCTCCTTTTTGCTACCAGGGCTAATCTGGACGGGGACTACTTTGTTTACGCGGAATCCGAACCGCATTCCTCGGTCATATCATTTTCAATGGCCTACCGACTTGGCACGTGTCTAAATCGACTGCTTTTAATTCACGAGATATCCGATCTGATCCGGCCTCGCACCGGCGCCGGCGCGGCGTGAATGAGCAGTGTGTGTCAATAGATTTTACATTTTTGCCTTTTTTTTAGACAACAGCACGATACAGCGTTTCAAACCGGTCACCCGTCCATCCACTAGTATCGCCTTATGTCGCTTAACTTCGGTGTTCTGGGAACACCCAAAAATGGGAACCGGTGTTTCAACGTAGCTGGGCCGTTGTCCCTTTCCTACAAGAGTATGGATTGCCTTTTACAAAACGCTAATTTGTTAGAACGCAATAAAATTAAAAAAAAAACGTTTGTTTCCCCGTGTTATTGTTGCGGACCCGTATGGACTCGACCTAACCTAACTATATGTCCCGCCCTCAGATGACCGTAACATCGCATTAAAGAATAGACACCGTAATGACTCATTCGTTCGAGAAGAATCGAGTCCCACTGGAATGGAGTAGTACATACGAGAACATTCGAAACCTTCTCTATGCACCTAACGATCTATGGACTATTCTAGAGATCTTTAGCTGTCGGTATAAAAGCCGGCGGCTGTGCCCTAGGGAGGGCAGTTGTAAATAGACAAGTACAGTTGACGCTCTAAAATTCGAAATAAATTCTTAGTTATAAATCGTTTGTAAATAGTTCTTTAAGTCTTTTATCGTTATTGTTTTTGTTAATTAGTGTTAAATAAATAGTGTTTAAATAAATTGTGACTTTCTATCCACACGGAACCGACGAAAAACGTAACATTATTTAAATGGGAAATAGAAAATCATAATCTCACATATTAATATTAACAGACACTTACTAAATATTAATATTAAAAACTTTAACTTTACCAGAATTTTTTTGGTCATCCTGAACGATATTTTCACGGTAACTAAAAGGAAAAAAAAATATAATTTTTTTTATGCACCCTACTGTTCATGCACCTAAAAGTTTATTTTTGTTTTCTATTTTGGTACATTCTCAGTAACTACGAGTACATACCGAGTGCATGTCCTTTCTGAGAAAAATGGAAACAGTCATGAGTTATGTATGAAATATCAATGACTTCGTCGAGTCTTCTGGATGGATCTTCAGGTGCGTTAAAAAGTTTCATAAATGGCTGGATGACCACTGTGAAGTCATCCCTCTGATCATATCGCCCACTAAATATCTGCAAAGAAAACAATTATTTTGAATATACATAATATATTAACAGGGTGTCAAAAAATTGTATACATATCTAACTTCGGTGCATAATTCTATAGATAAAAATAAATCAAAAAGTTCCTATGAATATATGCCCTAAAATGCTTCCCCAACAAATTACAGCCCTGGAAAGGTTATATAAAAACAATATACACTCAGAGGCACAAAAAAAACGCAAGCAAACTGAGAAATTTTTGGTCAAATTTAAAGTGTTATATTTTTGTTATTTTTAGCTCTATTTTCATGATTTTTTTAGCAAACTGTATATAATTATATCAACTTTAATTCGTAAACTCAGTTTTTTATAAACTTTTAGTAACTGGCATACAGAATTAATCGAGGGGTTGTTTATTTATGCTAACTATAACACCCTGTGCAATAATTTCGCGCGTGTGGAAATTTTCATAAAATATAATTTTACAGTAAGAACCATGTCTCCTGAGCCTTTTGTTTTGGTTTGGTTTGGTTGAACTTTTTCACGTAAAACAGGTAAGGTAATAAATGAAAATTAAAGCTAGGATATTTTTATGTAAAAAAGACGTTCTTCGTTTCGTTCGAAACAAGGAACGGTTTTCAAGATATTTGCGTTTAAAGATTACGATGCATCGATTTTAGCATTAGCAAAATCAGCAGATTAATTATTTATTTAAAATTTCTTTACATTTTATCACTTCACTAATACTAAAATCGATGCATCGTAATCTTTAAACGCAAATATCTTGAAAACCGTTCACCTTTTCGACCTTAACGAAGAGCACCTGTTTTACATAAAAAAGTTCTAGCTATTTATATCATTTGTTGAAATTACTGTATCTATAAGGATAAATGAAATACCACCAGTAGTATCCTCTACCCTAATGGAAAGTACCCTTTCAGGGCTGTTACGGAATTTTACACTATCGCCATTCGCTTTGGCTTTAAAATGTGTGTAAGTGTACCAAATTTCAAGAAAAAACGGTTTACCAATGTTCTTAAAAATAAACAAACTAAATTATTTGTATTTAACTTCGAGGGCTTCTATAGGGAAGCATTTTAGGGTATATGTTCATAGGAACTTTTTGTTTTATTTTTATCTGCAGAATCACCCACCAAAAGTAGATACTCTATTTTTTGACACCCTGTATTGTATAACTAAATATTTTTTAATTTTGTATAAAAATAATACCAATAAATCATCTAGTTTTCTAAATTTTATTACCAGACAACGATTCAACAAATTTAACTTAAAGTACAGTATTTTAAATAATAAGTATGATTTTTTAACATTAAAGAAAAAAATATAACTTGTAGAGTAAGTTTATTAAATACATATTATTCTGGGAAAAATGAACAAATGTTATCTTAAAAATTAAGAAATACTTACCAAGTTTTCTTCTTCTTTCTGATATTCCTGAGTAAGATTTGTAATAATGTCCAAGGGTTTTCTACCCCTATGGAAGCAGGTACAAAACAGTGTATGAAAAAATCTACACGTCATCGTTCGCTTAATCCTAATACTTACTGATACATCTAAAATAAGAAAATCAAGTCTAAACATTGATATATAGATAAAATAAATTATTAGAAAACATCTCTGTGTTAAAAATATCCTTCGCCAGAATGTCAAGAAGTGGTATTAATTGAAGAATTTTGACAAATTGTCCAGAACAAACAAACAATTCTTTATTATGGAGCATTTAATTATCTCCTGCTCTATAAATGCTACCTTGACATAATATTAGAGGTATTTTAAAGAGTTAAGTATAGATAATAAATTTTACACAAAAAAGTGTGTTAAGAATTTCATGTAGACATCCAATAATAGGCATAGAATATATTGTGTATTTATAAGTGTTTCTATTTAAAATGAACAAATTGACCGAAATTTGTAGAAAAAATCATTATTCGAAAATAAGAAATCGAATATTAAACAAATGGATAGAAAAAAATCCTAAAGAGTTGAAAATGGTTTTAAATGATTACTCTAGACTTTGACGGATATGTGTCAAAAATCTCCGAAGATAGTAGATAAGCTTGAAGGGTTTAAATATATATTTTTTTTAACTTTTTCGCTTATACTGGGTGCATCTCAAAAGTGACTCACCCCCCTATAACTTTTTTATTCTTTCAGATAAAAAAAACGAGATTTGGTATGTTAGTATATGACATAAATTAGTATTGATTGACGTATTCTGTTGTTTTTGGTCACTTCCTGTTTCACAGGAAATGACTACAACTTTTAAAAAATTAGTACGGATGACACTAAAGGGACCTTATGTTATTTTTTGCGTTTAATCAATACTAATATATAAAATTCTTAAGTGACTGACATACTGATTAATCACGATCCTGCTCAAACCACTCAACGTAAGAAGCTCAATTTTGGCATACAGGTTGATTCTAGAGTGTAGAGGTTCGATAAGAAGGGATTTTTCGAAATTCCAGTTCCATGAGGGTGAAACCACCCCTCAAATATTACAACATTTTGATTTAAAAAACGACCAAGTTTCCGAAAAAAACGCTTAAACACGTATATTTTATTTTGTTTTTTTACATATTTTAAGATTTTTAAAAAACGTATACAGGGTGTTTCGAAAAATCTGGTCATTGATTAATCATTATCCTGCTTAAAGCGCTTGACGTAAAAAGCTGATTTTTTGGACTTTAGGGTGTAGAGGTTCGATAAGAAGGGATTTTTCGAAACTCGAATTCTAAGGGGGTGAAACTATCCCTCAAATATTAAAATATTTTTTATTTAAAAACCGGTGAGTTTTTGGAAAAACTCTTAAACACGTATATTTTATTTTGTTGTTTTACATATTTTAAGATTTTTTATAAATTTATACAGGGTGTTTCATAAAGAAGATAGATAAGAGGTTCGATAAGGAGGGATTTCTCGAATCTCAAATTCCAAGAGGATGAAAACGCCCCTCAAATATTACAATATTTGTTATTTAAAAAACGGTTAGTCTTTCGGGAAAACGCTTGGACAAGCATAATTTATTTGTTTTTTTTACATATTTTGAATTTTTTTTAAAAAATCATACAGGGTGTTCCAAAAAGTTCGGTAATTTCTTAACCACGATTCTGCTTAAACTGCTTGACGTAAAAAGATTATTTTTGGCAAACGGATTTTTCGAAAGTCAAATTCCAACGAGATGAAACTACCCCTCAAATATTACCAAGTTATATAATAATATCGCCATATTATTTTTTCTCATGCTGACATAAATGTGAGAAAATTTTATCCAGTTTGTATGTTAATGAAAATTCTTGCTTTGCTTTATCATCACCATTACAAATGATTAATTTGACGCGAACAAAGTCGCTGGTACACGCTAGTTTTGTATATAATTGTTTTAAGATGTCATAGTTTTTGTCATAGATATAAGCGAAAAAATAAAGAAAATGACGTTTAGCCACTCCCCTATGAAGTGTAAAGGAACAGTTTAAGACTATTTGCAAAACTCTAGGATGTTTTTATCGATTGTCTTTTTTTAACTAATTTGACTAGAGTATAAATATTTAAAAATATTTTTAAAATGTATTATAATGCTTACAATTTATGCAATTATTGTGTTTATAATGCATTTTTTTATTTTTCTTACCTAAAACTGGTATTAAATTAACAAATACTCGAGGTAATTTGCTGTATAAATAATCTAATGCCCTCATCAGCTTCAAAGCGTGACTGCTCGCCGAGGCCTCGATCGGATCGAAGCATTGTGCTGAACATATATCGTTAGCACCAAAAAATATCGTTATCATTTTCCAATCCTCTTGTATGTTTATATTCGGATCCTCTATCATCTTTTTGACCTAATAAAAATATAGAAATTACCATTAAGCACAAAGTTATATAATAGCCTAAAATTTAAACGTCAAAATTAGTGATCAGTTCAAACCCTGTGACTTGTTAAAAATACTCCGACCCCAATGGGCACCAACCCCAGTATCCTCCAGGCAGAAATTTAGATAGGAACTATCGAATACAGAAAATTGCCATCCTATTCGATAGTCAAGCAGCACTTAACGCGATCAACTCAGTAACCATCAATTCGAAGTTGGTCAAAGAATACCTAGAGAAGCTCAATAAATTAGGCAAAGAAAATAAAGTCCTCCAACTCTGGGTGCCTTCTCACCAAGAGATAGAAGGCAATGAAAAAGCAAATGATCTAGCTAGGAAAGGAGCGAACACTCCACTAACTGGACCAGAACCGTTCTGTTTTCCAAACGGGAACCAACTGAAAGCGGAACTGAAGAATCTGGAAGACTCCATCCGTAACTTGGAATGGGTGTCCTCCAACCGTCTAAGACACTCGAAAAAGTTCCTCAGAACTTACGACCGAGAAAAATCAAAGGTTTTCCTTGATTTAAGTAAAAACAATCTTCGGATTGTCACGGGGTTTCTAGCAGGATACTCTCAACGAACACCTCAGTAGGCTGAAGCCCAGAAACAACGGCGAATGCAGATTGTGTGGGGAAAATGGGGAAACACCAGAACACCTTATCACTGAGTGCGCCGAGACGACGACCATTCGTGCCATTTAAACTTTGGTACGGCTGATGTCGATGATGGAGAGCTGGCCTCTGTGGGGCAGTCTCAGATACTGGCTTTTGTTAAGCCCTGAGATTGCATGATGAGTTATAACTCGTTATAACTCAAGAAAGGGGAACACGCAATAGATCTATAAGGTCGCGGTGATTAACTCCCCTCCTAATCATTCTACATTCTACAAACCCTGTGACTTGAAGAGATTATAGAATTATTTATGTGGCATAAAATCTTTGAAAAATATGGTAATTACTGCAGCTATGCATGAAATTTGCTGAAGTGGTAGATGGTGACGACATTGTCATTAGTTTTGAAAATTCAGCTGAAAATACTGCATAAAGGGTCTGAACAAAAACCAAAAAAACATACACCTTGTAAATGCTAGGAGTCGAATACTGGAAACAGAAAAAAACATCTAAATATATGACTTAATGAATATAAAAAAAAATATATGTTAGAAGTGAAACATTGAAGTCAGATATCAGATATTGCACACCATGTATGGAACTAGCATCACAACATGTCTCAACTCTGAAACCCAGATTATTCAGAAGGAACCTCTAATCGGAAAAAACGTAAATTTAAAGAAGACGTTTTTATATAAAAATATCAATATGTTTAGCAATCACAGTATGGCAATTTCAATATCAAAATTCACTAAATATAATCACGGAAAGATCAAAACAGTTTAAAATATAATTTTAATGGCATTCCCTATATTTTTTTACATATAAAATGACAGGAATCTTCATTTCGAAGCTATCTTTGACGCTGTTTTTTTTTCAATTTTACGGTATATAATTAAATGTAATTTAAAAAATGCGATAAGGTAAATATTCGATAACTCAGAAGAAACTATAATGTACTGCAAGAATGTTCCAAGATTTAATTTTTGAAATAGTCAGCTGTTAGTCACTGTTTGGATACTTTGTCTTATTTTTTCCCCTTACCATTTATTTCACTTCATTGCTCTTCTCAACCACATTTATATTTAAAAATAATTATTAATTTGTTATCTTAAAGCTTCATTCAGAACCTCCGAATTAGAGAAATAAATTAGTGGTTTCAATTACACTTTATACTTTTTAGTTTACGATCATTCACAATGTCTAAAAACTCAATTAAAATTAATAAAATATCCTAGCAACAGCTTGCGGTAGTCTGTTGTATCCATAGAGAAAGCATAATATTTAACTTAGAAAACAATAAACTTTTGATTTCTAACCAACATTTTTCTTGACGGATGATAATCAAAGGCCAAAATGACATTCCTCGCAAATTTTGAAGTATAATTAATTGGAAAGTCAAAAGTTTGTTAATTTTTTCGACTAATTGAATATTTCTACCACTAATTATGTCGTTCTGAATGCTTATATTAAAAATAGAATGCAAAATAGGTCTGAATGAAGCTTTAGTGGAATAAATTAGTGGTTTCAATTAGCGTAGAAGTTTGTTCCTTTAATTTTAATGTAAACATTCAGAACGTCTCAATTAGTGGTAGTCATTTTCAATTAGTAGAAAAACTTAACAAACTTTTAACTTTTCCACTAATTATACTTCTAAAGTTGCGAGGAATGTTATTTTGGCCTTTAATCATCCTTCAATTATCATCCGTCAAGGGAAATTGTGGTTAGAAATCAAAAGATGTTGCTAGGATATCCTATTAATTTTAATTGTGTTTTTTAGACATTGTGAATGACCGTAAACTAAAATGTATAAAGTGTAATTGAAACCATTAATTTATTGCACTAATTGCAAGGTTCTGAATGAAGCTTAATTCATGATAATTGTCAGTTTGTATTGTTATATCAACAAAGAGTACAAATCTACTTACTAGAAATTTGGCTTGTCTTAAAGCATCAGCGTCGGCTGCCACCGGGAAAGCAACGTTTAGTTTGGCCTTTGCAGATAAAAATTCTCCAGTTCCAGTAGAATATCCTCGTAAATTTGGATTGAACTCTTTTAGAATGTTGGGCAGTGTGATATATTGACGCCATGTGCTTTCGCCACCTGTTCAATAAAATAAAGTGCAGAGAATAAAATAGGTAACAAAGTGTGACCTAATAATCGAATAATCAAGATGGCTTTAAATGTTATAACGATAATCTCCTTTTTTTTTACATTCATACATGGTGGGAGTAGCAAGGTGCAGCTTGCTAAACTAGATATCTCTGTGTAGTAGAAAGATACTGTCAACAGCAATAAACATTTTAGTGTCACATAATTATAAACAAGAATAGAGAATTATTGAATAATATACTGGTATCTATTAAATAATTTCAATAATGATATTTAAATTAATTTTAAATTTGTCACGACACCCCTAAAATTAGCATTCAAGTGGGAGGATTAGTTTACAGGAAACTAAATTATAGATTTTATATTTTTAGAGTAGAACGTACCTGCACACCATGAGACGCCTCTGTTCTCTATCATAGTCCCCATGGCAAACTCTTCCAAAGCCCCGTTGCCTGCGACCAACGAGTCGCCCATGGCTCCAATGACGTCGATGTCACCCGGTCGCAATCGATGGACAGTGGTCGGTCTACTGAGAGACCTTCCTATTCCTGCCTCGGTGAAATTCTTGCAAGGAAACGGCATGGATATCGAAATTCTAGGCTGCAGTCTGGCGTTGCTTTTTCCGGGGTATCTAATGACGAAGTTGCCCGCATTGAACTAAATTAAAAAAAATAGTGTTTTTGAAATGAAGTAGAAACACACTCGTAGTAACAGTGTAACAGGGGGAAATTTTGAGGGTCGGTTTGATGAAGTAAAAGGCGATAGTTTAAGTTCCTCGTGTATTTCTCTCTCTCTTTTGTAACTCTTTGCTATAATGGCTAGAAAATTATATAAATGATTTGCTGATCTTAAATATTATGGATAAATCTTACCTAGCACCAAGTTAATTCATACAAAATATAATAACTAATAAGATGTATGGTGAAAATTTAAACCACAGGCTGCCACCGTTATTTGCAAAAGTTAAGAATAAATGTAGAAATAAATTTACTTAAATCGAAGATATTTTTTATCCGCATACCAGATTTATTTAATAAAATGGGTATAAGCGGCGACATCTACAAGACGGGTGTTTGAACGCATTGAATGTTAATAAGGTTTACTACATTTACACTAAAATATTCCCATGTAGTTCCGCAATTTAATAACAAATAATCAGTAACCTAATATATTCTGTTTCAACAGTAAGGATTTAAATAATATTTTTGTTTGAGTCATGATGGTTTTCTTACATTATTAGAATGGTCTTGTAACTATGACTAACGTAGCCGAAAAAAGTGTATTGTGTTTTGATTGTATCTAGAATTTTACGAGATAATTTTTGGGATATTCTACTTTGACTTTAATTATTCTTCATACTGTGCTTTAGATTAGGCTCTCCAGTCATATCCTTATCACAATATTCTGTGACTTTCCATAACCAAACTTTCCATATAGCCTTTGCCAATTGTTTATCATTGCCTAGTGCACAGAAACGCACATTTGCTGGGAAATCATACCTGATATGGAATGTATTCTATTTCATATTTTAATTACATAATCTGCACTTCCCATCGGCTTTAAATACCTATTTAACTTTAGTACAGTCAACCTGGCATGAAAAAAGGTCTAGACTCCCATCAAATTACCCCCGCTACTTACCAGTCGTAAGTGATCTACTGGAAAATTCTGTTGAATCTGACATTATCCACTGTACTTCACAGAGGCCGATCATACATAGCATGACAAGCTCTAGAATGGAGTCCAAAGAGCTCTAGATGTGCATTTTGTCCTTCAAAATGAGAACTGTTTTACACGATACAAGAGAAGAAAAAATAAAAATTGAAGTCAAACGCATTAAGTGGTTCAATAATTGATCATGTATTTTAAGAAGCCAATCAAACATAGCATGAAAAGCTGAAGAATGTAGTCCAAAATGCATGCATGCATGCCGTCCTTCAACACTATGGTGAAGGACTGTTTAACAGGATACAAGACAAGGAGAGATAAAATCAGAAACGAAAAGCAGGAAGTGGGGTCAATTTATAACGTACCCCGAGGAGGCACAATCAAACATATCATAACAAGCTCTAGAATGGAGTCCACAAGACCTCTATATGTGATTGCCGTTCTTCAATATCATGGAGAAAGACTGATACAAGATGTGGGACCAAATAAAACGGCGGCGAAATACAAGACCCAATGGCGAATTTTCTTAGATGATCTTTGTTCCAATAGACATGTTCACTAATTTCTAATTTCAATGAATTTGGATAGCTACATATGAGTAAAAAAACATGGTACTCAAAATTTTTCTTAAAAACTATAATTTTTTCACATAAACGCAAAACAAAATTGAGAAATGCAGCAAGGCTAGAAAACGTACCCGGCTCGAGGCTACCTGTTTTTGACGTCACTGCTTTGATCGATAGATGGCGTCCGTACGATCGTGCAATGGCCGCATTGTTTTTGCAGACGTTCGCGAAGGTGTATTGTTTATTTTCATTGTTTTGGTGTTTTAAAGAAGTAAAATGAGTTCAAATAAGTGGTGTTCTGTCCCTAGGTGTATTAATACTTCAAAAATTAATACACAGAAGTTTAAATCGTTACTATGTGTCCCTTGCTTTTAATTCTTATTTTCTACTTTTAAGTGCATTTAATTTTAAGTTTGTTTTTAAAAAGGTTTTTTTGTCAGTTTTTTCACTTGTAAATGTTTCGCTTACTATGGGTTCTAAAGGGTGTTCAATTTAAAATGAGGTACATGGGGATCTCTTGCAAACCGTTGAAGATACAAAGTCGGTTAAATGGAAGCTAAATTGCGTATTTGTGTGCCCAAAAATAATCTAGGTCTATTTTATTTTAAATCCATACCGTTACGTAGATACAAGGTGAAAAAGAAAAAATGAACATTTTCGAAAAATCACCATATTTTCTTTATTATTAACTAAGGTAATCAAAATTGACTAAGGTAATCAAAATTTCAATATATGGGCAAGGCAACATGGCAATTTTAAAACTGATATAAAAAAAAACCTAGGCCTTCTATCTTGCGCACGGCCGAGGTCAGCTTTTATTTTTCTTATGAACGTCATATTTAAATTTGGCATTTTAAAAATCCTTATTAAAAATGTTTTCAACCATGTATTTCAGTATGGCGCCCATAGGAACAGCAAAAGTGCATTTCGGCCATGCGCGACGTAGTACGCCTAGACTTTTTTGAACATAAGTTTTAAAATTTCCATATTGCCTTACTCCTTCCTATGTTAAAATTTTGATAACCTTAGCTCCACTAATAAAGAGAATATGGTGGTGTTTAGAAAATGCACATTTTTCTTTTTCTCCCTGTATTTACGTAACGGCGCGTAACGGTATATGAATATTAAATAAAATAGACCTAGATTATTTTTGGACACACAAAGACACAAAAACGCAACTTTTCTTCTATTTAATCGATCTTGTAACTTTAACGGTCTTCAAGATCCCCATTATTCCCCATGTAGGTACCTCATTTTAAACTGGACACCCTGTATACGTGTGCGAATTTTCAGGTCCATACAATTAAAATTTAAGATTTGGCTTCTTCTCCTTAATTCGGCCCTGTATCAGATCAACAATACGATAATTTTACATTGTCTTAGCTTCTATATACGCATGCAAATTTTTAGTTCAATATGATAATTCAAATTTAAAATTTGGCCCCCTCCTCCTAAATACTGCTCTGGCAACTCAAAAACTCACTAATTTTGTATTGTTAAAAACCAAGTGTTGTTTGTTATAGCTTTCAAGAAAACCCGCCCTCCATCTCACTAAGTAGCTTTGTTTTTAAACTAGTAATAAACTCCAAATATTATTCACAATAAACCAAATTTAATATACAAACTATACAACCGAGCACAACGCCGATATATGTCGTATTCTAGCTTGTTCTGTTAGAAATTCCACAGCGTGCAGACAGCACCGTTTACTCGCGCGGAAATACCGATCGAAGCAGTGACGTAGGTGAGCGTTTAGCGGATTCAAACAATTACCATAATTTCGTACGGAGTTTTGAGGCATAAGCCTTTTACGGAATGTTATGAAACTTTGCATACTGAGTTTTAATGTCATAATGAATGATTTTATGAGAAGTAGGCACTTTTTATTTTTTTTGTGAACATTTCTATTAGGAGTTATAGAATATTTTATGTTTATTCTAGTATATTCCCGTTAAATTCGACTACCAGTCCTGTTTCTATTCATTGTTCTAGGTACGCGTTTGGTGGCCAACGGTGGCATTTTTATTTTCGCATTACAGCACTGCAGGGGGATTCATATCCGACAAGTAGCATTGATAAGCTTATTATTTAGCAATTTCAACTGCCTTTCGTTGAATTTCTGTTTGTTGTACGTATTGTAACGAAGAATGTATTTCAAAATGGAGTCCTTGCACTGCTGCAAATCCATTATAGCCATGTTTTATTTATCAGTTTCAATATCGACTTTCTTGATATTATATACCTATACCAAGAAGTCGGTTTATTCTCAAAAATATTAATTGTTAGCGAACAAAAAAAAACTTTTCCACCTTGGCTATTCCGGACCTGCAATCGATAACCCAAAGCGACAATAGTATACTATAATGCACAATTAGTTTAAAGTATGTGTTTTGAATAGAATTAAAGTAAATGTATATCTTATCTAGAGCTACTATTTGAACGATTTACGCATAACAGATATCTAACCAACCGTTACTATAATGTCTACAGTTTGTATAATTGTGTTATAAATAAACATTTCGAACCAATATTTTAGGAATTGCGGAACCTGTAGGTAAATTTGCATGAAAAGATAAGACAATAAAAAATCAATCATACAATCGAAAATTTTGTATACCAGCAGCCTTTAAAATAAATCATATTAAATTGCAAAATTATTTAAATACATTTATAATAGCGCCTTACTAAATTTAAAGCCGAAAAATTTTATTTTCAGTTTCAAATGTGGCTAGCTTGGAATTTTTTAATGATTTTTAGCCGGGCCCCTGAGGGTTAAAAATATTGATTTTTTTAAAATAAGAGAAAGTTAACTATAGACACCTATTTATTAGCTCTTCTGTAATTATTAATATCCTAGAAACATTCAAATTTGTATCTATACTTATTATATTCTTAAAACTTTATTATATTCTAATGAACCAGACTGCATTAAAAGCACTTTATTTAATGTTGTGTAAGTACAGGGTGGCGCCTCTCATCGACTCGGAGGCTCCAAGAAGAACGACAGTTTGTATTGAAATGATATTTTGTGAGTGTATAGGTTAATTGAGATCAATTTTTAAAAATATGGTGTTCTACGGGGTGTCGTCAAAGCAAGTTATACATCAAAGTGGTGTGTTTTTTAAAACACCCTTTATATTAAGTGATTTTCGGATTCGAGGAAAAATCAAAGGTGAGTTGTTTCCTTAAAGAAGATTATGATTTAAATCTAGGATTTTTGACATAATAACATTTTCTAAAAATAAAGATGAAATTTTAAATTTCAATACCTAAATTGGAATTTACCCGGTATATCCTAATATGTAGTTAAAAGATCCAATTATACTTTAAATTAAATTAAAACATGACCCGAAAAGTTATACAGGGTGAGGCAAAATTAATATTGGCCACTTTTAAAAGCAATTTTAGCCCGGACCCCATTAGCCAACACGCTACGCCACGCGATGCCATGCTACCCCACGTCATGAAGATCAGTGCGTATGTTTTTCTATTTTTTAATTACTTGTACTGCGTACACACTAGGCAACACGCTACGCTATCCGACGCTATAACACGCTATGACACGTGTGATGGTCGATTCGTCGGTCCCAGATCTCACCGACGTGTGACGACACCTGTTACGGCGCACAGTGCTTCGTCCCATGGACAAAAATCAAAAAATAAGTTAAAATTTACTAATATCTGAATATATAATTTTATACTTATAGCAATGTTCAACCATCCTGTATATTATTTTTCATAAACAGCGTTTTTGTTAGCAAATATTTTCACTAAAAATAAATTTTGCGATCATTATCTCATCAGTGAAAAGAATAACATTCATAGTAGTTCTGTATATTATGGAGTTAAACGGGTACGTACTTAATTGAAAGCCACTATGGATATTGTTAAACAAGGTATGTCCTTTAAATTTATTTCTAAACAAGTTCGTGATTGTTTAGTTTTTATTTATTTTTTAAGATGATTCTTAAATGGGTATAAAAATTTTACGTTTTCAAACTTCAAAAAGGCATTTAAAAAAAACATATCAAAACATATCGTATTTATTGAATATTTTTGTTGCCATATTAATACACTTTTAATTTTTGTATAGTTCACCTGCGTCTGCTTGCGACGAACTTTATTTTATAATACTTTTCAGATGGAGTAAAATTGATAAGCAATGCCGATCTGGCTAATACTTGGCTTGATCATAAGGAAAAGAACTCAAAATTATTTGTATTTCAAAAAATATGTTCTTATTAGATATTGGTGAACCTTCCAGTCAAACGAGACACCACTTGTGCCTGAAAAAGTCCACTATGTTGGAGCGAAACGTCGCATAAAAAAAGTGTCCATCTTTCAATTTATTATAAAATCTCATACCCAAGAAAGGAAAAAATAATATATGCATATGGTCTATTAAAGAGGTAACTATTAACATCCGAACCCCTCATACCGACAAAATGAACAGTAACAACGCGAAAAAGTAACATATTAGAAAATGATGTACAGAAATATCTTATATGTGAGGATACTTCATCTACCTGTGATTTAGATACTATAAATTTAG
Source organism: Sitophilus oryzae (assembly GCF_002938485.1). Classification (NCBI taxonomy): domain Eukaryota; kingdom Metazoa; phylum Arthropoda; class Insecta; order Coleoptera; family Curculionidae; genus Sitophilus; species Sitophilus oryzae. Next base: position 1,747,514 of record NW_022146409.1, read on the forward strand.
AAGATTCTGTCAGCAGTGATTCTCCTGAATCAGAGTAGTTACGATCTATGCATTTTGTTGTCCTAAAGTAAATTTATAGCATCTTAATTTTTTTTTTAATTAAATATAACATTAATGTTTCTTTTTCATTAAAGAAAAACATTTTTATCTTATATTAGGCTTATATTGTAGGAATCATGTTTAATGTTATTTCAATTCTTTTTTATCACAGGAATTTATTTAATACTTACACCGTTTTCATACTATAACTTATTATTTGCTTAGATGGAACACAGCTCCAACATTATTATTATTTATAAGATTTTTTTTTCATAAACGTGGGACTAAGAACATCATCATTTAGTACAATGGGAGTACTCATCATATGTGCCAAATAAACCTAGTTTGAATAAATTGCTTACAATAAAAGAGAAGTTTTGGATTTTTGTCCTCTAGAGCCATATGTTCGAAGCACTCTGCGGCGTGTTGTTCCCCGCTTGCAGTAAGAATACAAATTCAGTAAGAATACAAATTCTATTATTAATTTTAAAATTTAATAATCAAAAATTAAGGAAAGAAGGTTAATGGAGATTGTATAGTTAAGGTATTATGATTTATAATCTAATATCGGTATGGGTATCGATACTTCTAGTATTTTCGTATCCCGACTGACAACTGTTTTAACACTAATATAAATTTCAGGCGTGTTAACACGTGTTACCAAATGTGTACACCCACTCCCACGTCGCAATACGTGGGATAGCGTGGCATCGCGTCGGGTGTTGGCTAATGGGGTGTCCCGGCTTTACTCTCTTATTTTAAATAGAACACTAAGTATATTTCGATATTCCATGGAGGATGTCTCTTCAATATACTATTTGGTATAGGTTGCCTACCCCCCAAATAAAATTTTTCTTATATATTTTAATTTTACTGTCGTTCTTCTTGGAGCCTCCGCCTGGTATGAAAGACCGTGTATCTTAACAGATAATGGTGAAATAAGTATGTATTAAAAAGATTAAAATTTTAATGTAGTGTTTCCTGGGCTAGATTTTGGTTAACAAAAGGAAATGCCCAATCTTAAACAATTCGAAATAACGTCTTTTTTATTTAAATAGTTTCTGCTAATAGTAAACGGAAAGAAAATTTCACAGTAAAGTAAATAAAAGGAGTAAAATCCAAGAAACTGCCACATTGAAAATTTTTATTGCAAATACGTGCGTCATAGGTAAATTAGATGCACCAAGAAACAATATCACCAACAACGTGCTTAATATTTCGGACATACACAGGAGCGCGCTGTAACATTTGTATATAAGGAAAACAATTTTCAGAAATATATCCGTTATATTATTATAAAAATAAGTTTTGCAAATTTGTCAATTTTCAGCACACATTCTTTGGAGAAGTTTATTTTCAATTCTCATTTCATCATTTTATATATTACTTCACACAGATCTGCTTTGTTTGATTGATCTTTTACATTTTTACATGTCGTAGGTCTACAACAAACTTGATGTCAAATATAAAAACTGCTTTTTAGGCGAATTCAAAATAAAAATAAATAAACTTTCTGAATGTGGATTGCATCTTGCGTGCAAGTACTGTGTTTTTTTCTCTCATTTTTATGACAAATTTTAGCCTGCTTTTATTTCTTTATTTTACTTATTTCTTTATGCTTTATTTTTTAATTTGAATTATTATTTTATATTATTTTGTTTTAAACTTTGACGCTGGAACTTGATCAGCCCATTTGTTGTTTTATTGCGTTACATATACAAACTAAATAAATGTACTCGTATAATAAATGTATTATTATTGTTAAGAAATATTGAGAATTATTTATCAAAAGTTAAACCTAACTAACAATATAATTTACATTCTTATATTTTTTACATTCTTCAGTCCTATCTTTTTATAATAATAATAATAAACAGAATGGACGAAACAGAATGGATAGAAACGGAAAAAGATACACATAGAAATATAAAAACCGAAGAAGAGATAATAATAACAGAAGAAGAATTCATAACAGCAATAAGAAAAACCCATAATTGGAAGACACCCGGAGCAGACCACATTCAGAACTTCTGGTATAAGAATATGACAAGTGTGCATAATCAGCTAATTAAAAGCATTAATCAGGTAATCCATAATCCACAAACACTGCCATACTTTCTTACAAGCGGAAAAACATATATAAAACCAAAAAGTGAAGAAACAGAAAATCCGGCTAACTACCGACCAATCACCTGCCCTCCCAACTCTTTATAAAATAATAACATCAATCATAACAAATATAATAGACAAAGACACATCAATTAACAATATAATAGCAGAAGAACAGAAGGGCTGCAGAAAAAACGCGAAAGGGTGCAAAGAACAAATAATTATAAATTCAGTAGTACTACAACAAGCCGAAAAACAACAAAGAAATTTATATACATGCTTTATAGACTACCAAAAGGCATTCGATTCTGTGCCGCACAGCTGGCTCCAGAAAACATTAGAGATTTATAATATATCACCCATAATACGAAATTTTCTGTCACATATAATGAAGAGTTGGAGAACCGTCATACATCTAAACCAAGAAGACAAAAGTATTGTAACAAAGGAAATTCCAATAAAGAGAGGAATCTTTCAAGGGGATTCTTTAAGCGCGTTGTGGTTTTGCTTGGCACTCAATCCACTTTCCAACATACTAAAACAAACCAAACATGGATATCAAATTAGAAGCCAAAAAAGAACCTTGCATACCATAAACCATCTGTTCTATATGGATGACATAAAAATATACGCTGGAACCAAACCACAACTAGAGTCACTCATTCATATAATAAGTACATTTAGGGATGACATCCATATGCAATTTGGAAATACCAAATGTAAAACAACGTACATTGAAAGAGGTAAATGGAAGGAAATTGATCCTATTCAAACAACAACAGGTGAATACATAACAAATATGTCAGAGAACGAAACATATAAATATCTAGGATTCAATCAAAGTACGCACATTGAACAAAGAAACACAAAATTAGAGCTCAAAAACTCATTCTCTAAACCAAACCAAAACAAACATATTGAAATCAAAATTAAACTCGCGTAATCTAACAAGAGCAATCAACACATATGTAATCCCTACACTAACTTACTCTTTCGGGATAATAAAATGGTCCCAAACAGAACTAGAGGCTATGAATAGACTAATTCGAACATCACTAACTAAATACTGTATGAATCATCCAAACGCCAGCATAGAAAGGATTAATATAACACGATTGAATGGAGGAAGAGGAATTGTCAACATCAGAGAGCTATGTGAGAAACAAATAGAAGGTCTTACTAAATACTTCCAGACAAAATCAAACAGTTCGCTACATACAGCAATAATAAACGCTGATAATAACTATACACCACTACATCTAAAAATACTTCCACAAAACCATGACCAACAAAGCAATCTCGAAACAGAACTAATAAACAAATGGAAATCTAAAGCTTTACATGGAAAACATATTGCAGTAATTGAACTACAACATGTAGACAAACAGTTAAGTCACATGTGGCTCAAAAAGGGACAGCTGTACCCCGAAACGGAACGATTTGCGATAGAAATCCAGGATCATGTCGTAAATACTCTGAACTATAGAAAATATATATTAAAAGATGGAACAGTAACATCAGACTCGTGCCGAAAATTACACCTTGCACCGGAAACCATCGAGCATATTACAGCAGGATGTAGACTTCTGGCAGCAACAGAATATACAGACAGACACAATAACGTTGCAAAAATAATTTACAAGGGACTGATTAATGTACACAAAATACAAACCATCGCGACCCCGTACTACCAATACCATCCACAATCAATAACTGAAAATGCATTCTATAAAGTTTATTACGATCTTCCCATTCACACGGATAAGACAATTAATGCCAACCCACCAGACATAGTATTTATAAACAAAACAAAAAAACAGTATATCTCATTGATGTATCCATACCCAATAATAACAACATAGAGCAAAAGTATAGAGAAAAAATCGATAAGTACACACCACTGGCTGAAGAGATTGAAAGAATCTGGAAACAAGAAAAAGTTGTTATCATACCACTTATCATGTCCACAACGGGAATAACACCAAAAACATTTATACCGCTACTGAAAACCCTCAATATACCGGAATACACTCACACTGAAATACAAAAAGCAGTACTTAATACATGTGCCATAGTAAGGAGATTTCTCAGTGGAAACCATGCACCTAACATACGACAATAGCCAACTATAGATTAAGAATCTTCAAACTTGGCTTAGCCCGTTGGAAAGATGATCTCCGACAAAGTCGAGAAAATGATACAGATGAAAATAATAATAATAATAGCTCCCGTATACAGCGTTTAACGCCTTGGGAGTAGCAAGGTACAGCTTGCCATACTAGAGCCGTTCGGTATACAAGGAAGGTAATGTGGCTAGCACTACGCTTCAACCGCCTATTATTACCTCAGGATTGTGAATCCCAGGTACTCATTTAAGGCTGACTTAGGTACCCAAACTATTTTTATTTTAATAAAAATAGTCGGCTGATGCAATGCCGGGTGTGGGATTCAAACCCACTACCTTCAGATTGGTAGACGAGAGCCTGTACCTCTACGCCACCGGGCACCTTCCTATCTTTTTTAAAAAGCTAATAACGTGGATACTGAACCCTTCATATAGCTCATTAGCCATAACTTATCATTGCCTAAAATAGAGAATAAGCTATCGCTCTGACATAGAATGTGGTCTGTTTCTTCTTCTGATTGGCAAAATCTGCACAGGACCACGTTCGTCAATCCCATCAGCTTTAGATGGCTATTAAACTTGGAATGCCCTGTTAGTAGAACGCCTTTTTAGTAGAAACTTCCTAGTAGAAACGCCCTACAGTTTTGACAGTCTTGATGTCTCATTTTCTATTATAATATGTTTTCTCCTGTTACTGCCTGAGTACTTTTTTTCACCATTCTAGCAACTTGTTGACCACCCATTGTTTTGTCGCCATTCTTGTAACTGCTTTTGCACCGCTGTAGAAAAATTCTGGACCAATAAATAGCATCGATGAACCTTGTTTAGCCATTTCATATGTCCGTGCCATGTTAGAGCATGCATTTCCGGAGATCCAGCAATCGGCTAGCTTCGATGCCTTTTTTGTCTTGATAATTATTAAAATATATTCTTAGAATTTTTGACATAAATTAAACTAATTATTTATTATTGTAAAAATTATATTTTAAACGCATGTTTTGTAATTTTCCTAGCGAAATCGGTGCTTCCCTTGCACCTATATGCAGCACGCCTCTGGTCATACGAAACGATATGTGTCCAAATGTTACGGATATTTCGGCGACACCAATAAATCTGCGATTTTCGACACGCCTCTCATTAATATTTCGTCAGGAATTTCTTTATTTGTATCGATGGAAAAGAAAGCTAATTAAGCATACAATAGTTACGTCGCTATTTGCATTTCTTTTCATGCGTCACTAATGCGAATGATTTTTTTTCTTAATGCTAAACTAACATTTAACATATTGTTTTTGATGCCTTACACATATTATACTTGGCGAAAAAAAAATCATACTGTATGTTAGACTGCTATTACCTCTAGTACCTAGATTAAATATTACGGAGTCGAATTTTAGCTTATTCAACTACAACTTTTAAAATCCATTGTATATTATTTCTTTTGCTTAATAATTGTGAGACTGGGCCTTTAGTATAGCTCTGCTCTTTGCATAATTACTTATAGTCCAGGAGGCAGTGAAATTTTGTTTCAGCAGTGAAATTTTTTTACTTATTTACCCAGTGGATGAATATATGTATAATAGTTTGTTTGGATGGTGACATTAAATGACAATTTGTGCGGCTGGCTAAAATTTTCGGATGAATTTTCTAAATAAAATAAAAAGTCCACTTATTTTTCCAGTCATAAATATTTGACATTTATTAAAATGAATCGTTTTATTAACGGAAATAACAGTCTGACACATCCCAAGTGGTGGAAAGTTAGTCGGGCTGAAAATTTGCGGATCCAAAAATTTTACAGATTTTTGTAATCCGTAACCTTTATTTTCTCAAGGTTGAAATTTAACGTATCATTTGATACTATCATAAACTATAATCAAAAGCAAGTCTGAATTTATAAAATTGACAAAATTGCAAAAATTACAAAATTTGTCACTTATTTTCCCGGATTTGAAAATTTGTCACATGACAAATAATACTATAATTTCATAGAAAATACACGTCTGGCTGTTATTGACAACCACGAAAGCCTACCATTCGTCCAGGCGCACCTGACGAGCTTTGGACGAGTCTGGCCAGGCTTTTGGGATGTTCGACATGAGCCAGATTATATTTGCATCTGTAATAATTTAGACTATATTTGCAGCTTTAATAATTTTTATCCAGTTTTTCACCTGCCAGATATATTTTTTTCTTAACAGCACAACATCTCTCACTAACAGAATTATTTTTATCAATGTTGCGTTTATTAATCCTCCGGTACATGTAAACACACCGGAAAAATCTAGGGATATCATTTTATTAAAATTAAAAATAAATGTTTTAAATAAACAACCACATATTTCTAGGCCGATTCTTTCTACTTCGACTGAAATGAAGTAGTCACACTTGTAATTTCTAAATTTCGCATGTTTGCAGAAGTTTTTGTGTATTTTTTGTCAAATGTATAAAAATCAATTGTTCGAATTTAACCTGTACTGGCTATGTTTTTATGATAACTGGCCAGAATTCATTCAAATAACTTTGTTTAGTATAAACAACGTTATGGAGCGTAGACATCTTAATAGAGACGAAATGCTAAGGGCCGTGGGTATGCTCGAAGCTGGAATGCGTCAAATCGACGTAGCTAGAGCATTAAATACAACGCAAAGTGTAATATCGCGATTAAGTTCACGCTACCGTGAAAGTGGTGATGTTGCTGAAAGACACACAGGGCGACATCGCATTACTACCCCTTAGCAAGATCATTTTTTACAATTAAATGCTCGACGCCGACCCACTCTTACAGCACACCAGAGCTTAGTTTAATTCTCCAGGAAACACATAACGTAACCCTTAATCCTGACACTGTTCGCAATATATTAAGAGAGGTCAACTTAAGAAGCAGTCGTCCCTGGAGAGCTCAACCCTTAACGAGAGGAAATCGATAGGTACGATATTTGTGGGCTCAAGATCATGTTCAGTGGTCGAATGAACAATGGGCCAATGTTCTCTTCAAGGATGAGTCACGCTTTGGAATTCATCCGGATTCGAGAAGGCTTAGGGTATGGAGAGAACCAGAAAATTTTATTCGGTTGGATCATGTTCAGGCAGTGCACCCTTATCAACAATTATGGTCTGGGGAAGAGTCCAGTTAGGCCGAAAAAACGATCTCGTTTTTCTTGAAAGGTTTCTAACAGGAATCACATACCGTGATTTAATCCTTGAGCCTGTCGTGTTACCATATGCCAATGATTTTGGGAGAAACTCATTCTCATGCATGACAATGCACGGCCTCATACAGCCAGAGTGGTAAGCGAGTTTATCAACGCTCTTCAATTAAACATCTTACCCTGGCCGGCACCATCTCCTGACCTCAACCCCATCGAGCACGTATGGGACGCGGTCCAAAGAAGAATTTTGAGAATGGGTATGCCTCGTGAAACTCGTAGGGATCTGGTTCGGGCCGTGAATGCAGCGTGACAGGCTGTACCTCAAGAAGAGATCGACAACCTGATCAGGAGCATGGAGAGACGATGTAGGGTTGTAATGAACAGTAGAAGAGGCCATACCCTTTATTAAGTAAAAATGGTTTTATCTTCTTTTTTTTAATTTACAGTTTAGAATAAAAAATATTTTGTGTATTTGTCTGAGTTCAATAAAAATCAATATAAATTTGGAAATTTCGGTAAATTTCGCATTTTTATTTTCAAAACGTCCTCTAAACCATTTGTTTATTTTAATTTTACTATATCAGAAATGCAAAAAATAAAATTACTGACGATGGCTGGATAACATTTTCATATCCCTAGACTTTTCCGGTGTGTTTATTTATGCTACAGGCAGGGATGTGTCTTAGCGCCTCTCCTATTCAACATATTCATGGTTCAGCACTCTCTATTATAGTGGACAGCAAACTGTAGGAAAGCTTACAACTCAAAAGGTACAAGGATATTTTCCATGAAAACTTAAAGGGGATAAGCATGCAGAATCAGTACGAGGAAGCAAGCACAATAGAACACAATGGAGAAGAATTGTCAACTCAGTTCAACGACAACTAAAAAGTAAAGAGGCAATAAAGTAATGACATTTTTAAATGTCTAGAATGCGGAAGAGAGATAACATTATGTATCGGGGCTTTTCCTTCGGCGAAAGAATACGCCTTGCGTAACCATCTTTTGAAGCGTGTGAAATACTTGTCAACGAGTAGGAGCAGTAAGTAAGTAAATAATCAACGCTACTGGTGGGAATTTTGTTTGTTCCCAGGTTACTATTGCATTAAATGATCTGTTATAGAAAATATAAAAAAACCGAAGAAGCACCACAAGCCTTACTTCCACCTAAAAGTGAATCCATTTGCCAAAAGGAATATTAACACATTTCACCTAGAACACATTTCCCACAAGGAATAAAATACTCACTGGGCTATGAAATGAAGATCGCTATCATTTTATACAGGGTGGTGCACCTCATTCGCCTCGGTTGATTATCCGAAAACGGAAAGATGTAGAAACAAAATATTTTATGGGTATATGTGGGGAGGTAATGTGCACAATTTAAAATTATTTTGAAATGTACAGGGTGTTTCAGAACTAAGATTAAAGTTATATTTTTTCTTATGGAACACCCGGTATTTTATTTCATTTTTGGATTCCTGGGCCCAAAAAAGGTATTTATTATAGGGGTTAAATATGTTTAAAATCTTTGGTTTTTGATATATTGACAGATATTTAAATTTGCATGCTACAATAGAATAGATTATTAACACCCTATACATTACTTTTCAGAATTAGTTATTGTGCTGAGTTTAAAGGTAGAGAAATAAACTTTACAGAAAAATGTTATTCCTTCCTTAAATGTATACAGGGGTATCAAAAATTGCTGGTCTATTTTAAATATTTATTTTACATAAAAACTTCGTTATTTCAAATTCAACACTATGTATTTTTTTAAATAAGTCGAAGCAGATTTAAATGCTCTTTCAAACTATATTAGAATTATTTATATTTATCAGATTTTGATTAAAAAGCGATTTTTCAATAAAATTGTAATCAAGATGGCTAGTGTTGTCATGGCAAGTTTCTAGTTAGTAGTTAGTAGCTACTTTCAAAATCGAAATTAGTGTATGGACTTATTTAAATTTATACCAGTTTACTTTTATTTAATTTACCTACAATAGTTTAATTAATAATATTTAGTAAATATGTGTTTATTATTCTATCAAGAAAAACGAAGAAGTAGTCTTTGAATTATTTTATGATGACTTGTAGATACATGGATTTTCTATAAAACAGCCAATTACGGCAAATTAATTTTCTTCATTTCCAACGACAGGTTTCTGCCTAATAGGTTTTTTATAAACCACACTACCATCTCTGCGAAATAGGACAAGAAGTTTTTCAAAGAAACTCTTATCAGGAAGATTCCTATTTGGATATCTGTGAGCATAAGCCCTTGAGGCCAAGAAAGAATTTTCCTCACAAAATAATATCACTAGTAACATATCTTTCAACACTTTTTTTATGCTTACGTTTATTACAACATATTCGTTCCGCCAGCAGATACTGCTTTATTTTTCTTGATAAAATAATGAATACTTACTTATTAAACTATTGTAGGTAAATTTAAGTAAACTGTTATAAATTATAAATAATAATGTCCATAAACTAATGTCGATTTTGAAAATAGTTACTAACTGTCACTAGAAAATTTCCATGGCGACTCCAGCCATCTTGATTACAATTTTATTTAAAAATCGCTTTTTATTCAAAATCTGAGCTAGATAGGTATAGGAAACCCTAATATAGTTTGAAAGAGCATTTGAATCTGCTTCGATTTATTTAAAAAAATACAGGGTGTTATATTTGAAATAACAAAGTTTTTATATAAAATATATCCTTAAAATAGATCAGCAACTTTTGATAGCCCTGTATAAATTTAAGGAACCAATACCATTTTTTAGTAAAGTTTATTTCTCTACCTTTAAACTCAGCATAAGAATTAATTCTGAAAAGCAATGTACAGGGTGTTAATAGTCTATTCTATTATAGCATGCAAATTTAAATATCTTTAAATAACTCAAAAACTAAAGATTTTAGACATATTTAACTCTTATAATAAATGCCTTATTTTATCCACAAAAATCCAAAAATGAAATAAAATATCGGGTGTTCCATAAGAAAAAATATAACTTTGGTATGGATCTTAGTTCTGAAACACCCTGTATATTTCAAAATAATTTTATATTGTGCACATTGTCTCCCCACATATACCCCTAAAATATTTTGTTTCTATCTTTCCGTTTTCGTATAATCAACCAAGGCGAATGAGGTGCGCCACCCTGTATATAAATTTGTATGGAAAATGTCATGGATCGTCATTTCCCAGCCAATTCAACGCCATTTTTTTTTTCATACGGTTCTAATTCCACAGAAGATGTTAATTCAGTAAGAAATACATTATTTTTTACTTCTCTTTTTCCAATAGGATCATATCGTAAGTATTTATTTCTTTTAAAAGTAGTAAAACAAAGAATGATATGTTTCAAGTGAAACCCATTTACACTCCTACGAACACTAATGTCTTACTTTACAATTTAATAATTACTAGTTACTTAACAAATAAAAACCATTGTGATGTTTCTGAGGGCAATAATCGTCACCATGGCCAATAAAAGTAAGTTCCTCAGTAACACAAATAAAAGTTGATCCCAGGAAAAACAATTCTGAATAGATTCAACAGCCACTTGAAAAACAGTTGTTTTACAAGAAATTCTTTCTCTACTTAAGTCTGTCTGTCTGTAACACGATAACTCAAAAACCGCTAAACCGATTTTAACCAAATTTGGCACAAAAATACTGTGGCACTCTGGCCATTAGTTTTTGGTGGCGTGGGGGGTTGGTAAGGGGGTATGGGAGGGGGTTAAAAATTTTAAAAAATCGTAACTCAAAAATTACAGTACCTAGCGAAACGCGGCTTTCAATTTAAGATTAGGAATAATATTTGCAACAAAATTTGTAATAACATCAAAATCAAGCAAAGTCGCAGTTTTTGAGATAAAAAAATGGAAAAAATTGGAAAAATTCCTTTACTTTGAAACCAAAAGAACTGCCTACCAACTTTTTATTAACATATTTTAGTATGGGCGGCTTATACGTGCCTCCCGGCGCCAATTTTTATATTTAATATGGATCTAATAGATCAATCACTCAACCTTTATTTTACGTGTTTAATACAAGACACTTATTACACTCGAATAATAAAAAATATAATGCAGATTCCTATAACAAAATCGAAAGAATTTTATAAAAATAAAAATATATAAATACAAATATATACAGGATAATCGAAAAAAAAACGGCGTCACAGACAAAGACGGAATAACAATCGATAAATTTGGCGAGGTCAATATTTAGAAAATGAAATTTGTCAAAAATTAACACTACCTAACCATAGAAAAATTAAAAAAGGTTAGAACGTTTCCAAATTCCAGACATACAAATCTATTTCCAAACAAATACTTTTACTGGAATTTTTAACTATACCATCTAAAAATTATTTTTACCCAATAAAAAATAAATTCCCACCTTATTAGTGCCGACTGGTAATAAGCGTCGTTAACAACTAAAGAAGAGTACGGGCTAAGTAAATGACGTCTAGGGCTTGACCTGGCCAAAATTACTAGCGATTGTCATTTCCCAACCGTCTTTGATGCCGTTTTTTATTCTACTGTATAAGACTATAATAGCTCTTTTTTATTAATTAACAAAGCAAACATATTTCTTAAATAAAATAATATAACCTTGCGTATCAAAAACTCGTATGTATTTTATTACTTTGTATGTAATTTTATGTAATTTTGTTACATATAAATACACATACGTATATATAAGGTGTTGCTATTATACAGAACAATTAACATATAATAAATAATGTTGCACATCAGGTCGCAACTAAATTTTCTTTTCAATTTTCTTCAATAATAATTAACGAGTTAAATTTTAATGTTAGTTTGCAACAGCATCTCATTTTACCTCTACTAGTGTTACCCACATTTATGCTCGAATTAAAAGTTGTTAATGTATTTAGAATATCATCATTCTTGTTCTTGTGCGTAGAACAGACGGTGTTAAGAAATCCTCTATTGAATAAATTAATTGGATTATCATGATTATTTGAACTATTTCTATAGTATCGTGATTGTATCAAATATTTTCGATACGAAGTAATATTTTACTTAAAGCTGATTTTTGTTGACACTGTTGATCACGGTTAGTTATGATCTGTTAATTGCCGCATCATCACTATAATCAATAAGTAATAATAAAGATTAGAGACATAAAAAGTCAGTGGAGCACATGTTTTTTTTTTAAATATTATAGTGATAAACCATATGCACGTCCCTGGAATATGTCGACATTTTTTTAGCCATAAAATATTTATAGTAACTTCTACCCTCAAAATTTCATTCGAATCGCTAAAAGCACTTGGAAGAAAATGATAATAAATCGAAAAAAATTGAATACTAACTTCCTGTAGCTGCGAAACAAATAAAAGCAAAATCAGGGCATTATTGATATGAAAAAATAATCTTATTCTAAATCATAATATCTTAATTAACAAATTGCAATACTATGGATTAAGGGGAGTGCCGCTCGAATGACTTAAGTCATATCTCGGCAACAGAAGGCAGCTTGTGAGGATTAATACGTCTATGTCTTCTTGTAAGCCTATAGAATGTGATGTTACGGCACGTAAGACGGCACGTAAATGTGACTTGCGGACCATTAAATTTTGCTGCGATTCTATGCCTGAACCTATCAAAAACTAAAGTTTTGTCATATAAAAGTACTATATATACAACTTTTTGTACTTAATAACACCACTACTGACGTCGTGGACCCTGTGAAATTCTTATAGGACTTCTCGTTAAAATGGGACTTGCACATCGAAGCTTTATCAAAGAGAAGTTTCTAAGGAACTTAACTTATCAAAAGAGAGCAGTTCGATATTTATTGGGACAGAACAGTAGAACTCACTGACAGAATTTTTTAAAAATTTCAAAATACTGACTCTTCCTTCTTTATTCATTTTTGAATCCGTTCGCTTAATCCGCAAGCACATATCTGCTATTCCCGAAAGGCCATCTCACAACTATGGAATGCGAAGCACGATCTTTATCTGCCACCCCCGAGCTCAGAACTAGTTAAAGGCTCAATACTGTACAATGCTAAAAAAATGTACAATCATCTGCCATTGAATATCAATTCCCTTTCATTCTTTCCCGCATTTCGCAAAGCTCTGAAATTATACTTACTGGAGAGAGTCCTATATGCGGTAAACGACTTTCTTGTTGATGTTTACTCATGAACAATTTTGAATTTTAAAATTTTGACCATCTCACACACTGGTTAAAAGTCTAGTATTTAATATTTTATATCTCTTAAAATTATATCCATTTACAATTTTTCTATTGTAAAATGTTATTGATACGCCTTTTTTGTGTTCTGCAATGTCGATGTATGTTCTATTTGTAATTTTAATGACTTAATTTTTTTTGATACAATCCAAATCGATTTGTATTGTATATTTTTTATTATTTGTATATTCTTTGTGCTTTTGTTTGTTTTAAGCGTTATTTATTTTTACATGAGGAATGTCCCCACGAGAGATGACATATTTTGTATATCAGTGTTGAAAAGAATATAATTACATTACAAAAACATAATTACTAATTTAATTTTTGTTATATTTGAAGTACCAGCTCATCTAAATAATTTATTTTAATACGTTTCACTTCAAATTTAAACTAGTTTTACAAGAATAAAACAGTAATAAATTTCATCAGGTATGTTTTCATCATTTTTTAATGCAGATTTGACATTAGTTATTTCACATATATCAAGTTATTTCACATTAATACGGCATTAGCATTAGCTTATTAGTGTTAGTAGATGACCTTCATCTAGGCAGATGGCTTACTTTTTAAAAATATTCATATTTGGGCACACTGTTCGACTCATTCAATGTTAGGGAAAAAACCGCAATGCTTATTATGAAACCGTATATTAGATAATAATATTTCGTGGCTTATCACTATCAGGTTCCAAATTAATAAAACAAATGAGTACAGTGACCCTGCAGACAATAAAAAATTGTCTTTATAAGACAAAACAGAAATGAGTTATTTGTTTTTAATTTTGATCTGTATTATTTTCAAAAAATATAATATAATATAAAATATAATTATTTCGATAATACTGTATTTAAAATATTTGTTTGAAAATTATTGTTATAGATAGTTTTAATTAGTTCATTTCGAATCTTATAATAACTTGTTTTTTAGGAAACGTTATTGACCACATAATATTGGGAAATATCGCCGAAAATATCGGGTCTTTCACCAACGACTATATAGCAGCTACAAGATGAAACACTAACATTTCCTCAATATCTCTGTTATAGCCATGTTATAGCTCTCGCCCCTGAGCACTGACTTTGATATTCAATTTTAAAGTCAAGACATTCAAACAATCAAATTCGTATTTAAATTAAATAAAACAGAAATTAGTAAGTAAGTCCTTAAATTGATAGATTTTTTGCAGCTAATAATATTTGTTTGATATATCCAAATGATATATCAAACAACTCCAGAGTTCCTAACTGGCAAAAGAGTACGACAGGGACACGCGATATCCCCAAAGCTGTTTACAGCAACACTAGAAGAAATCTTCCGTCAACTGGACTAGACCAACAAAGGATTAAAAATAGATGGAGAATATCTTAGCCATCTAATATTCCCTGATAACATAGTCCTAGTTCCCAATAGTCCTGAAGAACTACAAGCACAAATTAATGAAATAAAAACAGCCAGCAATAAAGTGGGTCTTAAAATGAATTTATCAAATACTAAAGTAATGTACAACGAACTAGTGGAATGAAAAGACATTTTAATAAACAACACTGGAAATAGTAAAAGAATTGGGGACAAGTAATATTCAGCTAGGGATCTCTACAACCAGAAATCAACAGAAGAAGTTAGCATGGAGTACTTATGGTAGAGCACAATCATATTCAAATCAAGAATGCGACTCTATCTAAAGAAGAAAACATTCGCCCAATGTGTACTACCAGTTATGACCTATGCATGCGAAAACTGGACACTTAAAACGAATAATAGAAGAAACTGCAGGTCGCACAAAGTTCAGTGGAACGAAATATGCTGGGAATAACCAAGAGAGACCGTGAGTCGCAAGAGAAAAGAATAGAGTGGATACGACAAAATACCCAGGAAGTAGATGTCATTTACAGAGTCAAATCCATCAAATGGCAATGGACAGGGGACCCACGAGGAATTAAGAAACCTAGAAGAATGCCAACATGCCTTAAGTTATAACCGTATGATTGTGCCAATGTATTTCCTAAATTTTAGGCTTTTTCGAACAAGATTTAAATTACAAAAATGCATTTTTTTAGTTTTTCATCTCCGATTTCAGCCGTGCCAACTTCATGGCAATTATGGTTGTGATCTCGGCCTACTCAGTAATAAGAGTTTCCCGGTTTTCCCCACAGAATTTGCATTCGCCGTTGCTACTTAGGTTCAATCTACTGAGGTATTCGTTGAGGAGACAGTATCCTGTTAATGAGCCATGTATCGTGCTTTTCAGTCAGAGAAAAGCTCATGAAAGAAAACGCCTTGCATGACCATCCTCTGATTCGTGTCAAATACTCGCCAGCGAGTAATGACAAAATGTATGTATCCTGTTAATAACTCCGTGACAATCCGAAGATTGTTCTTAATTAAACCAAAGAAAATCTTTAATTTTTTTCGGTTGTAAGTTCTGAGAAATGTCTTCGAATATCTTAGACCGTTGGAGGATTCCCATTCTTCCAGGTTACTGATGGAGTCTTCTAGGTTCTTGAGTTCCGCTTTAAGTTGATTTCCACTTGGGAAGCAGAACGGTTCTGCTCCAGTTAGTGGGGTGTTCGCTTATTTTCTAGCTTTTTGTTTATAAATGGGAAAAGCCTTTAGGGCCGGAATGTGGGGATCTCCCTTCCTACTCTGTCGAGAGGGAGGGTTTATCCACTAAAACCCCATCTTTTATACGTAACCCTAACTATCCTGGAACTGCCGTGAAGCATAACATCGGGACAGTAGGTGATTCTCAGTTATTTCATTCTCAATCGGAGTCTTCCAGGTTCCATTCCATTCATTTCCATATACACACATATCTTCCTTATCATTCTAATCATATCACAGCCTGTTTTTTTATCACAGTTTAGTTCTTTATCACAGGCAATAATATCACAGTACAATAACGGATTTTTGGCTTTAATCTCATCGTCTACTTTGTGTTTCATTATGGTATGAAGCATGGTGTTACCAACTGCGTTTTCCTCCAGCTTCGTTTGGTATATTTCTTCTGTTTCTTGCCTTATTGTTTGCCACCTCGGGTAGAGAAATATTGTATGACTCCTCTAGCTATCCACATTATTACAATAAGAGCGATTGTCGCTGTCCCTTTTGCCGATTTTTTTAGGTAGGTGCCAAAAACCCAATGCCCGGTAATGGCTTGTGTTATAAAGTGGTCTATATTAATCGTCTTGCAGTATATATATATATATATATATATATATATATATATATATATATATATATATATATATATATATATATATATATATATATATATATATATATATATATATATATATATATATATATATATATATATATATATATATATATATATATATATATATATATATATATATATATATATATATATATATATATTAATCGGTTTAAAACGTTCTACGTCTTCCGATGCCATCTCTCCATGCCTGTCTCTCCATGCACCGTCTCCGAGAGACCACGCATCCTGCCACTTGTCCAGTATAATATTTCTGGCCTCAAATCTAAATTGATCTCCATGTTTATAGACTAGACTTCTTTGTTCTGTTTGGAGCTCCATCAATGGGATACCGGCTAGGACCAGAATGGCCTTAGTTAGAGATGTTTTATATGCAGATGTTACTCTCAACGCTATTTTACGATTTATGGAGTCTAAGATATGTTCGTAAAGTTTATATTTTAGAGATCTCTCAGATATGGGAGATGTATACAGAACCGTGGACGACACCACAGAGGCCAGTATCCTCCTCTTTTAAACCTGCCACCGCTGCACCGGTCCCTTAAGATTAGACATACCTCTGGATAGCTGCTTTATTTTTTTCATGAAGTTTTCGGATATGGGTGGTCATCCGCGCGTCTTTATCTAACTAAACTCCCATGAATTTTACTGCTCTTGTGATTTTAATGTTATTATTGCACCAGTATTGCACCAGCTAAATTCTACCTGCTTCATCCTTGTTGACCTTCTGTCTTTCCGCCAAAATGACTATTTCAGTCTTATTGGTAGCTAACTCTTTGCCCATCTCATTTTGCCCAGCTAATTTTTAATAGTGTATGCTGCAGCAGTCATTCTTTCTATAAGCATATATCATTTTCTAGCTAGATCGTTTGCTTTTTCATTGTCTTTTCTCCCTTGGTGAGGAGAGTCGGAGGGGTTTATTATTTTTGTCTAATTGGTTCAGCTTCTCTAGGCAATCTTTGACCAACTTCCAATTGATATTACTGAATTGATCGCCTTTAATGCCATCTTGATAAGATGGCAATTTCTTGTTACCGACAGTTCCATATCTAAGATAAGTAGTACACATCTTTCGATAGCGTAGGTTTCTATTCCGAGTTTGGAGTATTTAATTTTCTGCCCAAATATTCCTCTCCATGTCCCTGCTTTGGTTTTGGGAACATCAGTATACCACGTTATGGAGAGTCAGCAATATGTAAACATTAAAAGTATATAAATATTTAGAGATACATTGGCTTTTTGAAGATAACTAAAATTAAATAGATGCATAAATTGTGGAAATAATACAATTATATGGTGATAATGGCTGGTTACTTAAAAATGCTAAACCTTGCACACTGAAAGTAACATTTACTAACTTAATTCGTTATACAAATTTCTAGTTTTGTCGACCATGCCGGGTGAACGTAAACTTTTCAAAATTCAATTTTTAAATCTAAATTTCCGTATATGTTTACCGCATATTTTGTACTACCTGTGTTATTTATTCTGCTTTTATATTATTTAATTGTATTATTTAACTATGAAGAATACTATAAATATTTTTTTGTCATACGCTCCCAAAAACAGCTATTTTACGGACTCATTTCAGTCCGTAAAATGTTTCTTTTTTATTTCAGGCCGTAAAGACATGTCATGGCAAAATTATGGACTAAAATGTCTAAATTGTTGATGAATTTGTGTGATTTTGTGACAAATTTCGAATGACATGTCAAAATGCGATGAAATAAACAAACTCGTTACTAAGATATGAATTTATAAGCCAACTTTTTCAAACATTATAATTTCAAATATGGAAAATTTGCAAATATGCGTTCTAAAAAACTGTAAAAAGCGTATGACAAAAAATAGTGTATGTAACACGTACCTAAATTATGTTTTTTAGGACTCATCTACTATTTCGGACTCGGCTAACGCCTCGTCCGCAAACAGTAATGATTCGTCCTAAAAAACATCATTTTAGGTACTAGTTACATAAATAGCTATTATACGATTGTACACAATGTATGTCTCGAATTTAAATTCCTAAATTAGCGAAGTTTGCATACATAATTTGACAAGAAAAACGGAGCTAAAGAGTTATTTGTGTCTTCTTTTTTGTAAAAACAGACCGTATTGGAAAATTAACTAGTAGCCAATTTATTGAATTGTATTCAGGGATATAAAAGTTTTGCAATAAAATTTACTATGAACAATAAAAACGAGCTAACTTATTGTAATTCACGAGTTATTAAGTTTGTTTACTTTAAATGTAGGAACACACCGTTTTGTTTTTATATGTATGTATAGCCGAGAGCTTTTTACAGCTTCATATAATGTTTTGCTTTAATCTTCTATCCGTCGAATAATTTTGATAAAAATTGTACCGAATAAAAAAACGGAATAATGCAATTATTCCGTTATTAAATAATGAAATCTTATGTTACGCGGACGAAGTACGAGGCAAAAGAGCCGCCATAGGGCCTCGCGGCCGCTGTAGAGGGTCCCACTTGGGACTTGGGACTCACTCTTAAGGTGCGTCCACATTGCTCGCGAGCAGTCCGAACTAATACACGAAACACGAAAAACATGGCAAACAGTCGGAGCGAGATGTTCGCGGTGCTCCACGTGCTTACGATCACATAAAATGCCTGTTTCGACTGTTCGGCTCTGTCGCGATACATCAAAGAGACGCTTCGGAGCCATGCGATCATATTTTACGGCAGCTCGAAGCGCTATATAGCTGTTTGCGTTGTTTGTTTAGTTTTTAGTTTAGTTTCATTCAAAGGATTCGGTATTTATTGCAGCATGATGATACTACCATGATTTTTCTTATTAAATAATAAACAACCATCATTCTACAGCAACAATTTTCTGTGATTTTTCTTTTTGATTGTGTATGTCATAAGATCCTAATTAATAAACTGCAGCACTATGGGTTCAGGAGATCATCTCTCGAATGGTTTAAGTCATATCTGAGCAACAGAAGTCAACTTGTGAGGGTGGATACCACGATGTCTTCTAGCAAGCCAATAGAATGTGGAGTACCACAAGGCTCAATACTAGGCCCTATTTTGTTTCTTCTTTTTATTAACGACATTGCTAACATAAACATCAGTGGCAAAATATGTCTTTTTGCGGACGACACTAGCTTCACTTGGAGCAACAAGGACATCGCGGCACTTCATAGGATTATATCAAATGACTTAATCACCATTAAATCTTGGTGCGATTCGAACCTCCTGAGTCTCAACATTTCTAAAACTAAGGCTTTGTCGTATAAAAACTCGTTGCAGCCTTTTGTACTTGACAACACCACCATTGACGTCGTAAAATCCGTAAAATTCTTAGGGCTTGTTGTGGACAATTCTCTGAAATGGGACATACATATCGAAGCTTTGTCGAAAAAATTGAGCTCTGCCTGTTTTGCATTAAGGTCTGTTTCTAAGGAGCTTAACTTGTCAGTGGCTAGAACTGTTTATTATGCACTTTTTGAGTCGCACCTCAGGTATGCCCTTCCATTCTGGGGTACGTGTTGTGCGGCTCAATTTGACCGCATTTTCAAGCTCCAGAAGAGAGCTGTTCGATATTCACTGGGACTAAACAGCAGAACTCATTGCCGGGGCTTTTTTAGAGAATTAAAAATATTGACTCTTCCTTCCTTATTTATATTTGAATCCGTTTGCCTAATACGTAAACATGTATCAGCTTCTCAAGAAAGGCCATCTCACACTTATCCACTCAGGAACGCGGAGCAAGATCTTTATCTACCTACCCCACGCTCAGAGTTAGTTAAAAGTTCAATATTATACAACTCGAAAAAAATGCACAATCACCTGCCATTTGAAATCAAATCCATAACATCATTTTTTTCATTTCGCAAAGCATTGAACTCTTATTTACTAGACAAGGCTTTTACGCCCTAAATGAATTATATTTGAATTGAAAATCGAATTTGATCTTGAAAACACTGGTCTAATGTTTGCTATTGCTATATTTACTAATGACATCGAAATTAATTTATTTAGAGGTCATTGATATTTTGCTATAAACTGGCTAAATATTTTTGAATATTATTTTAAATTTTTTGTTCTTTGACATTGTAAACATTTATAAGTGTTTATTTTAACAATAAGACTGACAATATTATTTATATAATGTTTTGTATTATCTTTTGTTTGTGTACCTTGTTTTTTTTCTACTTTGTTTGTTAGTTTACCTTTGTCTACAAATTGAAAAATTTTTTGACAATAAAGGCATTTATTTATTTATTTATTTTTTTGGTTCAGATTTACAAATATATATTAGTGTTTTGTTCTTGGATTAATCATATTAAATATATCTTTAATAAAATATAACTCTATATTTATATTGCCTACTTATCTTAATCTGATCTTTGAGAACTTTATTTATATTTCGGCATACGTCTGGTAGTATTTTTGAAATGCTTTGCTTGGAAACTTTGAATAAATAACCCAAACTGGTATGGTGAGTCTGCAGTTGCAAGGAATCTTAATATTATGGGTTATGGCCAATCTTTCTTTAACTCTTTCTTTAACCGGAATATACTTTCTAAAAGTTGTATTTTCTCTTTCTATACGGAGACCAACTAAGTTAATAAGTCTTTCAAAATCAGTAGCGGACATGCAATAAAATTTTTTAAAAGACATTCTGTCTGTAAATCTCGTAGAAGTTTTCTTTCACTGTGTTGTGATCTACTTTTGAAATTATTAGACATCCAACACCGCCTTTTTTTCTCTTTGTCTCCTTCGTTTTGCAATATAATGATCTCACTAGCAGCCGCTATTAAAAATACTCCGGTATCATCCGGTCCGAACAGTACGAACGCAAACACTACATTACAATGTGGACGTCGTTGCTTGCGAGCCGAAAGATCTTGAGAAACTCGACAAACAGGAAGCGCAAGCAACGCAAGCACAATCAGAAGCAAGAGCGCGAGCATAATAACGGGCAATGTGGAGGCACCTTTAGTGAATACGAGGTAAAAGCTATTTGATATATAACAATGTCAACAGTCAATGTTTACAATCATATTATTCAAATTTCTTTTGGTATTAATATAATCACTACGAAATATTTTACTTACCATAGATGTTTCGCGAATTATCTGTTGAAATGTCTTGGGCCTTGACACTTGACACTGTGCATATCCGAAAATCCAAACTATATACATTAAACACTCGACAAATTTTTGTAGAGAAACCATATTCTTCGAAATAGGACATTCCGTGGCGATTCTGAATTGGGCAACTTCTTATATCTGCAATAAATATTCTATCGATTAATAAAGATCATAATATACAAGGTGGTCCGAATTGTATTCGGGAAACTTCGGCAGCATATTCTGCAAATAAAAATAAGTAATGAAGTTCGTATAAAATATCATGAAATGCTTTATTTCGAAGATATAGGTGTAAAAGTATCAATTTTTATTCCGATTTTTTCCAAAAAAAATTCTGAAGTAACGTCGATATTTGGATGAACTGATTGATGATGATTTGTGTCTGAGTGTTTTTTGGTATGATAAATTTGATTTCAATGTCAATATGACTCCTCTTTCTAAGGAACGCCACCTATATCTTTATTAACTGTTTTGAAGAATAATAACTTTTCTAGCATTAAAGTAAATGATAAGAAATATACATTTCTGCTATTTTTAACGTAAAAAAGGTATCTTGATAAAAATCGCTACCAGCAACCATTCTTAAGATATTTGGAATTATCAATACGTGTCCTTGTAACAAACAATGAACATGATTATAGAATTATCTGAATGAAATTATGAATTTTGGAACTTCTTATTTTTTAAATTAACCTTAAATTTTTCTAGAAAAAATTGTAATAAAACAGTTTCTATTGAACCTTTAGCACAAAAACATTGACAAATTTATTATTTCAGTCTAATAACGATCTAGTCAACATGTTTAATTTTTGTCAATGACGTCAGTAGTGTAATACAATAATACGGACAAAAAGTTATTATGTACTCTTGAAAACAGTTAAGAAACATGTAGGTGGCGCCCTCTATAAGTAGGAATTATATTGACATCGAAATCAAATTTTTCATGTTAAAAACACTTATACACCAAATTTCTTCTAAACTGTTAGTTTACTAATTATTTAGAAAAAATCGAAATAAAAATAAAACTTCAACAGACTGGCGCTGCGCCGCGCTGTGTCGAAATGAAGCATTTTGGACATAAATTTATACGAACTTTTACTTATTTTTATCTGCAAAATAGACTGCCGAAGTTTCCCAATACAATTCGGACCATCCTGTATAATAATAATTATAGGCAATCAATATTTAAGGTAAGTACAATATGATCGAAAAAAAAACGGCGTCAGCGATGGCTATGTAATGAAGATCGCTGTCGCATTGAAGCCAGTGTGTCACATTGATTAAACCAAAATAATAAAAAAAACGTTAGCGCAAATATAGGGAAACTATACCGGGTATATCGTCGTCGTTGTAAACATAGGAAATCTCATGCAAATTTTGAACTATACAAATATTGGCTCACCTATTAATTCTAGAGCTAAGGAAATAGGGTTTTTAAAGGTCTGCCTATGTTGAATACACATGCAAATTTGAACAATCAAGCAGTAGTCAACAAGCAGAAGCCAACACCAGTGACATCAGGAAGAGCTGGAAGTCGTTTAACGCAAAGAAAGAATGAGCTGGAAGTCGTTTAACGCAAAGAAAGAATGAGCGGAAGGTTTCGTACAATAATACAGGGGTGCCGCAAAGGGCCCAAGGCCTCCGAGTAAGGAATCATCAAATCCCAGCAACCTAACCTTCTATATTTTAAGTTCTTATACATATTTTTTAAATAATAATTCATATCGTCCCATTGCTGCCAAAAGTCACTCTAACTTACTTTTTATTACTTCCGAGAAAAACGCGTCTAAAGATGAATTGCATTGTATAAAGTTGTTGTTAGTAACTATTCGGTATTAAAATACAGCATAAATGGCCAGACATCGTAGTTAACGACTTTTTCAATCGATTCCCCGCTTGAAAATATAGTTAGTGATTGAATATTTAGGTTATTCGAAAACATGTTAGTTAGTGACTTTTAGCAGCAATATAGGACGATATATTATAACTAGCCTACTATTGGCAGCCGCTTAGTGTTCATAACTAATGTATAAATTTTAATTTCTTTAGATTATACAGCACTTTTTATCTTTCTGTATTTAAATTTACTTTTAAGTGAAAAATTCCCAACTGAGTCACCTGGCATTGACAATAACAGACAAGTGTTATAAATATGTAATATTACTATTATTAAAATATAATTTTGAAACTAACTACATAATTAAAAACAATTACCTAACCATGCGGTTAACATCATGTTCGAGGAAATGAGAACTTACTAGCAGGTTGACAAGTTGACATAATGATAGTAAAAAGGTTATACAATATTTATCAAATTATTCGAAAAAATTGTTAAAGTAAACCATTTTCTAAAAAAAAGCAATACATACTTTAAAAAAGTTATTTGTGATGAATATTTACCTTTTTTTTTTAAGTAAAAATAAAATTTTTCAAAAAACTGTTAAATTTCTGTTGTTTTTATGTAATATACGTTGATCAAATCAAAAAATTAAAAGTGGTTCAGTGGACCAGCTAGTTATTCCAGCCAACTCTACCAGCTATGACAGATATAATGACGTCACATTAAGACTTAAAGTAGTACTGAGATGGAACAAGCAGTTGCAAGTTGACTAAAGAATTTTGCATTACTACACCAATAAAAAAGTAATTTTCACCTGCTTTTTTGTGCCTATAATTATGATCTAAGATCTATTTGATGTTTATTATATACTGTTATGTTTATTATTTATTATTTATTATTTCAGTATACCTGGTGGTGCATTGGCGTTGAAAATATAGGAAATCTCTTGTAAATTTTGAATTGTCCAAATATTGGCTCCCCTGTTGAGTTTACAGCGAAATCGTTAATAGGTTTTTAAAAGGTCTGCGTATATTAAATGCATTTACCAAATTTGAACAATTTTGGATAAGCCGTTTTTAACTAATTTAAGAAAAACTGCAGATATTTTTAAATTAAACTAACGTTTAGGAAATACAATATGACATTTACAAAATTATAAATTGACAACTTAAGGTATGTTGACATTAGCCTGGTTTTGCATTGTTATCTGTTCAGTTTTTCAAGCAAGGTAGTAAATCTAGAAGGATATTGGTCAGAAATGTAAAATACTGAGTTGTGCAGCGTACGGTTAATTATACCGGGTGTTGCATCGTCGGACGGGACATAGGAAATCCCATATGTAAATTTTAATGGGGTCAATTATTGACTTCTCTAATTATTTTAGAGAATAATTCTATTTAGGTTTATTGAAGAGCACTAAAACCCACATTCAAAAAAATAACTTTAGATATTTTTGATTAGCTCGTTTACGAGTTATCGCCGATTTCTTTTTAAATATTTCTCCTTTCTTATGACCCTGTATTTACTTATGAGCACCAGTCAAGGTAAAAGATAACTGTCAACTGAAGTTGTCATTTCAGAAATTTACCTATTTAGTGCTTTATTATTATTGAAAACTCATTCCTACATCGGTAATCTTAAAGATGTATTTATAAATACAAATTAATATGAATTAAAGTAAAATACAGTAATCAATTACAAGGTTAATTATAGTATTATTACAATATTCAATAACTTATTAATTTAGGTACTATTAAATTGTTAGAACTTAAGTTAGGATTTAAGAAGATGTTCAAATATTCCTCCATCGACTGCTAGACAATAACCCAGGCGATCATAAAATTCTCTTCTTACATTCGCTAGTTGGTAAACTGAAATTCTATTGCATTCGGCAGAAATAGCATTTTTTAACTCGTCTAGATTTGTATTTTTTATCCTTGTATATCCTGTTTTTTAAATGGCCCCAGAGAAAGAAATCATTTGGCAAAATATCAGGAGACCTTGCTGGCCAATTTACTGTATGATTTAGGCCAATAACGTTTCCGTTAAAACTATTGTCTAAATATTCCCGAACAGCCAGGGTACTATGTGCCGGGCAGCCATCCATTTGGTACCAAACTTCCTGATTTTCCCTAGCGGCAGTGGTAAAATTATAATAAGTGTGAGTGGCTGACTGGTTGCGACAAAAAATGTGTGTTATTCTGCTGGCCGTGTATTTTATTTTCAAGAGAAAAGAACTTGTGGAATAAGAATGGTTTTTCTGATTTAAACAATTTACACAAGTTAATTAAAAGGCATCACAGTAGCAAATCGCATATACAGGCTATCGTAAGAGAAAAAACTTTTGGAAAAACAAGAATTGAGCATATGTTAGACAATCAACAAAAATTAGCGGTACAGACACATAACGAAGAAGTAAAAAAAAATCGGGAGCTGCTTAAAAGAATGATAGATGTAGTTTATTTTCTTGGTAAACATGAGCTATCTTTTCGGGGTCATTGTGAATCTGGGAGCTCAACAAATAGAGGAAATTATGTGGATGTGATTAGTTTTTTATCAAAATACGACCCAGTTTTGAAACTTCATTTTGAAAATTCGACAAGGTTTAAAGGAACATCCAACTTAATTCAGAATGACCTTATTTTAAGTGTGGGAGAAGTTATGCTAAAGACAATTAAAAAAGAAATAAGTGAAGCATCATTTGTGGCTTTTATTTTGGATGAGACTACTGACATATCTAATACTAGTCAACTATCGAAAATCGTCCGCTATGTGACAAAACAAGGTCAAATAAAAGAAAGATTTCTTGGTTTTGTTGATGTCTCAATGCAAAGAACAGCTTTGGCTCTCAATGAGATTGTTTTATCAACTATTGAAGATCTTGATTGCGGTTTAAAATTAGTAGGGCAAAGCTACGATGGAGCAGCAGTTATGGCAGGCCAATTAGGGGGTCTCAGACTAAAGTTAAGGAAACTTACCCATCAGCCCTTTTTGTACATTGTATGGCACATAGATTAAATTTGGTGATGCAACAATCTCTCAATAAAATAAGACAATGCAAAATATTTTTTCAAACCTTAAGCGGCTTCGCAGCATTTTTTTTTAAATCTTCGAAACGATCCACGGCATTGGACCAAGAAGTTCATAAAAGGTTACCAAGAGTAGCTCCTACTCGTTGGAGTTACAACGGCAGGCTGGTAGAGACCGTTTTTGAATATCGACTACCCCTTATTGACTTTTTTCAAAAAATAATGGACAACAGGCAAGATTGGGATAATGAAACAGTGGTGTGCTCTACCGGTTATTTAAATATGTAACGAGAAAGTGATTTTAATTTTCTGTTACTTGTTTTTTCTCAAATATTTCCATTCTGCGATAATCTCTTTAGCGTTCTACAAAGTAAAATGAGTGATATAAATTTTTGTATAAGAAAAATTCAGGAATTTAGGAGAATAGTTTCATCAAAAAGGGATCAATTTGATGAATTTTGGCAAAAATTCGAATATTTGGACATTTTATCTACAGAGCCGGAAAGAAAAAGAACACGGACGGAAGATACTGTGAACGATAAGAAAATGGATCCAAAAACCCAAGCTCGTAAACTGTTCTACGAAATCATTGACAATATTTTGGGCCATATAGACGACAGATTTAACAATTTTAAGAGCCTAAAATTTCTAGA
The DNA here is from genome assembly GCF_002938485.1 of Sitophilus oryzae. NCBI lineage: Eukaryota > Metazoa > Arthropoda > Insecta > Coleoptera > Curculionidae > Sitophilus > Sitophilus oryzae. The sequence goes on from NW_022146409.1 coordinate 1,775,063, forward strand.
ACTCGTCAATTTCGAAGAAAATAATGCACTTTCAGAAGAAGCCTTTAATTCTTTACAATAAAATTATCCGAACTTTTTTGACTTTCCCGCGTTGCGTTCCGAACTGTTTGTTTTATACAATACTTCAGAGGGTTTAAATAAACATAGTGTTAGTGAGTTATTAAAATCTATTAAAGAATGTGGACTACATCGTGCGTGTCCGGAAACCGTTAAGCTTTGTGAACTGTCACTTACCATACCCGCGACAAGTACATCAGCAGAACGTAGTTTTTCTACACTCAAGAGGATTAAAACTTTTATTAGAAACTCTACAGGACAAGAAAGACTGTCTGCTTTAGCAATGCTTTCCATTGAGCAAGAACTACTTCAGGAACTTTCTGAGGAAACCAAATTTTTACAACAACGTTATAGATGAATTTGCAAAGCAAAACCGAAGATTGGAGTTGCGTTTCAAATAAGGTTAGTCTCAGTAGTAAATCATAAATTTTGATATTTTTTAAAGTTTTTTTTTGTGTTTAAATATTATAAATTTATACGGAACAATATATTATATATAAATATTAAAAAAAACTTGGAACTTGATATAAGACTTGCCCCCCGCTCCACCGTTCCCTATTTCTCAAGGGCTGGACACGCCACTGCCTAGCGGCATCATGTAAAGCAGGTAAAATATGATTTTCGAGTAGTTCCAAATAATATTCTGCATTTAAATTTCGCGTAAGAAATAATGGCCCGATAACCCGATAATATTGTGTCCGAATATCCCTGCCCAAATATTTACTTTCTGTGGATATTGCGTCCTTGTTTCGACAAACCTGTGTTGGTTTTCTTTGTTCCAATATCGATAATTTTGAATATTTGGTGCATTCGTCAGTGGAACATATACATACCCGTTCCATCATATTAAAAACAAAACGCCTGCCGCCGTATTTCGTCCCCATCTGGTAGCTCTTGGTGCTTTTCATATTTGAAGGAATAGTATTTATGTCGCTTCAAAATTCGAAACGCTGTAGTGTGATCTATTCGTATTTCATCCTCAAGTTTCCTTGTGCTGATCTTTCCATGCACAATAAAACTTCCAAATCGGTATCATTTCTTGCATCTTCTCTTTGTTCCTGCCTTGCTTCACATCTGCAGTTATTTATTAGGGTACCTTTGGTCTCAAATCTTTGGATATTCCTTGCGATTGTAGATTTTCCAGGTATCGGTCTATTCGGATACAGAGCAGCAAACATGTCCGACACCTTTTGATAACTATCTCCTTGATAATATCATTTAATCATCAATACTTTTTCTTCGGTAGTGTAATTCATGTCTAATATTTTCGATGTAGGTATGAGTTTTTAATAATAATAATAAAGCACTAAATAGATAAATTTCTGAAATGACAACTTCATTTGACAGTTATCTTTTACCTTGACTGGTGCTCATAAGTAAATACAGGGCCATAAGAAAGGAGAAATATTTAAAAAGAAATCGGTGATAACTCGGCTAATAAAGTAAACGGGCTAATCAAAAATATCTAAAGTTATTCTTTTGAATGTGGGTTTTAGTGCTCTTCAATAAACCTAAATTGAATTATTCTCTAAAATAATTAGGGAAGTCAATAATTGACCCCATTAAAATTTACATGGGATTCCTATGTCCCGCTCGACAATAATAGTAATACCCGGTATACTATTATGTTTATTATTTCAACATACCTAAAGAAGCTAATTATTGGCTCCCCTGTTGATTTTTCACCGAAGTCGTAAATAGTTTTTAATGGTCTGCATATGTGTTGAATATACATGCCAAATTTGAACAATTTTGTATAAGCCGTTTTTAACTAATTTAAGAAAAACTGCATATATTTTTAAATTAGAACTGAACAGGTAAAAATGCAAAATCAGACAAATGTCAACATACCTTAAGTCCACTACGATTGTCAATTTGTTGTGCTGTTTACGCTACTACTTTATAGTACCTACATTCAAGTGTACTCGAAATGAATTTTTGTAATTTAAAACTAACGTTTAGGAAATACAATATGACATTTACAAAATTATAAATTGACAACTTAAGGTATGTTGGCATTTGCCTGGTTTTGCATTGTTATCTGTTCAGTTTTTCAAGCAAGGTAGTAAATCTAGAAGGATATTGGTCAGTAATGTAAAATACTGAGTTGTGCCCCCCCCCAGCGTACGGTTAATTATATACTATTAGATAGTATATTATTTACAGGGTGGCTCGAATTCGACGCTCATCATTGGGATTTCGGAAACCGTAAGAGATACAGGATCGGTTAAATGGAGACAAAGTAGCGCAATTTGATGCTCAATAAAATGCCGTATTGCATTTTTTTTGCATAAAATATTCTGGTGATGGAATTTTCTATACGAAACATCGGCAAATATCAAAGTGACTATACAGGGTGGTTCGAAATGTATTCCAGAAACTTTGGCAGCATATTTTGCAGATAAAAATATGTAAAAAAGTTCGTATAAATGTATGTCCTAAAATGCTTAGTTTCGAAGATACAGGGTGTAGAATTTTCATTTTTATTTCGATTTTTTCCAAATATTTTGTGAAGTAACATCAATATTTGGATGAAAATTGGTGTCTGGGAGTTTTTTGACATGAGAAATTTGATTTTGATGTCAATATGACTCCTATTTGTAGAGGGCGCCACCTACACGTATTTTAACTGTTTTGAAGAGTAATAATTTTTTAAAGTATTTAATTTTTGTCCGTACCTGTATAAAACTACTGAGTGAAAAAATATACATTTCCGTGATTTTTTACGTAAAAAATGTCTCTTGGTCTCTTGGTAAAAATCGATACGAGCAACTGTTCTCAAGATATTTAGAACGGGAACAGTCAATACATGTCATTATTGACAAAAAATAAACATGTTAAGTAGATAGTTATTTGACTAAAATGATAAATTTGGAAACTTTTTATTTTTTTAAATTAATCATAATTTATTCTTCGAAAAAAAGATGATAAAAAAAACAGTTTCTATTAAACTTTTGGCACAAAGACATTTCAAATTTATGATTTCAGTCGAATAACTATTTACTTAACATGTTTAATTTATGTCAATAATGACAGGTATTGATAAATTCGATTTCAAATATCTCGAAAACCATTTTTACCAAGAGACTTTTTTTACGTAAAAAACGTTGTAAATGTATATTTTTTTATTCAGTAGTAGTACAGGTACGGACGAAAAGTTATTACTCTTCAAACCAGGAGTCCTACTAACATCAAAATCAAATTTCTCATATCAAAAAACTCTTAGGCACCAATTTTCATCCAAGTATTGACGTTACTTCATAAATTATTTGGAAAAAATCGAAATAAAAATGAAATTTCTACACCCTGTATTTCCGAAACTAAGCATTTTAGGACATACATTTATACGAACTTTTTTACTTATTTTTATCTGCAGAATATGCTGCCGAAGTTTCCGGAATACAATTCGGACCACCCTGTATATAGTGTTTTAAGAGTGATGAAAGGATTTAATTAAATTGAAAAAAAAAATAGGTCCGTATTTAAAAAAATTAAGTTGATGATGTTCGCCAGAAGCTGAAACGTCAGAGTCGATATTTAATCACATAGAGGTATAGAGCAGAGAAAGTGGCCATGAAAATGTGTTTTTTATTTTAAGTTATCTTAACAAATAAGGCCAGGAAACAATAGAAAACAAAATTGAAAATTCGTTTTTTTTTTCGAATATATTCGGAAGTATTCGGAATTTTTCAAAATGCAATACGGCATTTTATTGAGCATCAAATTGCGCAATTTTGCCTCCATTTAACCGATCCTGTATCTCTTACGGTTTCCCAAATCCCAATGATGAGCGCTTGTTTTAGTTAAGCAAAAAAATTTATGTAACCAAAATGTAAATAAAAACTTGATGTAAAATTTACCTATTAAACTATATTATGTTCTTTAAGAATAATTTGTGTCGTCATTTATTGATGTTTCTCAATTGTGCCTTACTGAAAATGCTTAAAAACATTAATGTACTTGATTGCTTCATAATACCAAATAAAATTTTCCTCGATATTTGTTTTCCATTACATTCATTGCCTTCAAGTGGCACCGTACGCCGGGATTTAAAATTTTGTATTGTAAGGTACCGTAACCATCTATTTATAATGTTAAAGACCTTACACAATAAAAATTAACTGAAGGTTAAGCGATTATAAAAATCCTAAACCAAAATGTTAATGGATTCATTCACGTTGCCATCGAGATGAAAAACAATGTGTAAATATATATTGTTTGACATATTTTTAAAAACAATTAATTTACAACAACATTTCTATTAAGAAGTATCATTGTTAATGCATACCAGAAGTACTAGTTTATTGATAATAATTTGTAATATAATAGATATACTGTATGTCCCCAGATTGTCTTTACAAGAGGAAAAAACTTTTTTATTATTCACATTTTGAGAAAAATGCATTCTTCATAAAAAGTTTTGCTTGTTCGAAAATTATTAATCGCGTTTATGCTTTTCTAAATTTCCTTACCGTTTTAAAGAAAATTTAAAAAAAAATCATGAAAATATAATTTAATTTCTTTGAAAACAGTTGAACTTAATGAAAATACTGTTGATTTTTTTCTGTCATTAGAGTAATATTTCAAGGAATATTTGTCTGATGATTGAAACTGATCATATTATAAGGAATGAATTTACTCGATTTGAATCAGTAGTAATATGAACTACAGCTAAAACTAGGGTTCAGCTAGAATATACAGTATGTCTCCGGATTGTCTTTACAAGAGGAAGAACTTTTTTATTATTAACATTTTGAGAAAAATGCATTCTTTATAAAAAAAAATGCTTGTTTTAAAATGGTTAATCCCGTTTTCCAAATTTTCATACCGTTTTAGGGAAGAAAGGGAGAAAACATCTCTAAAGGGGCGGCCATCACGGTCTTTTTGCCAAGGAGCAAGGGGAAAGACACCACCTAGCGGCTGAGCCTTATCCAGGGTCAGAACTTCAATGTAAGGACATCGAGCTGGCGAGTCATCAACTTGAGGTCGGAGGGTCATGGTCAGGTCCTCACAATAGGAATTGACCTCAAATCCAAGGAGGCAATAGAGAAAGAGGGACATATCCTCCATTATAGATACGGGACAACACCGGTATCAGGTCTAAGGAGAGAACAAGTTAAAGAAGTGGAGAAAATGGAGACAGATCCTCCAGCCTCCACCTCACGGATTCCTCAGACGGAGGCAAGTTCCTCGACTGTGAAAGGCGGCACGGAGAGCCAAACTCCAACCGTGGAAGGGTGTGTACCCTCGGAGAAAAAACTGTTGTCAGAGGAGGATGGGAAATACCCTGTCCCCTCTACAACAGGGGTATGATGAGTTATAGACTGTGCGATGACTCAAGGAAGGGGGACACAATAGATCTTTAAGGTCGCAGTGATTAACCCATCCTCTTAGTCATTCTACATTCTACATTCTACAAGGGTGATAATAGTTATCGGACAGTTGTTGTTTTAACAAGAGCAAAAAATATGACGTTAAGCAAAATTAAGAATAACCATCCATCAAAGAATGAAATCGAAATGCTACCATGGAAATGCCCTTTGATTTTTAGGACTTCAAAATAAATTGAATCGTATTGTTATGTGTGTTTTTTTTTAAATTTCGCTAAAACGGTATGACACAGAATAAACGGGAACCATTTTAAAACAAGCAAAACTTTTATGAAAAATGCATTTATCTCAAAATGTCAATAATAAAAAGGTATTTCTTTTCTTGTAAAGACAATCCGGACAAGATAATGTCCATACTGTGTTATTAAACAGCAGAATAAAATACTGAGATTTTGTTTATATACCTGTTGAATATTTACCAACCACCCATCAATGGTCTGGTTAGGTTAGTCTGTCTAGCGAGATAGGAGACAATTTTCACAACAACTAAAAATTGACACAAAGCAATTTATTTTTAATTAAATGACACAGGAACTGTCACTGTCATATAATCTCGCTATGGACGCTATGAACAAATAAATTAAAGTTATACGATAAAAGATAAAGATCTCTGTCATTTAATATGTAAAATTATATAAGAAATATCATCAATCGTTATTTCCAAGCCTAGTTGACGAATTTTTTTTTTCGAACATACGGTACACAACTACAGTTCATACCAAATAAACTTTTAGTCACGTGATTAAGCTTGACCGGCATAGCATTGCCCACTTTTATATATTTTCTTTTTGTCAAGGTATTTCAGGAAACAAAAATAAATTAATAATAAATATATGAACAATTATTATTTACAATTATTATTATTAGTTTTAATTGAAACGATAAATATGTTTTGTACAAAACGGTCTGCTAGAAAATACGTAGGTACTCTATACTATAGTGTGATGTCCCTAAACAATTAAAATAATAGTTTTAATATGTGTTATTGTGCTTTTGTCCAGTATTTAACAATTTTAATTCTGTAGGAATCTACGTTCAAGAGACTTGAAAAAGACATATATTGTCGAAACGTCGCGTCGTCATAAATATAAAATAATGAACAAAATCTTTGCAACCTTAACGACCTAAAGTTAAGAATAAAAAGAAAAAAATATATAGTATACCAGGTCAAAGAAACGAAACAAAAAAAAATATTATTTACATCACCAAACCTTCTTAACGGCACTTAAGGGACATAAAGGGCCATTACCTCGGTCATTACTACCGCTTTCTTGTTCAAAATATTCTAGGAAAGTTACAATGAGTTTTTTACGGCTATTAGCTATTTTGTACCCACTTCGCACTAAAAGAGGTTCTAAAAAGAACAATGTTCGACTGCAAGATTTGCTAGTAAACATTTTTAAGCTTAAAGTATCAAAACTCTATTTATTTAAACCAAAAACTCGTTATTCATAACTAAAGTGTCAAAACGAATGAAAATGTCTGAAGAATAAATAAATGCGACAATTTGACATTTTTTACAGCAGAACTACCACCTAAATCCCCAGTGCGAAATATTTAAATTCCAGTTAGTCAGCAGGACGCTGAATATGTCCATACTGGGCAACAATAAATTTAAAAATCGCGCCCTCGGTTTACGTAACTAAAAATTAATATCAAATATAGAACTAAAATAAGATTTAATTTAATAAATTTATTAATAGCCTTTTAATAGTAAAAATGTATTCACTTTTTATGAAATTAACATTACCATTATTAGCATATCAGCAATATGAAGTTCATAAAACGGCGTCAAAGACTGCTGGGGAATGACAGGAATTATTAAAAATTGACATAGAACTCATCAAAAATTAACACTAATTATAGAAAGATTAAAAAGGATGGAGCCTTTCCAAACACACCATTCTATTTCAAAAAAAAAATAAATATAAATTTAATAAAAATTGTCATTCCCCAGCCATCTGTAACGCTGTTTTTTACATCGTATGGTATCAATATAATGTCACAAATGATTACAACAATGTTTTTTTATAAATCTGTAAAATATTATAAGAAAGAAAATTTTCAAAAATTTTTCACATAACATAAACTACTCACATTTACTTGCCCTCATTAACTCAGATCAGACCAATAGAAAATAAACAAAAACTTACCATGGCTCTTTTAGGGCTCCCTCACAAACTTTAGACCGCACATAACTATACCCTCAGTATAAAAAAAAAACAAAAAAAAATAAAAAAAATCTAACGGGACATCGATTAAGACGAAGCGCCACCACCGAAATACTATTTGGCCCGAATAATTAGTTTTCCTTCGAGTTGGTCAAACCACTGCGACCATTTGGGGGGAAAGCTGGGACTTATAGGTATGGAAGGCAATACCCAAACGTACATGACATGGCGATCGTCGGCGTCGTTACAAAATATTGTCTCCTGCATATTAAAGGCCGCCACTTTCACGCACACAACGACAAATTATTCAAATGAAAAAATGTATTTTTTGGGTTCAACCGAATTTGTATTGGGCCATTGCAAAGGTGAATCCACTATTTTATAATTTGTATTAATGAGCTATCGGTGGTTGCCCAATTGTTAATTAATGATGGTATTCGCCTTGATTTAAATGGATTTTGAGAGAAAAATGAAGATTTGTGTTAAATGCGGTTTACGGAATTTTTTTTGTTCCATTTTCGATCACTTCTTAATCAGAACTGGACAATCCAAATTAAATACTTATTTGGTGGTGGTATAATAAGATATAATATACAGTACGGCGCCTCTCATATGCCGCAGGAGGCTCCAAGGAGAACGACAGGTTGTATTGAAATGAAACTTTGTTAGCATATGTAGGTTGTTTCAGAGCATTTTCTAAAAATATAGAGAGATTTACAGGGTGTCTCCAAAAAAAGTTACATATGAAAGTTGTGTTTTTTGTAATGGAACACCCTACATATTAATTGATTTTCGGATTCTGGGAGAAAAATAAAGGTAAGTTTTATAAGAGAAGTATATATGACTAAAATATAAGGTTTTTGACGTAGGTATTTAACATTTTCTAGAAAAAAAGAACAATTTTTAAATTAAAACAAAAGCTACCTAAATTGGAATTTACCCGGTATAGCCTAATATGTAGTTAAATTAACTTACGTACTTTATATCAAATTAAAACTTGATCCCAAAAAAGTTATACAGGGTGAGACAAAATTAATATTGAACATTGGTCACCTTTAAAAGCATGTTACTCTTTTATTTTAAATGGAACACCCAGTATATTATTCCGATATTCAATGGAGAATTCATGTCCCTTCAAAATACTATTAAGGTTGCCTACCCCTCAAACAAAGATTTTCCTAGATATTTTCATTTATATGATTTGATCTGAGTAGATCTTTATTATTGGATAAAATCTAGGTGGCTGTGATATTTCTGACGTTACTTCAACATAGCTGTCTAATTAACAATCCAACTTTAACAACTAGTTATCATTTTCTGTCATTAAAACAAAAAAAAATTCTCAGAAATATGCCGAAAATGCAATAACTTATCCTATATCAGCGAGAATTGATATGATTCTATTATTTCGTGAATGAACAGTCGCTTCCTTCTCGATTTTTTTTAAGGTATAACCACATAAACTTCTTATGAAATGAACGGTTAGAGATTTGTGCATGTGAAATAACTAATTACGGCCTTTTTAGCAGGGTCAGAATTTTTTTATCCCGGAAAATGTCAAAAATCTGTTTAAAAAAACTATTTTATTTGTTAGAATTATTAAAATAATTTTTTTAGTTTAGGTTTATTATGGGGATATGTTAAAGACAGTGTTTATATATATACAAAACTCGACAACTATTGTCGACAACATGAGAGAAATTATTGTAGCTGCTTTTCGAGGTAGAACTCCACATATGCCTTTTAAAATGAAAAGATGCTTTTGAAAAGACAATCATTTTATGCAGTTAACAGGAAAGGAAGCGTTTTGAGCATTTGATTTTATCTAGCTAATTTTTGTCACATAATTATAGGTTTACATCTAGTTTTAATTCTGTAATAATTAAAATAGGTTTTAAACGTGTATCTTTTTATTACCGTTGAATATTTTACTCTACAATCTTTATTTTTTGTTAAATTAACAAAAGGTGTATCGCACAGCCACCTAGATTTTTTTTGAAATAATAATGATCTACTGACGCAAAATCAAAAAAATTAAAATATCTAGGAAAATCTTTGTCTGAGGGGTAGGCAACCCTAATAAAATTTTGAAGATATATAAATTCCCCATTGAACACCGGAAAAATATACTGGGTGTTCCATTTAAAATAAAGGAGTATCTTGCTTTTAAAAGTGACGAATGTTCCATATTAATTTTGTCTCACCCTGTATAACTTTTTGGGTCAAATTTCAATTTGGTTTATCATACAATGGTTACTGTAATTAAATATCAGGCTATACAAGGTCATCTAAAATTTAGGTAGCTGTTATCGAAATTCAAAATTTACTCTTCATTTTCACAAAATTTGAAATATGTCAAAATCCTTAGATTTTAGGTATATGCTTCTTTAATAAAACTCACCTTTATTTTTTTTCTAGAATACGAAAATCAATTAATATATAGGGTGTTCTATTAGAAAAAACCGAAAAAACTCGGAAAAAACACAACTTTGATGTGTAACTTTTTTTGGGGACACCCTGTATAATTCTAAATTCTTTTTATAAAATACTTTCAGTTAACCTACATATGCTGCTAAAATTTCATTTCGATATAGCAATAGTGCGTCGGGCATCTGTAGCTCCTAAAATAAAAAACTTGATAATTTTGTTTAAGTGCAAACCTGAAGATTGATGATGTACCAGGATGTATTTCAGGAAAATATTTTAACTTCTAAAATCAAAAAAGTGTGAGTGGATTTGGATGGTCATTTCTTAAATGGAACACCTTGTATATTATTGCATTATTATATTAATTGCTGTATATTATTGCATTTTTGGCTGCCTTTCAAATCACTTTACATAATCCTAAGATATGATTAAATTTATTTCGATAGTTTCAGAGATATCAATTGAACAAAAAAATACCAGAACTGTTCTGAAATCAAAACTATATATTATGGTATTTACATTAGATGGTCGGTTCATACTTTGCTATAAATATGGTAATCTTAAATCATATGGCATTTTCCATAGTTAATTTTAATCAAAGCCACCCAATAATTTTTCTCTCGTATTTTACCGTTGAGAGGGTCATATGAAATAATACTGCGTGTATCTGTAAAACCATTAAAAATTTTGAAATACTTTAAATACAAAAAATGTTCATTTTTTAATTCTACATTTAACAAAAAAATAATATACAGGGTGTTCCAGTTAAAAAAAACAAAGAAAAATTATTTTATATTTTAGAAAGTTTGTCGTAGAATTTTGAACATCCTGTATGACTTAAGATTACGATATTTGTAGCAAAGTAAGTATAGACCATCTAAAGTAAATACCTAATATACGTTTCATTTCAGGACAGTTCTTATATTTGTAATAATCCTTTTAATGAAGGTTGAAAAATATATATTTTTTATTTATTTATTAATATCTCTGAACCTATCGAAATGTAATTATTCATATCTTAGTATTATGTAAAGTGATCTGAAAGGAAACCAAAAATGCAATAATATACAGGGTGTTCCATTTTAAAAAAAATCATCCCGATCCACTCACACTTTTTTGAGACACTCTATAGAAGTTAAAATCTTTTCCTAAAATACATCCTTGTACATACTTTAGGTTTACACTTAAACAGAATTCCCAAGTTTCTTATTCTAGGAGCTAGAAATGCCCGACGCAGTATTGCCGAACCCTCATATCAGTGGCGCATCTAGAGATCGAGTCTCGGAGGGGTAGCGGCAATATTTAAATAAAGTAGGTACTGTTTTTAAATTAAATATTCGCTGAAACGTATTGTGATTGTGGAACAAAATATACTTGGATTGTTTTGGATTTTCTATTTTGTATGGTACTATTATCTGTTTTAGTGACAATTTATTTTATAGCACATTTTATCCCATTTGTAAATGTCTTCCTGGGAGGGGTAATTACACCCATTACCCCTCCCTTATATGCGCCTCTGCCTCATATAAAGAAAATTATAATTTAAAAAACATAGTTAAAAAGAAATAATAAGTAATCAGTGGAAAAAATTTACAAACTTTTAAGTTTTCCACTAATTATACTTCAAAATTTGCGAAAAATGTCATTTTCGACTTTGATTATATCATCCGTCAACAGAAAATGTGGTTAGACATCAAAAGTTTATTGTTTTATAAGCTAAATATTAGGATTTCTATATAGATTCACACTGATTACCGTGAGCTGTTGCTAGGATATTATATTAATTTAAATTGTGTTTTTTTAGACATTGTGAATAATCGTAAACTAAAAAGTATAAAATGTAATTGAAACCACTGATTTTTTCCACTAGTGAAGTAGCAAAACTGAAATGGAAGTTTGCCAGTCACAATATCAGACAGAAGGATGATCGATGGAACAAATGCATCGTAAACTGGAGGCCCTTGAAGAATAGAAGAAGTAGAGGAAGATCTCAGATGAGATGGGCGGACGATCTGAGGAAACATGCAGGCACGAGATGGATGAGCACGGCGACAGAGAGAGAGAAGTGGAAGAGATTGGGGGAGGCCTATGTTCAGCGATAGACCGAAGAAGGCTGAATAGATAGAATTTATTCCACTAATTGCGAGGTTCTGAATGAAGCTTAGCTTAGCTTATAAAACAATCAACTTTTGATTTTTAACCACAATTTCTCTTGACGGAAGATAATCAAAGGCGAAAATGACATTCCTCGTAAATTTTGAAGTATAATTAGTATAAACGTTAAAAGTTTGTTAACTTTTTCTACTAATTGAAAATTACTACCACTAATTTTAGCATTCTGAATGCTTATATTGAAATTAGAGGAACAAACTTCTACGGTAATTGAAACCGCTAATTTATGCCACTAATTTTGAGATTTTGAATCAAGCTTAAGCATTAATGCCTGATAAGAAATTCGTCACCATGCCTTATGTCAGAAATTCCAAGTTTTTGTTGTATTAATTTCAAAACTATGATTCAATCATATTTTTGAAACTAAAAAGATAGAATTATTAATAAAACTATTTCATTTAAATTATACCGAGTGTTGCATCGTCGGACGGGACATAGGAAATCCTATGTAAATTTTAATGGGGTCAATTATTGGCTTCCCTAATTATTTTGGAAAATAATTCTATTTAGGTTTATTGAAGAGCACTAAAATCCACATTCAAAAGAATAACTTTAGATATTTTTGATTAGCTCGTTTACGAGTTATCGCCGATTTCTTTTTAAATATTTCTCCTTTCTTATGGCCCTGTATTTACTTATGAGCACCAGTCAAGGTAAAAGATAACTGTCAAATGAAGTTGTCATTTCAGAAATTTACCTATTTAGTGCTTTATTATTATTGAAAACTCATTCCTGCATCGGAAATCTTAAAGATGTATTTATAAATACAAATTAATATGAATAAATAAAGCAATCAATTACAAGGATAATTAGAGTATTATTACAATATTCAATAACTTATTAATTTAGCTACTATTAAATTGTTAGAACTTTAGGATTTAAGAAGATGTTCAAATATTCCTCCATCGACTGCTAGACAATAACCCAGGCGATCATAAAATCTTCTTACATTCGCTAGTTGGTAAACTGAAATTCTATTGCATTCGGCAGAAATAGCCTTTTTTAACTCGTCTAGATTTGGGTATTTTTTATCCTTGTATATCCTGTTTTTTAAATGGCCCCAGAGAAAGAAATCATTTGGGGAAATATCAGGAGACCTTGCTGGCTAATTTACTGTATGATTTAGGCCAATAACGTTTCCGTTAAAACTATGGTCTAAATATTCCCGTACAGCCAGGGTACTATGTGCCGGGCAGCCATCTATTTGGTATGAAACTTCCTGATTTTCCCTAGTGGCATCATGTAAAGCAGGTAAATATGATTTTCGAGTAGTTCCAAATAATATTCTGCATTTAAATTTCGCGTAAGAAATAATGGCCGGATAATATTGTGTCCGAATATCCCTGCCCAAACATTTACTTTCTGTGGATATTGCGTCCTTGTTTCGACAAACCTGTATTGGTTTTCATTGTTCCAATATAGATAATTTTGAACATTAGGTTCATTATTTAAAGTAAACGCATTCGTCAGTGAAATATATGTTTTTTAAAAATTCCCTATCCGTGTTTGCTGTTTCCGTTATATCAAAACAAAACGCCTGCCGCCGTATTTCGTCCCCATCTCGTAGCTCTTGGTGCTTTTCATATTTGAAGGAATAGTATTTATGTCGTTTCAAAATTCAAAACGCTGTAGTGTGATCTATTCCTATTTCATCCTCAAGTTTTCTTGTGCTGATCTTTCCATCGTTCTCTTCCACGCACAATAAAACTTCCAAGTCGTTATCATTTCTTGCATCTTCTCTTTGTTCTTGCCTTGTTTCACATCTGCAGTTATTTATTAGAGTACCTTTGGTCTCCAATCTCTGGATATTCCTTGCGATTGTAGATTTTTCAGGTATCGGTCTATTCGGATACAGAGCAGCAAACATGTCCGACACCTTTTGTTAACTATTTCCTTGATAATACTATTTAATCATCAATACTTTTTCTTCGGTAGTGTAATTCATGGCTAATATTTTCGATGTAGGTATGAGTTTTTAATAATAATAATAATAATAAAGCACTTCATTTGACAGTTATCTTTTACCTTGACTGGTGCTCATAAGTAAATAGAGGGCCATAAGAAAGGAGAAATATTTAAAAAGAAATCGGCGATAACTTGTAAACGGGCTAATCAAAAATATCTAAAGTTATTCTTTTGAATATGGGTTTTAGTGCTCTTCAATAAACCTAAATAGAATTATTCTCTAAAATAATTAGGGAAGCCAATAATTGACCCCATTAAAATTTACATGGGATTTCCTATGTCCCGCTCGATGATGCAACAGCTGGTATGTTTTTTGAGAACAAAAGGCATTAAATTTGGAGGTGCAGGTGCCCATGCGAACTTATTGAAGAGCCGCCACTGACTACAAGTGATATTGTCTACAGTTATTTATTATGAATTCGGGTAAAACTTTCAAAATATAAATTTTAAATACCTTGCAATTTTGCAACGCTCATCAACCGACCGACGCGCGACGCGACGTTTAGCATTGCAACCCGCCTAATCAATATTGATATACTTATGTATATTTCGGCGACCTTGAATTGCATAATTCACCAAAAGCTCGAACCGCGTTCGCGACCGACCGAACGGACATTTTTGACACAAAGGTGAAAGGACCGGGAACGTTCGTGCAGGTTACAAATTAGAAACTGGTTAATTATAAGGGTTTTTCGTAAATAGACGGTTGGTTGTAGGAATTTTTCCGTTTTTGACCGATCGAATCCTTTTACATTGAATGGCCATTTCGACATTTGGACATTTACTACCGATTTCGATAAATTTTCATTCAGTCCGTATAAATTAATTTGTTTATTACTGCAAGCCTTGTATATGTTATAAACGAGGGTACAAGTCACTCGATGGCCTTCAAAGTTATGTTGAGGAATATACATGAAATTTTGGTTAAGTTAATTATTACCCATATAAACATACATAACAAATATGGAGAATTTTACAAACTTCTTTATATCATGCATTGAATGTGGAGAATATCTATTTGTCCTTTGCAATATTATTTTTTATTGAAATTATTTTTTTTATTAAAAGTTAATCAAAAATCACGCGGTATATACAGGGTGGTCCGAACTGTATTCCGGAAACTTCGGCAGCATATTCTACAGATAAAAATAAGTAAAAAAGTTCGTATAAATGTATGTCCTAAAATCCTTAGTTTCGGGGATACAGGGTGTAGAAGTTTCATTTTTATTTTGATTTTTTCCAAATAATTTCTGAAGTAACGTCAATATTTGGATGAAAATTGGTGTCTGGGAGTTTTGTGATACGAAAAATTTGATTTTGATGTCAAAATGACGCCTATTTGTAGGGGGCGCCACCTACATGCGTTTTGACTGTTTTGAAGAGTAATAACTTTTCGACTGTACCTGTATAAAACTACTGACTAAAAAAATGTACATTTCCATGACTTTTTACGTAAAAAATGTTTCTTGGTAAAAATCGCTACGAGCAACCATTCTCAAGATATTTAAAATGGAAATAGTCATTACATGTCATTATTGACAAAAAATAAGCACACGTTGAATAGAGTTATTTGACTGAAATAATAAATTTTTATTTTTAAATTAATCATAAATTTTTCTGCGAAAAAATGATGATTAAACAGTTTCTGTGGAACTTTTTACACAAAAAGATTTCAAATTTAAGATTTCAGTCTAATAACTATTTGGTCAACATGTTTAATTTGTCAATGATGACAGGTATTGATAATTTCAATTTAAAATATCTCGATAACTATTACTCGTAGCGATTTTTACCAAGAGACCTTTTTTATGGAAAAAAAGTTGTAAATGTATATTTTTTAACTTGGTAGTTTTATACAGGTATGGATGAAAAGTTATTACTCTTCAAACCAGTTAAATCATATGTAGGTGGCGCTCTTTACAAGTAGGAGTCATATTGATCTGAAAATCAAATTTCTCATGTCCAAAAACTCCCAGACACCAATTTTTATCCAAATATTGACGTTACTTCTTAAATTATTTGAAAAAAATCGAAATAAAAATGAAATTTCTACACCCTGTATCTCCGAAACTAAGCATTTTAGGACATACAATTATACGAACTTTTTTACTTATTTTAATCTGCAGAATATGCTGCCGAAGTTTCCGGAATACAATTCGGACCACCCTGTATATTAAGACATTATGATATATTTAGAATTGTATGAAAAATATAATAATAATAGCTCCCGTATATAGCGTTTAACGCCTTGGGAGTAGCAAGGTACAGCTTGCCATACTAGAGCCGTTCGGTATACAAGGAAGGTAATGTGGCTAGCACTACGCTTTAATCGCCTATTATTACCTCAGGATTGTGAATCCCAAGTACTCATTTAAGGCTGAGTCGACCTAGGTACCCAAACTATTTTTGTTTTAATAAAAATAGTCGACTGGTGAAATGCCGGGTGTGGGAATCGAACCCATTACCTTCAGATTGGTAGACGAGAGCCTGTAGCTCTACGCCACCGGGTACCTAACACATTGTATGAAAAATACACTGCGCAATTCAGTTTGGCAATCTGACAACTTTAAGTTTAAAATATATTGCAAAATAAAACACTAAATCTCCACAATACACCAAAACACTTTTACTTTTACAATGGACGCGCGTTTCGTTAACCATGTTAGCATCATCAGCAGATGATCAAGACTCAAACTTTTTAGTCTTGATTATCTCCTGATGATATTTGAGTGTTTTGGTGTATTCTGGTAATTTAGTGTTTTATTTTGCTTTTAACACCAAGGGTTTGGACCCTCAACTGCAATTTTAAAACATATTATTTAAAACACCCTATATTTCTATTAAAAAAAATAAAAATGAACGCTACTATTGCCCGCATATTTTATAAGTAAAAATTTTGAATGCGAATTTTTTAAAGCCGAGCTCAAACGACTCGTGTCCTTGGTAAACATTTGTTATTGCTATACATAGCCTTACCATGTGTGAGTGGTTTACTTGTGCAATTATTCACTCGTCGCGTTTCCATTCTCTGTGGGTAAAAATGACCCGAGTCAAAAGGATCATAATAATTATTGATACATTTGCCAATTGTAGATTTATATGTACTTGTCGAGTCGCTCAAACGAATACACATATAATTTTACTGTTATTGCGTATTTACTGTTCATTTTGGGTACGTGGTGGCTTGTTTGGTGATTTTTTATTTGTCTTTGTCTTTTGATTTTAAATAAATATTATAAATAAATGGAGTGGACAAATTACATTGGCTTGGAGTTTCTCGATTTATGTGAAAATAACTGCGTCATTAGAAACAGAAACAAAAACAGAGGACATTAGAAACTATAGACCAATAAGCCTACTACCCGTAACATACAAGATATTCACAAAAATCATAAGCAACAGAATACAAAACACGCTAGTCGCTGCACAACGACGAGAAGAAGCAGGCTTTCGAAGCGGCTTCAGCACGATTGATCACATACATACGCTAAGATAAACTATCAGCCGAACAAAAGAATACGAACTTCCACTAGCCACAACCTTTATAGACGTTGGGACAGCTTTCAACTCGATATATCCTAAGGAAATAATAGAAGCCCTAGCGAATCAAGATATTGACAGGCCCTACATAGAAACTCAAAGAAGCCAAAGCAAGAGTAATGATATATAAAACAATCCCAGAGTTCTCAACTGGCAGAGGAGTTCGACAGGAAGATGCGATATCCCCAAAAGTGTTTACAGCAATATAAGAAGAAATCTTCCTTCAACTGGACTGAACCAACAAAGGATTAAAAATAGATGAAACAGTCCTAACGATGTCTAACGATGTCTAACGATGATACAGTCCTAATAGCCAATAGTCCTGAAAAACTACAAACACATATTAACGAACTAATTACAGCCAGCAATAAAGTAGGTCTCAAAATAAATTTAGCAAAACCTAAAGTAATGTACAACCAACTAGTAGATAGAAAAGACATTCTAATAAATATCACAAAACTGGAAATAGTAGAAGAATATACATATTTAGGACAACTAATACACAGCTCGGGATCTCTACTACAAGAAATCAACAGAAGAATTAAGTTAGCATGGAGTAGTTATGGAAGTAACTCAATCATATTCAAATCTAGAATACCACTTTATCTAAAGAAGAAAACAGTCGACCAATGCGTACTATGGAACGATATATGCTGGGAATAACCAAGAGAGACCGTAAAAGAATAGAGTGGATACGACAAAAGACCCAAGTAATAGATATATCCACAGAATCACATCCCTCAAGTGAAAAGGGGCAGGACACCTGTCAAGAAGGACGCACCACAAAAATGACAGTATGGTACCCACGAGGAATTAAAAGACCTACAGGAGGACCAAACTTCAAATGGGACCATGATATTAAGAAACGAGCAGGGATAACTTGAGCCCGTATAGCCAACAATAGATGAAAATGGGCCCAACTACAAAGAGAGTATAGTGTGAGGGAGGGCTACACCATAATTGGAAATTGTTGAATAGGAAGAATGATGATGATGATAATGAACTGCGTCATTTGGATACTTAGAATAGACCATAAAAATCGTAATGTAGTTAATAATACGTGGAAAATGATACAAGATCATATATCTATCCAATGTACTATTCAAAAACTGAAAAACAAAAAAAAGGGTAATACTGTTTACTTGCCGAGGAATTTAAATAATGCTCGTACTGGCGCGGCGTACTTGTTGAAATTGTTATGTCGTGTGAGCACCAAGCTTGCCATAACTATTTACAAAGTTGGTATGCTTGCCAAGTACTCAAATATTGCTGTACTTGCCAAATACGCAAATACTGGTGTACTTGCCAAGTACATGAGTCGTCTGAGCTCGGCTTAAGATTCTATGACCCAATCGTAAGAAACAATAATTTATACAATTATAGTACCTATTAGAGAACGGTTTTAGATGCTTATTTGATTAAAAAATTAAATGCCAGACTTTATCCATTATCTTATCTAATTCGATTAGTTTAAACAGGTATATTTAACATATAATTTATACAGCCATTAGCTGATTTTAATTGATTTTATATAGAGTGTCTAAAAAGTTTGCAACAAGTGGAAATCTTCGAGCATAGCCAATAATAAAAAAATTCACAGATTTTGCAACATGCGCAACCATCATAGGCGTATTGAAAATACCAGACACAAGTCGGCGGTTGTCGGCAATCACCTGTTTTTTTTACATTTTATATTAATTTGTGACGTCATTTGGAAGAGCTCAATAGAAATATAAAAGAACTAAACCTTGTTTGAAAAGCAATTTGACATTCGTGACATCAGTACTCCGGCAGTCTATGGTGCGTCCAGACCTGACGAGCCGAGCGCGAGACGAGAGCAAGACAAGAGCGAGACAAGAGCGAGACGAGAGCGAGACATTTTCTATCCATTTTTTACGCAAACCTGCCACGAGACAAGCCGAGTGGGATCATAGTGAAAGGAAGCCAAACACATATTAAATTGCAATTGAATATAACAAACGATGGCCAAATAATAACGCATACAGTAATAAATTTTTGTATCTTTAATATGGTATTCGGTCTTTAACATCCTATTCATCGTCGGTTTTCGCCTTTTTGGCTGTTCCCCTTTATCCCTTACACGACGTTATTTACATAATACGTTTTTTAATGTTCTTAGAACAGAATGTTAAATAGAAAAGTTATTGGTAAGGCTAAGAAGCACATTTTAACGTTACTATAGAGTATACAGGGTACTTCAAAAAAGTGTTGCGGATATAACATATTTTCTAATGGGAATACCCTATTTTTTATTTTATTATTGGGTTATACATACGTAAAATTCGGTAACTTTTCTTGCATTTTTTGATATTATATATCTAAAATTAATAGATGTAATAATTCTATTTGTTTAAAGAAATGTTCGATTTCGGTAGAGTAAAAATCAGTGACGCAAAATTTGTAAATTCTATCAGAAAAAATGATAATACATACGGTGTACGATTTAAAAATTTGAGATTACATAATTTTAAATAGTCGAAATTTATAAATGATCGCCATTCGCAAATATATTCCAGATACGTATAGTGAACAAGTTCGCAACGTTAAATAATTTTGATATTTAATTTTTATCGTGATGGCTTTTTATGAAAGTGTATACATAGAATTAATTGCATTAATTTGCAATAGCACCTCGAACCCACAGTTTTGTTATGGAGCCAGATTAAACCAATCAGAATGAGTATTATGTTACCGTAAAAGCCCGAATATTGGTTAAACGTAGAGTTGCCCACGTAGGAGCCCGAAATATACCAAAAAGTGGGTCAGTTTCGGTTAAGTTTATATTAGGTCTATATTTTATTAATTCAAAACCAACTAAAACCTAATTCTACTCTAACCTAGACTCATCCCTTCTTTTGCATATTTCTGGCTATTACCGGGGTATTCCTAGGTTCAACTAATATTCGAACTTACGGTGTAAATTTATGGAGGGCCCATAAATTTAAATTCGCCGTACAACAAAATTTCACCAATTTTCTCAATAAAAATTAAAAGTTATAAATCATACTATTTTTATAGAAATGATGGAATAAGGATAAACGGGGTGCCGGTAGACCAAGAAGATACTTGGAATGTAAGTGTTAATTTATACTCGAATTGAGTTGCCTCACAGTATAGGCATATTTTGAACCCTTACCGTGCATAGTTACTGTAGATAAAAATAAATTAAAATATAGTTGGCTCCAACGATAATTTACTTTGCAACTTCTTTTCATCATATCTAATAAAAAAAACCGTGACAACCACTACTTATAGTATGTACCTACATATGTATTTTTAAAAATCATTATGAGATTTAAGTATAAAAAAGGTGCCCATAATGTGAGTAGCGGTATTCATGGTTTTTTGTTATGAGGAAAATAAGCAGCAAAATATATTATCGATTGCAGCAAGTTTACAATATCATTAGAGACCTATACATGCTTTTAAACATTTTCTACCATTATATTTTGATAGTTGAGTTTTTGAAATTATTTATTAGCTTCTTAAACAAAACTGACCCATAATAATTAAAGTCTTTATCATCAAAGACAGAAGTAATCTCACGTCAATTTTTTTTTAAATTATTGCATGCCTTAAGTATTTGCAAAGTTAACAAAAATATTTCTTTGCATACCTTGCAATTAATATATTTGGTCTAATTTATCAGTTCTGCATCATATCCCAAATTCAAAAGTTTTAATTACTAATTACACAGTCCTTCCCTTGAGTTCTTCTGCCTAAAATCTATATTGCCTCCCTAAGATTTTAATATAAATGATTGAAACTCATAACAAGTTTACCACAATTTAACCTTAAGATAATTATTTAATTATTAAATCCATAATTATATTAAAATGTAACACTTACGAAGTTAATAAATATTAACTATTTCTATTTAATCATTTAATAATTATTCTGATAAAAACACGCCTGATTTTTTATTTTAGAAATCATACAGGCTATAATCATTAATATGACTATATTAACAATACTTATATTAAAATTTATTTGAAGGAATGCTACTTGAAGTATTAACTCGGAATAATTATTAAAAACTGCTCATCGCGTTATCGATGTCGGCGTCTTGTCACTGTTGTCTGGCTGATTGGCGGTTTAGGTACCTATAATTGGATTTCAGATAATGCAGATTTTAATGTGCCATTTGTGGATTTTTTATTGGAATTTTTTTTACATATTTTGGTATACTCTATGAAGTGCCCATGTCCATTTTTCAATTATTAAAGTGTCTATTTAGATACATTTAAAGTTAATTAATTAGTGTATAGTAATTGAATTATGGATTTGTTTATTTTTTAGGAAATGTATTTCTTTTCTATTAAAATAAACATAGCTTTACTTACAAAATCACTAGCTAGCCATTTTTAAATACAGGGTGTTAATTAAGAAGTATCTGGCCAACTTCAGGAGGTGAGTGGCGAACTTTTTGAGTGTGATCTGGCTAACTTTGTGATCTGGCCAACTTTTTGAGTGGTTTTAAGGTAAAAAGTTAATTTAAACATGTGTCCGGAAATGCATAATTTTAAAGATACAGGGTGTCAAGATGTTTCCTAATAGACATTTTTTTATTAATATCTCAAAGATACGTTGGCCGATTTTATTGACATTTCGCAGTGTTGTGAACTTTGATAAGTTAGCACTAATTAAATGATAATAATTATTATTTACAACAATATTCAAACGATAAAAACTTATCAACTTATTTCAATAAATATTTGACAACGCCTTAGATTCATTTGTTTTAACGCCTGTTGGCGGTGCAAACCATGCAAGCTTTTTCTTTGTCCTAAGTTGTTAATTAAAAAAATAATAATCATATAAAAAAATATGGTAATTAGTCTAAATTTATTATTTATGTGATTCTGCTCTTTCTCGTATAATTTGCCCCTTACGGAAATAGTTAGATTAAAATAGCCAAACTGTACCTAACAACCCATGCCTTGGCATATTTTCTTTTAAAATAATATCGCTTTCTTTATCCGCCGGTCCAGATTTGATCGGCTTTGCCCTATTCGCTGATCAATGCCAGCTCTATCGACTTAAGTACGTGTTGACTGGCAGGTTATTAAACCCATGTTGCTTCGAACATTGTAACAGGGGGAAATTTTGAGGGTCGGTTTGATGAAGTAAAAGGCGATAGTTTAAGTTCCTCGTGTATTTCTCTCTCTCTTTTGTAACTCTTTGCTATAATGGCTAGAAAATTATATAAATGATTTGCTGATCTTAAATATTATGGATAAATCTTACCTAGCACCAAGTTAATTCATACAAAATATAATAACTAATAAGATGTATGATGAAATTTTAAACCACAGGCTGCCGCCGTTATTTGCAAAAGTTAAGAATAAATGTAGAAATAAATTTACTTAAATCGAAGATATTTTTTATCCGCATATCAGATTTATTTAATAAAATGGGTATAAGCGGCGACATCTACAAGACGGATGTTTGAACGCATTGAATGTTAATAAGGTTTACTACATTTACACTAAAATATTCCCATGTAGTTCCGCAATTTAACAACAAATAATCAGTAACCTAATATATTTTGTTTCAACATGTCGTTTTTTCAAAGATGGGTCCCATATAAACGCGGCCAGAAGTATTTTCGATACTAAAATATTATATCGCAACTATCAAATTTCAAATTTAAAAAAATACCATTAAAATAACTATTTCAAAAGGTATCATTAAAAATTTTCCAAAAAGACACATGGATTGTTGAATAGTCCATGATAAAAAAAAGTTAAGCATTTTCTTCTTTGTTAGGCAAATTTTTATTACTGTAGACACAACTTCTGACAAGCAGCGTCCGTTTAGGTTCGCAGAAGTGTTTACAAAAAATAACTATTTTATTTTGTAGATTTTTCTCGCAGTGCAGTGGCGAAATACCCATAAAGGATTTTTTTGGATAGTCCATGATATTCGTAACATACGTCGCCAGCACCACATTTCAAATGCATCTATTCTGTGTATAAGGGAAATTAAAGTAACTTTGGTTGCACATCATAATACAACCACCAGCAAACTGCATAAGATGGCGCATGATGTCATTGATGACGTGCATCCAAAGTTGTTTTAATTTCCCTTTATGTTTGATGTTTTATCGTCCAGGATCCCGCTACGTACAGGAAGATTGAGAATATGAGGGATTTTACTAACATGGCCTTCGTATTTCTTGTAATGTGACGATCTTTTCATATTCTTGTGACTTGTGAGGTATTGCCATGGCCGTTCGCCTTTTTATTTCCCCTTTTCGCATCCTCCTTGGTTACTTAATAAGAATCCCAGATATACAAATTTCTCTTCATTTTCTATATTTATGAGGTTCGGTGGTGGAAGGATTTCACCTCTGTCGACTACAATGAGTTTAGTTTTGCTGAGATTTACTTCTAAACCCATCTTAGCACTTTTTCTCGTCACTCTATCTAACATTACCTTCATTTCTGCCTCTCTTCTTGCAAGTAAAGGGGTATTATCTGCGTATCTTAAATTTGTTAGTCTTTTACCACCAATTGATACTCCTGACATCCATTAAAAAGCCGAAGCAACAGTATACATCCTTGTCGCACCCCTTTGCGTACATTAAATATCTGCGATATATTGGTATATATCCTTACCGTGGCTTCGTTTGACTCGTATAGATTTTTTATTTTATTTTTTTTTTGGGAGGGGGAAAAATCTTGCATGAGACACCCATAGTTATTTGTTGGTGTCAGCGGGTAGTGTCGGATTCCTACCGACTAAAAAAACCATCCCTCTTTCTTTCACGCTGTTCTCACTTAGGCGTTTGCATGCCTTATATCTCTCTCCTTTTTCTCCAGTATCTGTCGAATGCAGTTGTACACCGGTTCACACGTACTTTTGTTGCCCAAAAGGCCTGCCATCATATGTTCCACATTGAATGAAACTTTTGATATTCTTTCATATGCGCGTCTATATTCCTCCCATTTAGAACATTTAAAAAGGGTGTGTTTTACATCATCAATTTCAGTACAATATAAACATTTATCTGTTGTAGAGAGAGTTCTTTCATAGAGATATCTTTGAAAGCATCCATGTCCCGATAGTACTTGACTGAGGTAGTAATCTACGTCTGCATTGCTTCTCTCTACCCATAGCTGAAGTTTAGGTATAAGCTTGTAGGTCCATCTACCAGATTTTCCTTGCATCGATTTTATATTAGACTTATTGGTGATTTGGTTTGGTTTGGCTATCCCCATTTCCTTTAGTATCTGCCATAAGTAAGCTTTTAAAATATTAAAATATCGTTTAATTGTAAGTTTCATTTTTTTATTGTAATGTATATTTACAACAAAACGTTCCTGAAGGGATATCTTTGCATACCCATGTAGTCACCATTGTAATACCATAAGACTACAATAATTAAACTTAAATATCAGTACAAAATTATTGAAATTCAAAGTACAGGGTGGTAAATAATTAATAATTTCCTGACTAGATAGAGCAAAACCGACATAGATGTCATGGGCTCGATTTCTGAGAAACGTTTAATGGCGTTTAACCCCCTGTTGATATTTTCACTGCCAACTGAGATACGGGGTCTTTTTGAATTATTTAACATTTTGAAAATTGCCCATAACTTTTTTATTTTGCGGAATAATACAATTCTGTAAAAACGTTATTAAGGCACATTTTTAGGCACAATCCAGTGGCATAGTCAGTTTTTTTCTATGCTTCCTCTTTTTGTCAGAAATAATAAAAAATATAATGTTTTAAATGGAAATCATAGTTGGCTATGAACTTAAAAAAATGCTGGCGTTTTACCCTTTCCAATGATCTAAAGTTATGGACATCTATTTCTAAGAATGAGAGAAATATTAGGTTTTTGATTTTTATATCGAAACGGGCCTTGATTTTGTGTTGACCTATTTGCCTAATTATTTTTTATCACAATTTAGTGTTCTATATTATTATTTATCTGCATAATTAAAGACTTTCGAAAAGTTCGTAAATTAACATTCTATATTAGTATTAACAATAAATAAACAAAGAATAAAAATAAAAAAAAAAGTATTTTTTGAGTGATGAATATAGTGTTCTAAAAAAAATCATCAAAGATGTTCAAACTGAGCACCCCCTTGTTGAATACACAATAAACATCTTTTGCGCACAGAGTTACAACAATTTATTAGACGAACTGCTGCAATAAGTCCAAAAGCTTGCCTAGTAGCACAGAATATCTAGCTACGCAACAGAAAAGTACTCGAAATGAAAGAGCTAAAATTGCACAAATAGAATACTAGATGGCGCGACAATATCATAATCAGAATATAATTAGAAATTTTGAACTTTCGGTTTTGGATCGACGGCTCGTCGACGGCCTTATAGCTCGGTTAAATATGCACAGTTGCCAGATTCAAAAAGACTTGAATTGGCATCCCATTCTTTTTATTGTGTATAAGGCAGTATGTGTTTCTTTCTATTCTTCTTTTCTTGTCAGATACACTTATATTAATTATTCCTTTGGCTATTAAAATAGTTTTAAGTATATTATTATAAAACATATACATTTTTAATATACACTATACCTTATAATGTTAACTAAGAAAATACCTTTAATTACTTTTAAAATTAATAATATACAGGGCGATAGATAGTGATATTTATTAATGCTGGAACGTTAGTAATGAAATATAAATTTAATAATAATAGAAATAATTTATTAAAATGCAGTACAAAAAATGTTAACTGACTAAAAAATACTATAATAACAAATTTCTTCCGTTTGCCACGTTATTTATATAGACCTAGGTAGATTTTAAAAAGTGACACAGGTACAATTAATAATATATTAGTTCGGCATAAAAGTTGCTGTCACGACATCGAACAATAAATTAAAATTCGTAAAATAAATTAAAATTATTAATTAAACAAATCTTTATAAAGAAACGCAAGTATACCAAATTTGGGCCCAATCGAACTCCAGGAAATGATATCATAATAGTGTACTATATTATGGTACCACTCGATAAGGTACCATAATATTGCAATGTCACCGAAGATCCGTAGTATACCAAATTTAAGAACAATCGAACGCCATGAAATGGTATCGTAATATGGTACTATATTAAAGTACCACTTTATATACATCATAGTTCAATCATATTACAATGTAACCGAAGATACGTAGTATACCAAGTTTGAGCCCAATCGAACGCCAGGAAATGGTATCGTAATATGGTACTATATTAAGGTACCACTTTATATGCATCATAGTACCATCATATTACAATGTCACCGAAAATACGTAGTATCCCAAGTTTAAGCCCAATCGAATGCCATGTACGTAATATAGTACTATATTATGGTACCAGTTGATATGCTTCATGGTACCATAATAATGCAATGTCATCAAAAATACGCAAGTATATATCAAATATGAGCTCAATCGAACGCCAGGAAATGGTATTGAAATATGGTACTATATTAAGGTACCACTTTATATGCATTATAGTACCATCATATTACAATGTAACCGAAGATACGTAGTATAACAAGTTTAAGCCCAATCGAACGCCAGGAAATGGTATCGTAATATGGTACTATATTATGGTACCTCTTATTATGCTCCATGGTACCATAATATTACAATATCACCGAAGATACGTAGTATCCCAAATTTAAGCCCAATCGAATGCCATGTACATAATATGGTACTATATTATGGTACCAGATGATATGCATCATAGTACCATCATATTACAATGTCACCGAAAATACGTAGTATACCAAGTTTAAGCCCTATTGCCGCCATGTACCTAATATTGCTATATGGTACTATAGAAGGTACCACTTTATATGCTCCATGGTACCATGATATTACAATGTCACTGAAGATATAGTATACCAAGTTTAAGCCCAATCGAACGCCATGTATCGTAATATAGTACTATATTATGGTATCACTTGATATGCTTCTGAAAAAAACGGCGTCCAGTTGGCTGGAAAATGACGATCGATGACATTTCCTATATAAATTTACATATAAAATGACAGTGATATTAATTTCATAGCTATCACTAACGCCGTTTTTTCCCGATTATACAATATGAACTTGGTATGAACACAATCGAACGTCAGGAAGTGGTATCATAATAGTAGAACAATACTTATTATATTGTCGCCGAATTACAATGAAAATTCAGGATTCAATTATACAATCAAACGTCAGGAAGTGATTGTAATTTAGCTCATAAGATTTAATTCCAACTAACATGGCAAACTGAAAAAAACAGCTCTGATCTATTTTAATATGTTTAAATGATGTAGCAAATTTGAAAGTAGGCTTTATCAGGAAGTATTACGATATGAATTACACATTGGCAACGCTGCACAAAATTCTTTTAAATTTTGTTTGTAGAAAACTGTTTTCTTTTAAATTTATTGCCCTCTATTATGTCGTAGCGAACCTAGCACATCAAAATATCTGATTTGGAGACAGACTTTTAAAGCCTGTCTCCTTTTGCTACCTATAATTTTATACATGTAACGAGGCTTCTGTTGCGTAGCTAGATATTCTGTGCTAGTAGCCTTCTGTAATTCTTCTCTCGTCCCAATGGTTCTTCCCTTATATATAAGGCCTTTTAATTTCCCCCATATAAAAAAGTACAAAGGAGTTACATCACAGGACCTAGCAGGCCAAGATATGGGACTCCTTGTTCCAATCCAAGTCTCTCTAAATTCTCCATTTAATAGCGCAGTCGTAACCCTGGCTTTTTAATTGTAAATGGTAATACTAATATAGAATGTTGATTTATCTTTTCAAAAGTCTTTAATTATGCAAATAAATAATGACATAGAATATTAAATTGTGATAAAAAAAATTAGGCAACTATAGGTCAACACAAAATCAAGGCCCGCTTCGGTACAAAGATATAAAACGTAATATTTCTCTCATTTTTAGAAATAGATACACATAACTTTATATCATTGGAAAGGGTTAAACGCCAGCATTTATTTAAGTTCATAGGCAACTATGATTTCTATTTAAAAAATTATATTTTTTATTATTTCTGACTAAAAAAGCAAGTATAGAAAAAAACTGACTACACCACTGGATTGTGCTTAAAAAAGTGCATTAAGAACGTTTTTACAGAATTTTATTATTCCGGGAAATACAAAAGTTATGGGCAATTTTCCAAATGGTAAAAAATTCAAAAAGACTCCGTATCTCGGTTGGCAATGAAAATATGAACAGGCGGTTTAGGCCATTAAACGTTTCTCAGAAATCAAGCCCATGACATCTATGTCGGTTTTGCTCTATCTAGTCAGGAAATAGGTTTTCTCTGTTAAAACACACCTATTTCGACCACCCTGTACAGCTGGTTCCAATAAAATTGAATACGATTTAAAACATATTTTTATTATTTCGGGCAGTATATTCTATGATAGGAGTCCCCCATCTCTCTACTCATGTCATGCTGACATTCTGAAAAATGTATTTGCCACTTTGTCAAAAGCAAAGTTCTTCTTCTTCTTCTTCTTTTATGATGGCTCTGCACAAGGCAACCGCCAGCTCAATTTGGGAGTGACCAAGATGTTGACTGGCTCTAAACCATATCAAGGCCACTGATTCTTATCTGAGTAAAATGTATAATGGGTAAATTTTAATATAACTAACTTCTATGAAGGTAACCTGTGACCTGCGACTGTAAAATGTTATTATTATTTATTAAATATATAAATGACGTGCTGAAAGGAAGATTATATCACAAACAAAAGCACATAGGGGAGGGGTCACACAAACAGACTGCACTCGGAAACTGAAACAAAAAGAAAAAAAAAAAGAAAAAATAGAAAGTTGAGCATTATAATTTAATTCTATTAATGTTTAAAAATATCATAATAGTTTCTATTAATTTTTCACTTGGCTTAAACAAAACTGTAAATATTGATAGTGGAGTAGGAAAATTCATTTCAATAAATTTTTGATATAAATCCAAATTAAACAAAAAATTTATAGGACGTTCTAAAAAAATTTGATTTAGGTCTTCAACAGAGCCACACTCACAGAATGGATCTTCCTTCACTTTAATTTTATATAAATGGTTTTTTGTTAAGCAATGGCCTGTACGCATTCTAATTAACGTTGTAATATGTCTTCTATCTATATACTGGAAATTTTTAAACCATTTTTTATCTGCGAAGATTGTATATTAAAATACACATGCTTTTTTCCTTTCATACGAGATTTCCAGTTTTCTTTATAATTACACAAAATATCACTTTTAATTGAATTAAAAATATCTATTGAATCCATCTCCATAGATTTCGGAATATTTAAATCTTTTCCAATATTAGCCAACAAATCTGCCTCTGTATTTCCCAAGATATTGGAATGACCTGGAATCCAGGCAATCCTCATGTCAAAACCATTAGAATTTGCTAAACAAATTAAACGTTTGGATCTTAAGGTCCAATAATCAGCAGATGCTTTAAAGAGATTTTTAGTAATTTTTTGAATTGAACTTTTGGAATCTGAAAAGATAATAACACTACGCAAGTTCTTTTTAATATCAAACTTTACTGCATCATGAATAGCTATGGTTTCTGTCTTACAAATACTTAAAGAATCAGGTAGTCGCAAAGAAAATTTAAAATTTATATATGGAATATATATTCCAAATCCTGTTCTTTTATCTTTTTTAGATGCATCTGTAAAAATAAAAATATGAGAATTTTTAAAACGTTCAGATACTGAAAAAAATTGTTCCTTAATAGAAAAATCATGTTTATTAATTTAACAATCAACTAATTCAATAGAATCATTCAAAATATTAAAACTAACTTCATAACACGGAAAATTTTGACTAACATAAAGATTATCAATATAAGGCAGAAAGTCATGTAAAGCTGAGACCACATAAGGTACATTATTACTATTAATATAAATTGGATTAACAGTTTTTCTAATATTGTAAATTAAATTTATTAATGGATTATTTTGTAAAGTTAACAATTTAGACAGAAACTTGCCTACAAGTTATTTTTTTTCTTCTACATTCTAAATCAATCATAGAAGATTCTCCCAACAACGCTAATCTAGGAGTAGATTTCATACAACCTAGACAAATACGTAAACCCTCAAAAAATACTAGATCTAATTTATTTAAATTTTTTTGACTAGTTGGTTTAATAAAAATTGTTGCAAATTCCAAATGAGACCTCACCAGAGCAGAAAAATAATTAAAAGGGTACAAGGATCGGGTCCTCACCACACTCTACAAACAGCCCTTAAAACATTTAAGGCTTTTTAGCCTTATTAGTAATATTTTCAATATGCAAATCCCACTTTAAATGTTTTTGAAAAATAACGCCCAAGTACTTCACATTATGTTTATATGGAATAATGTAATTTCCAAGTTGAATCAATGGTGGCCGATCTCTCCGTTTGTTCTTAGTGAACCATACTGCCTCACATTTTTCCAAAGATAAAGAAAGATCTCTATTAATAAGAAAATCATTTACAAGCTCCAAGGCATTATTAATTTTTTCAGACATCTCAAGTATATTTGAACCCTTAACAAAAATTACCAAATCGTCCGCATAACCAATAATCTTTACATTTAAATAATTTTTAAAAAGTTCTGAAATATAAATATTAAAAAGAATAGTACTTAATGGAGAACCTTGCGGAATACCTTTAGTTGCTAAAACCGGACCTAAGAAGGAACCATCAGATTTTCTGGAAAATAACAATAAACGTATTTTTCAAAAGTCTAAAAATTAAATTAGATAATTCTACTGGAATTTGTAAATTAATAAGCAAATTATAGAGTTTGTATATGTTAACATTATCATATGCAGATTTTATATCTAAGAAAACAGCAATAACTGAATGTGACGAATTAAAGGCATCAAAAATAAAAGTAGATAAATAAGCAATATTATCAAACACAATTTTATTTTCCAAAAACCAATCTAAACGATTTTTAGTCATAATTTCTAAAATTTTGCCACCACATGAAGATAATACAATAGGTCTGTAACTCTCTGGCAAAGTAGGATTTTTGTTTTGTTTTAAGATATTAATAATATTATATTTCTTCCACGAATCTGGTAACACACCTTCAAATAAACATTTGTTATATATTTTATGAAGATAATTTTTAGCAATCAATGGTAAATTTTTATACACGGAATAAGAAATATCATCCATGCCAGGTGCAGAAAATTTTTTATCACAATAACCTTAACATGTCAAAAGACTTGACACATAAATATACTAATATATACTGCTCAAATATTCGAAAAAAATGTGTAGAGTCGTATTCATTTTTTTTGGAACCAGATGTACATACTGCATAGTTTTGTAGTTGAAAATTATGTAGATTATAATAATCAAAATGTACTACACTATTATAGTAATTAAATTAACAATAAACAAATGTTATTGGCAATCTTAGTTTAGTGCTTACACTTTCTGTAAGAAAATGTTTTACATAATTTTTTTTTCTCACCTAGTATGTTAGGCTTTTTAAAATACAATATTTTCAATATATTTTAGCCAATTTAGATCCGGTATAATTTAAATACCACTTATAATTTATCGCTAATATAGAAAAAAGGTGTTTGTGTGTATGTTTCCATTCCATATCAAAGTTCTACAATTAAATGTACCTATATTTAACAACACGACCTGCAATGAGTTTACTAACTACCTTACTGCTAATTTCCTAGTACTTAATTGGGCTGTATGTACCTACCTACTTCATTTTTCAAAAGAAATTAGTACCAAACAATTACTTAGTGATGTCGTTCGTTTTTGAAAGTAGTTCTAGCTTAGTGTCAGAAGCATTTTAAAAGTATTTAAGTGGACAAAAGAGGTATTTTGAAAAAAATGCCCTTAAAATATGCATATGTGTTGCCTATCATTGAAGGATTGTGGTTTCCAGTTACCTTTGCTATAACGTAAGTGAAACATAATATAAAACAATAAGATTTAAATAAAATAATATATGTATAGTAAAATGTCAAATATGAAGTATGTTAGACATATTTTTATCGCAATTTATCAGTGTGCAAATATTAGAAATTATCAGCGTGTTTCGTGGTTTAAAATTATTTAGAATGTATTGAAACTTTTTTTAATACTTAAAATAAAAAAAATAAGATAAATTTATTGCATTTTCAAAATTCAGGAAGTTGTACATGGTGGGTCAAATTGGACGCTTTTAAAGGGGGAAACACTCTTTTCTATAGGAGATAGATGAAAACTAATATCGGTATCTGGAGCTCAATTTTTATTAAAAACATGATAGTGGAAACCACACATCGATATATGTTACCGTTTATGAGTTTAGGAGTGTTTTTCGAAAATATGCATTGTTAGCTGTAACTTTTTTGCTACGGAAAATTTTGTATTTTAGGGAAAACATTTCCAAAGCACCTTTTTACGTAGAATTTAATGGTTTAAATAGGATAATTTTCTTTAAATTAACAACTTAAGAATTATCAACAGAAAATTTGATTTTTTATTTTGGACACCCTGTATATTTTTAATTCATTGAAAATAATCTAAAATTACTATTCCAAAAATATAGCATACTTGATATTTTGCTCGATTCCTCTTCGAGATACAGAGTTTATAAAATTTCGAACACTTTGAATAAGTAGGCTTTGAACGGCGCTGGCTGTAATACAAAAAAATTCTAGCTGTGAGCAGCAATTAAAACGAAAATAAAATTTGCAATGAGAGATGCAGAATTTTATAACAATTTAAACTATATTTAAAAACATCAACACATTTAAAAACTATATCTATAATAACAATAAAAATTAATAGCAAAGCAAGACATGAGATTTTGCTACAGGTGTTCGACATGTCGATCGTCTTTTGTTATGGACAGACGGGACCGTTTTTGAATATTTCTCGCGGAATTCGTTAACTCAGTGAGGGTGAAAGATACCCTCTCATAATCACTAAGTACTTCTAATTCTTATTTAAATTATACGGGCAATTTAAAAATAAGAACCTTTATTTTGCAGCAAAGATAAAAATCCACTAAGGATAACAAGCACTAAGTCCGACGGCCTCGACGGCCAACGGCTGGGATTTTGGTTAGCTATTCAATTATTCTCGAAATTGACTGCAAAAATTTGCTGACACTTCAGCGTTCTGAGACGGTGAATCGTCTTGCTGGAAAAATATGTTTTGGAGTTCCATAAGGGGCAGATCATCAATAGGGGGTCCAAAGCCTATACTAGTTTAAAATGGCGAATTTATAATAATATATTTTGAAGGGGACTATAACAAAATATGAAGTGTGCTATATTTTTGGAAAGGTAATTTTAAGTTCTTTTCACTTAATTAAAAATACACAGAGTGTCCTAAATAAAAAATCAATTTTTCTATTGATAACCAGAGTATAATTTTTTTAAATTAATAATTTCAGAAAATTATTAATTTAAAAAAAAATATAATTAAATCATTAAATTCTACGCATGTAAAAAGATGCTTAGGAAATGTTTTCACAAAAATACAAAATTTTCCATAACAAAAAAGTAACAGCGTTGTTGTTAAAAATGCACATTTTTGAAAAACACCCCGTAACTCCGAAACGGTAACAGGTATCGATGTGCGGTTTTCACCATCATGTTTTTGATAAAAATTGAGCTACAGACACCAATATTAGTTTTCGCCTATCTCCTATAAAAAAGGGTTTAAAAGCGTCGAATTTACCCACCCTGTACATAGAAATATTTTTTCAAGATTCTAAACAACCTATATTAAGTGAAAGAAAATTGGTTGAAAGTATTGTAATATTACTTTGATAAAATGTTCTAATAATTTTATCTGAGCTACGGTATGTCCCCGGGTTGGCTTTACCAGCAGAAAACTTTTTTTATTATTGACATTTTGAAAAAAATGCATTCTTGATAAAATTTTTTGCTTGTTCTAAAATAGTTAATCCTGCTTATACTATTCCAAATTTCCATACCGTTTCAGAGAAAATTAAAAAAACATTAAAATAAAATTTAATTTCTCCCTTAGCCCCGAGCTTAGCCCTAAAAATAAAAAGCATTTCTATGGTAATAGCATTTCTATTTCATTCTTTGATAGATGATTACCATTAATTTTGATTACTGTTGTTAGAGTATCAAATGTTCCTATAACTATTATCACCCTTTTCGTAACATTAAACTAAATAAATTTTGTGCTTCTTTAACATTATAAAACAGCAAAAAATATGACGTTAATTAAAATTCTATGAGTAACAATCCCATCAAAGAATGACAACAGAATTATATTACTATAAATGCGTTTGTATTGAAAACATATTTTTAAATGTGCGTTACTTCATAATATGCTATAAACGATATTGCAATGCAAATCTAAAACCAAAAACTTTATATAGAGCTTTCACGGAGGATTGGTGACTCACCCTGTAAACGAAGACTTTACTCAAAATACACGCATATTAAAATTGTTGATGCTGGGACAGTCACTGGTGTCTTTTATAGATATTTTGTCTTTCACTATGATTTTTTTACTAACTCAGCTTAGAAAATTTAAACCACAACGTTTGATGATAAATTTTAAAATGTCTACAAAACAGAATTATAGTTTCCGCATTACCTATTATGTTTATTGGATTAATGTTGTACCACACTATACCGGGTGCATCTCAAAGTGGCTCACCTCTATAACTTTTTTATTTTTTCAGATAAAAAACGATATTTGGTATGTTAGTACATGACATAAATTAGGATTGGTTGACGAATTCAATTGTTTTTGGTTACATTCTGTTTCACCGGAAATGACTACAACTTTTGATTTTTAAATGACACCCTCAGTATTTTTTTACTTTATTCGATAGAAAATGACACTCTCAATAGAATGACACATCATATGTGAACTTTTGACATTTCCGCATATAGTTTATTTGAAATTGTAACATGCATATAATAACTATTACTACATAACGACAATTTGTCTCGAAATATTAAGTGTGTGGTAACAAATTATTCACAAAAAATGCTTTTCCTAAAAAATATGCTAATGAGCCACCCTTGTCCCATTTGAAAAAAAATTGAGATGTGATTAAAAATACGATTGGGGCATCTTTTAACCGACCAGAACAAGGCACGAAAAACATTAGACGATCAAATCTATTTTTCCAAAGATCCTTGATTAAAAATTATTGTTTTTGACACAGTCATGGCACTCTAGATTGAAATTTAAAATACGATTTTTTTAGAGCGAAAATGTCAAAAGTTGACATACATGTCATTCTATTCAGAGTGTCATTTTCTATCGAATAAAGTAAAAATATATCAAAGATGCCATTTAAAAATCAAAAATTTTAGTAATTTCCGGTGAAACAGGAAGTGACCAAAAACAACTGAATACGCAAATCATTCCTAATTTATGTCATATATTAACATACCAATTCTAGTTTTTTATCTGAAAAAAAGTAATAGGGGTGAGCCATTTTTGAGACGCACCCGGTATATCTGTATTTTTTTTATTTTAATTACTATATGTAATACATACCTATTATAGGAAGCAATGTATTTCATAAAATTAGTTAAGGAGAATTTCAGCTTGTTTGCCAATCAATACAGTTGAACTTGATTAGCTGGCTATAATTATCTAATTAATTTACTTTAATTAAGTAATTGATCCTGCATTGAAACTGAGCATTTGACATGGTGAATTTATCGCTTTGCTATTTTTTAATTGAACGCAAAATGAGTTTAATAATAACTACGATGGAACCATCTAATTACTATATTTTTATAGAGTATTGAAAATATTTTGATTCTTTTTTGATAAATTTTCTTCTATAATCATATCGAAATTTAATTTACCATTGACAAAGAGCAGATTGCTATTGAACAAAATGGCTAATTTGATTTTTGTAGGTTAGTAGCACTAAACTACACTAACTAAATTTTATGTACTAACGATTTTTTTAATTTTTATTATACTTAGTAGAAAAATTATTCTTTCGCTTGATTCATTTATTCAATTTACAATAATATTGAAAAATACTTCGTACAGTTTGTTCAGGCATCGTTCACCGTTACGTCATCATTATTTGTCAAATATGAGTTTTAGGGTGTGTCTGAGATCATAGTTGTGTTTATATTTTTTAATTTTGACATAGATCGATGTCCGTCAATAAAATTATAACCTCAAATCAAATGATAATGACAATTTCTGAAAAGAAATTTTGACATTGATCGAGGTCCGTTAATAAAATGATAACCCTAAATCAAATGACAATGACAATTACTAAAAAGAATATGCAGTAATTTTTTTGACGAAGGTGAGAGATTCTCGCTCTCTCTATTGCCCTTTAGTGGAGATGCACCAGACTGTTTCTTGCTTCCTTTACTCTCCCTGTTTTGGAGGAGTGTTTTCTCTTTTGCTTCCTCTGGAGCAAAATCGTGGAGCAGTCAGAGATATCTCCGTACTCTAGCTTCGCTGAGATCTACTCTCAGCGGGTCATCTAGCCCGCCTGGTTGACCCAGGCCGGGTAGAGGAAACGGTAGCTTGCGTAATCTGTTGGATCTAGCGATAGACTCTTACTAGAGGAGGTGGTAGCTTGTTTGTCACTTGTGGAGACTGATCTCGCACAAGTGTCAGCTACCTCTGCTGTATATATTTCTGCTGTAGTGCCCTTTGTCTGAGTTGGTCCCTTGGTTCCACTGTTAATGTTCTCAGTGTTAGTAGGAGGTTTCCCTCCAGCTTCACCGCAAGGATTAGTCTGTCCCCTTCTACAGAGCACCGCATATGAAAGTAAGGTGTAAATACAATGAGATGTTCTCTGGTGCCCTAAAGGTTGACACCAGAAAGTCTTTTATCTAGCCATGCATCCCTTTGACCTGGTCCCGCCATCCATCGTAGAATTTAGGTTTTTGGCGATGTTGTCTTCTCTTGGTTCAGGCGGTTAAGCCGAGATCCAGGGCTGGGTGGTTATGCCAGGGACAAGGCAGCGAGATGCTCCTTAAACCTAGCCAAAGTGCCAAAGAGGGGATTTCCCCTAGCACCTGACTAGGTGCTTCTTTTAAGTTCATTTTATAATATTAGCGACAAGATCTTGTATCATCTAGGGGAAGGGACATATACAACATTGCAAAATTAAAATAAATATAAGGCTATTATGAGGCATATAAGGCGTATATTTAGTTTTCTATGTGCTTTTTTTCTATTTCAGATACACTATAGGGGTTTTAAAAAAAGATATACCTGCAGTTTTTCCATACGTTAGTGATACAGGAGCATGGTCAATAGAAAAATGTATATTTTCGTTTATGTTAGGCCTCGGATCGTTATTAAGTAAGTTTATTTTGTAGATTATATTAATTGTGCGTATACGTGCATGTTTTAACTATTAATCACGAAAACAGTTAGCTTATAGTTAATTATTTAACTTTTTTACGGCCCCAGTTTTTTCATATTTTATAAAAGACCTTTTATCATTCTTA
Source organism: Sitophilus oryzae (assembly GCF_002938485.1). Classification (NCBI taxonomy): domain Eukaryota; kingdom Metazoa; phylum Arthropoda; class Insecta; order Coleoptera; family Curculionidae; genus Sitophilus; species Sitophilus oryzae. The sequence continues at coordinate 1,813,266 of NW_022146409.1, forward strand.
TTATTTCTAAAACATTTAACATTTTAGTATATTCCAATATACACTATAACCAGACACTATAATCTTCAAAATGTTAGAGGATTGAGTCTACCCAAAGAATGAAGGGAGATTTTGACAGGCGAAATCCAAAAAATAACAGAAAATTACTTGCTAACTTACTGCCATTACTCGACGTGTGTTAAGTTAGCACAACCACTTTAAAAAAAATATATGAAACTATATGGAATAATTGCCGTAAATTAGCCGTAAATTTGCCGTGAAAACGAAAAATTTGCCGCTCTTCGCTAAGTATGTTAAATCGATGGTTGTGCTAAGTTAATATTAAGTTAGCACAACCACCATGGGAAATCAGTGAAAGAACATAGTTAGGAATTTTATAGTATAGCAGGAATTTGCCGTTCTTAGATACAATTAAAAAAAATATCCTCCGTTCATTCTCTATCCCCCTGCAACAAAAAATGTAATAGCGTCAAGGTCACATATTAAGTTAGCACAACCATTCCAGTAAACGTTAAGTAAAATGTCTGAAATTAGGTGGAACAATTGCCGTAAATTAGCCGTAAATACACCATGCAATCGAAAAATTTGCCGCTCTATTATTTGTTTATAAAATCGATATTCTTTTTAATTAACGTAATCCATAACGTTAAATTAGCGCGATTTTTCTTAAAATTCACTAAATGGTATCAATAATGACTTTATAGTACAACAGGAATATGCCGTAAACAAGCCGTGAAATTAAAAAATTTGCCGCTCTTTTATTTCGATTATAACACAAAATACAGGGTGTTCCATTTAAAATAGTAGATGATAATACAACATTTAGTTTTGACTCACCTTGTATATATCAAACAAGATTGCAAATTCTGGAAGACCGAATTTTGAAGAAGACACTATTATTCAGTACTTCCTGTTAATTTTTTTTTTAAATTCTTCGAATTTAGAATTTTCAGAGAACTTTAAATAAGCAATAAATTTAGTTTAAAAACGGCTATATTTCAAAAACCATTAGGTATAGTATATGAAATTGGGGTATTTTGAAACAGAAATTTAGTGGCAAATCCACTGAATTAAAAAAATATATAGTATCCCATTTAAAAATATACAACTTTGGTTTGAAAATATGTTTGGGGTGATTCAAACATATTTTCAAACCAAAGTTGTATATTTTTAAATGGGATACTATATATTTTTTTAATTCAGTGGATTTGCCACTAAATTTCTGTTTCAAAATACCCCAATTTCATATACTATATATACTGAATCACCCTGTATGCTGACAAAAATATTTTCAAAATGTGCGTTACCATTGCCCATATTATATAAAAAAATGAAATAAAATTCGCAAACCAAAAACCTAACATAGAGCTTTTTCGGAAGCCTGAATCACCCTGTAGATTTTATAAAGAAATAGAAGAGCCGCAAATTTTTCGATTTCGCGGTTTATTTACGACATATTCCTTTTGTACTAAAAAGTTATTATTGATCCTATTTAGTGAATTTTAAGAAAAATCGCGCTAATTTAACGTTATTGTTGACGTTAATTATCGATTTTGTAAACAAATAATAGAGCGGCAAATTTTTCGCTTGCATGGTGTATTTACGGCTAATTTACGGCAATTGTTCCACCTAATTTCAGACATTTTACTAAACGTTTACTGGAATGGTTGTGCTAACTTAATATGTGACCTTGATGCTATTACATTTGTTGTTGCAGGGGGATAGAGAATAATCGGAGGATACTTTTTTTAATTGTATCTAAGAACGGCAAAAAAACGGCAAACTCCTGCTATGCTATAAAATTCATAACTGTGTTCTTTCACTGATTTCCAATGGTGGTTGTGCTAACTTAATATTAACTTAGCACAACCATTGATTTAACATACTTAGCGAAGAGCGGCACATTTTTCGTTTTCACGGCAAATTTACGGCTAATTTACGGCAATTATTCCACATAGTTTCATATATTTTTTTTAAAGTGGTTGTGCTAACTTAACACACGTCATTACTCGGTGACGAGTGTTTGACACGAAGATGGTTATGCAGGGCGTTTTCTTTCATGAGCTTTTCCATGACTGAAAAGCCCGATAAGCGATGTTACTCTCTTCCGCACTCCGGGCATTCAAAAATGTCATTAACTTGTTGCCTCTTTACTTTTTGTTTGTCGTTGTTAACTGAGTTTACATTTTTTTTTTCATTGCGTCCTATTGTGCGCTGCTTCCTTCCACTGATTCTGCATGGTTATTCCCTTTAAATTTTCGTGAAAAATATTCTCGAAAATATCCTTGTATCCTTTTAGTTGTCTACCCGGTTTCCTCTTATCCTCTACAAGCTGACCGTAAAGAAGATATTTTGGTAGACGGTTTTCTTTCATCCTGCATAAGTGACCAGCCCATCTTAAGCGGGATTTAGCAATCGTGACTTCAGCACTCTCGCAGCTAGTTTTTCCAAAAACCGATACGTTTGAGACATGGTGGAACCATTTGATTCTTAACAGTTGCCTAATGTGTCTCCGTTGCAACTTGTGTAAACCGAAATGACAGAACAGTCACTGTTTTGTACCCTTTCCAGTGAATATATCAGGAATTAAGTTTGTGGAAAAAAGTACATTATTGATTTTTTTTTATTAATTTATACATTTATATTTTCCTGGCTCTGAATTGTTTTATTTATAGGTATACAAATATAACAATAAGAATTAAATTTTTAGTGTTTTCCATAATTTATATAAGATACAGACAAGTGAAAGAATTGCTATCAACTAAAGAGAAGGAACTAAATTTGCCACCAAAACTGAAAATATTTAATGTCATTGCTGTCTACTTGGGCTTGATCGCAGCATTGGGAGTGTTCGTTGTAGCATGCTTCCAAGTTTGGCCTCATTTTTATGTTCATATAATTGGAGCTGGGACAGCATTTACTGTCGGATGGTTTGTTTTAGTTATAGAGGTATTATTAAAGACCTACATTTGATATTTTGATATATTCAATACGATCAAATAGTTTTAAGATTGAGTAGAATTTGACACAATGGCGCAAAAAAATTAATGTAATTTCTCATAAGAACTCTAATGTAAGTTTATCCGTCATACTTCTTGGCCACATTGTATGTTAAACATTTTTGTATTGCTAAAAAATATATTTTTATATACAGGGATACCGGGGCAATATTTAATAATTTTGTCAACATACGCGGTGTTTTAAATATATTTTCGAACAAAAGTTGTTTATTTTTAAACGTAATTACAGTTGAGGGTTGGAACCTTTAGTGTTAAACAGCAAAATAAAACACTAATTCACCACAATACACGAAAACACTACGTTTGCAATGGGCGCGCGTTTCGCTAACCATTTTAGCATCATCAGCAGATAATTAAAGCTAAGGTTGGATTTTGTATTTGTGATAAATTAGTATTTTATTTTGTTTTAAACGGAATTCAATATATATTTTTAGTTCAATGGATTTTCCATTAAATAGCGAATTTTAAATTATTACTATAATATCATAATCTATACCTAGTGGTTTCTGAAAGATGATCTTTTTTAAAATAGAATTGCCGCTTTTTGATGCTTTTTAAAAATTTAGCCTAATTAAAGGGCGGAAGGGGAGGGGGGCGGAAGGGGCGGTCCGCCCCGGGCCCCGTCTTTCCGAAAAATAAGTAATTTTTTATTCAACTGGCAAACAGGACCAATATGTGTTCAGTAGTTATAAAGCAGTTTGTAGGTGGAGTATGCAAACGATACGTATACGCCAACTATAAACAGTATAAATTGAAGCAGATATTAACTTAATTTATCAATCAGGCCCCAGTAATTGTCAATGGCATTTTCTATTTACGAAATTAAATCAAGGGGTAATTTTCTTTGTTTAAAGTATCGAATAATTATTATTTTTTATATATTTTGAGACTGAATTTATTTATTTTAGCTTTTAAGTTATTTTTCAATGGTTTCAATATTTATTTTTACTGAATATACATTTTAAATTTAATACTCAATAAACATTTTAAATTACAACCAATGCACAGCATAACTTGTATTCTAGCTTCATTACTGATGATGAGCAGTGAAGTTTTTAGTATAACGGAGGCCACGGGCCTGAGACAGCGAAGGGGCCCCTCGGATCTTGGAGGACTTACAAAATCGCGATATTTTGTCGCGGTATTTCCCTGGAAGCATTTTTAAGAAAAAAATATTTAAAATTTTTGGACGAAAAAAAGTACCTGTCAAAAAAATTTGTACAGCCTAAAAGTCAAATTTAGTGATTATCACAGCCCCTGTGACATAAAGAAAAGACATGTGGCTATCTATTTTAAAAATTAAATTGTTCAAATGTCATATAATAATGGCGGTAGCTGTCATGGAATTGAGCGATTAAAAAATTATCATAAATATTTTTTTTTCAAATGGAAACCCACTTTTTTATTTCACTAGTGAAAAGGTTTTCCAATTCGTTACGTTTTAACTAGATATATTCCTATACCTAAAATAAATCGTTTTTATGTTATTAAGATTTAATTTGAAAACGTATATTTTTCTTGATTTTATCTAGCTTCCTTTGACATTAAGTGTCAAACAGTCAGACAATTTATTTCCATATCTCAGAAAATGAATTATTTGAATTTCCTATATTATAACTATACCGCTGCCTTAAAAGTTTAAAAAGTGTATTTATACAAATATATCTCATATGTATTTTCGTTCTGTATGATATCTAATAGTTGATATTTTAATAATATACCGATCGAATAAAAAACAGCGCAAAGTTGAATTGCTTGGAAATCATGATCGATAATATACTGTCATAGGCTTTTGGTTAAAATCAAGAAACATATTACGCTTTATAGCTAAATCTTAAATAACGTAAAAACGATTTATTTTAGGCACAGGAACATGTATAGTCAAAAAGTAACAAATTTTAAAAACGAATGTAACGAAAGCCTTTTCACGAGTGAAATAAAAAAATGGATTTCCATTTGAAAAAAAAAAATGATTTATGATAATTTTTGAATCGCTCAATTCCATGACAGCTGCGGCCATTACTATATATGACATTCGGACAATTTAATTTTTGACATGGATAGCCACATGTCTTCTCTTTATGGTACAGTGGCTGTGGCAATCACTAAATTTGACGTTTAGGCTATATACATATTTTTGACAGGCAGTTTTTTTCCTCCAGAAATTGTAAAAATTTTTTTTTTCTCAAAAACGGTTAACGTTAGGTATAGAGTGTTTAATATCAAAGTTCATAAAATTTTACAGAAAATTTAAGTATGTAATAAAAAATGGGCTCACCCATTTAAAATAAGAAAGCTATCAACTTCCGGTACTTCCGAACGTGCCGCGTCATATTGAAAATATTTTTAATCGATAGATCTCATTGTGAAACAATGATATGCACAAAATCTCGTATCTAGGTATTATAGTTTTCTAGAAACTTCTAACGCAGGCTCAGCCTGGGACACTCTGTATAAATACTTGAAATTTGTCAACCATTATACATACGTCATTCAATTTTTACAAAATGTGCATTAGAAGTATATCATTGTCTAAACAGACCAGGGCCATATTTAGCTTCGCCGCCCTGGGGCCCCCGACAGGCTTAGTCCGCCACTGAGAAGGGTTGAAAAATATAAATAAAGTGTTCTTTTTTTCAAATATCGGAGAAACGGTAAGGACTTTCTTAATGAAAGGTAAGGTTGATTTTGATTTGAGCAAATAAAATATAGAGGCTATTTTTGATGTAAAAATGTTAACTTTTTTTCTAGTCCTTACCGTTTATTCGAAATTTCGAAAAAATCGAGGGTGAATTTAAAAAATCTTTCACAATTCGTTTTTAGATCTTTCAAAGTAACATAGTATATTAAAAATTCAAGTGTTTACAAACATTTGAAGGCCTATTTTCTTCCACTATAATTTAACAAAAAATATTTTTTTTAGTTTTCAAATTAAAATTACTCGGTTATTTTAGACTTATTTGAAAAACGGTTAAGAAAAAATATGTTTCTTTTACCGAGATCTACTACCCTTGAAAATATTTCCACTCATTTAAGACTCACCCTGTATATATGAAAATAACGATTGTAAGAAATTTTTAATTTCATCACAATAATTAAATTTTAAATAAAATGGCAGTATGCTTATATTTAAAACAAAATCTATAAACGGAAAGACGAAAATAATTTTAAAAGCACTTTTCTAAAGGAAATGTTTAAAATTACGTTATATTTTCTTTGGGCAGCTCTAACAGTTCTTGACAAAATGGCGAAATAATTTTTAACATTTTAACAAATATAATTTCCAATTTGCCGGTCTAAAGAGAGTGAAGCAAACCTTCAATGTAGTGGTTCCGGAGTAAAACTTTTTTTTAAATAATAAAAATTTATTGCGTTTTGCGATATTTTTTCACCTTTACAAAATACCACGCAACTACTGTATTTAATATGTTTATACTGTATAATGTACCGTATGATCGAAAAAAAAAAACGGCGTCCAGTTGACATTCTCCGTATAATTTTACATATAACATGACAGCGATCTTCATTCAATAGCTATCGCTGATGCCGTTTTTTTTCAACCGATCATACGGTATAATCATAGGGATTTATACTAAGACGTTTCATCTTTCTAATTTAATCTCATTGTTAGAATGTATAAAAAATAAAATAATTTAAATTTTTAGACCTATATTTCTTTTAAAATATATCCCACTTTTGGATCCTCTGGCATGAATACTGTCAGAGCAGTTTTGACAGTAATATCAGGATTAGCATTGTTTCTGACAGGTGCATTTGGAGGACTATCCCTGTTATATTTTAAAGGTAAGGTCAAATAAAGGTAAATAAGGTAAGGTCGATCGAAAAAATAATAGCGTTAAGGTTGGCGCTTAGAAATGAAAACGCTGTCATTTTAAATAGAATATTTAAAATGACAGCGAACGACAGAAATAAGGAACGAATGACAGAAATAAGGAATTACACCGATCTTCATTTCCAAACCAACTTGCCGTTTTATTTTCGATCGTATTGTATAATATAAAATTAAATCATAACAATTTATAACTTTAGAAATAGGAGATAAAAAAACAATTAAATGCAGATAACAACATTTTTAACTACTTTAATAGGGCCATAAATAATAAATATCTATACAGGGTGTCCCAGAAATAAGTGCAAATATTTTAAGGGGTGGTGGATCTCGATAAAAGAAACATATTTTCTCTTTATCGTTTTTCAAATAAGTCCAAAATAACGGAGTTATTTTACTTTGAACATTTCCAAAAAAAATGATTTTTTGCCAAAATTTTGAAAACCACTGGATCTTTTCTGGATTTTCTTTCTTGTAAATTTAATCTAATACCTATGTTGCCATATTATCAAGAAATTATGTTTTTTAACTAAAAACTAAAAAAAATTCGAATTTTCAAAATTTTTTTTTCGCGAAAAAAACCTCATAGGCGTGTTTCTGGGGTTGAACTATACTACCAGTTAAAATATTTGCACTTATTTCTGGGACACCCTGTATATCTTGTAATTTAAAAAATAATATTCTCAAAACGAAACTTCACCATAATGTCATGAATAATATTTAAAAATGTTTACTAATTATTAATCAAGAGTATATAACTCAGTATTTTAGTTTAGTGTGTAACGGATTTCTTTTCTTTTTTATACAAATAGTCCTTACCATAAATAAAAAGAATATTTAAATACAAGTAAATAAAAACAAAAATGTTCTCCCAGAATGTACAGGCTGTCTCTTTTTCTCTATCCTTGTCTTATATTTGCAAACGTTGGCTGCTTTTTTGTAAAACTTATGATTTATGAAACAACAGAAAACCATCTATTTATTATACAGCGTGATTCACCGCCATGGCACGTTAGAGGTTTATGGAGAACCGGTGGATAGGATTTTTTTGAAAATTTGGATTTTTGCATAAAGACACCTGCTCCATCTTTCCAAAATATTTTGAGCATTACAGTGTTGCCGCATCATTTGAAAAGTGGTAACATCTTTGTGTTTTTGAATGGGACACCCGGTATAATATTACATTTTCGAAAACTACTTTGATATCTCATAATTTTTATATTATACTAACCTATACCTGTTCTCTGGTAGTTTTCGAGATAAAAAATAAAACTTGTGTAAAATTGATAAAAACATTATCTTAAATAAGCATTGGTTAAATCATAAATTCGACATATTGAAAGTTGAAATTTGGTTTATAGGTTAAGAAAAGTCGGCATATCCAATCTATCTAAATCAACTGATTGGATATCAAACAGATAGGTCAGAAAAAATTATTGTTTTTTCGACGTTTTGTTATAAAACTACTCAAATCTTTGTTATTTTAAATTCAACTCTATGAATATTATCTAAAAAATCAAAACCCAAATAAAATTGCTTTATAACGATATATCATGTTCTTATAACTAAACCTTCTGGTTTCTTCAGTAAAGCCATTTAAAAGATAATAATTCTATTATAATTGTTTCGTTTAAAGAAAATCGTTGTTATGACAAATATTCAAACCAAGTAGTAGTATAACTTTAGTATAACTTTATATATATATATATATATATATATATATATATATATATATATATATATATATATATATATATATATATATATATATTATAATTAATCGGTTTCGTTCTACGTCTTCCGATGCCATCTCTCCATGCCTGTCTGTCTCTCCATGCAACGTCTCCGAGAGATCTTTCCTCCATAAACGTGTCAATCCCTTCCTGCCAACTTCTTCTCGGTCTACCCGGTTTTCTTCTTCCTGCAGGTTTCCAGTTTATAATTTGCTTTGGGATTCTTATTTCTGCCATTCTTTGGACATGCCCGTACCATATGAGTTGCCTGTTCTTTATGTCGTCCACTATCGTATGTTTAACTTCCATAATCTCTCTTATGTGTTCATTAGTTATTCGCTCGAGTCTTGATTTGCCTGCTGATCTTCTCCAAAAATCCATCTCTGTAGCTTCTAGCATTCGTTTTGTTGTTTCCTTAATTGGCCAGACTTCACAGCTGTACGTGGTTATACTCTCTATGATGGTATTGTATATTAGAGTTTTGTTCTTGTTGTTTATGCTTCTGTCCCACAGTATCCCATTCAATACCGTGATAGCATTCCTTCCAAGTTGGTTTCGTTCTTTAATTGCTGTATCCAACAGTCCATCATTTGTGATTTGCATACCCAAATATTTGTATTTTGTGCAGCACTTAATTTTCTTCCCTTCTTCTAGTATTAGATCTTGTTGTTCTCCTCCGATACACATATATTCTGTTTTGTTAGTATTGATCTCGAGTCCCCATTTCTGATATTCTTCTATAAGCTTACGTGTCATATAATTTATGTCATCGTAATCTTGTGCTATGATTACCTGATCGTCCGCGAAGCAAAGTGTATAGAGCATGCTATTTCCTATGTGTACTCCCATATTTCTACATTTTTACTTCCAACCTTTGAGAACTTGTTCGAGATATATCTTGAACAGTGTTGGTGAAATACAGCACCCTTGTTTCAGACCTTTGGTTCCATTAAATCCTGTTGTTAACTTTTTGCCGACTTTTATTCTAGTTTTTGTTTGTTTATATAATGATTCCACTGCTTTTATTAGCTCTACATTTATATTGGTTTTTTCCATAGCTTCCCAAAGTCTCACAAGGGGAACGCTGTCGTATGCCTTCTGCAGGTCCACGAACACAAGATGTAGCTCTTGGTTTATATTGCTCTTTTTACTTATTACTTGAGTGACTGTAAATAAGTGGTCCACCGTCGATCTTCCGGCTCTAAATCCTGCTTGTTCTTCGGCTTCTATTTCTTGGTATTCGTTGTCGATCCTATTTCTCAAAATTTTTCCATATATTCTACTCACGGTGGCTGTTTCTGATATTCCCCTGTAGTTTTCGCACTTAGTACGATCTCCCTTTTTGTATATAGTTGAGAGGTAAGCCTCATTCCATTCTTGTGGTACATCCGTTCCGTTTATGCAGTCCTGGAATATTTTCCTTAAGTGTTCGTACAGTTTTTTCGGTCCTGATTTAATTAACCCTGCCGGTATATTTCCCGGTCCGGGAAAAAATCATGATTTTACCAATGCTTATTCAGGATCATTTCCAATTTCACACATATTTTATTTTTTATCTTAAAAACTATTAGAGATAAGTATAGGTTAGTATAATAGAGAAACTAAAAGATAAAATAACTATGAGATAATAGATAGAACATAGAAAAATAAACTATGAGATATGAAAGTCGTTTCGAAAAATGTAATAATATACTGAGTGTTTCATTGATGCGACAACACTGTAATGCCGAAAATATTTTAGAAAGATGGAGCAGGTCTGTTCTGCAGAAGTTTATGCTATATACATTGTCCTACTTAAAATAGAACAATATGACATCGCCAAGGCAGTTATATTCTCTGATTCATGAAGTGCCGTAAAGAAGATAAGCAAAACTGGAATAGACGCTGAAACGGACGAACTAACACTGGTCACAAGAAGGAAATTAATAAACAAAAGGGACGTACAATTAGCATGGATACGAAGTCATACATTCATGGATATGAGGAAACAGACAAGTTGGACAACGCTGGTGGGCTCCTACATCCCACACCAACACCCAAAGCAAATTATAAAACCTTTATGCCAAAAATGAAAAAGAATCATATACAATAAACGGAAAGAAAGATTTGTAACGATTGGTAGAATAAAAGGGAAAGAATATTGCACTACAGTTCAGCAGCCATACAGGTTCAAACAATACAAATCCTTGACGAACCAACAAATAACCACCATGTGTCGACTCTGATCAAACCATTGCTTATCCCCGTCACGTCTCTATAAAATCGGAATCAATAGAGACAAATTGTGTCAGTGTGATGATGTTTTGATAATAGCGTGTTCACATAATTATAGTCACCAAAAATTCTTATACTTCTATTTCGACAATATGAGATAGAGCAAAAACCGATTTCCCTGATGCATAACGTCCTTTTCAAATTCAACAAGACGAAACACATAAAACAAATCACTTTGTTTTTGAATGTTAGTAATTTAAAACTCTAAATATTTACTAATAACAAGCCTAACATTAACCTTATAATTAAGAAAAAAAAACTAGCCGCAAATTTGAAATGTCATAATCACATTTTCATGAAATGCAGTAATATTATTAATAAATACAGTAATTATTGGGACTTAGAGCTGCTTAGTACTCGTAGAATGCATGCATAACTGAATAATCAGAGCCTCAATAATTGTTAGTCGTTAAGGAAGATACATCAGTGAAGGTCCATAAAACGTTATCACTCAGAAAAAAGAAAAGCATAAACGTACTTTGCCAGAATGGCCCTGGCAGACTAGGCAACGCAACTCTCTCCTGAAAAGGAGAGTTTGAGAAGAAAGAAGAAGAATCATCTGGTTCTCCATAAACGTCTAACGTGCCATCGCCGTGAATTACCCTATATAAAGGTACACAAAATATTGTTATTTTAGCCAAAGCCTGAAACACCCTGTGCAGGGCCTATTTTACCATAAGGCCCATAAGGCCGGGCCTTAGGCCCGGTGGTCTGTGTGGTCCGTTAAAGGTTGTACAATATGTACAACTACTGTGGGATAGTTTAACAAAGAGTGGAATGTAAAATCCACTTCATCATCAAAGCGCATTTTTTCTCAATAGTTTGTTTTTTGATTCTCATTAGCTATATTTTTATTAGAGATATTCGCTTTTGAAGAAGACACTAACGATTTAAAGGCGTGTCTTTATTTTGGTTCTCTTCAATAAACCAGTAAAATAGCAATGAGTGATGAACACGAAATAAAGGTACGGTTAGAAACAAAGTTGTTATTAATTGTTATAGTCTTCTTCAAAATCGATTATCTGCAAGAAAATAAATTGAGATGAATCAAAAACAAATTATCGAGAGAATACGCGCCTTTTCTCGATAATTTCTTGTGAGGGTGTTTCAAACTTTTGCCAAAATAGCATTTTGTTTTTTTTTTGATTAATAAGCCAATAAAAGATTTTAATTTTTTATTTGAAAAGAGGCTAAATCTTGATTCAGAACCTCGCAATTAGTGGTTTCAATTAAGCTTCATTCAGAACCTCCCAATTAGTGGAATAAATTAGTGGTTTCAATTACATTTTATACTTTTTAGTTTAAGATCATTGACAATGTCTAAAAAACATAATTAAAAGTAATAAAATATCCTAGCAACAGCTTGCGGTAGTGTTGTATCCATACTATAGAGAAAGCATAATATTTAGCTTATAAAACAATAAACTTTTGATTTCTAACCAAAATGTTTCTTGACGGGTGATAATTAACGGCAACAATGACATTCCTCGCAAATTTTGAAGTATAATTAGGTAGTGGAAAAGTTAGTTAGTTTTTTCCACTAATTGAAATTTTGTCAAAGCCATGGGACTGTATGATGAGTTATAACTCAAGAAAGGGGGACACAATAGATCTGTAAGGTCGCAGTGATTCACCCCCTCCCACTTATTCTAAATTCTACTACCACTAATAATTATGACGTTCTGAATGCTTACATTAAAATTAGGTGAACAAACTTCTACGGCTAATTGAAACTACTAATTTATTTCACTGCTTTCGAGATTCTGAATGAAGCTTTAGCGTAGAAATTGGTTCCTTTAATTTCAATGTAAGCGTTCCAAATGTTAAAATTAGTGGTAGACATTTTCAATTAGTAGAAAAAGTTATCAAACTTTTAACTTTTCCACTACCTAATTATACTTCAAAATTTGCGAGAAATGTCATCTTGACCTTTGATTATTGTCTTCCGTCAAGAAAAATTGTGGTTAGAAATCAAAAGTTGATTTTATAAGCAAAAACTTGATTTTATAAGCAACAAAAAAAAAAAAACATTCAGTTATTGCTCTTTTCTTAGATATAAAATCTGCACATGATAATGTTAACATATACAAACTCTATAATTTGCTTATTAATTTACAAATTCCAGTATAATTATCTAATTTAATTTTTAGATTTTTGAAAAATAGATTGTTATTTTCCAGAAAATCTGATGGTTCCTTCTTAGATCAGGTTTTAGCAACTAAAGGTATTCCGCAAGGTTCTCCATTAAGTACTATTCTTTTTAATATTTATATTTCAGAACTTTTTAAAAATTATTTAAATGTAAAGATTATTGGTTATGCGGACGATTTGGTAATTTTTGTTAAGGGTTCAAATATACTTGAGATGTCTGAAAAAATTAATAATGCTTTGGAGCTTGTAAATGATTTTCTTATTAATAGAGATCTTTCTTTATCTTTGGAAAAATGTGAGGCAGTATGGTTCACTAAGGGCAAACGGAGAGATCAGCTACCATTGATTCAACTTGGAAATCACATTATTCCATATAAACATAATGTGAAGTACTTGGGCGTTATTTTTGAAAAACATTTGAAGTGGGATTTGCATATTGAAAATATTACTAATAAGGCCAAAAAAGCCTTAAATGTTTTAAGGGCTGTTTGTAGAGTGTGGTGGGGAGCTGATCCTTGTACCCTTTTAATTATTTTTTCTGCTCTGGTGAGATATTATTTGGAATTTGCAACAATTTTTATTAAACCAAGTAGTCAAAAAAATTTAAATAAATTAGATGTAGTATTTTTTGAGGGTTTACGTATTTGTCTAGGTTGTATGAAATCTACTCCTAGATTAGCGTTGTTGGGAGAATCTTCTATGATTGATTTAGAATGTAGAAGAAAAATACTTGTAGGCAAATTTCTGTCTAAATTGTTAACTTTACGAAATAATCCATTAATAAATTTAATTTACAATATTAGAAAAACTGTTAATCCAATTTATATTAATACTAATAATGTACCTTATGTGGTCTCAGCTTTACATGACTTTCTGCCTTATATTGATAATATTTATGTCAGTCAAAATTTTCCGTGTTATGAAGTTAGTTTTAATATTTTGAATGATTCTATTAAATTAGTTGATTGTCAAATTAATAAACATGATTTTTCTATTAAGGAACAATTTTTGTCAGTATCTGAACGTTTTAAAAATTCTCATATTTTTATTTTAACAGATGCATCTAAAAAAGATAAAAGAACAGGATTTGGAATATATATCCTTATATAAATTTTAAATTTTCTTCCCGACTACCTGATTCTTTAAGTATTTGTAAGGCAGAAACCATAGCTATTCATGATGTAGTAAAGTTTGCTATTAAAAAGAACTTGCGTAGTGTTATTATCTTTTCAGACTCCAAAAGTTCAATTCAAAAAATTAGTAAAAATCTCTTTAAAGCATCTGCTGATTATTGGACCTTAAGAACCAAACGTTTAATTTGTATAGCAAATTCTAATGGCTTTGACATCAGGATTGCCTGGATTGCAGGTCATTCCAATATCTTGGGAAATACAGAGGCAGATTTGTTGGCTAATATTGGAAAAGATTTAAATATTCCGAAATCTATGGAGATGGATTCAATAGATATTTTTAATTCAATTAAAACTGATATTTTGTGTAATTATAAAATAAATTGGAAATCTTGTATGAAAGGAAAAAAGCATGTGTATTTTAATATACAAACAATCTTCCCAGATAAACAATGGTTTAAAAATTTCCAGTACATAGATAGAAGACATATTACAACGTTAATTAGAATGTCTTTTTTAAAACAAGAACATTTTACAGTCACAGGTCACAGGTTACTTTCATAGAAGTTAGTTATTTTAAAATTTACCCATTATACATTTTACTCAGATAAGAATCAGTCGCCTTGATGGCGGTTGCCTTGTAGCAGAGCCATCATAAAAAAAAAGAAGAAGAAAAGCTAAAAAATATTAGACTTCCTCTATAGATACAACTGACTAACCTAAGCTGTTGTTAGGATATTCTGTTAATTTTAATTGTGTAAAAATTATTTTAACCATTGTGAATAAGCGTAAACTAAAAAGTATAAAGTATAATTGAAACCACTAATTTATTCCACTAATTACGAGGTTCTGAATGATCAAGCTTTAACAAAGCGTCAAATAATTTAGCAACAAATTCCTTAAAAAAATATCAAAATCGACCCAAACAATTATTATATATTATATTATAAACTTTAAAATAATGAACAGTTTAAAATGTCATTTTTCCATGCCGGTCAAAATGTATATTGTCTTTAATTAATATTTGGTATTATTTTTCTCTGTTTATTTTCTGTAGCAAAATAAACGACGATAGTTTATTACACTTGGATATAAAAATAAAAAATAGTTTTAATATACCTAACCTCTTTTATATTTTGTTGTAGGCGAAGATGTAACGCAATGGTTTGAAGATTCCGGAGGCTACGAATATCACTTAGTCAGCACAGTGAGCGAGTGGGTTCTAGTTCTAGGGGTAGTTTTTTACATTGCCTCATATTATAAAGAGTTTAAAGATATTGTGATGTATAAACCAAAGATAGATTTAATAAATGTTTGATAAAGTAAAACTCGACACATTTTAAACCTTGAAAATATTATTTGGTCTTCAACACGTTTATGGATCTTTTTCATGAGAAAAAATGTTAAAAATTTTGAATTTTTCAAAAAAAAAATGATAATAATACGGCAACAAATAGATAGTAATTTAGAATAACTCTTTAGAGGTTTTTTTTGCATATGTTCTGAAACACCATGTATACAGATTTAAATAAATACTGTTAATTTCTAATACGCAATTTTGCTGCTTTTAAAGTAAGAGTCGTTGGCTAATTTGATCAATCTTAAAAGAAATCTGTAGTATAATATTTAACCATTTATTAGAAAATATAAGTAGAGTAAAACATTTTTTAGAACATAAGTAACATAAATTTATCGAAAATCAGTAATGCCGTAAAAATAAAATATTTATTTTCATTTTTACGGCGTTACTTTCTATATTTATTATTTTACATTTTACAAGAAATAATTTTGCGCTTGAATAACGTTACCGTTTTAGTTAGCGTTAATAAGTAACGGAACGCTAAAATTATGTTCGTGTATATTATCTTAAAACTCTCATTAGCCATTAGTTTATTCCGGATCACCAGGTGGCTCTAAATGACGGTCGTATTTGTTTTATAGACGCTTGGTGCATTTCAGTTGATTTCAGCAAATTCCGACCGCAGCGCACTCTACGGCAGAAATCAGAAATTATCAATATATAGTTCATGCCGCCGCCATGTCGATCGCATTAAAATAATATTGAATTCGGGGTTTTGTTATAATATTTTAGTTTTTTGCTAGTGCTGAGACTATAAAACATTCAGGTACGAGATTTGTGTGATGTAACGCTCTTTCGGGTAGTAAAAAGTAAGTGAAAAAGTTAACGCGTAGGGGAGCGTAATTAAGGCGTTGTTGGGTGCAATAACATTCAATAACTCAACTTTCCCGGATATTCAACTCTCCCGAAACAACATTTTTATAGCTTCATAATTGCTTACATCGGTTTGATAAATAGCAAAAATGGATTCAAGCAGTTCGACGAAACAAGTGAGTAAACAAAGTGCTCGTTACATAATCAAAATATTAAATAGACATATACTGTGAGAGGATGAAATATAATTTGTATTTGCAATATTAATGGTATACTTTTTTAATCAACTAGTGATTAAATGTTTTATAAACATCTAAAAATATAATTATGTAAATTTACATAATTATATTTAAAAAATTCGTTATAGCCGAAATGGCTCCAATTATGCCCCACTAGCAAAACCCGTAGTAAAACTATGCTCGCTGCCGTAGTTGAACTCATCTAATTTTTTTTTAGCTGATCATACCAACAGGTATGGTAGGCTATTAAGATCGGCAAAAAAAAGTTTTTTTAATTTCACTCAAAATGATGAGTTATTGAGTTTAAATACAAAATATTTTCATGATGCCTGTCTGTCTGTCCATCTGTAACACGATAACTCAAAAACCGCTAAACCGTTTTTAACCAAATTTGGCACAAAAATACTGTGGCACCCGAGAATCTGGCCATTATTTTTTGGTGGGGGTTGGGGGTTGGTAAGGGGATATGGGAGTGGGTTAAAAATTTAAACTCCAAAATTACAGTAGCTAGCGAAACGCGGTTTTCAATTTAAGATTAGGAATAATATTTTCAACAAAATTTGTAATACCTAACATCAAAATCAGTCAAAGTCGCAGTTTTTGAGATATTCCGTGTTTCCGTAGTCCGTTTTTGAGAAAATCCGTGTGAACTCCAAACTCCCATCGGACGCGACCCCAGGTGGCGGATAGGAGAAATTCCGCGGACCAAAATTGGAAAAATTCCGTTCTTTGAAACTAAAAGAACTGCCTACCAACTTTTTATCAATATATTTTAGTATGGGCGGCTATACGTGATTCTCGGCGTCAGTTTTTTTAACTGAAATAATAAACTATAATGCAAGTTAGACCTTCTGAAGATATCAAAATATTTACCTTTTTATTTTTTTGTTTAGAATTTCCACAGATTATACTTTCTAACACTTTTAGAATAGTTATGTATATATAGTTTGTGAAACGAATAACTTTGAATTTGACAGTCCTCGCGGGCTTTTCTAGTGTTAATTTTATTAGGTTAACAACTTGCGGCCATGCATTTTTCTTTGTTGTCTGATATTTAGAAATGTCAAAAGCTGTTGATATTTTACTTTTGACAATTATGACATTTCGTGTTGATTTTGCAAGAAGAGGAAAAGTGTCACTTGTTTTATTATTTTCATTTTCTATTTCACGAAAGTAAAAAGACTTACCTATCTGATTCTTTCAGGCACTCAATTTAAAGAATATCAGTAACTTTTTTGACAGAGGGATTTTATATTTGCCATGTTGGGTAAAAAATAACGGTCAAAATTCAAAGTTATTCATTTTATAGACTATACTATTTTTTTCGTTTACTCGATTTCCATTTAAACCCGTGTATTGGTATGTATTCGTTATTTACTATATTCTCCGGCGGTGGCAGCACCGGCAGAGAATACACCAAGCATACCGGGTTTGTCTCGAAAGTGGCTCACCTCCTATAACTTTTTTATTTTTTCAGATAAAAAATGGAGATTTGGTATGTTACTATATGACATAAATTAGGATTGATTGACGTAATCAATTGTTTTTGTTCACTTCCTCTTTCACCGGAAATGGCTACAACTTTTGATTTTTAAATGGAACCCTCGGTATTTTTTTACTTTATTCGATAGAAAATGACACTCTGAATAGAATGACATATCATATTGTTGCGAGCCGGTGTGGACTCGACCTAACCTCACAATATGGCCCGCCCTCGGATGACCTTAACATCGCATAGACACCGCAATGATTCATTCGTTCGAGAAGAATCGAGACCCACTAGAATGGACTCTTACGAGAACATTCGAAAACCTTCTCTATGCGCCTAACGATCTTTGGACTATTCTAGATTTCTTTTACCTGTCGGTATAAAAGCCGGCGGCAGTGGCCTAGAGAGGGCAGTTATAAATATACAGTTGACGCGCTAAAATTCAAAAAATAAATTCTTAGTTATAAATCGTTTGTAAATAGTTCTATAAGTCTTTTATCGTTATTATTTTTGTTTATTAGTGTTAAATAAATAGTGTTTAAATAAATTGTGACTTTCTATCCACACGGAACCGACGAAAAACGTAACAAATGGTGTCAAGTGTGGCGTGTGTGATAGACTAGAAGAATAAATAGACTGACCATGGCTCTGAAAAAATTGTTGAAAGATTTGAAAGTGTCCGAACTGAAATGCATATTGGAAGAGAGAGAGTGCGAAACAGATGGAAAGAAAAGCATTTTGCAAGCTAGACTGAGAGACGTTTTGGTGGAGGAAGGTGAGGATCCTGACACATTTTGCTTTGAGTTGGAAGGTGACCTTGACTCGTGCCTACACAAATTAGACGACAACTTGAACAATTTGAATAGTAAAATGATTAACTTGGAAGAGAATTTGAATGATAAAATGACAGAGAATTCTCAAAAATTAGACGACAACTTGAACAATTTGAATAGTAAAATAATTGACTTGGAAGTTAATTTAGAAGAGAAAATCAGTGATAAAATTATGGAAAATTCCCAGGATTTAATCAATACATTAGAAGATAAGATCATCGAAAATTCTAAAGATATACAGGCCAGCTTTAATAATAAAATACTTAATTTAGAAGAAAAGATAACAGAAATCCAGGAATCTTCCAGGGAATTAGAAGAAAAGATTATAGATAATTCTACAGAACTACAAGACAAAATAACACAAATTGAGGACGATGTAAATAAAAAAATCGAAATTTTAAAACAAAAAATAGAAAAGGCCAATTCACCAAAATGTCAAGAAACATCGGAGGCACCGAAACTAGTCGAAAATAAGTATATCTCAAAGTCAGTTATTAAGCCTCCACAGTTTGACGGAAAAACCGCTTGGGCCAATTATTTTGCCAGTTTGAGGCCGCTGCGAGAGCGAACGGATGGACAATCGCTGAAAAGGCTACCGCTTTGACTGTCGCACTGCGAGGAGATGCGACTGATATCCTGCAGACATTGTCACCATCGGAACAGGGAGATTATCAGCAATTGGTACGACATTTAGAAATGAGGTACGGCCAAGCTCATTTGGAACATGTCTATCATTCCCAGCTAAAAAATCGCATTCAAAAGTCAAATGAGTCTCTGCAGGAGTTTGAAGCCGACGTAGCCCGCCTCGTTCGCCTCGCGTACCCTGCTATGCCCGAAAATGTTATGGAGCGCTTAAAAGTACAGGCTTTTATTGATGGTTTATGTGACAACGAGACAAGGCAAACACTTCTTTTAGCTCATCCAACGCATTTGGGAGATGCCCTAGCACGTGCCCTGGAATTTGAGGCCGCGAAAGAATGCTCTAGGTCTCTAGGATTTGTACGGGCTGTTGAGGAGAGTTCCGATGATTCCAAAGTGGAAAGGATTGTGCGGAAAGTACTGGATCAGGATATGAGTAAGAAGGGGAGACCGATTCGCTGTTGGAATTGCGGACAGATGGGAAATCGTTGCAAAGAAGAGAAAGAAGTGAAAGTCTTAAGGACGACTGTGGTTGGTGATAGTTGGCAACCCGAAGATCTTGCAAACGACCAAATCAGTGACCCAGAATTAGGTTTAGTAATTAACTGGAAAAACACAGGCCAAAGACCAACGTGGGAAGAAGTTTGCAGATATTCGCCGAACGTAAAGTCGTACTGGGCCCAGTGGAATTCCTTGGTAATAGATAACGGACTACTTCGCCGTGTGATCGAGAGAGACCGAGAGGGACAAGAAGAGAGAAGGCAGATCGTCATTCCAAAGAAGAGGGTCCCAGAAGTCTTGGAGGAAGTTCACAATGGAACCAGCGGAGGACATCTTGGTGTTACCAAGACACTTGGCAAGCTGCGTGAACGGTTCTACTGGGTGAACTGCAAAGAAGATGTGAGGGCCTGGTGTAAGAAATGTGACATTTGCGCAGCCATTAATGGGCCACAAAAGCGTGGTAAAGCCCCTATGCGCCAGTACAATGTTGGTAGTCCCTTCGAACGAATAGCGATCGACGTGGCTGGTCCTTTCCCGGAGACGAACGATGGCAACAAATACATTGTGGTAGTAATGGATTACTTCAGCAAATGGGTCGAGGCCTACGCGTTGCCAAATCAAGAAGCGTCCACGATTGCTGATGCCCTTGTTAAAGAATGGATCTGCAGGTTTGGTGTTCCCATGGAGCTTCATTCAGATCAGGGAAGAAACTTTGAGTCCAATCTGTTCCAAGGCGTCTGTGAAGTCCTGAACATCCGCAAGACCAGGACGACTGCTCTACATCCACAATCCGATGGGATGGTTGAACGCATGAACAGAACTATCAACCGTTATCTGGCCAAAGTAGTCTCTGACCACCAAAGAGACTGGGACAAATTTCTTCACCTGTTCCTGTTGGCCTACCGTTCATCCGTCCAAGAATCTACAGGGCAAACTCCAGCCAGCATCGTTATGGGACGGGAAGTGCGCCTACCCTGTGATCTGAAATTTGGTTGCCGACCGGGAGAAGAAGTCGCCGGAGAAGATTATGTCCACACACTACGTCAAAGGATGGACGACATTCATCAGAGAGTCCGCCTAAATATTCAAAGTGCTAGTGACCGAATGAAGGAACACTACGACATTCAAGCTGAGCATGGAGGATACCAACCAGGGAAGTTGGTGTGGCTATATAACCCGCAGAGACGTCGTGGGTTATCTCCGAAGCTACAATCCTCGTGGGAAGGGCCATACGAAGTCATGGATAGAATTAATGACGTCGTATACCGTATCAGAAAATTGCCAAAAGGAAAACCGAGGGTAGTCCATTTCAACCGTTTGAGCCCCTACCAAGGCGAAATAGAAGATCGTGCTGGGACCGTGAGAACCTGCAGCTTTGATCCCCCTGATTCGGAGATGTCCTTTGACGATTTCATGGCCCGATACAACAGCAGTGAGAAGGCTCGCTATGGTGTAACCAAAGAAGATCAACGAGACCTCTTTTCCGTGCCTCCTGATTATTCGCTCGCTCATTGTGTGGCTCGAGATTTGCGGATGTCCAGAGGAATCGCTGCGACGTTCAATGAGAAGTTTGGGCGTGTCGGAGAACTACGCCGACAGGATCCAGAGGTTGGAAGCGTCTTGAGGCTAACCGACAATGCACATGGTCAAGCAAGGCACATCTTCTACCTGGTCACCAAGGAATGGTCCCCGAGTAAGCCGACTTATCTCAATCTATGGAAGACCCTGATTGAACTGAGAGAAGCCCTGCTAAACAACAACATTGCACGATTAGCCATTCCGAAGCTGGCGTGTGGACTCGATGGTTTGAGTTGGCGTACAATCCGGAACATGATTGAAGTCTTGTTCAGATTTACGGGAATCGAGATCCTCGTTTGCTGCTACAACCCAAAGCTGAGATCGGGAGAGAAAACTGTAGACTGCTATTTCTACCAGACTTCGCAATGTACCAGGGGCCAGCTTTGCAAATACCTTCATTCACCGTATACATCTCGGGACGAGCATGTGCCTAAGAAGGGGGCAGTGTTGCGAGCCGGTGTGGACTCGACCTAACCTCACAATATGGCCCGCCCTCGGATGACCTTAACATCGCATAGACACCGCAATGATTCATTCGTTCGAGAAGAATCGAGACCCACTAGAATGGACTCTTACGAGAACATTCGAAAACCTTCTCTATGCGCCTAACGATCTTTGGACTATTCTAGATTTCTTTTACCTGTCGGTATAAAAGCCGGCGGCAGTGGCCTAGAGAGGGCAGTTATAAATATACAGTTGACGCGCTAAAATTCAAAAATAAATTCTTAGTTATAAATCGTTTGTAAATAGTTCTATAAGTCTTTTATCGTTATTATTTTTGTTTATTAGTGTTAAATAAATAGTGTTTAAATAAATTGTGACTTTCTATCCACACGGAACCGACGAAAAACGTAACAATATGTCAACTTTTGACATTTTCGCATATGGTTTATTCGAAATTGTAACATGCGGTTCATAACAACTATTTGACTCGAAATACAAAGTGTGTGGTATCAAATTATTCGTAAAAAATTGATTTTTCCCAATATGCCAATGAGCCACCCTCGTTCCATTTGAAAAAAATTGAGATTTGGTTAAAAATATGATTTAGGCATCTTTTAACCGGCCAGAACAAGAATCTAAAAACATTAGACAATCAAATCTATTTTTCCTGGGCTCCTTGATTAAAAATTAGTGTTTTTAATACAGCCATAATACTCTAGTTTGAAATTTAAAATACAATTTGTTTTTGAGCGAATATGTCAAAAGATGACATATGATATGTCATTTGATTCAGAGTGTCATTTTCTATCGAATAAAGTAAAAAAATACAGAGGGTTCCATTTAAAAATCAAAAGTTGTAATCGTTTCCGGTGAAACAGGAAGTGACCGAAAACAATTGAATACGTCAGTCAATCCTATTTTATGTCGTATACTAACATACCAAATCTCGTTTTTTTATCTAAAAAAATAAAAAAGTTATAGGGGTGAGCCACTTTTGAGAGGCACCCGGTATATCAGTGTCCAATATATCTCTAGTACATGACATTAGTCCACGATGGTTATTAATTTTAATTAACGTCATATTTTTTGTTGTCACTAAAGTACCACATTCTCCGATAACTATTATCACCCTTTCCAGATTTAACTAAATAAATCTTATATGCCTCTTTAACATTTTAAAACAGAAGAAAATATGACGTTAATTAAAATTGTATCAATAACGAAAGACATATATGAATGAAAGAATGAAAACGACATTATACAGGGTTGTTCACCACATACGACATGGAGTATTGTAGCTAAACGATGAGATTTTTACAAATTGTAAGTTTTGGGTTCGATGAAGGACTATTAGAGGTACAATTTAAAAATAATTTTACAAGATACAGAGTGTCCCAAATAAGTAAAAAATATCAAAGTTGTATTTTTTTAAATGGAACACCCTGTATATTTTACGAGAATCAGATGCACAATTTAATTGTCTATCAAATTATATTATACCATTTTTTACCTATCTCTTTAAGTTTCCGTAGAAAATGCATTTTCTTGTAATTTAGAACTTATTTATCAATATACCCATGGACTATTGACATTTTAGATTATTTTTAAAGATGTACCAAATTTTTAAAGAGTACAGATACTAATATTGTCGATATAATTCGTTTATTTCATTAAAAAATAAAAAAAATGTTTAAATATTTCTAAAGAGGACCAATTAATATGATTCCAGTATTCAAACTACATTAACTGACTGTTTGCGTTGATTAATAATAATTGCTCCAAATACTAAAAAACTGAATTTTGTATGAGCATTAGACAGTGTGATAAAAAGTAACACCTTAAAAATGATATTTCATTTTTTAATAAATGCTTATTTATAACAACAGAGACTTTAATTTGATAACTTATTATTATATTGATTTCTGACTCAAATCCACATTTATTTATAATAATTTATTAACGAACACAATTAAGTACCTATGTAATTAATTAGTATATGGGCGGAAATAATGGTGTTATATTTAATTAATGGTATACTCTTTTATAAAGATTTAAATAGTTTTCTTTTTGCATACAAATGGGCTAGTAATATTATCGTTTTGCTAAAAACGATAATATTACTAGTCTGTACATTTTGTACATTTGCTGCTTTAAAAACAATCTAAAATGTCAATATTCCATGGATATATTGATAAATGAGGTCTAAATTATAAGAAAATGCATTTTCTACGAAAACTTGAAGGGATAGGTAAAAAATGGTTTAATACAATTTGATAGACAATTTAATTGTGCATCTGATTCTCCTAAAATATACAGGGCATTCTATTTAAATTAAAGAAGTTATTGCCGTTTGAAGCTAATAATTATTTAAAATAAATTTTTAGACACTCTGTATAAGGTAGTATTATTTTTATTATTGCAACATAATAACTGATCAATAAATAAACTTCATTAAATATTTAGTATTAAAAACATTGATACCCTTGGAGAAATGAAGCTTTAAAATTTTTACTGCAATTTCACAAAATTGAAAATATTTCAAAAACGGTAAGGTTTAAGTATAATAAACCTTAATCAAATTTACCTTTATTTTAATCGTAGAAACTAAAAATGTAATAATATACAGGGTGTTCCATTTAAAAAAATACAACTTTGATATTTTTTATTTATTTGGGACACTCTGTATCTTGTAAAAATATTTTTAAATTGTAGCTCTAATAGTCCTTCAACGAACCCCAAACTTACAATTTGCAAAAATCTCATCGTTTAGCTACAATACTCCGTATCGTATGTGGTGAACAACCCTGTATTACCATAGAAACGCGTTTTAATTATTAAGAAAAGTTTGCAATGCATTTTTCTCAAAATTTCAAAATAATAAAAGAGTGTTTTCCCTTGTAAAGACATTTCGGGAACATACTGTATCACCATATAAAATAAAAATGTAACTGATGTATGTGTTAAATAAATAAAAATAAAAATTAATTATCCTATAATATTGATATTTAAACTTACCGTATAATAAATTGCTTATGATTTTTTTTATTTATTCTAAAAAAATACTGAGAAAAGCACTTTTATGTTTGTTTTAATAATGAAGTAGCGTCACCGAATGACGATTTAAACTGGTTGTTGTTTTAAGCATTTCTTTCATTTTCTTACCTGAAGGATACGAAGTCGTTATCATTCATGGAAATTTAAAGTTCAAAAGTCTTACTATTCCTGTTGTGCAAGTTCTTTGCGTACGAAGAGACGCTCGCTGTCAGTTGAATGCACTTCTTCAAGGGAATAACTTAATTTTTTTACTGTTTGTGCTTTTGAGCGTTATGAGAATTATTCTCCTAGTGTAAGAATTTAGTGATGATTTTATATGTTTAAGTGAATGAAAAGTGTTTAGATAGAGTTTGTATTATGTCTATGAGGTATATTTATATACTACCTTTAATCGAAGGACTGTGGTTTATTGTGGCGTTTATTATCACGTAAGTATATTTTTTTGTAAATTTAAATTCCTTTTACATTTTTATTGAAATACATAAAAAGTGGCCCAGTGTTCCAAAAAACTATATTAGGTTTGCTATAGTTCATATCAAATAAACTTTTAGTCACGTGATTAAGCTTGATCGGCACAGCGTTGACCACTTTTACATATTTTCTTCTACTCAAAATATTTTCGAAAACAAAAATAAATTAATTTTAAATATACAGGGTGATCCGAACTGTATTCCGAAAACTGCGGCAGCACATCCTGCAGATAAAAATAGGTAAAAAAGTTCGTATAAATATATGTCCTAAAATGCTTAATTTCGGAGATACAGGGTGTAGAAGTTTCATTTTTATTTCGATTTTTTCCAAATAATTTATGAAGTAACGTCAATATTTGAATGAAAATTGGTGTCTGCGAGTTTTTTGATATGGGAAATTTGATTTTGATGTCAATATGACTCCTACTTGTAGAGACCGCCACCTGCATGTGTTTAAACTGTTTTGAAGTGTAATAACTTTTCGTCCGTACCTGTATAAAACCATGGAATGAGAGCTAATAAAAACGATGCAACCGTTCACCGTTTTGAACTAAACGAAGAGCACCTTACTTACATAAAAAGTACTAGTTTTTATTTTCATTTTTTGAAATTAGTGTATCTACCGGGTGCGTCTCAAAAGTGGCTCACCCCTATAACTTTTTTACTTTTTCAGATAAAAAAACGAGATTTGGTATGTTAGTATATGACATAAATTAGGATTGATTGACGTATTCAATTGTTTTCGGTCACTTCCTGTGTCACCGGAAATGACTACAACTTTTGATTTTTAAATGGCATTCTCGGTATTTTTTTACTTTACTCGATAGAAAATGACACTCTGAATCGAATGACATATCATATGTTAAATTTTGACATATTCGTTTAAAAACAAATTGTATTTTAAATTTCAATCTAGAGTGCCATAGCTGTGATAAAAATACTAATTTTTAATCAAGGAGCCTTGGAAAAATAGATTTTATCGTCTAATGTTTTTTGTGTCTTCTCCTAGCCGGTAAAAAGATGACTAAATCGTATTTTCAATCATATCTCAATTTTTTCAAATGGGACGAGGGTGGCTCATTAGCATATTTGGAAAAAGCATTTTTTTACCTTTGATACCACGCACTTGGTATTTCAAGTCAAATTATCATTATGAACCGCAGGATACAATTTCAAATAAATTATATGCGAAAATGTCAAATGTTGACATATGATATGTCATTCTATTCAGAGTGTCATTTTCTATCGATTAAAGTAAAAAATACCGAGAGTGTCATTTAAAAATCAAAAGTTGTAGTCACAGAAAACAATTGCTTATGTCAATCAATCCTAATTTATGTCATATACTAACATACCAAATATCGTTGTTTTATTTGAAAAAATAAAAAAGTTATAGGGGGTGAGTCACTTTTGAGACGCACCCGGTATAAGTATAAAAGAAGTACGACCAGCAGCTTTGGCATTAAAATGTGTGTAAGAGTACCGAATTTCATGAAAAAAGGTTTGCCAATGTTCTTAAAAATAAACAAAATATATTATATTTATTTACCCATTTGAGGGCTGTATTTTCATTCGGAAAGTATTTTAGGGCATATTTAATATTTATGTTCATAGGAACTTTTTCTTTTATTTTTATCTGTAGAATAAAAAGCCACCGAAGTTAAATACAATATTTTTACAGAGACATCTCAAAATTCTATAGAAAATAAACTATACTCAAAACAATTATCGCATATTTTCTAAAAAAATATTAATCTGAAAAACAAAACACTTTGAATTCCCTGACTTACGATTTTAAATAGTATAGATACTGTGAAAGGAAATTAGATACAATAAGCCTATGCGCTCACCTGTAATCTTTAGTAGGCCGATTAGTTAGGTACTTGCAAAAGTGAAAACAATATATACTTATGAACTCGATCGGCCGACTATTTGATTGTATGTGAGTGCGGCTCCATTAGGATACATATATGGGTTACAAATATGCAACTAAATAGTCGGCCTATTAAAAATTGCCTATCAGCGCATAGCCTTGGCTACGCAATGTAATCTAATATTGGGCCGATCGGCTCTATAAGAAAGTATTGTTTTCACTTTTGCAACTAAATAGTCGGCCGACTAAAAATTACATGTCTGTGCGTACCCTAGTTATTCTAAAAAAAACTCACATGAGAAAGGGGGAAAAATGCATGCTTTATTTAGGAATATGTATAATGATTTTTATTCAAATATGTGATAATTGTTTTGAGTAGTGTATTTTAAAAGTTTTACAATTTTGGTATTTTTAAATAACACGGGACTTGGATAAAAATTAAATTATATGTTAGTTTAATTTTATTATTTAATAATAATAAAATTAGATTAATTACGAAAAGACTTAAAATAGTTTTAATGAATAATTGCATTTAAGAATAGTAAGTTAACCTTTACAGTGTCACTGTTACCATTAAAGCCAATTGGAATTTAAGTCATTGAAAAAAAACTGTAACTATTAATAGTAAATCTTTAATTTACATAAATAGAGAAAAACTAATATGTAGATAACTACGAGTATACGCACATTCTGTCTAAAAATAGGTAGTCACTACTAGTAGTGGGAACTATCGAATGAATACTATCGAAACATTCGATAGTTGCAATTCATTCGAATAATTCGATAGCTAGTAAGAAAACATTCGTCGAAAACTATTCGAATAAAAATATCGAATAGATGCGTCATCTGCCTTGAAATATATTAATTCGGCAGCAAAAACCATTCATTTATAAAATTCATTCATTTGT
Source organism: Sitophilus oryzae (assembly GCF_002938485.1). Classification (NCBI taxonomy): domain Eukaryota; kingdom Metazoa; phylum Arthropoda; class Insecta; order Coleoptera; family Curculionidae; genus Sitophilus; species Sitophilus oryzae. The sequence continues at coordinate 1,841,625 of NW_022146409.1, forward strand.
AAAATTCATTTATTCGTCAGGATCGATTATAATAAAATATAAACTGGATTTTAGTTGTTGCCCGGCGACGTAGGTTTCTTTCCTAGAAACCCGACAGCGGTCGGTGGCAATGGTATGAAAAAGCCGGCATCTTTGATTTTGAGTCAGATAAAGATAAGGACACATTATTTTTTTATTGAGGTGCTAGTATTTACACAGAAAATACATTATGAACGGCGCTGTTGCCGTATATTCGTATTAGTTGGTATTAGCAAAGAATATTATTCTTTGGTATTATAGTTAGTTAGGGATAGTATGACTATATATTTTGCATTTTTTTATTAATATTCTGTTGTTACACTGCAATAATACTTTATATTTTGGATGTAGGAAAATTATTTTTAATGTTTTTAAGCAAAACTGGTTTAATAAATAATAATAACAGTAATAATTTGTTATACCTATTAACACCAAAATTTAAAATCATTTAATATAAACATTTTTTTAAGTAGTAGCGAAATATAAACAACAAATTAGAAGTCCAAATTATTTATATTAGATCCTATTTAAAAATAATATAGTCTCTTAATTTTTTGTGTGGCAACGTTGGTTTATTAAATAATAATAATTACAGAACTAATTTGTTATATTAACAACAAATTTTAAAATCATGAAATATAAACATTTATTAATTTTCAATGTGTAATAGAAGAAAAATATAAATAAAAAATTAGAAATCAAAATAATTATATATGTGTATTACTTTTTATTACTTTGTATTAGTATTTAAAAATAATATTTGCTTTTACTGGCATTTACTTTAAAAATAAATAAAATATTTCTTCGCAAAAATCTACATGTAAAAGAATTAGCATAAACAAAATACAAATATCGTTAACTTTTTTTTAAATTGGCAGGATTAATTTTCCCATCCCAAAATTTGAGTTCGATAACCATTTACTTAACCACATTACCACATTACTTAAATATGATTATTAAGTTCAACTAATTCATATTACTAAAACATCTAAAATACAAATACATATGTATTTTTAAAATTAATTGTAAGTTCACCTCATCTCTCTTAAAAATTGTTACTTCTCAAAATTTCCCATTAAAAAAATAGACCATATACCGTATAAAATTAAGTAATTGAAAGATCGGAAAATCACACAAATTTTCAGAAAAATTTTGACCACCTGCACACGTACACAATCATCAATTTAAAAAAAACACTACTACTTTAGTATTTTAAATATTTTAATAAACGCAAAAATAGCACAGTATTTAGAAGGCAAGTTATAAAAATTTGGAAGGACTAATAATGCACTGACGCAGACCAAAATCAAACGAATACTAAATTTCATTTATAAAAAGCATTCGATAGTCGTGGCTTAACGATAATCATTTAGTCGCACGGCGAGGTTGTCACATATGCTTTAGTATACAAATGAATGAATGATTTTATTCGAATGAAACCATTCGATAGTTGAAATCATTCATTCAGTAACCATTCGATAGTCTAATTCATTCGATAGTTCCCATCGCTAGTCACTACTAGCCACTTTGCATTAATTATGCAAAATAATGTAAATTACTTAGTTTGGTTGTGGTTTGTAAAAATATAAACAAAGCATAAATCAAATATTTTATTAATAATTACGTCTACAGGTTCTTTGCACGCACGTGTATTCACAGAATATGAAAATTATTTGTTATGGTTAATTTTTTACCTACCTTTCCTAAGTTCACTTTTGTATGAAATTTTATTAAGAAATAAAATGAAACAAAAAGATTATGATTAATAATACTAGTATATTAAGGTAATTATTGAAATTTTCAACTAATAAATTGATTTTTAATATATTAATAATTGATATATTCTGGTTTTTAGAAATTTAATTTTAAATACTTCTAGCAAAGGGAATATGCGTTATAATAGTTGTAATAATAAAGGTAAATAAGAAGTGTTTTAGTTTTTCCAGAATTGTTTTGTTAATTTATTAAAATTATAATACAGCCGCTCTCAGGAGCAAAATTTTATAAATATTTTATATATATATATATTATAATTAAAAGTGACATAATATTTTGCAATAATGAGGTGTCAATGTAATTAAAATACATATACAGGGTGGTCCGAACTGTATTCTGGAAACTTCGACAGCATATTCTGCAGTTAAAAATAAGTAAAATTTTTTGTATAAATGTATGTCCTAAAATGCTTAGTTTCGGAGATACAGGGTGTAGAAATTTCATTTTTATTACGATTTTTTCCAAATAATCTGAAGTAAAGCCAATATTTGGATGAAAATTGGTGTCTACTAGTTTTTTTACATGACAAATTTGATTTTGATGTTAATATGACTCCTATTTGTAGGGGGCGCGACCTACATGTGTTTAAACTATTTTAAAGGGTAATAACTTTTCGTCCGTACCTGTATAAAACTACTGAGTGAAAAAATATCCATTTCCGTGACATTCTACGTAAAAATGTCTCTTGATAAAAATTGCTACGAGCAACCGTTCTGAAAATATTTACAACGGAAATATTATATTAATTTATATATTATTATTAATTTATGATATATTATTACATGTCATTATTGATAAAAAATAAACACGTTGAGTAGATATAATGATGATTTAAATAAAATAATAAGTTTAGGAAATATTTATTTTTTTATATTAATCATAAGTTTTTCTGCGAAAAAATGATGATAAATCAGTTTCTGATGAACTTTTGGCTCAAAAACATTTAAAATTAATGATTTCAGTATAATAATAGACCGAGAACTGGCTACATAAAAAACTTTATCATCGTTACATGGCTAATTTTTTGTGTGAAGTATCCTTTTGTGTAGCCTTTGTGAGATAGTCATGTCTGCCAGCGCGATCCCGGAGCTTAAAGCGGGGGCGGTCAATCGAAAGGGTGAAATTTTGACACTAAAAGTATTGTAAGGTACACGAGTTATAATTGCCAAATAGCTTTTATTTATTATTAGGAAACGTGTAAAATTGTTGACAGACATTTTTCTCGTGGCTGAAATGCCGGCAGACAACGCGAAAGAGGCATAGAATTTTGACAAAAGAAAATCATCGCATACATGCATGTCGGTTGGTGGAATGTCATGTTTATTGTTAATTAATTTAAAAAGCCGTATGCAAAAGGGCCAACAAAAAAATCGTTATTGAAATAATAAAAAAATATATTTATAATGTAATGATGCGGCCAGTGTTCCCTGAATAAAGCGCTAGAGTAATATCGCGCTTTTGATTAGTGTCAAAATTTCACCCTTTCGATTGACCGCCCCCGCTTTAAGCCCCGGGATCGCGCTGGCAGCCATGACTATTTCATAATGGCTACATAAAAGGATACTTCACACAAAAAATTAGCCATGTAACGATGATAAGGTTTTTTTATGTAGCCAGCTGTTAGACTATAACTATTTAGTCATGTTTAGTTTATATGAATGATGACAGGTATTGATAATTTCAATTTCAAATATCTCGAGAACCATTACTCGGAGCGATTTAAACCAAGAGACCTTTTTTAGGTAAAAAAAGTCGTAAATGTATATATTTTTGCTCAGTAGTTTTATACAGGTAAAAATATGTAGGTGGCGCCCTCTACAAGTAGTTGTCATATTGACATCAAAATCAAATTTCTCATGCCAAAAAACCACCAGCCACAAATTTTCATCCAAATATTGACTTTACTTCATAAATTATTTGAAAAAAATCTAAATAAAAATGAAATTTCTAGACCCTGTATCTCCAAAACTAAGCATTTTAGGACATACATTTATACTAACTTTTTAGTTATTTTGATTTGCAGAATATGCTGTCGAAGTTTCCGGAATGTAATTCGGACCACCGCGGCACCGGCCCAGTATAGTCGGCTTTATGACGAAAAGGCTTATCTCGATTTTATCAACTTTTGTAGAGCAAATTAAAAATTCTAAAAATGTATTAATTTTAGTATTTAGCTTAGGGCAATTTTTTAAATGAATATAAAAGAAGAAGAAGAAGAATTTGATATAAGCCGCATCAGCTGTTGGGCCATTTACCGGCATTAAATGAATATAAAATGAATAATGTATAATATTGAGATACAACCAATTTTCCATGCTAAAAAATTACCCATTGGGCATATATCATGAAGTTGATATCTCGAAAATCATAAAAATCGACGCCTTTTGTTATAAGCCGACGATATTTGCTGAAAAATAGCTGAATTTGAAATTTATTTTTATTTTAAGGTAGAAAATTTACTACGAATTAAAATTGCCATAGATTAAAGTAAACAATGAGAGTAAATAATAAATTTGATATTGTTTTTTATAATTTGATTTAAGGTACACAATAGCTGTCACTAGAAATGATATTCCGGCTGTTTTCCCTTATATTAGTGACACAGGAGTGTGGTACATAGAAAAATGTATATTTTCATTTGCAATGGGCATTGGTGCATTATTATGTAAGTAAAAAAATATAGATATAAGCACAGCCAAGTCATATCCAGTCCTTACCATAAGCAGATGTCACAGCCATTGCAGTTTTGTTAAAAAAAACGATATATGCTAATGATGCTTTCCTGGTAGCACGTATACAAGAATAGGTACAGTAGAATATAATTCTCTAATGTAACTCTACATTCTACGTAAGGCGAGTTCTCACCTACCAGTCTAATTGAAGCAGTCTCATTCAGTGTTAGTGAACAAAATATGAATATGAGAGCAATTTTTCAGTGAAAAATATGAGTATACATATTTATACTTTCAGTGAAAGTGAAAGTTGGTTCTACTTTTGTTCATTTTGACTTAATAATAAATAGTGAGTAGTTCTCTCTTGGTCTTGATTTTGCAGTTAATTAATAGTACTGGTCTTACAGGGTCCAGTTTTGGTCTTGGTCTTGGTTTTGTGCAAGTCCATTTTGACTTAACAATAAATAGTGATTAGTTCTCCCTTGGTCTTGGTCTTGATTTTGCAGTTAATTAATAATACTGGCTTTATAGGGTCCAGTTTTGGTCTTGGTCTTGGTTTTGTGCAAGACTCTTGCAAGTCTTAGATTTTTAGTAGACGTTGACTAGATGAACTTGAAATCAATAGAATTTTTAGTAATTTAATGCAAATAAAACTTTGAAGAAAGACGCTATTAGAATATTTGTTTGACGAAATTTTTAATTTTTTAATATATATTGATATGCATTTCTTTCTTTAGAATTTTATGGCAATAGTCGGGAAAATAATATTTGATTATCTAACCAAACCAAACCTAACCTTACAAATTTATTGTGTCCTCCTCTCTTGATTTATAACTCATCATACAGTGTCAGGGCTTTGACCAGTTTCTGGGACGGTTTTAATGGGTTTTACAGAGGGCTCCATCTCCAATATAAGTCGTACCAATATCAGTCGTACCAAAGGCACGAATGGTTGTCGTCTCGGCACACTCAGTGATCAGAATCTGCATTCCCCGTTTTTTCTTAGTCTCAATCTACTGAGATGTTCAGAGAAAATCTTAAGATTGTTCTTATTTGAATCAAGAGAAATCTTGATTTTTCTTGGTCATAAAGCTTGATTTTCATGCATCCGTTATCCGACGATACGATGATACGATATTAATTTTATTGCTTGAATTTATAGACTTCGATTCGATAGAAAATTTTGCAGTTTTTAAATTTATTGAATTTTCATGCCACCGCGTTTATCGGATATACGATTTGCTTGTGATTGGTGTCGTTTTATATTTTTATATCCATAATGATTTCGCTATTTTACTTACTCTAAGAGCTAGCAACGTTTTCGAGAGAGAATTATAATAAAGCTGTTTTTTTTGCTATGCTCTCCTCAACAGAGTGCGTATTTCAGGAACTAAGTAGGCTATGATAAACATATACCTATGTCTAGCATATTTGGTTTCATAAAAAAAAATAGCAAAGTAATGTGAAAATCGCATCACCGGAAACTTCGAATCGCGTCAACAAATTTCTCGAACAACTGGTTTTAGTTTTGTAGGCATTCAACCACCAAAATTAAACGTGTGAAAACAAGCATATTGTATATTGAATTAATATCAGTTAGACTGCTTTCCGTGGCCGGCCGTAGCTCCAGCGGTAGTGTGTCGATCTGCGGAGCGGAAGGTACTGGGTTCGATCCCCAGCCAGTACGGTCGCTTTATTTATTTAAATAAAAATATGTATTTACATAAATAGAGCGACCAACGTGCCGCCATGCGCCACCTCAAGGGAGGCAATGGCAAACCCACCTTGAGTATATTTGCCTTGTACAGCCTCTCAAATAGTGCCGTTCGGATTCGGCGATAAACTGTATGGACGTCATATGGTCATATGGTTTAAGCACAGCTTATTCAAGTTGGTTTTAAATGGGCTGTTATATTAGTAGCTATGGATAAATAATAATCTTTAATTGATACTTTAATTATAATTACCTGATTACTGATTTTTATTTAGAACATTTTGTATTCAACTAATTCAAATTGTAATGTGTATATTTTTTTATTGAATGAATTATTCATATAATACAATGTATGCTTGATCTGAATGATGAACTTTACTTTGTATTATGAAAAACTAATTCTCGGTTTGGGATCCGAATATAAAAAATTATTTTACAAAATTACTCCATTAATTATTATTTAAAAAAAAACAAAATGAAACCATTAACCTTTTGATCATTTAGTTTGTTCTTCCTCAAAAATTAATTACCTTGAGATATTTCTTCATATTAAAAATAAAATCTTCTTGGTACTTATTTTATCTGTCAGTATTATTAATAATAAGTAATTAATAAGAAAATAATAAAAATACAAAAATAGAAATACTAATGAATTTTGAAACTACATTTTTGTTAATTATTGCTATAAAATATTTATAAAATGTCGTTAAACATACACTGATTTTTTGTTATTTTTTAGTGCTGTCAGTTCTATACATAAGATATATGCAAGTAAAGGAAATTTTAAAGAATGACGAAGAAAAGTCATTCGATCCATATATAGCTGTTGCAAACAAAATTTCTATGTATTTAGGAATTATAGCAGCTCTTGGGGTTTTTATTGTTGGATGTGTCCAGGAAGTACCTTTCCTGATCATCCATTTAACAGCAGCTGCAGTCTCTTTTACCTTAGGATGGCTAGTATTAGTCTTGCAGGTATAATATTCAACCACATATGAAATAATGTCTATACCTTTTTGGCGGGTTCATTTTTCGGAAATACTTTTTCGAGTCACAATTAATTTTCCCACAATTTGGGGCTGTACTATAAATTCAAATAACTACAAAATCTGTTTTTGAATCCCAAATACAAGCGGAATTAGTAGTTTATACTATTTTCAACCAGACAACGCCACGCATAGTTTCAATAAGTGAGTATTTTAAATTTTCAACAGTATTCCGAATTACCGTCATTTCCCCTACGTACTAAAAGTATTTTTATTGTGTTTAAAGGGATTAAGTTCGTCATATCACAAGGCAAAATATATATTTTAATTTTTTTTATTGTTATTTTAGACTTATGTTTCATTCAAGCTTTATCCAGCTGTTGGATCAAGAACTGTAAATATCATTAGAGGAATTATAACATTTATAGTTGGAATATCAATGGCGACAACGAGTAGTTTTGGTGGTTTATCTCTTCTATTTTTTACAGGTATACCAAAATTTTACATACTACATGTTTCGCTATCTAATAAAAAATTGGCATTACAATAACCATAGATTCCTAAATTAAATTCTTGATTTCAGACTTTAGCATTACTTTTATTAAATTTTGTAGCGATGTCCAAAAGAGTTAAAGTTCTGATCTATGGCACTACCAGTATTTTCCTAATTTTTCTTAGATAGTAATCACTGATGCGTGTTCAAATGAGGAGTCCTTGATGCTCCATGTCACATGTAAGTCTGAAATCAAGGTTTTACTTCTGCACTGAATTGGATATGTTCATATCTTCTCAAGTTGTCAATGTCTTTATAAACCATAACATCGACGACTTGTTGATATTATCAAGTACATTTCATAATTTCTTACAGATAGTTCAATAATATACATTCAAAAATTTCTGAGGGAGCTATATCTCACCTTAAATTTAATTTTTTATAAAATACTTAAATGCTTGTAACCATTTTAGGTCGAGATATAACACAATGGACGCCAAAATCAGGAGCGTACGAAATGCATTTGATAAGCACAGTGTTCGAATGGATCTTAGTGTTTGGTGTTATATTTTTCTTTGCCATGTATTCACACGATTTCAAACACTTAGTTTTATATAAACCAAAAATAAATCTAAGAGGGGCTGTGTAGGATATTTATGTAACTCCAAATAATCTGGGTATTTTTTGTCAACGGATATTGTATAAAGACATAAAAAATATATGCAATGCATGAACTGCAGAAAAGAAAATTTTGTGTTGGTTTTTTTTGTTATATACCTAATACAAAGTAAATATGACAAAAACATATTGTAATTTTAAGAAATATAATAAATAATATTTTTTTTTATAAAATATTTTAAGGAAACACTAATTATTAATGTACAATTTTATTTATATTTTGAATTTTAAAGCTTCTCCACGTATTTTAAAAATAATTTCATTTTATTGGTTGTTATTAATTATTGTTGTAGATTTATCCAGTTGTTAGCTTGTATTTTTCCAATTTTTGTGGATATATACAAAAATGTAACAAAATAAAAAAAATATTGTATTTCTTAAGAGTCCATTTCACTAGTTAGAGGGCGCAAAAGCGAAAACACTCCTCCGAAAAAGGGAGAGTAAAGAAATCAAGAAACAACCTGACTCATCTCAATCAAAGGGCAAGGGAGGGAGCGAGAACCTCTCCCCTCTTCTCAGTCAGGGAGAGAAAAAAGCCAGGATGGAAAGCCGTCCAACACCGGGAGGAAAGCAGGGACGTATCACCAGCTTTGCCGCTATTGCTGGACAAGTGAAAATGGCGGTGCTGCCAAAGGATTTCCTAGAGGTTGCTCTGACCACCGACCAGCAAACGTCTCTAGAAGAGGCTATACTGGACGAAGTAGTGGCGATCGGATCGCAACACAACGATCTACATAATGTATGTCAGCTGCGTTTTGCGGGGATACACTTTCGGATGGGCATGATCCTCATAGATTGTGTATCTCAAGAATCGGCGAATTGGTTGGTGGAAATCGCACCTAAGCTTAGAAATTGGCAAGGGCCGCAAATGGTTGCAGTGAAGGGAGAAAACATCCCTAAAAGGGCGGCCATCACAGTCTTTTTGCCGAGAAGCAAGGTGAAAGACAACCAAACTAAACCACCTATCTGCCGAGACTTAGGGTCAGAACTTCAATGTAAGGACATCGATTTGGCGAGTCATCAACTCGAGGGAGAAGGGTCGTGGTCAGGTCCTCACAATAGGAATTGACGTCAAATCCAAGGAGGCAATAGAGAAAGAGGAACATATCCTCTCTTATAGATACGGGACAACATCGGCGGTATCAGGTCTAAGGAGAGACCAAGTTAAAGAGGTCGAGAAAATGGAGACAGATCCTCCCGACACCTCATGGGTACCTTAGCCGGCGGCAAGCTCCTCGACTGTGAAGGGCACGGAGAGCCAAACTCCAATCGCTGAAGGGTGTGTACTCTCTTAGGAAGAACATCTGTTGTCAGAGGAGGATGGGAAATACCCTGCTCCCTCTAGAACAGAGGTATGATGGGTTATAGACTGTGTGATAACTCAAGGAATGGGGGCACAATAGGTCTTTAAGGTCGCAGTGATTAACCCCCCTCTCACTCATTCTACATTCTACATGACATAAAAATATACTTTTTGTTTTGTAGTTAAATATTTATTGAGCACTATTTTCTTTGGTACAAATATAAGGATTTTCGTCAGTGGGGCAGTTAAATTTTTCAAATTCGTATCTGGTTGAAGATCCTTTTTTCTCAATTGGTTGGAAGAGCGAATTCCATAAATCGTTGGCCACTAAAATAAAAAGAGATTCTGCTTTATTTGTATAATTTATCTCATTATTTAATAATTTATAGGTTTTTTTATATATGAGAACTTTAATTAAGTTACTTATTTTAAGAAATTTTTATTTCAGCATATTATTTTTGAAATAATTAAGTAATCTTATTTTTTGGAAAAAAATCATGAACGGTGTTTCTGAATTCTAAATATATTACAATTTAAAAAGTAAAAAACTATAATAATAATAAAATAATAAGCTGATAATAATAAAATAATAATTAAGCTGGGGAAAAAAAAATATTAATATTCTAAAGTTATTTATCAGAGGTAGTTATACTAACTTTTTGCGTGTCCTTTTTGACTCAAATGAAAACAATCTGGACCAATATAACCCCAGTCAGTATCGCCGTTTCTTTTCGTGGGAACAGTATAGTTTACTGTAAAGTAATGAGGAATAACAGTAAAGTCCTGAGTATGAAATTCAGGGGAGTTAGCTACATCAATATCTATTTTTTGCCAATCTAACATCAGATTGAAAATCTTCTGCATCAAATGGGCGTACTGCAACGCCATTACACAAGGACAGTAAAAGGTTCTGCTCAATTGACAGAATGGGCCTTGATTCGGTTGATTTGTTATTTCACGTAAATCTGAAATAAAGAGATTAACTAATAAATCAAAGATGTATAAAAAACTAAATTATCGTAAATAATATAATTATTAAATCAACACGCTGCATTAAAACTCTACATCAGGGAGTTATGAGAATCATAAAAAAACAATAGCATCATCATCATCAGCATTCTCAGCTTATTCGACCATTTTCAATTATTGTGTAGCTTCCCTCACACATTTAGCTACACTGTTTGTAGTTGTCTATTGTTGGCTATGCGGGCCCAAGATATCCCTGACAATTTCCTAATATTAAGTATTAACCTTGTGGGTGCCATGCTGTATTTTTTGTGGTCCATCTGTTGTCTGTCCTTCTTGCCCGGTGTCCTGCTCATTGCCACTTGAGGGATTTTATTTTGTGGATGACATCTATTACCTCTGTCTTTCGTCGTATCCATTGTGTTCCTTTACGGTATTTTTTGGTTACCCCAGCGTATTTTAAGAAATGTCTATACCTATGTGGCGGATTCATCTCTCCAAAAAAATCCTTTATGGGTATTTTGCCACTGCACTGCAAGAAAATCTACAAAATAAAATAGTTATTTTTTGTAAACACTTCTGCGTTAAACCTAAACGTACACTGCTTGTCAGAAGTTATGTTTACAGTTATACAAATTTGCCTAACAAAGAAAAAAAATGCTTTACGTTTCGGAAAGTTTATCTCTTTCCGTCGTCGGAAGCAAAAAATACAAAGAATAAAGAAAAAAACTATTTAAAATATTTAAATTCAACTATTCGAGAACACTTTACTTTTTTAAAACAGATACGTCTACAAGAAACCGTTGACGTTCTGTTAAAATGACATTATATATTATAAGGTAAAACCAAAAAGCCCCAAACTTTCTGTATTATTATTTTTAAATTTTACGTATGTTATGTTTATTTATGTTATGTTCTTTAAAATCAAAGAAGCGATTGCCATACATTACTAACATCTACAGATGCAAGCATTTATTTTTATTAGATTGGATTAAAAAAGCCTCTTTTATTTTTCTTTTAGAGGCTATCGCTTCTTTCATTATAATTTTGGCGTTATTAAAATTTATTCTGTGCCCTGTGTCCCATAAATGCTGACAATTCTTAGATTTGTGAAAATCTCTCTTTCGTAAATAATCTTTATGTTCTTTAATTCTAACATTTAAGGGTTTAGATGTTCACCAATGTAAAATTTATCGCATTCACATGGTATTTGGTATATATCATAGATACAATGATAACACAATATATACCTACAACTTACAATTCCATACATACGAGGCGTTTCGAAAAAAATAAGAAGGATAGGAAAACAATATAACATACTTTCTTTCAAAACAGAAAATACACTTAGATCCATTTTATCACTAAACCAATGAATACAGAACAACAAACAAAAAATGTAATAAACCAAATACCATATGAATGCGATATATTTTACAAAAAAGTAAAGTGTTCTCGAATAGTTGAATTTAAATATTTTAAATAGATTTTTCTTTATTCTTTGTATTTTTTTGCTTCCGACGACGGAAAGAGATAAACTTTCCGAAATGTTAAGCATTTTTTTCTTTGTTAGGCAAATTTGTATAACTGTAAACATAACTTCTGACAAGCAGTGTTCGTTTAGGATACGCAGAAGTGTTTACAAAAACACTAACTATTTTATTTTGTAGATTTTCTTGCAGTGCAGTGGCGAAATACCTATAAAGGATTTTCCAGCGTATTTAGTTCCGCTGAGCGTTCTGTGACCTACACTTTCCAGATTTGAATATGATTGAGTTTCTTCCAAAAGTTAACTCCATGCTAACTTATTTTAACTGTTGATTTCTAGATCCCGAGCTGAGTATTAGTTGTGTTTTAGTAAATGGCATATAGAGCTGTGTATTAATAAATGGAATCGAATCGAGTATCGCTCTAGTTTGACATTTAAAAATATAAATGGTAATTTGCAGTAATATAATGCATAATACTATTAGTACTTACTGAAAGGTGGTAAGATATTTACAACAGTCCTGGGCAAGTTGTGCTTCAAAATTCGTAATACATATTTCATATCATTTTCGTGTCTACGTAAAACTTGTTGGAAATCTTTCTCGTAACATACGTTGGTACAGAAATCATTATGACCAAAAAACACAGTTACCATCTAAAAAAAAAAGAAATAATAAAGATACTAATAAAGAAATATATGAAAATGTGTTTTAGTTATCATTTTTAAATAATATTTAACTAACTGTCTATTTAATTTGTATTGTAGGTCTTTTATTAATACTAATGTAATATTAATATTAAAAAATAAGTACTTAAGTGTCTTGTACTTTCCAGTGTTTCTTCAAGTCAACGTTTCTATCATTCTTCATCCTCTTCACTAGAACCTTTGCCATGTAGGGCATATTTTCAGAAATGGCACCGCCTTCAGCCATATTGAATTTAGATCTTTTATCTGTAGTAATAGAATCCAAGGAATACCCGTAAATCTTTGGATTGTATAATTTTAATATATTGGGCACTGTTAAATACGTGTCCCATGTTTCTTGACCACCTAAAATTGATTAAAATTAAGTTGTAAATATGATAAAACATCCTGATTTCGTCTTTTCATCTTTAGCTTATTGTGTTTCTTAAAAATGACTCACTCCTATAATATTTTATTTTTTCAAATAAGAAAAGAGATTTGGTATGTTAGTATAGGACAGAAATTAGGATTGATTGACGTATTCAACTGTTTTAGGTCACTTCCTGTTACACCACAAATCACTACAATTTTTGATTTTTTAATAACACCCTTGGTATTTTTTCACTTTATTCGATAGAAAATGACACTCCGAATGGAATGGCATATCATATGTCAACTTTTGACATTTTCGCATATGGTTTATTTGAAATTATAACATGCGGTTCATAACGAAAATTTGACTCGAAATACCAAGTGTGTGGTAGCAAGTTATTCATAAAAAAATGTTTTTTCAGATATGCTAATGAGCCACCTTTGTTCCTTATGATTAAAAATACGATTGGGACACCTTTTAACCGGCCAGGACAAGACACGAAAAACATTAGACGATCATATCTATTTTTTGATTGAAATTTAAAATACGATATCTTTTTAAGGAAAAATGTCAAAAGTTGGCATATGTTATGTCATTCCAATCAGAGTGTCATTTTTTATTGAATAAAATAAAAATATCGTCGTTTCCGGTGAAACAGGAAGTGACAAAAAACAACTGAATACGGCAACAAATCCTAATTTACGTCATTAAGTAACATACCAAATCTGTTTTTTTTTTATCTGAAAAAATAAAAAAGTTATAGGGGTGAGCCACTTTTGAGACGCACCCGGTATAATAAATTGACCATTTATCAGAAATGCCCAAAAAATAATTCTAAGTATGGTAACAGGTTGTGAAGATAACAGAAAATTTCCTAAAAAACGATGTACAGGGTGTCCCATTTTGGTTGAAATCAAACGGTATCTCCGTTATTTTGAAGATAGGAGGATGCGGTTTACACAAACTTTTTTTATCAAACGGAAGATGCCGCAAACAAAAGTTTTATCGCCCTCTTAGTTTCTGAGCTACAGGGTCTTTTTGAAAATTTTGCAATTTGGGACACTCTCCTTATCTCTGTTATTGTGAAAGGTATCGAGAAGATGAAAACTGTTTCTTGTAGAACTTTTTATGTAGAACACAGTGGCGTAGTTTGTTTTGTGGTGTAGTCATATTTGAATAAATATATCCAAATAAATTTCACAGTTTAATTGCTACTTTTTTTTTGTCTTTCAATATGGTGTGATTAGATTCCTAACCTAACCTAACCTAACTGACGTTTTGTCTTTGAACTGCCATCATCAACTTTCTTTTTTTAAATACGACTCTAATGCAAAACTAAAGCTAAAATTCATATTAATGGCATTTTACATAAGAACTAATTTATTTAATTAATTTTTCAAATAAGTGCAATATGTTATTGATTTTAGGAGCTTAAAAATCTTTAAAATTCATAATAAAAATAAAAATGAAAATAAAAAAGCTATAGGGGTGAGCAATTTTTGAGAAACACCTGGTATACAGGATATTTAAAATTTCATACACACTTTACATGAAAAGCTATTATTACAAAAAATGAGCTAAGTCTTTTGGCTGGTACATGCTGTATATTTACCTATGCTAAAGGACGACCCTCTGGCTTCATATAGAGTATGTGTCAAGCCAGTGGTATCAAAAATTCCATACCCAGCTGTAATGCTGTCTCCTATGGCTCCTACGATATCTATATCACCTGCACGAAGTTTATCAACTGTCGTAGGAATTTCTTTACTTCTTAACGTTCCATTCAAATCACAAGGAAAATTGGCTTGTTCTAAACTTCTCTGTATTTTCTACACAAAATATTTTCTTTTTTTTTAAATGGCAAAATTTAGAAAATAAATTGAAGAAATAGCATCAAATTATGCAAATAGCTTCTAAAAAGGTAACAACAATAATACTGTGATATTCCACGCTTTATGGTGGGATCTTGATAAAATATAATTTTTGAGACAGCCTTGAATGCAAGGCGAAACGTTAAAAAAGAGGTATTAATTTTATTAAAGTATCAGAAGAAAATCTCATATACCAAGAAATCAAACATTTATTTCAAAGTTCATATCAAATAAACCTTTAGTCACGTGATTAAGCTTTATCGGCACAGCATTGCCCACTTTTACATATATTCTTTTAATCAAAATATTTTAGCAAAAAAATAAATTAATTATAAATATATAAACAGTTATTATTTACATCAATAAAAATCACTTTCTTAACAACACTTAAAGGACATAAAAGGCCATTACCACCGGTTTCCCGTTCAAAATATTGTAATAAAGTTACGATGAGTTTTTTACGGCTATTAAGCTAGCTTGTACCACTTTGCACTAAAAGAGGTTCTAAAAAGAACAATGTTCGACTGCAAGGTCTGCTAGTAATTTTTTTTAGCTTTAAATATCATTATATTTTTTTTACATCAGAGCTACCACAGGGCGGAATCCCCAACGGGAAATTTAACTTCGAGTTAGTCAGCCCGGCGCCGAATATATCCATGGTTGGCAACAATGAATTTAAAAATTGCGGCCTCGATACTAAAATTTAATTGGTATAGACTTTATATTAGTATATTGACTTATTTTTTGGCTAAATAGATGAAGTACCAATATAATAGTATAGGTATACAGCGTGATTCTTAACCTCTACGCATAAACTTGGGAAATTATTGCTGATGACAAATAATGACTAATAATAATGAAAAAAAAATGTTAGTAAAATATTTTTAGATTCTGAAATAATTTGAGTTTTCTTTTCACAGAAATTTATCAACTTTATCAGTAAATGCACATTGAATTTAATGAAATTTACGTTTTTTGTTTTTATTTCAAATAGTTTGTTATCTCCGTAAATAAAAAGATTTTACTAATTTTTTTGTTCATTATTAGTCATTATTTATCATCAGCAATAATTTCCCAACTTTATGCGTATAGGTTAAGAATCACTCTGTTATAATACTTACTGGATTATTATTAAACAAAGATCTCCTTTTTGTAACTCGATTTTGGCTACTTTCCAAAGTTTTAAATATATTTTTTCTAATTGTACGATAGATTGGTAAAAATGCATCTAAAATGGAATGCTCCTCGCGATAGCCGGTTGTAAATTCAAATAAAATTAAGAATAAACCACAGACTATCAGTTTTTGAAACATGTTGATGTCCTTAAGCAATTACAGAAGCTGTAAAAAATATTGTTAATTAGTATTGCAACCTGCAATTAATTTAAAAAAGAAATAAAAGTATACTCTTGTTTTAATAATGAATAAATATTGTTTTTTCGTGCGATTGTTTTTGAAATGGATGTCTTTTAAAAAAACTATAATGTACAAGGTGTCAGAATTAAGAGTATAATAGTATTTTATACTATTTTCATATTATAAATATTAAACCGTATGCGAAAATGTTAAAAGTTTATATATATCAAATAATGTCATTCTATTCAGAGTGTCATTTTCTATCTAATAAAGTAGAAATATATACCGAGGGTGTCATTTAAAAATCAAAAGTTCTAGTCGTTTCCGGTGAAACAGGAAGTGACCAAAAACAATCGAATACGTCAATCAATCATATTTTATGATATACAGGGTGGTCCGAACTATATACCGGAAACTTCGGCAAAATATTCTACAGTCAAAAATAAGTAAAAAAGTTCGTATAAATGTATGTCCAAAAATGCTTAGTTTCGGAGATTGTAGAAGTTTCTGAGAGTTTATTAACATGAGAAATTTGATTTTGATGTCAATATGACTCCTAATTGTAGAGAGCGCCACCTACATATGTTTTAACTGTTATGAAGAGTAATAACTTTTTGTCTGTACCTGTATAAAACTACCGAGTTTTTTTCTACCCAGAAAAAATATACATTTCCGTGATTTTTTTACATAAAAAATGTCTCTTGGTAAAAATCGCTACGAGGAACATTTGAATCGTTCTCAAGATATTTAGAATAGAAATAGTCAATACATGTCATTATTAACAAAAAATAAACATGCTGAGTAGATAGTTATTTGGCTGAAATGATAAATTTGGAAACTTTTTAATTTTTTAATATCTTTTTAATTGAACTTTTTAATTGTTAATCATAAATTTTCATTCGAAAAAATGATGATAAAACAGTTTCTGTTGAACTTTTGGCACAAAAACATTTCAAATTTATGATTTTAGTCTAATAACTATTTAGTCAACATATTATTGTTTAATTTATGTCAATGATGACAGGTATTCATGATTTCGATTCCAAATATCTGGAGAATCATTACTGCTAGCGATTTTTACCAAGAGACATTTTTTACGTGAAAAATGTTGTAAATGTATACTTTTTAACTCAGTAGTTTTATACAGGTACGGGCGAAAAGTTATTACTCTTTAAAACAGTTAAAAAATATGTAGGTGGCGCCCTCTACAAGTAGGAGTCATATTGCCATTAAAATCAAATTTTTCATGTCAAAAAATGAAAATTGGTCTAAGAGACACCAATTTTCATCCAAATATCGATATTAGTTAAGAAACTATTTGGAAAAAATCGAAATAAAAATGAAATGTATCGTATCTCTCAAACTAAGCATTTTCGGACATACATTTATACAAACTTTTTTATTTATTTTTATCTGCAGAATATGCTGCCGTAGTTTCCGGAATGCAGTTAATACAAATATACCAAATCTCGTTTTTTTATCTGAAAGTATAAAAATGTTATAGGGGTGAGCCATTTTTGAGACGCCACCTAGTATAGTATATAATATATATGATAAAAATTAGTATTAATTTACGTACTCAACTAGTTTAGGTCTTTTTCGGTTTCACCGGATATGATTACCACTTTTGATTTTTAAATGGTACCCTCTATAAATTTTGTGTCTTATTCAATAGAAAATGACATTTTGAATTGAATGATTTATCATATATGTCATGTCAATTTTTGACATATTCGCCAAACCAAAGTAGTATTTTAAATTTCAGTGTAGAGTGCCATAACTGTGCTAAAACTACTAATTTTTACTCAAGGAGTCTTTAAAAACAAATTTGATCATTTGTTTTTCTTAACTCTCTGGCCGGTTAAAAAATTCCCAAATCGTATTTTTAATCAATACTTAATTTTTTCAAATGAAACGAGGGTGGCTCATTAGCACATTTGGAAAAATATATTGCTATTTCGACGAATTACGTGAAAAAAATGTCAAAAGTTGACATATGAATTCACATTCTATTCAGAACGTCATTTTTCAATAAAGTAGAAAAATATGGAGGGATCCAATTAAAAATCAAAAGTTGTTGTCATTTCCGGTGAAACAGGAAGTGACCTAAATTAACTGAATACATCAGTCAATCCTGATTTAGGGGTGAACCACTTTTGAAACCACATAGTAACCAAATATCTTTGTATAGAAACATATGGAAAAATTCTATATGAAAAAATCTCCTATTTTTTAACAATCAACTTCTGAGTTTTTAACGCTTATTAAGGTATTATAACATTCCAAAACGTAGATCTTTATAAAAATTAAAAATTATTCCCTGATACCCAGGAAACAAACTTTAAAAATAAAGAATATAATATATTTCCAATTAGACAAAAATGCATATTATAAAAATTTAATGAGAATAAATAAAAACTTACATAAAATATATATTTTTTCTTCTGTCAATGGACTTAACTGACGGCAAACAACAGATTTCGCAAAAAATAATACAAGTGCGCTTTATATTAGACCAATGGTGGCGAATCCAAAAAAACCTTCGTCTTTTTTCAAGTTGAAGGCCAATCTGCCGTTTTGTATGCTCATTCTGTAGCTCCAATTTAATATTCTTACCGGAAAATGCGATTCAAAAAAAGACATTATTGTCCACGTCTACATCTAGTAGATAAATCACAATGACATGTGGATTAGCATTTGATATGCATACCTATACAAGATCAGACGTAAGCGGTTTGAATCTTCCGCGTAAGCAGACTTGCTAAAAATTATATTTCAACAAGGTACAGCAAATAAAAAATAATTTAGTTTTTTTATAGTTGTTTAGTGGTAATTCAGAGAGACAGAAACATCTAAATGATGGAAAATACCGATTATATATAAACAAATTTGTGTTAAAAAGCTCAATGTCACAATCAGATATTCTAGTGAGACTTTTAGTTCAATTTATTTTATCAAAATATGGAAGCAAAGTAGAGCAAATTGATAACAATACACAATATATACAACTTACAATTCTATACATACGAGGCGTTTCAAAAAAAAATAAGAAGGATAGGAAAACAATATAATATACCAACATCTTTCCAAACACAAAATACACTAGATCCATTTTATCACACACTAAGCCAAGGAATACTGAACAACAAACAAAAAATGTAATATACAAAATACCTTGCGTTAATTTTATATTGGTGAAACATCTAGACCCTTAAATGTTCGAATTAAAGAACATAAAGATTATTTAAGAAAGGGTGACTTTCAATATCTAACATTTGTCAGCATTCATGGGACACAGGGCACAGAATAGATTTTAACAACGCCAAAATTATAATGAAAAAAGCGATAGTCTCTGAAAGAAAATTAAGAAAGGCTTTTTTAATACATACTAATAAAAATAAATGTATTGTTCATGCATCTGTAGATGTTAGTAATGTATGGCAATTGCTTCTTTGATTTTAAAGAACATAACATACGAAAAAATTAAACACAAATTAAAAATAATCATACAGAAAGTTTGAATCTTTTTGGTTTTACAAGGGTTTTACCTTATAAGTAATTGTTATCAGGTAGTAACTGTTAATTTTGAAGTTTAACTTGATAATAATGCCATTTTAACAGTATTTTTCTGTAGACGTATCTGTTTAAAAAAATTAAGTTTTCTCGAATAGTTACTTTTAAATATTTTAAACAGTTTTTTTCTTTATTCTTTGTATTCTTTTGCTTCCGGCGATAGGTTCGGCGATAGGCGATATAGTTCCCATAAAGGATTTTTTGGAGAAATATTTTCATAGACATACAGGGTGATTCATCGTAATGGCACGTTAGACGTTTATGGGGAAGGGGTGATGGAATTTTGTAAAAATTTGGATTTTTGTATAAAATATTTTTCGCATTACAGTGTCGCCGCTTCATGCTAAAAACGTAGCATATTTGTTATTTTAAATAGAACATGTGGTGTATTATTTCATCACATCATATAGAGTGATTTTTTAATTGGCAGGACGTCAAAGACGGTTGGGGAATGACAACAGATTTTTAATGGCGCATACTCCCAGTTGGCCTTAAGAAGGTTGTAATGTCTTTTTATATTGAGTAAAAATTATTTTTAGATGACTTTTGATAATTTTTTGGAATAGATTTGTGTGTCTGGATACATTCTATCTTTTTTTAGCCTTTCTAAGATTAAGGGAAACCAATCTGTGAAACCAGACCAACTACGGTCACTCGAGGATATTGCCACATGATTTTGGAGAAAAGATAAGGATTCGCATCCCGACAAGAGAAGAATGGGAAAGCAACCGAGTAATGAACACTCAAGAGATAGCAGTCAACACAGATGCTTCCGCAACTTCAGGAGGCACAGGTATAGGTATCTTCTTAGAGGAACTAGACATCCGACGATCTTTAAGGCTATCGGTTGGCTGTAATGTTCTACAAGCAGAAGTTGACGCCATAAAGGAAGCGGCTAGTTGTATATACATATATCAATAGGAGATATCGCGATATACTCTGACAGCTTGGGAGCTTTAAGAAGCATCACCATGCAATCAGTGACATCGAAACTGTGAGGAGCAAATTATGAGGCACAATCGAGGATCGAAACTATGAGGAGGACTGCGAGGCTGCGACAAGGCGGGGTTACTCTATGCTGGGTGCCATCAGGAAGCAGACAGACTCGCCAAAGACGGGGCCAGGGGTGAGGTCGTGGCAGATGACCCACCACTTGTGACAAACGAGATCAACACACTGAAGGAAGCTATAGGAACTGCCATCAAGGCCAAGCATCAAGAGACGTGGCAACACCGTGAGGACTGCGCTACAGCTCGAAGACTGTTGAGTATTATTGAAAATTCTTCAAAGATCGTTTTATTGTTTTAATATATTGTATTTTGTTATTTACAGTAGTTTATATGTGGCGCCATCTGTTACAAAGGTTGCCACTTATTCTTTGTTATACTTGGTTCATTCTATTTCACATTATTAAAATAAAAAGTCAGTCGTAGTGCAGATCTGGAAGCGTGTGTTTTATTACCTATATCAATTAAAATTCTAACAGGTTATGGGCCCAGGTAACGTGGTCGCCATTTTAAAAATTTCAGTTTAATCGTTAATCGTTAGTTTAACGCGAATTTTACGTATTCCTTCGGGTGCATTATGGGTGTGAACTATTTAACAAGTGTCCCGAAGCTTTTGGGGCGGGAAAACTACGCGGATTGGGCTTAATGACATAATTGTAATTTTTAATGACAATCAAAGTGCTGAGATGTTGGCATCAAATCCGGTATTTCACAAAAGATCTAAGCACATTGAATTCAGACACCATTTTATAAGGCAGGTCATCGCAGAGAGGCAAGTTTTAATCAAATATTTATGCACTTCTGAGATGATTGCCGATATACTTAGAAAGGGTTTGTCTGCTCCTAAGCATTGTAAGTTTGTTAAAGGTTTGGGGCTGGACAATTTTCAATAAGTGGGGATGTTGAGTATTATTGAAAATTGTTCAATGATCGTTTTATTGTTTTAATATATTATATTTTGTTATTTACAGTTGTTTATATGTGGCGCCATCTGTTACAAAGGTTGCCACTTATTCTTTGTTATACTTTGTTCATTCTATTTCACATTATGAAAATAAAAAGTCAGTCGTAGTACAGATCTCGAAGCGTGTGTTTTGTTACCGATATCAATTAAAATTCTAACAAAGACTATGGCCAGTGGTAGATAGCAAAAAGACAAAACAACTAGTAGAGCACAAAAAGAACGTAGTACGCATAATTGTAGGTGTCGTCACTGGAAACTGCACCACGGGGGTAAACCTCGTGAGATGGAAATTTTCCAACGATGACTACTGCAGAGAATGCGGAGAGGAAGAAGAAATTATAGAGCACCTGCTGTGCCACTGTCCAGCACTGGAATACCGACGCTTTAAAACTTTAGGGCAAGGTTTTTGGAGGGACTCGAGGAAGTAGCAGAAGCTAACATCAGCGACATCGGGAACTTTGCAAAGAGCTGGAAGTGCTTTAATGTAAAGAAAGAATGAGAGGAAAGTTTAGTACAACAATAAACAGGGGTATCGCAATGGGTCCAAGGCCTCCGAGTGAGGGATCATCCCAAACATGATACCAAATCCCAGCAACCTAACCTAACCTAGCCTTTCTATAACTTAGTGTTAATTTTTGACAACAATTTTTGGTAAATGACGTAAAGCCAAAAGTAGCATCCTAGATTGACCTAGCCAAAAGTATCATCGATTGTCTTTCCCCAGCCATCTTTGACGACGGTATTTCTTTTCGATCATACGGAATATGATATCAGTTTCGTTTTTAAAAGTAATTATGTTTAAAAACGCTGTAATACGGTGTATGCAGGGTAAAAAATATAGAGGTTTAAAGTATAAAAGATAAATAAGAATTAAATTGTGTCTCTGATTCACGTAAATTATACAGGATGTTCCATTTAATTTAAACAAGTTATTGTTGTTTAAAGATAGTAATTATTTAAAATTAATTTTTAGACACTACGTATAAGGTACTTTTTAATTTTAATTATTTTTATTGTTGCAATACAAAATTTAGTAAATAGATTTAAACTTTGATACGCCTTGAGAAAGGTATAAGCATTAATTATTACTGCATTTTCAGAAAATCGTCAATATTTCAAAAATTGTGAGATTAAAGTACAATAAATCTTAATCAAATTTATCTTTATTTTGATCGTAGAAACTAAAAATATAATAACACACAGGGTGTCCTATTAAAAAAATTGATATTTTTTTATTTATTTTGTTGGGATGCCCTGTACCTTTTGCAAATAATTTTAAATTATAGCCTTTAGTAGTCCTCCAATAATCCGATTACTCACAATTTCCAAATATTTCATATTACTCCGTATCGAATAGCGTGAATATATGTCCAGAAAACATACTTATAAGTAATAAAGAATAAAAATTACTTAACGTAATATAAACTACATTAATAACAATGAAAAAACAGTAAAACAGATCCGATTACACAGTTTAGAAAACAACAATGATACTTACAAGAAATTAGGATGACTAACATTGTTCAATTGAAGTTTTGCAACTTTGAAATTATTTTAGACGATTGCAAGTTATTGATATCTTGCGGAATGCGTAAATTTTTATATTTATAGTGACTAAAATTGGGAGAACCGGTCCTCCGCAAGCCCTTGATGGTACCTCGATCACATTGAAAACAGTTAAGAAATGATACATGCTCAGAAAAGTGCAATTTTAATGTTAACCAGAAAATAAAATGCATTTTATTTAAACCAGTCCAAGGCTTACCGAATCCGTAGCATCAGTGAAATAATTATTCCTTTTTACGGAGATATAATCAATCTGAAATGCACTTGAACTGCATTGCAGTGTTGCTATATATGTACAAGGTCAACGACTGCATGAAGTACATCCTTACATCATCATTGCTAAGAAGAAATTTATTTGCAGATGGTTATGAATATGCAAGGAATCAAAGTTTATAAACTAAATGTAAAGTGTTTTAAGGTCTCCTTTTGGCCATCTGAGAAAAATCTAGTCATATTGTGCTTAAAAAAGCCTTTTGGAGGAAAGTTTTTTAGTAATTGTAATTTCTTCT
The DNA here is from genome assembly GCF_002938485.1 of Sitophilus oryzae. Taxonomy (NCBI): domain Eukaryota; kingdom Metazoa; phylum Arthropoda; class Insecta; order Coleoptera; family Curculionidae; genus Sitophilus; species Sitophilus oryzae. The sequence goes on from NW_022146409.1 coordinate 1,865,622, forward strand.
ATTTATTATGTTTTTTGAGGTGCCAAATTCGAATATGAGCTTTCCTAACAAAATTTCGTGACGGAACATAGAGAAAAATGCAAAAAACTGAAAAAACAAACGGACTTTTTTGCGTTTTTTTTATTTACAACTTTAAAAATATCAACGTTCTGTAAATAATATTCCAATTCAAAATTAAAGTAAATATGATTTCCTAGAATTTTTGTTAATTAATTTTCTAGAACTGTTCGGTCTCAACAGCCAGTTGAAATTTAGTGATTTTTTTATTGTCTCCTCAAATACCTACTTTTTGTATTTCAAAATTCTTATGCTGGAAGTACACACTCGCCGAGGCGACCCGAGGCGCGACAAAAAAGGACGGTTCTCACCAATAGCCGCATGTATACCGCTAATTTTTTGTCGCACCTCGGGTCGCCTCGGCGAGTGTGTACTTCCAGCATTAAATTATGGTCAAAGTGTAGTATATGTTTTTTTTATTTTAAGTTAAAAGTTATACAGGGCCCATCAATAGTGAGTTGCGCATCTCTAGCTCCTAGAATAAAAAACTTGAGAATCTTGTGCAAACCTAAAGTATGTGTGTATTAAGTATGTGTGTAGTATTAAGGTGTCCCACTAAGAATAGCTCTCGGCTGTATCTCGGAAAGTATTAGCCGTAGGGCTTACGGAAAAAAATATTTATAGCTAAAGGGGCTATGAGAAATTGCTGGAAAAGCAAATGGAAAAATTTGTAAAACGGCCGCTAGGTGGCGCAACTGCTATGGAATATAAGAAAATAGATTTTTTACAGAATTTTGCCTAGATAATGGGTACTATAAATAATAGCTTAAACGTTGCTTTTCGCGTAATAGTATAAACGTTAAATTGTTATTAGATCAACATTTTGATAGTCTTAGCATTTTATCTTTTAAATGATTTTTCAAAATGCCTTTATTATTTGAAGTAGTTGAAGTTGTTGGCATTTTGAAAAAGCAATCAAAATATAAAAAAAGGTGCATATCTATCAAAATGTTGATCTAATAAGAATTTGACGTTTATACTATTACGTCAAAAGAAACTTTTTTTCCAAAGCCTACCATGACTTTACTGAATCATCGTTTCTTTTTTACTATTATTAATATCTTAACTATTAGATATATTAATATATCTGGTATTATACTAGATACACTAACTGTTTCTATCTTATTTTTAGGTTAGAATGGGCATAATCAAGAGGGCTACTGATACCGTGTTGTAAAAATAAGATAACTAAGAGCTTATTTTTTGGTATTTATTATAATTTTGCTAATATTTTCGGTTTGAAAGAAGATATCAAGATGCGGTTTTCGCGGACTTTTTAAGTTTTTACTACTCTTTACTATCAGCCAAAATTACATATACTATTGCATTTAATTTTTCTGAAGAAACGCGCTATGTTTGTTACATTGTAAGACAACTCCCCCTAGCGTCTACGTTCAAAAGCTTATTATTATTGTTTATATGGTACAATATAGAGTAAGAAACGCTCTTTAAACAAGCCCTCGCTTGTTGGATTCCGATCATCCTGTCCAGAGTTATTAATATTCAAATAAAAATAGATCTAACCTTCCCCCACCACTTTATTTTGGTAGATAGGGGAAAATGGCTCTAACAAAAAATATTCAAAATTTACTGAAGATTATGAAGCTGTTACTTATAGTACATCTTATCTAGTCAAAAAATTGTGTAAAAACTCCATTTTCTTATTTTTTTGTTGCAGTTGCGCCCCCTAGCGGTCGTTCTACAAACTTGAAAATAAATTCAGCATTTCTTCTCTTTGAATTATAACCTTTTTTTCCGCAGCTGCTACGACCACTTTCAGATACAGCCGAGCTATTCTTAGTGGGACACCCTGTACGTGGATATATTTCAAAAAAATATTTTAACTTTTATAGGGTGTCGCTTTTAACTTTTAATATCATATGAATTCGCGCATTTTAAAATATAATATTATTATAGTTAAAACATGTATTATACCTATACTATTTATATCCATAAAGACAAACTTGCTTACCTTAATGAAAATCTCAACTTTTCGCGATACCAGTGTCACCAAGACTAGGTGCATAGAGAAGATTACTGCATTTTTATAGGTTATTATAATTATGCCGGTTTACTACTAGTTTTTAAACACTACCTATGTAAAATTGGCTAGGTAAACCTCAGTATTCCCTTGCAAACTCTAATAGTGCTAATGAGAGTATATTTGTACTATAATTTTTTTTTAAATGAGCTTTTTATTGAATTATAATTACATTCAAATTAACCTAACATTACTGAAAATATGTAGCATTTATATTTATATTTAAGTACTGTATTAACAACTATTTAAATAAAACTTGAATAATAAGTTAAGATACTACCGTATGATCGAAAAAAAACTGCGTCCAGTTGGTTTGGAAATGATGACGATCGATTACATTCCCCTTGTTTTATTATTAATTATAAATTATAATTAATTTTACATATAAAATGATGAAATAAATTGATCGTATATTTTTCATTATTGATTTTATGGAAAGCACTGTTCAATAAAATGTTGTATCCTATGTTATAGGGCTTGTTTCTCTCTACAATTTCCTGTCTCACAATGTACCGTTTGTGTCCAGAAAGGGTTCATAGTTTCATAGATGTCGATTTTCGAAAGAAATCAGAATATATATATTATTTCGTATATTTTTCATTTTATTGATTTTATGGAAAGCACTGTTCATTAAAATGTTGTATCCTATGTTATATAGCCATCTATGACGCCGTTTTTTGGATTATATTGTATTTTAATGTGCATGATAATAGAACAGCTTATTTAATATCAGCTGGTAATATCTGTTTGTCTATATCTGTCTGTAATATCTGCGTCTATTCTCGTCTACGTGACAGCAGTCAGAACATAGCCTCAATCGTTTTATAAACAAGGTTTCAGTGGAGCTCAGAACCCAGTTTTTTACATACCTAACATATAAGATAAGCGAATATTGGTAATTACGCATCTATTTTGATGTTTATCCTAACCTAACCTAACCTAACCAACTGTTTACATATTTTTATCTAGTTCGCTGTGTCACCTCCCGCATGCAAGACCAACACCAATACAAGCTTCCGATTGGACCTACCCAGTAAAAAACTACCCCGTGTCTAAACCACTCATGCTGGAAACCGCTGCCGCTGTCGCATTACTTCAGCATGAGTGCTGCCCTCGTTTATTTGCGTTGCTCTTCGTTTCTCTCTATTATGGTCTTAACCATAACATGTGTTGCGATCCAGAGTTTTTCACCGCCAACTAGTCCAGCACACATGCTCTCGACTGTGTATATTTGACCCAACGTGGGCAGTTGAACAGAATATGCTCAACATCGTCCTCCATTGGACAATATGAGCATCTGTCAGTTTGTGGTCGAGTACATTTGTAGAGGTAGGTATTTGTTAAAACATTCATGACCGGAGAGGGCTTGCGTCATAAAATAATAATTCCGAATTATCCTGTAGGTCCATCAACTAGTATTGGAGTTCTCCCATTCCAGCTGCCATGCATTTAGTAGGGTTTCCCGTGCCTCTTGTTTATTAAGACCCATATATGTTTCATATCTTTCTCGCAGAAGTAGGTGTATCGGAAAAATACTTGCTATAACTAAGGCTGCATCTCCCAAGATAGTCCTATACGCGCAACATGTCCTGATTGCTGCAGCCTGTTGCATCCGGGCAAGCTTTATTTTATTTTGGGCTTTAGATATTGCTTGTATCCATACAGGAGCAGCGTAAAGTAGTTGTGAATGGACCACCCCAAGCATGACTCTTCTTTTTTAAGCCCTTGGGCCTCCAACATTAGGTAGTAAACGTGATAGCGCCCTTAATGATTTCTCAGCTTTCAAAATGGTCATGCCTATGTGCTTTTTAGAAGTGATTTTTTAGTTCAGTCACACTTCCAGGTATTTGATTGCATCTTTCGGCTTTACTTTAGTAACCTCTACTTCGAAAACTACGGGAGAGATATTTCTCTTTGTGGATATTAGCAGAGCTTCCGTTTTTTCCGGTGCTAACTTTAATTTCTTATGCATCTCATCCAGGCAGAAACTTTAATAAGGGCAGTGTTAGCTTTATTCATTAACAGATTTTCATTGTCAGCAACAACAACCAAGGCTACGTCATCAGCAAATCCAATTAACGTCACGCCGCTAGGTAGATCTATATTTAGCAGGCTTTCATATAATATATTTGACAATGTTGACCCTCAGACTGATCTTTGGGGTACACCAGTAGTAACACTAATAGTTCTTGCGGTCCCTTCAGCTTCCATAATTATTCTTCTATCTGTTAAGTAAGACGCAATAATGGCAATCAAGTTAATATTAATTATATTAATTAATATTAATTTCTTTTCCGATAAGTCTGTTTAGAATTAATTGTCTAGATGCGCTATTAAAGGCATTTCTCACGTCCAACGTGATGACTCCACAAAGCTTTTGGTTTCGTGGGGCATAATCTGCTGCTTCTTTGGCAATTTTCATTAGCTGCATAATAGCGTCTACGGTTTGCCTTCCTTTTCTGAAGCCAAATTGGTTTATTAACAGCCTACCCGTCCTGTCAAGCTCTTGGTTTAGTTTTGCAAGTATCATCTGTTCGTAGAGTTTTCCTTCCACATCCAGAAGGCATATTGGTCTATATGTTGTAGGGTTTTCTACTTCTTTATTAGGTTTTTCGCCGGCCGTAGCTAGCGTTAGTGTGTCGATCTGCGGAGTGAGAGGCACTAGGTTCGATCCCCAGCCAGTACGGTCGCTTTATTTATTTAAAATAACATTTCTTTATCTAAATAGAGTGACCAGTGAGCCGCCACCTCAAGGAAGGCAATGGCAAACCACCTTGGGTATATTTGCCTTGCACAGCCTCCCAAATAGTGCCGTTCGGATGCGGCGGCCTCGTGTACTTGTGAAACACTGATGACACAAATCACAAGCACATGCGAGAGGTAGCCGACGCTCTGTATAGAGTATGACACTGTAAGAAGAATATTCTTATTCAACCATTTCCAATTATAGGTGTAGCCTCCCTTACATATTTAGATACTCTCTTTGTAGTTGGGCCCATTGTTGTCTATTGTTGGCTATGCGGACCCAAGTTATCCCTGCTAGTTTCTTACTATCATGGTCCCATCTCAGGTTCGGTCTTCTTCTAAGTCTCTTAATTCCTCGTGGGTATGCTGTAATTTTTGTGATCCATCCTTCTTGCCAGGTGCCAGGTGTCCTGCCATTGCCACTTGAGGGATGACTTTGACATCTATTACCTGAGTTTGTTGTCGTATCCACTCTATTCTTTTACGGTTTCTCTTGGATATTCCATTTCGTTCCATTGAGCGTTATGCGACCTGTAGTTTCCTTAGAATGTCCGCTTTAAGTTCCAGGTTTCGCATGCATAGGTCATGACTGGTAGGACACATTGGTCGAATGTTTTCTTCTTTAGATAAAGTGGCAATTTGAATATGATTGAGTTTCTTTCATAAGCCCTCCATGCTAACTTAATTCTTCTGTTAATTTCTGGTATAGTTTGTGAAACGAATAACTATGAATTTGACAGTTCCCGCGGGCTTTTCTAGTGTTAATTTTATTAGGTTAGCAACTTGCGGCCATGCTAACACAATGCCGTCTCTAATAGAACAGCGTCGGAGCGAGATTTATGACGTCACATTTTTTATTATATGTAATTTTTTGGATTATATTCGACACTATTTTTTTCATATGACAGAACACTAATGAAGGTTATAATGTTAGCCGAAACGTTTTTTTTTAACCAAAAAAAAATAATGAAAACCCAAATGAAAATTTAATCAGCGTTTTTTCCGAACCTAAATCCCAAGAAAATCAAAAATTTTAGAATAATTTTACATATAAAATGACAGCGATCTGTAATTCATAGCCATCGCTGACGCCTTTTTTCTATGATATTGTATTATTTGCAAATATATTGTATCGAACATTGATACAAATAATAATACATCACTCCGCGTACCTAGATATTGAATGTTTTTTGTTAAATTAGATCGATTTTAAAACCCCAAAATTTAAAATATATTTTACATTTTACCTATTATCTTATGTACCTATTCATTATTTGTACATTGTAAAACATTTGCTGCATTTGTATGGTTCATAGTTAACTTTCCAAAGTATTTATTACTATATAATATAAATATGTATATATATTGTATTTATTAACTGTATATTATGTATATTTCGTGTAATATCATTTTTAAAATACAAACCAAAAATACGAGGAATAATTATGTTTTCCATGTATTCTACAACATATTAATTAATCCGTAGTATCTAACTAACGTGACGTCATAAATCTCGCTCCGTGGCTGTTCTATTAGAGACGGCATTGGTCTGATATTTAGAAATGTCAAAAGCTGATGACATTTTACTTTTAACAATTATGACATTTCGTGTTGATTTTTGTAAGAAGAGGAAGAACTGTCGCTTGTTTTATTATTTTCCTTTTCTATTTCACGAAAGTAAAAAAAGTTACCTATCTGATCCGTTCAGGCACTCAATTTAAAGAATATCAGTAACTTTTTTGACAGAGAGTTTTTATATTTGCCATGTTGGTAAAAAATAACGGTCAAAATTCAAAGTTATTCATTTTATAGACTATAGTAGAGATCCCGAGCTGTGTATTAGTTGTCCCAAATGTATACGATATTCTTCTACTATTTCCAGTGTTGTGTTATTTATAATGTGTATTAAATTAATGGTCAATATCATTGATCGTCATTTTTATGAAAACTAGAAGTAGTTTTTTTTATCAGGCGATGTGGTGGGTCAAATTCGACGCTTTTAAATGGAAACATCCTTTTCTATAGGAGATAGACAAAAACTAATATCGGTGTCTGGAGTTCAATTTTTGTCAAAAACATAATGGTGAAAACCGCATATCGATATCTGTTACCGTTTCGGAGTTACGGGGTATTTTTCAAAAATATGCATTTTTAACAAATCGCTGTAACTTTTTTTGCTATGGAAAATTTTGTATTTTTATGAAAACATTTCCGAAGCACCTTTTTACGTAGAATTTAATGGTTTAAGTATAATTTTTTTATAATTAATAATTTAAGAATTATCAACAGAAAATTTGATTTTTTATAAGGGACACCCTGTATATTTTTAATTTATTGAAAATAATTTAAAATTACCTTTCCAAAAATATAACGCCCTTGATATTTTGCTCCATTCCTCTTCGAGATATAGAGTATATAAAAATTCGCCCGCTTTAAATAAGTAGGCTTTGAACGGCACCGACTGTAATGCAAGAAAAATCTAGCTGTGAGCATCAATTAAAACAAAAATAATATTTGCTACGAGAGATGCAGAATTTTATAACAATTTAAAATATATTTAACCAACATCAACACATTTAAAATATATCTAATAACAATAAAAATAAATAGCAAACCAAGACATGAGATTTTGCTACAGGTGTTCGGCATATCGACCGTCTTCTGATATGGACAGAGAGACGGGGCAGTTTTTGAACATTTCTCGTGGAATTCATTAACTCAGTAGGGGTGAAAGATACCCTCTCATAACTGCTAAGTATTTTTAATTCTTGTCTAGATTATACGGAAGAATAAGGAACCTTTATTCTTCCACAAATATATCCATAGGAATAGATACATGGGCACTAAGTCAGGCGGCCTCGACGGCCAACGGCTGGGATCTTGGTTAGCTATCCAGTTATTCTTGAAATTTGCTGCAAAAATTTGCTGATAACTTCAGCGTTCAGAGGCAGTGCATCGTCTTGCTGGAAAAATATGTTTTCGAGTTCCATTAAGGGCATATTATTAATAAGGGGTCCAAAGCCTACTAGTTAAAAGTGGCGAACTTTTAAAAATTCTCTATTTAAAAGGGGATTATAACAGAATATCAAGTGTGCTATATTTTTGGAATGGTAATTTTAAATTCTTTTCAGTTATTTAAAAATATAGAGGGTGTCGCAAATAAAAAATCAATTTTTCTGTTGATAACTCTTAAATTATTAATTTTAAAAAAAATATACTTAAACCATTAAATTCTACGTAAAAAAGTGCTTGGGAAATGTTTTTATAGAAATACAAAATTTTCCATAACAAAAAAGTTACAGCGATTTGTTAAAAATGCACATTTTTGAAAAACACCCCGTAACTCCGAAACGGTAACAGATATTGATGTGCGGTTTTCACCATCAAATTTTTGATGAAAATTGAGTTCCAGACACCGATATTAGTTTTCGTCTATCTGCTATAGAAAAGGGTGTTTCCATTTAAAAGCGTCGAATTTGACCCACCCTGTACAAGCTTGTTTTAGAGATGCTTACTTCAAAAAAAGTTATCAAATGCATAACAGAGGTAAAGAAGTAGCATTAATTAAAAATTCTAATAATATTGCAGTATTTGCAGTAGGGATCATAAATATAATTAAATATTATTATTTTAATTTAAATACGTAAGTGTAGGTATCAATAAACAAATTACCATCAACAAATGGAATTTAACGACATTAACCCTATTATAATATAATTGTGTGTTAAGTAAGCGAAGAAGTAATATTAATAAATAAATACTCAATCTAATAAGTAATAAGATACATTAAAAATTAGCTATTTAACTTTACTGTGTCCCACTTAGTCCACGACCATGATTTTATAAAAGTCTAAGCATAATTACGTAAACTTGTATGCGTTTGTGATTATGAATCTATTTTTGTCAAAGCTCATTATCTCATAAGTGCAAATCAACAGTATTTTTCTGCATTTACTGGTATTTATTTCTTATTATATTTATGGTATAAAAATTCAACTTGTATGAATAAATTAAAAATTCATTAAAAAATTAAAAATATTGATTTAAACTATTAAATTATAGTTTTATTTTCTTTGAGAAATTATACAAGGTGAGCTTTTTACGATGTTCTTTACAGATATCTCGGAAACTAATGGCGCTAGAGAGTCTGTTAAATGAGGAAATAATTGCAGTTTTGTGGGGTTATAAATATGCGCTTGATTATTTCTGATTTGTTAAAAAGTTTATGGTTTACTAGATATTTCGAAAAAAATAAAACATTTTGGCATTTTATAAATGCTCCCTAATTCCAATATAAACTACCGTATGATCGGGAAAAAACGGCGCCAACGATGGCTATGAAATGAAGATCGCTGGCATTTTATATGTAAATTTATATGAGAAATGTCATCGATCGTCATTTCCCAGCCAACTGGAGGCCGTTTTTTTTTCGATCATACGGTATTTTCGAGGGTATTTTAGACAAAAAGTTTTCAGATTAAAGTTGTAAATAACCACATCGTTAATAAGACTGTGTTCTCCGTTTTTTTTTTCTAAAATATGTCATTTTTGACATATGACATAAACATGTATTTTTAAGTGAAAATTATAGTTGGCTATGACTTCATAAAAAGCACCATTTTTTAAGCTGGAGATTCAGCAGATCAAGATGGAGACTTTTTAAAATAGCCGAACTTTGTTTTTTACTAGATGTTTTAGTAAAAGCTATAAACATTTTCAAAAATCCGAAAAGCGCATATATGTTTGTCCTCACAAAACTGCAATCCGATGTTTAACCATAGTAAATTTTTGTTATTTTTAATATAAAATTCAAATGAAGTGATTAAAAAGTACTCCCTCAATACAAAAAGAAATGCAACGAAGTTACAATTAAGGAATAAATAATAAATAAAATTCAATACAAATTTCACTGGTTTGTCACCTATCAGCATTTGACTGAATAGTTGACAGAGGCATTGAGAGCATTTGACTGAATAGTTGAGACATTAAAATCACGTTAGATTTTTCTATTTTTATTAAGTTAAAAAATACGTGTTTATGTGGGATTACATATTCTTTATTACCCCAATATTAAATTTACTTTTATATTTTTTACTACTAGAAATTAAAACTTAAATTTTTATAATTAACAGGTTACTCCCATTTTTATCTAAGCACTAAACACTACCAAAGTTGTTCGGATGTTCGAGGCGTTCGAGGGTTCGAGATTAGATTTGTATTTTGTGGATTTTGCGTTTGGCGTTATAAATACTTTGAGTTTTCAATTTTGTTTTATTCTACCCTCTTTATTATTTTTGTAACAACGGTTGTTAAAGTTTGTTTTGTGAGGGGCTGTCTAAATAACTCTGAAGGCTAATTTAAAAAAAATGAGATGAAATTGAAGTATAATAAAAAAATACAGGTGTCATAAAATTGTATGAAGATTAATTATTTGCAACAAAAAAACTATGGTTAAACTCCGAATCATCATTTGACCAACTCTCTAGCTTCAGTAGTTACTAGTTACCAAGATACCCATAGAGAACAGCGTAGAAACTGTTATTCCTAAGATATAGCATAAACTTATGTTTTTCTTTAAATGGCATATTCTATATAATAATATATTATTTTATTTTCCTTGTTATGGATTTTCCAAAATTATAATACACTCTATTCTTATTTTCATAAACGAAGTAGAAAATGCATTATTTAACTTTTAAACATAGGCGGTCGGTTTAAATTAGGTAATTAATTAGAACAATCGAAGAATATAATTATTGCACAAGTGCATTAAAATTATAATAATAGACTGCACAAGCTCATTTTCAGTGCAGTTTATTAAGATAACATGATGGAAACAAGAATTATCTCATTAAATTAAATGAAATAAAATAATACTAATATTTTAATCTAGGTTGATTTATGTTAAAAAGTTAAGTAATAAGAAAATAAGTAACAGCTAAAAAAAATTAAGTACATTATATTTCATTAATTTTAATTTAGTTTTTTTCGTTTATTTTTATTATTTTCATTTTTTATTATTTTATTTTTGTTTAAATGTTTCACATCTTTGTATCTTTACACAAAAATGGGATATCCTGTACAATTTGTACATTCTCCTATTCACAAAATAATCATTATACAATGATCTTCATTTTTAAGCCAACTCTGATGTCGATTCTTTTTATAACCTCATATCTAGGATACGTTACCACTGATGTCTCTACAAAAAATGTCCGTTTTACCATTTATTTAAAAAAAAACTAACATATACGAAATATGACGTTTCTAATAAAAATTAACTCAATGACATATACAAAAACATGTAAAAAATTATAATAAATATACAATTTAAAACTAAAACTCCCCAGACGCTCCTGGCTGAACATATGTGGCTGTAGTGGTTCTCCTTCTCGATACGGTTTTCCTCCTTATATTTAACCCAAACCTTTGATTAATCTGGATTGTAATCTTTCTGAATATGTTCCTTAGTTCGTTTTGAACCTGTAAATAAAATTAATAAAGGATGATTTTCCGTTTTTTGTCCAATTTATAAATAAAATTAGTTATTTAGTACATTGTTAAATGATCCTCCTTGTATATGTCGCAGGCGCACAGAATAATCCGGGTTTTTGCAAAAGGACTAGGCATATTATAGAACGACCGCCGGCTTTTTAAACAAAAGAAGGAATATGTAAAAAGCCTATCTATTTTCAGTCACTTTGCAAAAAACCTAATCAGAATTAGGCATATTAAATAATTACGATGTTTTCTATACACTTCTGCAGTGCCTGTTTTCAGTCGTTTTACAAAGTGCCAAATCGTGGCCAGACAGATTAAAAAATGATCAAAGTTTAGTCAGTTATGAAGGTAAGTATATTGAATAATTTACTCTTTAATAAAAATACCCCATATTTTCCTATACAAAAACAATAATTTATGTCAACATTTTATTTTGTTTAGGAAGCTGGCTAAATAGTGAAAATACATGTGACGAAGAAGTAAAGGCAAAAATTGAAATGGCACGTAAAACATTCAAAAAATGGACTACCACGCCCACTAATAGAAACCTGTCACTGCAAACCCGATTACAAACACTACGTTGTTACATATGGTCAACACGAGACATGGACGCTAAAAGTCGAGAAGATAAATAAAATAGAAGCCTTTGAAATGTGGTGCTACCGGAGAATCCTTAAGATTTCTTGGACCGAACATACAAGCAATGAAGAAGTTCTTGGACAACTAAACAAAGGTCGGGAACTCTTAACCACCATCAAGGTCAGAAAGGTTAGCTACTTTGGACACATAATGCGTGGTAATATTATATTCCTCGTTTGATTATTCAAGGAAAAGTCGAAGGTAAAAGATGGGTAGGTTGAAAGAAACTGTCATGGCTGAAAAATATACAGAACTGGACCGATCTGAGGGTGGAAAGGCTGTTCATGCAGCAGAAGATAAAGAACTCTTCAACGAAATAGTCATGGAGATCGCCAACGCCTGAAGACAGGCACGGCACCGCAAGAAGAACATAATAATCGTCCTTAACCATACTCCATTTAACAGAATTATCACTTTTTGTGCGATTATTTCATAATTTTTGCAGAGAAGTTCAAGAAATGTTGCAGATAAATTTAAGTTAATTTTACCAATCCCGCGTAACATGTTTTGTACAATCTGACTAGTTTTCATTAGGCATTTTGTAAAGCGAATGAAAACAGATAGGCTCTTTGTAAAATATACTATTGTTAAAAACGCCGGCGTTTTATAATTTGCCTAGTCTTTTTGCAAAATGTCGAGTTAGTTGTAGGTCTGCTATAGAAAGATGCTCTATCCTACATACTAACTATTGGAAACAATAAATAGCCTTCTTATCCGATAGTCAATTAGCACTAAGAGCGATCAACTCAGTAACCGTCAATTCGAAGTTGGTTAATACCTAGAGAATCTGAACAAATTAGGCAAAGAAAATAAAGTCCTCCTACAACGGATGCCAACGATTCAGCTAGAAAAGGAACAAACTCTACACTATCTGGACCAGAGCCGTCCTGCTTTCCAAGTGAAAACCAACTTAAAGCGGAACTCAAAAACCTGGAAGACTCCTGTTGTCTGTTGACAAAATGAAGAAATTTCTCAAGCCTTACTACCGACAAAGAAACAAATAAAATTATTGACTTAAATAAGAACAATCTTCGGTTTGTTAAGGTTTTTTTAACAGGTCTCCTCAATGAATACCTCAGTAGATTATAGGTATCTAAGTAAACAACGGCGAATGGAGATTATCTAGGCAATCTTGGGGAAACACAAGACCACATTACTGAATATGCCGAGACGATAACCATTCTGCCATTAACTTTGGCACGACTGATATCAGAGATGGAGAACTAACCTCTATAAAACCGTCTCAGATACACATGGCTTTTGTCAAAGACCTGAGACTGTATGATGAAGATAACTCAAGAAGGGAGGACACAATAGATCTAGGAAAAAATAATAGATTAGGAAGAAATTCACAATCTAGTTATGGGTACATTCATAACAACTTATATTGAAGATTCGATAGCTATGTTTGTAACTCGATACATAATGAGTTTAGGAGTAGAAATAAACTAGTATATTTTTTTTTTCACTATAGCAACAAAATTACCAAATACTAACCTCTCTGTTTGCATAACAGAATAAAACGGCTACGAATATCCCTTGCATTGCCTCCATCGTATAACGGAAGTAATCATATACGTCTTCGGCCACACACGTGTCGTTTATTACGATCTTTTTCGCTGTGATGAAGATATGAAGTCCAAAGAGAGGTATAAGAAATAGCGTGGCTCTGAAGGCGGCTCTGAAAATAGAAAAAAAGTGGTTATACTTATGAAAGAATCTTATTTGGATATACATAGTGTGCTAACCTGAGCTTGCATTAAAAGTTTCTAGAGAGGTAAAATATCTAGATCGGAACTTTTTAGCATCACTCAGAGAGAGAATTTGACAGCAACTTTCTTATTTTAAATAGATACCCATATTTTTTTTATATTTGAATTTTATCTAAACATACATGAATTTTGATATCAAAAATCTACATTTAAAGATTTTTTTTATTATTTTTAGAACTGAAAATGGGCCGCCTAAGATCGTATAGCTTACGTCTAAGTTCGAGATCAGTACAAACACACACACACTGTGTCTTAAAAAGAAGACATGAAGCTTATTTATTTAAAGAATAAAATTAAAGTACTGCATTGTAGAATTATTGTATTTTTGACAGTACTTTAAAACAGTACTGAGTATTTTAAAAACTGCTAGATTTAAAGTGTCGCTAAACACAAGAAACGTAACAATCACAGAATATACTAACGAAAAAGAAGCCCAAGTTCCTTGTAATAAATCGGTTCCATTTTCGTAACGCCATCTCTCGACATAGCTGACATTATAGGTTAGCCAAAGGGGTGCGGGGCCGGGGGGAATTGTAAAATACATTTTTTTATTTAGTTATTTTTATTCGCTATTTGCAATTTTATTTTTAAAACATTATGTGAAACAATCACATAATAGGCATGTCTTAAAAATAAAATTGCAAACGGAAACAAAAGGAATTAAATAATCTGAAAATCTACAAAGTTTATTGATAAAAAAGTTAGGCTATGCAAATTGATAAGTATATTAAGTATAACCTCTTTGGTATAACATTGTTAAACAAACATTAACAAATCATAACATATCAGATCATAGAACTAAAAAAAGTACTATTACATAAAAACAGGTGATACAATACTTCAAAATTAATTTTAACATAATATCAAAACCGAAAAATCAAACTGCAAACAACCACACTTATCACAACAGAAACTAACACACACTTCCGCGGCAAATGTCCAAGAAAGACTGATCCAGGGCCATGTAAGTGAAATATTAAAAATGGTTCCAGCAAAAGTTTCCCAATTATGACGGGTGATGGCGCTGATCGTCAAAATTTTTGTACAGGGATTTTGCTTACCGATAATACGACGTGAGCTACGACCGGACCAGGACCAATCAGAATGATCAGTGCAGGTGGATGACACTTCTTATGGGAGAACTGGCAATGGTTGAAAACTACAAGCGATTTTCTAGGAATCTTCCTTACCGATAAATTATTGACAAGAGTAACAGATAAAGCCTTGACGTTCTTTCAGTATTCCAGTTCATCTCTTTTTCTTTCTAAAGTGTGCGTTGAAAGGAGACAAAAACAATTTTTGGTGACCCATAATTTGTTATTCGAACACCACTTTTCTCCTTGTCGGGTCGTTGACGTTGACTTGTCGCCATTTTATTTCTTTTGTTTACACGCTGCATTTTGCTTTGCAAATTTAATACATAAATTATTTAGGCAAATATATAGGTTTTTAATAAAACTCCTCGGACTAACGTGTAGGTAAGTGTTGATAATTTTTTTTTCATCTTAACATGCTCATTGTCGTTCTCCTGATTTTAGGTGACAGAAAAGGATCATCAAATCAAATTGAATTTTATATTTTCCTTCCTATTTATCCTTCCTAAATATCAACGAGATGAGCCATCGGAAGAAAGGGACCATAGTACAAAACAGAAAGGTGATCTTTTTTCTTTCCACTTCGGATATTGAAATTATTATATACTGTAGTCGTGTTCGGCATTATGCTCTGAGAAATATAGATAAACAAAGAACAACAGATATAAAGCATCCCAGAGGAAAAGAGAGGCAATACCTGTATGTACTCTCTCTGATATTTGTGAAAGTTACAGCAAAGTATTGTTGTAAATGTCATCTTTTTGATCGACCTGAAAACTTCGAGCAAAAAGATGACACTTTCAACAATACCCTGACAGATATCAGAGACGATACAGGTTTTTCCTCTCTTTTCCCCTGGAATACTTTTAATTTATTATTCTTTGTTTATCTAGATTTCTCAGAGCACTATGAACGAACTCAGCTTGTATGTTTGAAATAATCGTCCAGTTGGCTTAAAAATGATGATCGAAGACATTTCCCATATAATTTTACTTTCAAAATTATGATATATCTTTTATTTCTAAGCCATCTATGACGCCATTTTTTTCAGTTTTGTTATAATTAATTTTGTCTCTTGATCTACTTGTAACATTATTCTTTTAATTTTATTAATTTATTGTGGTGAAATTAATTTCTGTTGTATATTTGATATTGATATTAAACATATTTTTAAAAAATGGTGTATTTTTTGTGTTTTTGTGTATGTCATAATTAAAAATAAATGAAGAAAAATTTTTTATTTTTTAAACTTCCCGCCATGCGTGACAATTTAGTCCGTAGTTCCTACAAGCGAAATTGGGGGCGCTAGTAGCAGTAAACTTGTCAACAGTGTCAAATTTAAACGTCAATTTCACTTTCCAATATTTAGCAAGGCGCTCGCACTTCTTCTTGTGTATGTGTTTTGTGGATCAGTGTTTCTTGGACATTTGCCGCGGAAGTGTGTGTTAATTTCTGTTGTGATAAGTGTGGTTGTGTTTGCAGTTTGATTTTTCGGTTTTGATATTATGTTAAAATTAATTTTGAAGTATTATGTCACCTGTTTTGATGTAATAGTACTTTTTTTAGTTCTATGATCTTATATGTTATGATTTGTTAATGTTTGTTTAAGAATATTATACCAAAAAAAAATGTATCAATAAACTTTGTAGATTTTCAGATTATTTAATTCCTTTTGTTTTCGTTTGTAATTTTATTTTTAATACATGTTATGTGATTGTTTCACATAATATGTTTTAAAAATAAAATTGCAAATAGTGAATAAAAATAATTAAAATAAAAAAGTGTATTTTACAATTCCCCCGGCCCCGCACCCTTTTGGCTAACCTGTAAATGTCAGCTATGTCGAGAGATGGCGTTACGAAAATGGAACCGATTTATTACAAGGAACTTGGGTTTCTTTTTCGTTAGTATATTCTGTGGACTGATCATTCTGATTCGTCCTGGTTCGGTCGTAGCTCACGTCGTATTGTCGGTAAGTAAAATACCTGTCCAAAAATTTTGACGATCAGCGCCATCATCCGTCATAATTGGGAAACTTTTGCTGGAACCATTTTTAATATTTCACTTACATGGCCCTGGTAACAATATATTATCTGACAAACGAATCTAAAACAGCGGAAGGAATTCGGGCAAAAAAAGTCGATGTTGTCACGTTTAATTATAGAAAAGCAAAGTTGCTCGATATTACCTATAAATTGAATATATTTTAGTTCATTTCAGCATACATAATTATATATATGCTAATATGTTCTAGTACGTAGTTCTTATTGTAATAATGTATTCTATTGTGATAATCTATCTAATTAACTGATTTCGTTCATTCTGCCTATTATAAAAGGTAAAGTATTTCCTTAAGATAACGTCCGCTTAGGGTAAGCTGGCAACGCTGACAAAATTCATCATGGCATCCCGGATTCAATCAGTCTGATTGGTCGAGATTCTCGCACGTCTTGCCGCCATTACCCCCAAATTTATGCCCCTCTCTAGGAATAGTAGAAACAGTCACTACTATTGAAAAATCCAGTGGCGGTGTTATTGTATTGTGTATTATATCTTTAACTTGATTTGTGTTTATTGTAATTAGTACACGCGTTTTAACAAATATTACTATATTTGGCAAATGACTAAACAAAATGTAGGTACATTTAAAGTAAAAAAATATTATAAACTTTACTGGAAAATATTATAAAAATTCCTGATATATTTTTATGAAACACCGCACGCTCGTGGATATTTTATGAATGAAATCGGTCATGATTTTAGAAAATTGCGATCCCCTTGCCGTTGCCTCGTTGTTTCAGATCCGTTTGTCAGACTTTAGGATATACCGTAGGATCTAACAAGAAATGGCCTCAGAAACGGCTGGGGAATGACACTTAATGATAATAACTAACAGAATAACTGTATTTTAAATTTCAATCTAGAATCTAATTTTTAATCAAGGAGCCTTGGAGTTTTGAAAAGGTGAATCGTACTTTAATTACATCTCAATTTTTTGGTGGCATATTTAAAAATAAAAAACATTTCTACGAATCATTTGGTGTTCGGGTCATATTGTTATATCGAGTATTGGTATATACAGGGTGTTACAAATTCGAGGTACGAGCATTGGTGTCTCGGAAACCGTAATACATACGAAAATATTTAAATTGGGGCAAAGTTACGCCTCGGGATGTTGACCAAGATACCATCAAAAAAGTTTTAAAAATTTCAAAGATTGAGTTTTTTGGAAAAAAAACGGATTTTTTTGAAAATCAATTTTATTTTTTCCTGTCGTTACTTTTTAGAAAATCAAAAAACTAATTAGACATCCTTATTAGCGATGGAATAACTCGAACGAAAATTCGCTCGAATACTTGATTATTCAAAAAACCGACATCGCTCGATTATGAACGAGCGATGCAAGTGACGAGTTACGAGCGACGAACGCAAGCGGTCCTAGAATGAAATAAATCGAAATGCGATTTTAATGTGGCATACTCGATAAAAAGCCGATCGAATATTCTACATACATACATTGCAGGTAGCAAATTTATACGACGTTATCCGTTGCGTATCTGAGTGACAAAATTTTACGACCTACATTGACAATGCCTTGAAATAAACTAAATTAAGCGATCAAGCGTACCGCTCATCATTCATCACCGAAAGAATATGTGCTCTGCGCACGCAACTTGCTGCTTGGCTTTACGAGTACAACAAGCGACGGGCAAACCGTATTTCTGAATACGAGCGATATTTCACTCGAGCGATCGCTCGATTATTGAAATCGCTTGAAACTCGAGTACTCCCAGCACTAATTCTCATAGCCACTTTATTAGAGATATCCGATAGTGTTTTCAAATTTTCAAATTGGCTGATAATTTGTGGGATACAGAGGCTGACTATTTCTTTTTAAATACGGACCTGCATTTTTTATTTCAGGTTTTGAAAGAACTTGGTCTCCTGAGTACAATGATATGGCACACTTTATACTTTTTTTTTTGTTTCGAACATTTGAACGAAATTTATTTAAACTAGGTCAGTTTCACTGAAAATTATCATCGATTGTTATTCATCGGCCCTCTTTGACACCGTTTTCTTTCAATCGTATGGTACCATATTTATCAAGTTAACGATCAAATATTATATGACCGTAAAAACACCGCCAAGTTGGCTTAGAACTGACAGTGATCTTCATGCAAACCAACTATAATGCCGTTATTTTTGATCAATTTCGGTAAAACTATTTTAGACTAAGAAATTTTTTATAATGCCAGTGAAAACAAGAACTATAATAATTATTTCCAATGTCACGGCCCGATAAAATTATAGTACTTACTAATATTCGTAATGACTTACTCCAACTAAAACATTATGGCTTCACAACTACGTCAATAATAATTCTAATAACGGAACAAAGAACAAAAAACCCGAAAGTTCAAACCAACCGTGACTAAATCAACTGTACAACATGTTAATAAAAAAAATAACATAAAGTATTGTGTTAAAAATATTTATTTTAGACGCACACGCGCTACACTCACTTTGTTTGTCTTGTTGTACTGCCTTGTTTCATTTTCGATATCATTACCCTGATAATATCCAGCAAAAGTACCGTGTTTATGCTCAATATGGCGATACGAAAGCTGTCCACGGACCATTGAGCGCCATTTTTGTCAACTGCCCAACAATCGGTCGCCTGGAGGGAGATCAGTATGGAAGCCCAAATGATGGATGGTAAAAAAGTCAGCACTGAAAATAAAAAATATACAATTTATTATAAACTATATAACCTTACTTCACCCTATACAGGGTGAGTTTCCTACGATGTTCTCTATGGGTATCTCGGAAACTACTGGAGATAGAGAGTCGGTTAAATGAGGACAGAATTGCAGTTTTGTGGGGTCATAAATATGCGCCTTTCAGATTTTTGAAAAAGTTCATGGCTTACGAGATATTTCGAAAAAAACAAATTTCGTCTATTTCAAAAATTGTCCCTGATTCCATTATAATCTATTTTAGACAAAAACAGATAAAAGTTGTAGAAAATCACATCCTTAATGAGATTTTCTCCTCCGTTTTTTTTCTAAAGCCTGTCATTTTTGACATATGACACAAACATATATGTTTTATGTAAATGGAAACCATAGTTGGCCATGACTTCATAAAAAGCGCCATTTTTAAGCTTTTCAGCGATATAAGCTATAATATGTTTCTTTCGAAAAATTGCTGAGTTATAGCCATTTCTTCTCATTTTTAAATAATTTCACTTAGTTAGCCATGGGAACAAGTTCAATCGTCGTTGCTCTCAGTAATGTGAAAATGTCCAAGCTTTGTAAATTAAAATAAATAAAAATTGTAAATATGACTTTCCTTGGCCAAACATTATCGAGGATATGTTGACCGGTGAACGTTACATACGTTTTTTAGAAAAGTAAAATTTAGATACTCGCGCATCAATAGAGTGGTTCCATCATGACTTTCATTATGATACTACCCGTTATAATGAAAGAAATGTTAAAAATGATTTATATCATAATTATGCAAAACTCAGGGATAGGAAGAGGTGAGAGCAATTACATGGGCCTCCTCGATCACCTGACCTATCCATTTTTAGTTTTTTTTAACAAGGTTTACAAAAGAA
Organism: Sitophilus oryzae; assembly: GCF_002938485.1. Classification (NCBI taxonomy): domain Eukaryota; kingdom Metazoa; phylum Arthropoda; class Insecta; order Coleoptera; family Curculionidae; genus Sitophilus; species Sitophilus oryzae. The sequence goes on from NW_022146409.1 coordinate 1,886,097, forward strand.
CTTATGAATTAAGAGAGAAAATCGAAGAAGCAGGCGGTACGGGAGAAGTTTATTAAAGTCGACCGGCCGTTCTGTGGGAAAAGCTTGTAATTCAGTTTTAAAAAGATGCATTTCATATACTCAAAACAATGGCGGTTTTTTGAAATTTTGAAAACCGTTTCCGAGTTATTGACTTAAATTTAAATTACTTATTACTTAAATTTAAATTAAACATTTACTTCACTTACCTGCTACCACCAAGTACAGCACAGCTATCGGAGGCTCCTTAGCAAACGCTCTAACGATAACCTTGTGCAAATAGTACCCATCTACCAACATGCAGGCGTACGTAGAATTCGTAGACGAACTGACCAGAAAAGATAGCACTCTACAAGCCACCGAATTGGACTCCATCACTCCTTTGGAATACGTGGACGAAAGTAAAGCATCTATTATAACCAACTTCTTGTAAAGAATGTTCATAATGTTCCTTGTCACGATGGCAATCAGCAGATTCCTGTGCAAGATAACCCTCGTTGTTACTCTGAAGTTGGGTATTGCTACAAAGATGATGATAGCTGGGAAGGAACAGGAAATGCAGACGATGAGGAATATGACATGGAAGTTGTGCCTTCTTAATAAAACTGGAGCTATGGCACAGGTGGAGTAGTCGGTTTGTTGGTTCCATTCGGATTGATTGGTGATAGGGTCTCTGTAGCATTGCTTGCTGCTTTGCACTAAAATCAGATAAAACAATAATTATACAGGGTCCGGCAATAACGCGTGCAAAAAAAAAAGCAATTTTGTTGAAGTGCAAACCTAAAGTATGTGTTAGGATGTATTTCAGAAAAATAATTTAACCTCTACAGGGTGATTCAAAAAACTGTGAGTGGATCAGGATGATTTTTTTAAATAGAACACCCCGTATGTTATTGTTATTACATTTTTGGCTTCCTTTCTGATCAATTTACATAATCTTAAGATATTTTTAAATAAGTTTCGATAGTTTCAGAGATTAATAAATAAAAAAAAATATATTTTTTGAGCCTTTCTTAAAAAAATTATTAAAAATACAAGAGCTGTCTTGAAATCAAAACTATATTAGGTGTTTACTTTAGATGACCTGTACTTACTTTGCTACAAATATCGTAATCTTAAATCATACAGGGTGTTCAATATTCTACGCCAAACTTTCTAAAATATAAAATAATATTTTTCTTCGTTATCTTAAATGGAACACCCTGTACATTCCTGTATATTATTCCTTAAATAGATGAAGAATTAAATTAATTAAAAAAATTAACATAATGAACATTTTTTGTATTTAGAGTATTTTAAAATTTTTAACGGCTTTGCAGATGCCTCTTTCAACGGTAAAATACGAGAGAAAAATCATTGGGTGGCTTTGATAAAAGTTTACTATAGATAATGCCATATGAAATATAAAACCCCGAATATCTGCGAAAACGTTAAAAATTATTTACTAAAAAAATAATATACAGGGTGCTCCATTTAAAAAACAAAGAAAATCTATTTTATATTTTAGAAAGTTTGGCATAGAATTTTGAACATAGTTGCAAAGTTGGCTACGCCATAAAAAATAGCGAGTATAGGAGAATGTGAGTTTTGAATGATTTCAGGAAAGATCAATGTTGGGACTATCTCTGAGAGAAAAAGTACCGAATATCGAAGTACGGGGGGGGGGGGAGAACAAAAGTCATGGATGCCATAGAAAAAATAACTACTGTGAAATGGAATTGGGCAGGGCACATAACAAGGCTAAACGATGACCGATGGACAAAGAAAATGACAGAATGGAGACCAAGACACGATGCATTCACGACCAGATGGCATAACGACTTAAGGCGTATCTACAGTAACTGGATGCAAATAGCTCAAGATAGGGAGTTATGGAAGCAAACGAGGGGGGCCTACTTCCAGCAGTGGACTTTATTGGCTGGTTGATGATGATGATGATGATATTTATAATAAGCTAAGCCCTTACTTACACGTACAAACCTTCTCAGGAGATTGGTAAGCTTGGCTACTACATGGTAAATACGTAGTTGTATCCACTGGTGTCCTTGGAAAACAGGACCATGCATCCCAAATAACTGGACAAGATTCGTCATCTGCAATGAGAACCGACTATTTTATTTACTTTATATTATCCTGGATTATTTTGATTGTATATTTGGAAGAAATAATATCTTACGGAGAGTGTACCAAGCCTATAACCGTTGATTGTAAGAATTGGAAAGATACGCGCAGCCTAATGAGCAAATTCGTGACAAGGCTGATTTGATTTTCCCTTACGTCTCAAGTGCTATACGGTGGAGACACCAATTGTTCTGCGGTCAGCGCATAAAATACTTATTTTCTCTAATTAGGCCAGCGAAGGCATATCGAATACGGTGTGGATCTGAAAACGACAGTGTTGCCATATTAAAATGTGTAATATCTGTAATACGTTTGACGAAAATATCTTAGGATGAAAAATCCGCGTTTATGTACCTATTGAAAATTTATTCGCGTTAAGCATAGAATAAAAACAAAAATAAAAATTCTTTTATAGGTGCTGAATATGTCGTATCATCGAAAAAAAGTCGTTTATCTGAAGCCGTCCTTTGTTTAATCATATAATATGATATTAAATTGTTTAATTATAGAAAATGTCTATCATTAACGTACTGTACTCAAAATCCGTAAACCTACGGATTAATCAGTAGTTCTGGCAACACTGTCTCCGGCAACCACACACTCTGTTGACTGAACGCAGAACTACGGTTTTCTATTCTTAATCCGCTGCGCTGTAAACGACTATCAGCGTGCAGCGGCGCAGAGCTAAACCAAATATCGGAATTCTCGGACAGGCTGACGGTAACGCCAGCTACATCTCGGACAGGTTTTGTGCCAAGAAATCGCCCATAAGGTTGCGCATTTTCTTATTTCTTCAATCAACGCTATAACGATTCACTAATATTTTAAATATAATATTTGTATAATTATTACCTGCTCGTATGTTTTCATTGGTCATGACATTTTGACAGCAATTTTCGGCTTCTTGGCAACACTTGACGTAATTAACAAAAACTTCGTCGGACTTGAAGGACTCTCGCAAAAGAGCCAAAGAGTCTGTATCTCGGTAATCGAAGAGAGCAATGTGAGAGCTATTGATCTAAAATAAAAACTGTAAAACTATTTATACAGTGTCACATATCGATAGTTTTGTTATATTTTTTAGATAATAAATACTATTCCAAATAATTCAGAACTCCGCTATACAGGATGTTTCAAACATGTGCCATCTCTCGTTGGGGATTCTTCATATAAAAATAAGATTTATTTTTCATATCAACATAGGTCCGATTTTGCTTTATTTCGTAGCTACAGGGTGTTAATTATTATTTATGAGCGCCACATACATAAATGTGCGCCACTGACTTTTTTCTTATGATATCAAAATTGTATAGCAATAATTAAACGTTCACAAGTAGCACAGGAAGGAGAAAAAACCATTAACCACGGAAAGTTAACCACTTTTTGGTTGAATTTTACTTATACTTAACTTAATAAATTTCTTGTAGGGAATAAAGTGCGAAAAATCTAAAAATGAGGTCGTAAACTGGTAAGTGAGGTCGTATATACAAAACTATGAGGTCGTAAACTAATAATGACCTAAAATTATGCCTTTGAAAAGTAGCAACGTTGGAATTAGCTGGCAGTGTTAAAATCTAGTTTCTGATAACCTATTGTAGCGTTTTTTAAACAACTACCACTGCGAACGGCAGCTTTTCATCGGAGAGCAGTCGTGGATAAGGTATTTCACTGGAAAGAAAACTAATTAAGAACAATAAACAAAAAAATAGATATTGGGCGCCAGGCATGTACAGAGAAAGAAAACACAGTTGTATATTACTTAAAACTATGACTATATTTATTCATGATGAATTCTGATGGTAAATAGCATTGTACAATTTTAATAATTATTATAGTGGTTATTTGTTGAGTAAAACTATGTATGTAAATAATATTAAATATGTTCTATGAAAAGACTATGAAAAAAATACAATGCGTGTAACGTTATAGAAAATATAAGAAAAGTAGCATTACTTTATTTAAATTGTTAAATTTTATGCGGTGTTAAATCTGATGTGTTGCAACCTGTAGATTCTAGAATCTATGTCTCATTATTCATCTGTTAATATAGCGCAATAATAATATCTATAGAAAGTAATACTATTACAAGGCGTAATATAATGAAACCTAAAATCTAAATTACATTGTAACTACTGCATCGACATAAATGTTCTTAATAATCTAACCACTAAATATAGTCTGTACGATATTATTTAAAATGTACGTTACTATTTAAGACTGACAATATTTTAGATGTTAAATGTAAAACTAGAACTTAAATATACACTTAGCTGTTCTTTTATGTAACCTTGCTTCAAACAGTAGCAGCGTGAGGCGGTCTAGCATTTCTGTACTGTCTGTCGGCGATCCTGTTGACCAAAACAACAAAAGGGGCCAGATTGAGGACACCATGAATCACTACAGCCGTAGCTACTGACTAGGCTTAGAAATGGGAGTGAAGCAGCATGGGACTCAAGCTACATCTACGCTGTGGCACTTGGACACAGTCCGTACCTTGGACACAGTCCGTACCTTGGACACAGTCCGTACCTTGGACACAGTCCGTACCTTGGACACAGTCCGTACCTTGGACACAGTCCGTATCTTGGACACAGTCCGTACCTTGGACACAGTCCGTATCTTGGAAATAGTCCGTACCTTGGACGCAGTCCGTACCTTGGACACAGTCCGTATCTTGGAAATAGTCCGTACCTTGGAAATAGTCCGTACCTTGGACCCTACAAATATGAAACTCTTGTTTAAAACCAAACAAGATCTTATAAACAAAATGAACCTACCTCGAATTAATTCCATCGCTCACTAAATAATAAAGAACCTGTCCTTCCTTCCATGTGACATTCTGGAGGACAAAAGAAAAGGGACGCCAACGTGCCAGCAAAATACAATTACAAGTTAGGTTGGGGCATCCGCAACTCTACCCTAAAAATATTCAATAATAATATCGAATCTATAAAAAGCAATAACTATCTTTACCTGTAGCCTCGAAATAGCAGCTGATTCAGATTACTCAGCAAGATTTAAATAATCACCATTTCTTAAAAACTGGGACTAATGGCGTCTGACAGGCCAAACGATCAAACCAAAAGTGAAGTTAAATCACAGAGAGTTGACAGAACCAATGTTGACAGCGCGCGCCTCCACAGAGCGATAAAAGGGTTGTGTCAAACGAAAACAGGGTTGTGGACTAGAGAACGTAAAAATTCGTCAAATAAATCATCAGGCCCGAACGATACGGGATCGGGTGACGATATGCCAGACATCATATATTATATATAATAAAGACATGTAACGAACTAAAAACGTTACACTATTCATTGCATTAAGACTACAGAGACTTAAAGTAGGTCAAATGTTTGGTTTGGTTAAAGTTAGGTTAAAATTTAGTTGTTAATAACTTTAAATGAGACCTTATTTGGAGGAGTTCAAATTAGGTTGAAACTTTAATTTATTTTGACCTCATAAGTCGCTATTATGCTTCCAAGGTAAAAGTAATTTAGTTTTTTGACTTGAAAGAAAGTGAGACATACGGCAGGTTAAAAATTACCTTTTTTAATTTCCTCGGGGTGATTTCCGTTTAAAAAAGTTTTCGATGGGTTATTACGTCATAGCACATTACCTTGTTCCCACTGGTAGGGAACGAAAGAATATTCAATGCGTTTCTTATATTATAGTTATTAGAAAAATTTATGATTAATTTAAAAAAATAAAAATTTCCCAAATTTATCATTTCAGTTAAATAACTATCTACACAACATGTTTATTTTTTGTGAATAATGACATGTATTGACTATTTTTATTCTAAATATCTTGATAACGGTTGCTCCTAACGATTTTTACCAAGAGACATTTTTTACTTATAAAATTATGGGAATGTATATTTTTTCAGCCGGTAGTTTTATGCAGGTACGGACGAAAAGTTATTACTCTTCAAAACAGTTAAAACACATGTAGGTAGCGCCCTCTACAAATAGGAGTCATATTGTCATCAAAATCAAATTTCTCATGTCAAAAAACTCCGAGACACCAATTTTCATCTAAAATATTGACGTTACTTCAGAAATTATTTGGAAACAATCGAAATAAAAATAAAACTTCTACGCCCTGTATCTCCGAAACTAAGCATTTTAGGACATATATTTATATGAGCTTTTTTACTTATTTTTATCCGCAGAATATGTTACCGAAGTTTTCGGAATACAGTTCGGACCACTCTGTATATTGAAGAATCGATATATCGACTAAAATCTTTCCCCCAAAAATTTTCCCCCAAGAAATTAAATTAAAAGTAGATTTTTTTTGAAATGTTAACTTTCTTCTTATTTAATTTGCGACTAAATCCATTATCTTACATTCTTATTAAAGGAGCCAGCCATTTTTATTCTTTTAAATATAAGGTAGTTTGATTAATAGAGGTAATTTTTTAAATATAAGGTAGTTTCATTAAAGTCATTTTTCATTATTTAAGTTTATATGTTTCGAATCCGAAAGTTTAATTGTATTGTCTTCTAGAGCTCATTTAATTAATTATTCTCTTCTTTGTTTTACTTTTAATTTTTTTCTCGATATTTTGATATTCTTAATTTTATTTTATTTTTATTAATAATTTTTAGATGTTTGTTTTCTCTATGTTTTACTTTTACATATTTTTAAATAAAGTTAGCACTTAAGTTGTTAAAAAAAAATTTAACAACTTAAGTGCTGAAAAGCAACACCAGAAACGACAATATTATTAACAAATTAATCTTAGATGATTGAAAGTATTATACATATATAATTGAAATAATTTCATTATTGGCTCATTTCAGTGTTTTGTCTATATCAACCATTCTAGTAAGCATTTGCGATATGTAAAAGAAATGCAAACATAAGTTTTACAACCTCGGTTACAACTTACTAAAAGTATAATGAATTTATAAGTCTATATATTTTAGCTCAATTAAAAGCCTCTTGGTGAGGCAAACTAGTCCCAGAGAAAAAACATATAAGTATCGTATACCCAAAAAGTTAGTTACCATGGGCCTACTTGATTTGAAACAAACATTAGATAAAGTTAATTTGCCTAATTCATTTTTTAATGCATGACATTGACAGTATAGCACAATTTAGTACTTACTTTAGAAATTGGTAAGGTTATGTTGGCTTTATATTTCGGCCAGTAAAAGGGAAACGATGTGTTATAGTCATTTTTAGTTGTGAATCTAGCACTATTCGTATAATTGTAACAAAAAAATCCTGTATAATGGTTCCATTGGTATTGTGATAACGTAATGCCTCTTACTAGGCAGGACTTGGAAACATTCTGGAAATAAAATATTAATTGTAAGTAGGTGTATGTTGATAAACGATGATGGAATTCAAAAATGATTTTTATATAAATGCAATCCCTATAAACATCTTAATAATATCTTCTAAGTTGTTAATGTTTAAAAGTTGATCAATCATATACAAGGTGGTCCGATTTTTATTTCGATGGTTTCATTTTTATTTCGATTTTTTCCAAATAATTTATGAAGTAACATTAATATTTGGATGAAAATTGGTGTCTGCGAGTTTTTTGACATAAGAAATTTGATTTTGATGTCAATATGACTCCTACTTGTAGAAGGCGCTACCTACATATTTTTTAACTGGTTTGAAGAATAATAACTTTTCGTTCGTACCTGTATAAAACTACTAGTTTTTTTTGCGTAAAAAGGGTATCTTGGTAAAAATCGCTACGAGTAATAGTTCTCCAGATATTTGGAATCGAAATTATCAATACCTGTCATCATTGACATAAATAAAACATGTTGACTAAATAGTTTTATTAGACTGAAATCATAAAAAATTCGAAATATTTTTGTGCCAAAAGTTCAACAGAAACTGTCTTATCATCATTTTTTCGCAGAAAAATTTATGATTAATTTAAAAAATTAAAATTTCCCAGATTTATTATTTCAGTCAAATAAGTATCTACTCAACGTGTTTATTTTTTGTGAATGTTTTTTGTGAACATGTTTTGACTATTTCCATTCTTGAAAACCGTTACTCGTAGCGATTTTTACCAGGAAATATTTTTTACGTAAAAAATCACGGAAATGTATATTTTTCACTCAGTAGTTTTATACAGGTACGGACGAAAATTTATGACTCTTCAAAACAGTTAAAACACATGTAGGTGGCGCCCCCTACAAATAAGAGTCATATTAATATCAAAATCAAATTCCCCATGTCAAAAAACTCCCAGACACCAATTTTCATCCAAATATTGACGTTACTTCAGAAATTATGTGGATAAAATCGAAATAAAAATGAAACTTCTACACCCTGTATCTCCGAAACTAAGCATTTTAGGACATACATTTATACGAACTTTTTTACTTATTTCTATTTGCAGTATATGCTGCCGATGTTTCCGGAATACTGTTCGGACCACCCTGTATATTGGAAAAAATATTACAATAAATTTTAATATACGAGACGGATATATGACGGTAAAACATTTTCTACTTACGTCATTACCAGCAGGAATATACTCTTGATATGGTTCATTTGGAAGAGCTGTCTGAAACAAAACGTAAATAAGAGTTAAATTAGAAAATAGATCTTAATTCCCGTTAATTGGGTAATAGACCAGGAAACGAAAACATGAATTCGGAAAAAAATAGTGTCAAAGAGATCATTTGTTGGAATTAGTAAAACAGACGACGCGTTTGCATAACGTTGGAATAGGTCCTGAAAGTGACGACGGAAAACTCTTTATTGCCCAACATTGTAACTACGTCCGAATCACCTAAAGATCACTTAAGCAAAAAAGGTTAAAAGACAACGTTTAATCGACGTCGCAGAAGCTTTACTTTGTTGTAGTACTAGTTCAACGTCGGCACAACGTTACAACAACGTCTACATTTATTTTAATACCCAAGGTACGGGGCTAACTATTTTTTGTAACTAATCCAACGTTGTGTTTAGTAAATATTTCGTCGCAAGTCGTGAAAATGCTACTTGGGAAAAAGTATACATTTAATAGATACCTAGATATACCTACTACAATAAAGCAATATATCAAATAAACATAATAAAATAAAAGATTGAGGTAATAAATATATTAGAGAGATATTCCAAATATGTTTATTTTATGTTGTTTCTTGACATTATGTTTCTTGCCACCATTATAATAATTGAAGAAATTAAATAGACATAAATATGTTTTCAAAAGAAATCCAAATAAATATTTCATATTTGTATGTTTATGATCATTTCTCAAGTTCAAGACAACATGAAGCGCATATTCCATTAATTATTATTAAAAAATAATATTAATTATATATTAATTAATTATTAATAAATTTATTTCTGCCTTCTTTGTTACAAAAATTATTTTTCTAGTCTAAATAATTACAAATCATTAAACATCAATGAGTTCGCACTGATTATTAGTTTAGCCAAGCCGGCTAAAAATAAATCATTAATATATTTTAGGATACCTTTTAACTGGAAATCCTTATAAATGTTTAAATAATAAAAAATGTTATTTATTACTCATCGGGAATAACGTCTATTTTTATATAAGTTTATAATGTAATAAAATATAATTATCAACATTTTCTAAAATAATTTTTATGGTTCAATTACGCTAAAAGTTTTTAATTATTTTAATTAGAAAAAATACCTGTACATGAATGTACAGTATGTCCCTGGATTGTTTTTAGAAAAGGAAAAACTTTTTTATCCTTGACATTTTGAGAAAAATGCATACCTCATAAAATTTTTTGCTTATTCTAAAATGTTTAACCCCTTTTATACTTTTCCAAATTTCCATACTATACTGTTCTGAGGAAAATTAAAAAGAATATGAAAATATGGTTGAATTTTTTGACACTATTATTTATATACATTTTTGCTACTATGACTGTTTTTGATACTATTAATTGATACTATTATTTACATACGAAGGTAGAGTGGAGGGAGATGCGCTTGGAGTTCGAGACGCTTCCGCTTCGGAAGCCAGATGACTTGTGTGCGGACGCTCTAAAGGTGCGTCCAGATTGCTCGTGATCCTGCTTGCGCTCTTGCTTCTGATTGTACTTGCGTTGCTTGCGCTTCCTGTTTGTCGTGTTTCTCAAGATCTTTCGGCTCGCAAGCAATGGCGTCCACATTGTTATGTGGTGCTTGCGTTCGTGCTGTTCGGCCATGGATGATACCAAAGTATTTTAATAGCGGCTGCTAGTGCGATCATTATTGCAAAACGAAGGAGACAAAGAGAAAAAAGGCGGTGTTGGATGTCTAATAATTTCAAAAGTAGATCCCAGCACAGTGAAAGTAAACATCTACGCGATTTACAAACAGACAGAATGTTTTTTAATATTTTTTATCGCATGTCCGCTACTGATTTTGAAAGACATATATTAACTTAGTTGGCCCCCGTATAGAAAGGAAAATACAACTTTTAGGAAGTGTATTCCGCTTAAAGAGAGAGCCTATTAACCGCCCAATAAACCGACACGTGTGTTCTGGCTCTTAAAATATGATAAGTACATGAAGAAAAATTCAAGCACCTTTTTGTTAAATAATTTTTAGGTGTTTCATTTTTATTTAATTATAAAAGTCGTAAAATTTATGTTATGAGTTTCTGTTAAAAATATTGGCATTATACTATGAACCCTGTATTTTAATATAATGATTGTGCATTCTATAGGTTTTTAATAGAAATACTGGAAGTTTTTTAATAATAAAATCTTGTACCTTTCCTATCTATATTATAGGGGTATGATGCTTTTTTTCAATATAGGAAAAATACAAAGGGTTTATTTACATATTTGTTCTATAGATATCTGGAAATTTCCTTCAAACAAAAACAAAATACTTATAATTTTAAGCATTGTTATGGGAGAGGTCGATAAAAATCAAATATTGTTTATTAACGAGAATTATGCAAATATTTGTGCATTCTAATAGCACTATATAAAATAAAAAATGTGTCATTTTTGCTAATGCTATTTACTTATTCTACTATAGTTTTGATTTTAATGAAATTTAAAGAATAACAATCCGAAAATTTTAATGTATTTATACAGGGTGTCCCAGAAATAAGTTCAAGTATTTTAACTGGTAGTATAGTTCAACCACAGAAACACGCCTTGGAGGCTTTTTTCGCAAAAAAAAATTGAAAATTCGAAATTTTTAGAATTTTTTTTTAGATTTTAGTTGAAAAGCACAATTTCTTCATAATACGGCAACATAGGTATTAAATTAAATTTACAAGAAAGAAAATCCAGAAAAGATCCAGTGGTTCTCAAAATTTTAGGAAAAAATAATTTTGTTTTGAAATTTTCAAAGTAAAATAACTCCGTTATTTTGGACTTATTTGAAAAACGATAAATAGAAAATATGTTTCTTTTATCGAGATCTACTACCCCTTAAAATACTTGCACTTATTTCTGGAACACCCTGTATATAGTAATTTATATGATAGAAAAAATGCTTCATGCCAATTTCTAATTTTATGTATATCTAAGCCAATTAAGCAATTTTAATATAACAATGTATCTCAAATTTATTATAACACTTTCAAATTATTACAACACTTATGGAATATTTTTTTGTACTTCATTATTATATGTTATAAGGTGTATAATTCTTAGTAACAATGATTCAAATTCTGGAAGGTGTCACAATAAACGATTTTTAATTCTAATCTAATCTTTATTGAAAAAAATATTTAGTTGTAATGTAGAAATTCTGTTTTAAAGAATTGAAGTGTGTAATAATTATTTTTGCCCCAAAAAAATTATTTTATAACTATAATATATACTGATTATTCTACCCTATATGCACCTAACTAAAACAAATCCCTGAAATATAGGTTTATTTTACTATAAAAGGTAAAAAGAGGGTAACGTGTTAATTGAAAAAAAAATTGATACATTAAAATTAAATAAAAATCGAATTACATATGAGTACCCTTTTTGTATGGCCATTGTATGATATTTTTGTAAAAATACCGAAGCTTTCAAGACCATTATTTGGTTTCATATGCGAACCCTAAAAACATAAACTTCTGCAAATTATCATATACAGGGGGAGTCAACATGTGAAAAAATTAAAATAACGTAAACTATTTTAACATTAGTATTCCACCAGAACTTAAAAAAGCTGAAATAAGCAGAGAAACTCAAGGAATGGTAAAAAAAGATGGACGAGAAAAATGAGTGAGGGAAATCGAAAAGAGAAATCAAAGTAGATAAAGTGAGTCTTTCAAAATTTTAAAAAGTATGTGGTCTCATGTTTCCATTATTTATTTTTTTTTACAATTTTATAATATTTCTTTACTCATTAAACACTTAAGTACTTTTCATTGTAGAATATATCTATTTCATTGTAACTTATCAGATTAAGGTACATCATTAAATTAATAATACAAAGATTCCGAATGATCATCATACTTAAAAAAAATACCATATATGTTTCATTGATGACTAAGCAAATAATCTAATATAAATTTTAAAGGTTACTAGAGTATGATCGAAAAAAAAAACGGCGTTAAAGAGGACTGGGAAATGACAGTCGATGATAATTTTAGCGAGGTCAATCTCTCTGCATCATTTGCTAAAAAAAATTGACATAGAACTTTAAACAAAACAAAAATTATCACTAATTATAGAAAGATTTTCCCTAATTTCTTGGATTATTAGTAGAAAAGAAAAATTCACCAGAAATTCACCAGAAATATATATTAATAAATATGCAAAGTTTCCCACTGGAAAAGGAGTACGACATGGAAACACAATATCCCCAAGGCTGTTTACAGCAACACTAGAAGAAATCTTCCGTCAACTGAACTGGACCAACAAAGGATTAAAAATAGATGGATAGTATCTTAACCATCTAAGATTCGCTGACAACATAGAACTACAACTACAAATGTGTGTGGAGAACTACAACCACAAATTAATGAACCAAATACAGCCAGCAATGAAGTGGGTCTGAAAATGAATTTAGCAGAAATTAAAGTAATGTACAATGAACTAGTGGAAAGGAAAGACCTTCTAATAAATAACATAACACTGGAAATAGTAGAAGAATATATATATTTAGGACAGGGCCGGAGCGAAGGCAAATATTGAGACTGGGCGAGTACCCTAAAAGTTATTATAATTCTCTCTTTTTTTCAATACTATCCTTTAACTACAACTAAGTATATTTATGCTACTTTAACAATAAAATTTCACTTAAAGATACTTCAAAATTCTTCTCTTCTTTCAATCTTAGTCTGCGGTTTTTGTTTGTTGTATACCGGGTGCGTCTCGAAATTTACTCACCCCTATAACTTTTTTATATTTTATATAAAAACGAGATTTGGTATGTTAGTATATGACATAAATTATTATTAGGATTGACTATTCAATTGTTTTTGGCCACTTCCTGTTTCACCGGAAATGACTAAAATTTCTGATTTTTAAATGGCACCTCGGTATATTTCTACTTTATCTTTATTCGATAGAAAATGACACTCTGAGAAGAATGACATATATCATATATCAACTTTTGACATTTTCGTTCAAAAAGCTTTATATTTTAAATTTAAATCTAGAGTGCCATGGTTCTGTTAAAAACACTAATTTTTAAACAAGGAGCCTTGGAATAATAGATTTAATCGTCTAATGTTTTTCATGTCTTGTCGTGGCCGGTCCAAAAGATGCCAAAACCATATTTTTAATAGAAAATATCAAAAGATGACATATGTCATAAAGTAGAAATATACCGAGGATGCCATCGAGGGTGCCATTTAAAAATCAAAAGTTGTAGGTAGTAATTTCCGGTGAAACAGGAAGTGACCAAAAACAATTGAATACGTCAATTAATCCTAATTTATGTCGTATACTAACATATCAAATTACGTTTTTTTTTCTGAAAAAATAAACAAGTTATAGGGGGTGAGCTACTTTTGAGACGCACCCGGTATATAGAGTTATATAATAGAATTCCAACTTCAGCAGTCTCGTTCTGGTATAAGTAATCTTTGAAAATATTAGTATTTAGTTTCAAGCAGTTGCATTATTTTTCTATTAGAATTTAAGAAAATTTTCTTTTCTTTTTCACAATCAATTATTTCGTGCAGAATCAGTTTATGATCAGATACAGTTTTGTATCTGATCATAAACTTCAAAATGAGGGTCAGCCAGTGTTTGAGATGCATTCCTTTGCCTTGCTCTAATGAAAAAATTCTACGATTCTGCTACCATTTTCCGTGTATTATTACACATTCAACTGGGAAAATCAAAATCATCAAAAGATTGATATATATTTTCCCACTACTGTTAATAAATTAATTTATCTAATGAGGCAAACTTATAAGCTTTTTTTTGGATAATAAGGATATCGAGCTTGCAAATGAATATTTACCTCATATAATTTTAAGGTACATCAGCCATTAATAACAAATAAAATGGTAGTAGAAAAAGTGCGATTTTGAGCTAAAACTCTCAATTTTGCTGGGTCTGGGAGAAAATTTATAAAAACACGAATTATAGAAAGAAAGGTTATTTACAAAAAGTTGATAGCTTTTGAATTACAAGTAAAATACCACGAACAAATCAGATTTATATTTTTTTATTTTATTTTGTTTAAGATTTCTCCACGAAAATGAATTCGCAAATCCCAGTTTCGAATAGAGCACCCAAAAAACATATAGAATGGATGAAATTAAAACTATCCCAAAACTTTCGTGCAAAGGATTTTTTGAGCATAATTTCAGTAAACTATAAGAGGATACGTCTAGGATATAGTAGTGTTTATAGTGTTTAGTCAGCTATTCTTCCCTATGTGGTGTGGTAATTGGTAATATTTTAATGTGGAAATTGATAGTACCGATTAATTATTGATCTGGTCATTCGTTACTCTTTTTTTTGATTACTGTTTTTAAATATTTTAGTTGTCGTCGTGGCGCCCATCGTATAAGGCGCTCCGGGCGGCCGCCCGGGACGCCCGGCCCTTCCGCCGGGCCTGATTTGGGACAACTAAGATACACAGCTCGGGATCTTTACTTCCAGAAATCAACAGAAAAATTAAGTTGGCGTGGAGTACTTACAGAGTCAAATCCCTAAAAAACAATGGGCGGAACACCTGGCAAGAAGAACGGACACACAGATGGACCACAAATATTACAGCATAGTACCCACGAGGAATTAGGAGGCCTAGAAGAAGACCCAACCTGCTGCGATAGGACCATGAGATTAGGAAATTAACTTGGGCCCACATAGTCAACAATAGACAACAATGGGCCCAATTACAAAGAGAGTATCTAAATATGTGAGTGAGGCTACACCATAATTCGAAATGGTTGAATAAGCTGAAAATGATGATGATGATGATGGTGACGTTGATATAAAGTAGATATATATTAGTAAAGCATTAATAAAGTATAAATGTAAAAATATAATGATGGTAACTTTTTGATTTTCCATAAAAAAATATCAGAATTCATCCCCAAAAAGATATAAATATTGGTTAGAAACGAAAATATATGGGATAAATATTAAATAATGCACTCTGTATAAATATATTAAACATTTTAAACATATCCTTCTTCTACTTACATATTTGTTAAAGCTCCAAACACTTAACAACACAATCCCAAAAAACACCTTTCTAATCAACACCGCCCAGTCCATTTTTTTTAAATTAAAAAAATCTAAAAAGTTCTAAAAAAGCACACAACTCCGAAGCACTCGCGCCAACAATATCTGATTTAATAACTTTATCAACGCGAATTAAACTGATAAGAACAGATCACAGATTAAGCAGTCCTCTAATCTCTAATCGGGAAAGGTTTGTAACATCAGGAATATCCGAAGCAGGAGCATCCCGGTGGCAGGTGTAAACGAATATACATCTATCCTATTTTACGTTCAAAAGTAAAGAAAAAGCTAAGATAGACAGCGTAAGTCAAACGGTAAACATGATGATGTACATGTATATCGCTCAAAAGATCTTATTTTTAGATTTACTAGTTCGGTTTATCCAAATAAAATAATTTTATGGCGCTTGGATTCGCCGGTTTTCAGTTAATATATGCGGCGAGGTGTGTTTCAGATCGTACTTAAACCCGCCACTTAGAGCTTGGGAGAGCTTACTTTAAACTAGAGAATAGGTACATTAAAGAAATGCTAACTTCATATTAAAAAATCAAAACAGACGCCACCTGGTGTAGCCTGGCAGTACTAGCTAAATTGAGGGAAATTGGAGGGGCGGTGCTTAAAAGAGGGGAAATTTAAAAAGAAATATTTTTATAAGTATCACTGACTTACTGTTTAAAGTTAATAAACATATTTTTTATTACTTTAATATAATTTAAAGTATTAAAAAATATGTCTATTAACTTTACACAGCAGA
Organism: Sitophilus oryzae; assembly: GCF_002938485.1. NCBI lineage: Eukaryota > Metazoa > Arthropoda > Insecta > Coleoptera > Curculionidae > Sitophilus > Sitophilus oryzae. Next base: position 1,902,609 of record NW_022146409.1, read on the forward strand.
TCAATGATATTATTAAAGACTTATTATTTTCAGAGAAAATTCATAGTAAATAAATTACACATTAGTAAACAATATCATTTATTTTTTAGAGCTGCGATTTATATTACAATAATATTGAAATATGTATATATATTTTTTTAACAATGAAAAAGAATATCCCGGAACCTGAAAAAGAAAGATGATCAATTAATGACTTAAATTACTTAAAAATACATTTTGCAAATAACTAGTGAATTGGAAAGATAAACATACTATTAAAAAGACATTTTAGTAGTATGTTATCATCTATTTACTGATAATACATAAGTATATAATAACAGGTAAATAACATGCATAGGGCACTATGATACAACTACCTAGTAGTTGTATCATAATAGCACACTAATATCACAAAAATATGTGCTAATTTAAATTCCTTTAATGATCTAATGAAACACTATCTAGCCTCAATGCATGCCATTTCAAAGGCAAAAAAAACTGTTATACCATATAAATATAAGCTGAATACAACATAAACCAAGCCAACGTGCATAAACAACCAAAAAATACATCAAAAAATATTTTTATCAGATCATACCCATGGATATATTATGTATTTTATATAGGTATCGCACATCCCATTCAAAAGTTTACTAACTCAAAATAAAGAATATAGAGAACATTGTCAATATAAATATAAATCAAGAGAAGTAAAAGAAAATTTAAGTTAAAACAATAGGTATGCTCCTTTTTGCATATTAATGGCCAAATAATATAATGTTGATTTAATAAAATTTTACTGGCATCCTTCTGAGGTATAAATCAGATTAAAAGGACATTGTTTTTGTAATAATTGTTTGTTTTGTAAACATTTTTTGAAGAAAATACAGTTTTGAACGGGCTGTGCGATATAAACAAGGATCTTACTATTATTTGAGGTTAGAAAGTATTTAAATAATATAAAACATAATCAAAATCATTTTTCATCATAAGTTATAGAGGTACTTACGTGTTTTGATATTATTATCAGGAAATAATACGTTTAGTTAAACAGGAACGCTGCCAAGCAAGTTCTATCGGCGGGTCTTTGCAAAAGTTGAAATCTAAAAATACAAAAATACGTTTACATCTTAGTTGTATTTACGAATAAAGTATTTGTGTGTAATTTCTGACTTACCAGTTAACTGAATAATCGCATTAAATACATCCAAATGGTAATTTAATATTGTAAAAAAGCAAAATTGTTTTAAATCACTTGCCAGGACAGCCGGCCAGCTTCTTTGTTGGCAAAATGGCCGCGGTATCATGATTTAAGCAATGTGAGTGACAAAGAAAGCCAATGCCTGGCAGATGTTGCTTTCTTTGTCGTTGGTCCTGGCACGTTTAAATTTGACTGTTGCCTGTTTTCCCATACAAGTGACACCCCCGTGCTTTAAACCATCACTTATATACAGGGTGCTTCGGTACGTCTTAGGAAATCGGAAAATCTCGGTGTTGGAAGTACCGAGAATTTCCGGTAAATTTGAAACATCAAAGAACCGGGGCTCGAAATTATTAATTCCAGTTCAGTAACAATAATTAAAAAACATTATTTATTTACAACCACATATACAATACTGACATTACTGACTTTTAAAAAATTTGAAAGTGTCAAATTATCTACATTTCTTCCCTTTTCCATTTCCCTCACTCGGTTTTTCTTATTTCTCGCCTCATTTAATTAAGCAAAATATTCTTGTAATATCTTTATTAAATATTTATCTAACATCAACGAAAATAAACAAGAAGATTAACAGTAATAATTGAAAATTTTAATACATTTATTTGTTGAAGGTAAAAATGCTAGACTTCTTTGGCTTAAAACCTACATTCTGGCGTTTTAAAAAAGGACGAGTTTGTGATATTTTGATATATGCCAGTCTTTTCCCTTAATTCTAGCATTGTCCGTATCATGCTGTACGTAGCCCAAAGAGTAGATGGCTTTTTCTGCCTTGCCATGTCGCTAAAATATACCATCAAGACTGTTTCCGAAGCAATATTCTTAGCAGTTGACTCAAGTGACGTCACTAGCGTAGAACCACTCCGTTTCGTTTCGTTTAAAAAAGCTTGTTTAGTTTATATTATAAACTAAACAAGCTTTTTGTAGAACATATTACATATACACACACATTACAATATATTATATATTTATAAACTAAGTTATTATCGATTGATGAACGTGTCTTGAAGGAGGACATTTCGGGGATTTCCTAGATGAGTTTATTTATTTTTGTTTTTGAGTCTTAGAAAAACGTGGCGCTAAATGGATAATAAAAATATTTTCGGAGTTGCTAAGAGTTTATAAACCTGTGTTTAATATTCTATTTTTAAAATTTACTAGCATCTGCCATTTTTTTCAGAAAAAAAGCACCTGCTATTATTCTTTAATAAAAAACGTTTGAACATTAATTTTAATTTTACAAACACGGGAGAGTTTTATTATAAATTTCCATTATCAACAATTATGTATATAATTATTTCTAATGTTTACAAATGTGTTTTTCTTTAAAAGTAAATTAATTATATTTAGTTATTGAAATCATTTTTTCTCGTTGTTCCTTTTATACGTTCAGGAAAATCTATTGCTCTCTCTGGCCTTTATTAGCACTTTATTTTTCTTGATATTAAACAGGCTGCCATAATAATTGCCATATTGCTATCAGTACACTGCACTGATAATATCATTTTTTTAATTGAATATAATTTTTCAGTAAATGTTGTTATAATGTGCAAAAGTTGATAAGAAACTAATATTTTTATAATAAAAGAAGCACTAGAGTTAGGATTCTTGCGTTTATTCTAACTATACTTTCTAAAATTTCTCTATACAGGGTGAGTCGAGTTATAGGTGGTAAATTCGACCCCAGAAACACGTATGAGTTTGTTTTTTGCCAAAAAAAAATGTTGGAAATCTTGGCTTGAAATGAGGTATGAAATGAATTTTCTTTTAAATTTTCCTGTATATTTTAGAAAACTTTTTAGAACTGCCTGTTTGCCGCAAATTTTCCAAATCTCTGATATTGCCATGGTTATGGCTTTTAACCAAAAACTTAAACGTTACGGCACTAAAAGGGATGCAAATACAGAAAAAATTCGGTGGCTCTCATTTTTTTTAAATAGTATATTGTTTTATTAGGAGTAAAAATGACACTTCTCGCGGGGAGGCTGTAAGTTTGACATTGCCACGTATACCGACACAGCCGAGGCACAAAAAGTCATGTTTACTCCGAATAAAACATGTTTTATTTTTTTCAAATACCACAAGTTTTTAAACAATTTCAAACTTACCAAATTATAGAAAAAGTTTTAAATGTCATACCTTGTATGTAATTATATATAGGGAAACTTACGGGGCTCGTTGAATTTGATACTTGTCAGTTTAATAATATATTTTCGTACTTTTATGCTTAGGCGTAAAAGTGCTTTACTTTTATGACTACTAAAATGACTTTTTAAAATTGTCAATCACGTCGCAAAAATTAATACTTTTGTGACGTTTGAAAAAAAAAATTATCATTTGTATTTTTAAATTTTAATAACTCGGTTATTTTGGACTTTTGAAAGATTGATTTTGGATTTGAAAAATAAGCTCTCTTCGATGTCACTTTTAAAAACAAAGGAAGTGAATTAGACTGCGGAAATTACCGGGCAATGTCACTATTGGCTATCAGAGGAAAAATTCTTGCAAAAATTATGTCAAATTGCCTTCACCCACATATAGAAAAAAATCATTCCAGAATCGCAAACGGGTTTTCGCACCAACCGTGGTACCGTCGATTCCATATTTTCCATCCGCCAACTACAGGAAAAAGTAAAAGAGCAGCAGTCTAAACTTTATGTCGCATTCATCGATCTAACAAAATCATCATCGGCTGGTCACATATGCAGAATGCACGAAAACCGCATACCAAAATCTCTGCTTTACGGTGAGCTTGTAGACGGTAAGAGGAGGCCAGGTGGACAACTCAAAAGGTACAAAGACATTTTCCACGAAAACTTAAAGGGAAAACTTAAAGGATTAACATGCAAAATCATTGGGAAGAAGCAGTTCACAATAGAACTCAATGAAGAAGAATTGTAAACTCAGTTAACAGCTACAACCAAAAAGTAAAGAGGCAACAAAGCAATGAGATTTTTGAATGTCCGGAGTGCGGTAGGCAAATAACATCACATATCGGGCTTTTCAGTCACAGAAAAGCTCACGAAAGAAAACGCCTTGTGTAACCATCTTTTGATGCGTGTCGAATACTCGTCAGCGAGAAATGGCAGTATGTCTGTATGTAAAGGAAAGTGATAAGCAGAGAATAAACGTCTTGGAGATGTGGGTATATCGACGGGTGCTGGGAATACCATGGACGGCTCATGGAACAAACATTTCCATTATTAAAGAACTAAAAATTGAGACATGTCTGGTTGCCAAATTAAATCAGTCAATCCTCCGATATTTTGGCCATATTGCCAGGAATGGCACCTCAATTGAGAGACTGATGGTGGAGGGGAAGGTAGAGAGAAGGCGATCACGTGGAAGGTCACCTAAGTGGTGGGTAGACCAAGTCAAAACCCTAGTAGGCCACAACCTCCCCGAAGCCTCACATATGGCGCAGTGTCGAACTACTTGGTCCGAGGAAGTGAGGGGAATCAACACATGATGTCACCATACTCTCACGTAGGGTGAAGAACTGAAGAGAGAGAGACTTTGGATAGCTGGAATGAATACTATTCAAGATGATACCTAACATTACACAAAATTACAGAAAATATAATTTGCCTGTGAATGAAAACGACAGATGTAACTATTACGGTCAGGATGGACTATAATATAAAGATTGTTAAATAATTCTTTTAACAATTTTCAGTTTATCTCACACATTGTTTTAACAAACAATTTTGGTGCTTGTCAGATATAACACCCTCCGAATTTGGCATTTATTTATATATCAGTCGAAAGCATACACTTAAATAAGAATTTTAAGCAAAAAAAAATTGCGGATGAACCACAATTTATTGAAAAATAAATAAATTAAAAGTGCATTTTTAGGTTATGGTGAAGTTGTATAAGCGTGTAATTATTGTAAAATATGACGATTATATGCATTTTTTATTAATATAAACGTCAGACTTAATCATTGAGAATCATTAATAAGTCATAAATCAAAAACAGAGTTGCTGATATCTTTTGTAATATTTGCCTGATCGATTTACTCTTTCGATTCGAACTTGCCGCCGGAGCCGTCTGTCACCATTTGTTGTTAAGGATGTAAGCTGTGTAAGCCACAGAACACACTAAAGAAGAACGCTAACTCCCATGCATTTTTTAGTTTCAAAACGGTTTCAAATTTGTAAAGAAATCTGTAATCTGTATATTGAAGTGGCGCCATCTAGCCACCCAGGAAAGTAACAAAGGTGGCGGCAAATTTAAATAGATGCAATTTATTTTTAAGCAAGACGTATTAACTTGTTCGCCAATTAGAGCCAATCAGATTTCTACAAAATAATGTGTAGTCATCTGATTGGTCCCAAGTTAGCAAACAAGTCAAATGGTAAAAAACAAGGATTTATATATAAGGTTAAACCAGGTTAAACTATTGTAAAGTGTTAAATGGTTTGCTTATATCATTCTATGTGCATAAAAACCTACAATAAATAATTTATTTTAATTTACAGAAAATTATACCATGAAACATTTTACAAACAAATAAAACAACAGATTAAAAAGTATAATATTTATTATAGTACCAGATTTAAGAACACATAACAAATATCGTTGGAATGCAAGAGAAAGTGACGTCCATTAGAAACAATGTTTTATTTACGTGTATTTTTTACATATGGACTTGAACAATTGTGTAATATCACAAATATCACAGTTTATGTACAAAAATATGGAGTTGATCAATTTTTTTTTGTAAAAATATATGGCGTTGTAAATATTACATTGTTAAAAAATAAAATTCACGAATATTTGGACTTGGTTAGGTTACCTCACCTCACTTTCTCGGATTATTAAATAAAATTGTTAGATAAATCAAAGACCTTTAACTTAAACCTTACCTTTAATAAAGATCTTAAAAATCAAACACAAAACAAAGTTCAAAAAAATTCAAAAATACAAAATCACGATTGTAAAATGAAGATTGCAAAAAAACACAACCAAACAACCAGAAAGCAGCGAAACGCACATCCCCGTTCAATTGCAAAACACAACTGAAGAGGAAGCAGTGCTGCCAGATCTAAAATGGCCAAGGCGGTAGATTCAACGTATAGAAAACGGTAGATTCGGATTGAAAACGGTAGCCATCATATTATGATAACATGACGTCATAATTTCGTGCCTGCCGAAACCTATTCCGCGACCTATTCACACTATAGCCGATTTTAAGCGAATAACAGGAATAACCTAATGGTTATGGTTCAGGTTCACAAACAAACAATGCTTTAAACGTCAGTTGTCAAACGATCAATAAACAAAGGACGTTTAAATCATTGTTTATCTCTGTGGTTTATCTGTCAACGTCAATCATAACCAATTATACGCTTTTAAAATCGACTAATCTAGCAAGATTTTTAGTATATTTTCGTAAATTTTTCTATTTAATATTTTTGCAAGAGAAATTAAAAACTGGTAATATGTTTAATTAAATTTTTATTAGACTAAAGGAAAAATAATTTTTAAAATTTATAATATATCTTAACATAAAAACTCAACACTTAAATAATCTAAAACAAAATAAAACTTAGGTACGTAATATTAATAAAGAAAAATAGTTTAATACATTATTCCGAATCGGAATATTCATCAGATTTTTTATACAAGTGATTACTGTTATGGTATGACAACAACTCATTGGATATATTTATGTCATAACATTTTGTTTCGATATATTCTTTGCTATGCATTAGTCCAACTATAGTGCTTGTTGACAACGAATTCCTCTGCTTCGTCTTAAGCAGATTAATTTGGGAAAACTTTCTTTCTGCATTTGCAGAAGAATGCGGCAAACTTAGCAAATTAAATGCAAAGGATGAAAGAAAAGGAAACATTTGTGTTTTATCGGCATATTTTTGTTCCTGGACTTTTAACCAAAAGGATATTACGGACTCATCGTTTTTAAAGTTTCGAATTAGATCTGAATTTTTAAGAAGTCTCCACTCATTGTCCAATTTTTGAAGGTCATTTGGCAAAACTAAATTAGGAAAATGTACGGCTAGAGGGACTAGGGACTCATCATTACATTTTATTATATATTCCGGATTTATTAAACACATAGATTTTAATACATCATTGTCAAAATCATATCTTTTAGATAATTGCTCTGCGGCCTCTATATAAAAATCTAGACAACGCACGCGAAGAATATGTATTTCTTCAGCCGATAAATTATTATTTAGGATATATTGAATAAGATTGGCTCCTAAATATATGTTTTCGATATTCTTATAATTCTCTGGATTTTTGACATTTATTTTTTGTAATTGGGTATTACTTTCCAGTACATTTTTTTTAATAAAATAATCCAGAAGGGTTCTGTAAGTTTCACACATGCGAATATGTAGATTGTATAATTTTGGTTCGATCGACTGCATCTCCTTATTTAAACTATTAAAAAGCGGCAAGATATGTTGTAAAAATAACAGAAAAGCCAAGGTTAAAGGGTCTTGAAGGACTTTCAAAATATTTTCTGCTGCCAACAATTTGTCATTTGTGACAGCATCAATGAAATAGAGTTTCAGGGCATTAAATTGTTCAATAATCCTACACACAACCGCCTCTAAAGAAAGCCAACGGGTTTGAGAAGGGTGGAGAATTTTGTGGATTTTTGTATGCGTAAAATTTTGAAATTCCTTTAAGGTTTCAATTCTTTTGGGACTATTTGCTATGTAATTATAAATATTTCTAATGCAGTCTTCAACTGCCCTTGGAAGTTTCATACAAGCACTTGATGAACATAACGCAAAACTGTGACAAACACATTTCATTAAAAAATATGAGGAATGTCAGTTTTTAACTTTGCCATTACTGATTCGTGTGCCCCAGCCATCACATTGGCACCGTCTGAGGCAAACCCAATTAAGTTGTTTAAAAAAGGTACATTATTTTTATTTAGAAAACTTACAATCTCCCTGTAAATATCAACAGCTTTGGAACTCTTCATTGCTATTAGAGTTAGGAATCAATCTCGTATTCTAAAATAAATAAATAATAACTTGATATATTCGAGACTAAAATATAAAATAACACTTTTTAAATATAAAACTAAATGTTTAGTAGTGCTTAAATCAGTGGATTCATCTATTATTAGTGAGAATTTGACAGATTTCAATATGTCATAAATATTTTTCGAACTTAGCTTCCCAATAATATTTTTTACTATAGATGTGGTCTTGGTCCGACTGCATTTAATATTTTTGGCCACATCTGAGTCGCAACAAACTTTTGCCAGAAGTTGAGGAATGTGTTCCGTGACAGTAAATGGCAAATTATGTTCTGCCACAAAAGCAGAAATATACAAATCTGCTCTTTTGTGGCCACATCTAAACTCGTCCGTTCTTTTCCAGTTTTTATAAGCGATGTTAAAGTTGGCTGTTTTTTACGGACTTGCATTTTTTCCGATGTGCCTCGCTGTCTTGATGTCTTACAAGTTGTAATTTTCCCGAACTGACGCTAATATTCTTTTGGCAAACTATGCAATAGCCCTCAGTATCCGTTTTCCCAGGTGCTAGCCAGTTTTTAAATTCTGATTCCCATTCGCTCTTAAATTTTTGTGCATATTTTTTTCTTTTTGGCCTTACTGGAGGTAGGAACCGATGGGTCATCAGTTAAATAAGATTCATCAGAACTAATAATATAATACATTATAGATGCTTAGAATGTCGATATTGCATATTAAATTACTTACCTCATGGTCGAAATATTAAAAAACCGCACACAAGCTACGTTACACGATACGAATCATATACGAATCAAAATCAAGGGATAAAATATATTACTATTACCCTTGATTATGTATACTATTACGAAACAACATGAACTCAGCTGGCTGGTCGTTTCTGGGAATTCCCGAAATATCTACTTCAATTGTGACTTGTGACGTCTGCATAGAGATGAGGCACCGAATCGTTATTCATAGTTTTATCGATAGTAGATTTATAATAATATTATAATATGCTTTTTAATTTATTTTTTAAAAATTCGATAATAAATTCTGGTAACTTTCTCTCCTTTTAAAATTGCGGTAGAATTAGTAGTCTGTGCGGTAGAACGGTAACTACTAGGGTGAAAACGGTAGATCTACCGTAAAAACGGTGGGTCTGGCAGCACTGAGAGGAAGGAGGAAGCCGGAAACGGAAAACTGATTTGACATACAGAACAATGACAGAACATAATTAATAGGCCTATTTAGGCAACTATAAAAACAATTTTGTACGCAATTGTTAGGCAACTAGAAAAATTAAAATAAAAATATGCCATCTAGCGCCCCAGGAAATTACTACCCCAAAAATAAATCGTTCAAGGTCGTATATCTCAGTTGACTGGCCCTGGTGTAAACGTTGTTGCCAAAGTTATTTCTTGTTTGTATGATACATAATACCGTATGATCGAAAAAAAACGGCGTCCATTTGGCTTGGAAGTGACGATCGATGACATTCCCCATATAATTTTACATATAAAATGACAGCGATGTTCATTTCATAGCCATGGGCTGACGCCGTTTTTTTTCGATCATACGGTACGTTACATGATACAAAAAAAGAGTTGAAACCGAAAGAGTTTTGATTGCGTTGGTTTCAACCTTTTCGTGAGGGTGTTAATCTTTTGTTTTGTTTTTTATTTTAGTACGAATCTGATTGCTTTCACTTGATTTTACGTGCCGGTCGCCGGACGAACAAATCCTTATACAGTAGCGCTGTTACGATAAGAACAGATTATAACTTTGTTAATCAAGACATTGAAAACACTCAGATTCGTATTAAAATAAAAAAAAACAACAGATTAACCCCCAAAGAAGTTGAAACCAACGCAATCAAAACTCTTTCGTGCAACTTTGTAGTTATAAATAGTCAAATCTCGTAGGCAAAATATCAGCTATGTGTAGGAGCAATTCCTCAAACGATCGCCTTTTCTTGATTTTAAAATAATTTATAATCTGTTCTTAACGCGAGTTTTCTTCCGACCAGCACGTGTTTTTTTAATGAACCTTTCAAGAAGAAATGAATGAATCTGTCAACGCCGACAAAATTTGGAGGAGTTTTCGCATAGAAAGTAGCCTGTTGTAGCAATAATTAGATGTTTATTTTTTCATTAAATTATGGATCATCCACACTTTTTTTTGACTTGGAATACTTATTTCGATGTATGCTTTCGAGTGATATAAAAAAAAGTATAAAATTCGGAGGGTGTTATATCTGACAAGCACCAACAATTTTACTTTCATTCCCCTCAAAAACGAAATTGATTAATGTAATCCAATATCAAATCTATTGTGGCTACTACATGTTTCCGCTTTATCAGATGATTTGGAAGCAAATAGATAAAAAAGTTTATTGCCAGAAGTAGACGTCAGTATCCCGTATCATAAATAAATAAAATAAAAATCTCGCAGCCAGTTAATTCAATAAGATAATCCGAGTATTGTTTATATCTTATATGATTATTAATAAATTATTTCTAATCCCAACAATGCGATATCGAAATAATCCTATCGCACACTTGGAAGTTAGACGATAAACACGATAAGATTAAATATGACAATAGCCAACTATTTGTTGTGGTACTATAAATCATTTTGAGAAATTTGAAACTAAATATTTCAAATATTTGCTTGTGAAATTGTTTTCTAACAGGATGATCCCAGGAGTTTTGAATTTAACATACATAAAGCCCATTATTTATTATATATTGTCTTTGTTAATTATTATTACAAATTCGTTTTAAGGAAAGGATGTAAAATTCATGTGTGATATGCATTTTTTGAAAACATAGATAATACGCCTTATATCAACGAAGTTATAACGAAAATATTTTTTAGTAAAAGTAGCAAGTAATTTAAAAATAATAAATTTTGTGAATATACACACATGGCCAAAATATTATTTTGGACCTAAGATGATTTTTTTTATATTTTTGGACATATTGGCTTACTACACGACTAACTAATATAAAATTAAAAATCTAAGTACAACTAGGCTGTTATAATTTTATTTCATAATGATTGAAAATCAACAAAAACAAATTTCATTTTAAACAGAAAATATTGAAAACAATTTTAATTATTTCTCACAACTAATAGGCTGTATTGCCTCCTCGAACCTCAATGCAAGCTGTGAGACGACGTGGCATGCTCTCAATCAAGTCGTCCAGAAGATATTGAGGCATGGCTTGCCATGTTTCGCGCGCAGCAATTTTCAATTCATTTAAGGTACGGGGGGGATCAGTCCTTTTGGCAGTATGGCGTTTTAGCATGTCCCAAGCATGCTCGATCACATTCATATCTGGAGACATCGATGGCCACCACAGTTTTCCTTATACCCTCTTACTCGCAAAATTCGCGAACCGCTAAAGTGTGATGGGAGGAGCATTATCGTCCATGTAAACAAATTCATCTCCCACTGCCCCTCGAAATGGACGTAAATGGCTCTAAAACGTCTCTAAGATATGAGGCACGTGTCATTGTGCCATCAATAAAAACAAGAGGAGTTCGAGCTCCGTGCATTATACCTGCCCATACCATAATGCTTCCCCCTTGAAACGGGACACGGGGTTGAGCTGCATTCAAGCTTGCTCGTCTTCCAGATGCTCTCCAGACCAAAGTTCGTCGCGAGTCTGACACTAGGCCTATTCTTGTTTCATCACTAAACATGACGAAATTCCAATTAGGTCCATTTGCTCTCATCTCCTCAGCCCATTGTAATCGCGTAATTTTGTGCTGTAAATTAAGATTCGGAACATGTAGATGCCTCCTTAAATGTAGTCTCTGTCATGGAGTCTTCTTGCTATGGTCTTCCTTCAAGGCGAACTAATTTATTTTTAATAGCAGTACTAGAAAGCAGGGGATTGCGTCGTGCAATTATGGATATTTGACGGTCTTGCACAGCAGTAGCAACTCTCTTTCTACCTCTTCCAGGCCGGTCTGTAACCTCGTTTGTCTCCCTTGTTGATTTTTTTTAATATTTGCGAAACATCGCTTTGGTTAACTCCTACAATTTCAACTATTGCAAGTTGCCGGTAGCCCTGTTGAGACAGTGTTAATATTCTGACTCTATTAAACTGTGAAATAATGTTTCTAGGCATTTTAAGGCCAAAACAATAGTCAAATTTCTTCTGAAACCCAAGAAACCACACGTCGAAATGTGCAAGAATTTGTAATAATATTGGGTTTGAACGACAAACATTGTTTACCATATCCATTTTAATAAAAAAATGTTTATTACTGATTATCAAAGCTATGTATAAAAAAAGATTCTTTAAATTCCTTTCCGTATATTTTTAAACGATACATAGCTACAATACTTTTGGCCATTATATTTAGTAAAAAATATTCAATTGAATTTTGAATTAATAGTAATGAAAATATTATCATATAAATTTAACACTTTTTACTAATCATAAAATAAATAAAAAATTGTGTGTGCATATTTACTTCTTCTTACTTCCGTCTGTCTGTGTGTCCATCTGCCCGTCTGTCCCCCTGTGCATCTGTATGTCTGAAGACTCTATTCGGGTACCTTTATCCACGTGCCGAGTTTGGTTGCAATCAACCCATAAGTAAGAAAAATCCTGATGATTGCGTCCATTTAGAGGCATTAGTTCGAACCGTCGAGGTCGTCATCCTGCAGCCCTTCCCCAATTATGCAGAAATTGACCCACATTTTTCTTCAATATCAAATCCATAGCCCCACCCTTATGAGGATGTGAACAAAACGTCGTATCCACCTTTGCAGGGTGGGACCGTCGCTCATATAGCCTACCCACCAAATTTGGTCGCGATCGGACCACATTAACTTTTGAAGTTTCTTATATCAAAACTAACTATTACAGTGACACGTGTCGTACACGGTTAAGTTGGCCTTGGTCCAATCTATCGACATACCAAATTTTATTTAAATCGGACAATTTTTTGATTTGATTCATTGATGATGGGGTTTCATAGTGCACGAAACGTCGTCAGAATATCATCAAAAGATAGAGCTCTTTGAGCCCCATTTACATTCTGAGTTTGAGCTCTGTAGCTCACATATGGCTCGAGTTACGACGCTCCAAAGAGCCATCTCAACTTCCTCATTGACCACTTTTTTTCACGCTAGCTCGTATGTCAAGGCCGCGTCGTGTCTCGGCCTCGAATATATTAATCCCATCGCGCCTAAATAAGTTTTACTTCAAAAATGTCTATGCGTCTGTGGCGGATTCATTCCTTCAAAAAATCTAATGGGTATTTCGCCACTTGTACTGTAAGAAAATCTATAAAATAAAATAGTTATTTTTGTAATCACTGCTACGTTAAGCCAACGAAGACCAGCTTGTCAGTAGTGATTTACTAATAAACAAATTTGCCTAATCTCTTGCCGTCGTCGGAAGTAAAATAACACAAAGAACAAAGAAAAAATCTATTTAAAATATCTAAATACAACTATTCAAGAGCAACGGGGAAATCTTCAAAGATTTGACACAATTAACCAATAACTTTATAACTGGATAATTGAACGTCTTTGTGAATAACTTTTCAACAATAAGCACAATACAGGGTGCTACACATTCGAGGTACGAGCTAAATGTATCTCGATAACCGTAATAGATACGAACATGGCTAAATTGGGGCAAAGTTGCGCTTTGGGATGTTCACCAGGATGTCATTAAAAAAGTTTTAAAAATGTCAAGGATTGCTGAGTTTTTTGGTAAAAACGGATTTTTTTTGGAAATCAATTTTATTTTTTCCTCTCGTTACTTTTTAGAAAATCAAAAAACTAGTTGCACATTCTCATAGCCATTTTATTAGGGCTATCTGATAGTATTTTTAGATTTTCAAATTAGCTTATAATTTTTGAGATACAGAGGCAAACTAACTTTTTTTAAATACGGACCTGCATTTTTTTTCAGATTTTGAGAGAACTCGGTCTCACTCGAACTTGAACTACGGTGAGTACAATGATATGCCACACTTAATTTTTTTTTGTTCAGGCATTTGAACACAATTATTTAAACTAATTTCAAGTCCGGCTCTGTTTTTTTTATATTCAATCTATTCATCGTTACAATATTGAGATAAGCTTTCAAACCTAACAATGACGTGGGGTAAAACATTGAATACGGAAAATCAAATGCAATAAAATAATTAATATAAATATAATATAATAGTAGAGTAGTACAATGTCCAGCGAGGTTCCTGGACCTATCGCTACATTATTTGATGTCATTTGTAAAAGTAAAATCAATTCATCTCAACATTTACAACAAAGAATACAAAATGCATTCGGAAGTATAAGAAGAAAGTTCAAAGAGCTATAAATAAAATTGAGCGAAAAATAAATTTGCGCAATAGGGAGGGTGGTAACCCTTTCGAAAATGCAGAACATTAGAAACTAGTTTGTAGAAGTTGATTTATTTATAATAAATACGATTAATAATATGCATGTTATTAAATCGCACACTGAAATTTCAAATTCACAATAAAAGAGTTAAAAATAATAACTTCTTCTGACATGGATATTATTTATTTGAATCTTCCAATTGGCTCGATTTTCCTTATTCAATGTTAATTAGCGCTCATCAATATTCTTGCGATGAATATAATCAGATTAAATAATTTAAGAAACCAGAGTCGGACTTGACATTATTTTAAATAATAATTAAATAGTTTTGCTGCTGTTAAGGTCTCCAAAACAAAAAAAAAAGTATAAAATGTGGCATATCATTGTATTCAGACCGATTTATTTCAAAGCATGAAATAAAAAATGCAGGTCCGTATTGAAAAAAATTAAGTTGGTCTCTGTATCTCACAAATTATCAGCTAATTTGAAAATCTAAAAATTCTATCAGATAGCCCTAATAAAGAATGTGCAATTAGTTTTTTGATTTTCTAAAAACTAACGACAGGAAATAATAAAATTGATTTTCAACAAAATCAGTTTTTTCCAAAAAACTCAGCAAATCTTTAAAATTTTTAAAACTTATTTGATGGCATCTTGATGAACATTTCCAATACGGTAACTTTGCCTCAATTTAACCATGTTCGTATCTATTGCGGTTACCGAGATACCAATGCTCGTACCTCGAATTTGTAGCACCCTGTATACAATGATTTAATTTCAAATTTGTCATATTTTCCAGTGTAAATCAAAATAGAAAATAATTTATCACGTAAGGTGCTTTTCTCCATACAAATGAAAAATATAAAATTGTTATTTATATCGTAATTTATTTACTTTAAGATTTAGGTATACAAGGATTTAAAAAGATCTGCTAATAAAATTAAGTAAATAGGCTTCTCTCAAAATGAGCCAATAATTATTTTGCATAAATATTTTTAATCTGAAATATTTAATTCGATTAATAACATATTGAGAAATACCCAGAATTTTCAACTGAAATAAATACTTTTTATTTCCATCAAGTAGATATTCAAAATAAAAAAATCTTCATCAAAATACAGCCTTCACAGTTAATTTAGGATACTTAAATTCTTTTAAGAAATAACTATTTTCGACTGCTACACAAAATGATTGACATTTGTGGAATTTGCACTAATAAACAATACTGAAATAATTTTATAATGCTATTCAACTTAAGTGTTCGCTTGTAAGAGAGTATTAGATAAACTTCCTTATTATAAAGGTTCTTTAAAAATAGCAAATGCGTAAGAGTTCAATAAAAAATACTCATATGAGTACTTTCGAACGAGATAGATGTCTATCTGGTCAATTTTTTCGTTTTTGGTTCACTTGGGGAAGTGAATTATGAATTGTTTCGTCTTTATTTTGTTATGATTACATGCGCTTTATCAATATGTCTGTCCATTACGGTCACAGATGTGCCTGTCATTTTAATTTACAAGTAAATGTTATTTTCTGTCATTTTCTGAATGTAATTTGTCGAAATCTTCCCTCACTCGTTGGAAAGACTTTAGCTCATGCTAATTTTATATGCAACGGGTAAATTCGATTAGAAATATTGGTATATAACGTTCAATATTTAAATTTATTAATAAAATTAAAGCATCAAAACGAAAGTGTGTAGTAACTAAAGAAATACTTAAAGATTGCTTTTCTATTAACAAAGAATAATAAGATTCTCATGTTATTTGTAACGTATAGGCAGTACAAATCATGGTGCTACTGACAACGGCAAAAGGGTATACCGGTTGAGTCTCAAAAATGGCTCACCCCTATACCTTTTTATTTTTTAGTTAAAAACCGAGATTTGGTATGTTAGTAGATGACATAAATTAGGATTGATTGACGTATTCAATTGTTTTCGGTCACTTCCGGGTTCACCGGAAATGACTAAAACTTTTGATTTTTAAATTATACCCCCGGTATTTTTTTACTTTATTCGATAGAAAATGTCACTCTGACTAAAATGATATATCATATGTCAACTTTTGATATTTTTGCATATGGTTTATTTGAAATTATAACTATGTGGTTCGTAACGAAAATTTGACTCGAAATACCAAGTGTGTGGTATCAAATTATTCATAAAAAAATGCTTTTTCCAAATATGCTAATGAGTCACCCTCGTTCCATTTGAAAAAATTGAGACATGATTAAAAATACGATTTGAGCATTTTCTAACCGGCCAGGAGAAGACATTAAAAACATTAGAGGATCAAATCTATTTTTCTAAGGCTCCTTGATTAATAATTAGCGTTTTTAACATAGCCATGGCACTCTAGATTGAATTTTAAAATACAATTTTTTATTAATCGAGAATGTCAAAAGTTGACATATGATATGTCATTCTATTTAGAATGTCATTTTCTATCGAATAAAGTAAAAGAATACCGAGGGTGCCATTTAAAAATCAAAAGTTGTAGTCATTTCCGGCGAAACAGGAAGTGACCAAAAACAATTGAATACACCAATCAATCTTAATTTATGTCATATACTAACATACGAAATCTCGTTTTTTTATCTGAAGAAATAAAAAAGTTATAGAGGTGACCTACTTTTGAGACGCACCCGGTAAGATACTTAACACTTTTTCAAAAATTTTTAAACTTATTTGATGGCATCTTGATGAACATTCCAATAAGGCAACTTTGCCTCGATTTAACCATGTTCGTATCTATTAGGGTTACCGAGATACCAATGCTCGTACCTCGAATTTGTAGCACCCTGTAGGTATACAATGATTTAATTTCAAATTTGTCATATTATACAGTGTAAATCAAAATAGAAAATAATATATCACGTAAGGTGTTTTTCTCCATACAAATGAAAAATATGAAATTGTTATTTATATCGTAATTTATTTACTTTAAGATTTAGGTATACCAGGATTTAAAAAGATCTGTTAATAAAATTAAGTATATAGGCTTCTCTCAAAATGAGCCAATAATTATTTTGCATAAATATTTTTAATCTGAAATATTTAATTCGATTAATAACATATTGAGAAATACCCAGAATTTTCAACTGAGATAAATACTTTTTATTTCCATCAAGTAGATATTCAAAATAAAAAAATCTTCATCAAAATACAGCCTTCACAGTTAATTTAGGATACTTAAATTCTTTTAAGAAATAACTATTTTCGACTGCTAGACAAAATGATTGACATTTGTGGAATTTGCACTAATAAACAATACTAAAATAATTTTATAATGTATTCAACTTAAGTGTTCGCTTGTAAAGAGAGTATTAGACTTCGCTTATTATAAAGGTTTCTTTAAAATAGCAAAATGCGTAGAGCTCAATAAAAGTACTCATATGAGTACTTTCGAACGAGATAGATGTCTATCTGGTCAATTTTTTCGTTTTTGGTTCACTTGGGGAAGTGAATTATGAATTATTTCGTCTTTATTTTGTTATGATTACATGCGCTTTATCAATATGTCTGTCCATTACGGTCACAGATGTGCCTGTCATTTTAATTTACAAGTAAATGTTATTTTCTGTCATTTTCTGAATGTCATTTGTCGAAATCTTCCCTCACTCGTTGGAAAGACTTTAGCTCATGCTAATTTTATATGCAACGGATAAATTCGATTTGAAATATTGGTATATAACGTTCAATATTTAAATTTATTAATAAAATTAAAGCATCAAAACGAAAGTGTGTAGTAACTAAAGAAATACTTAAAGATTGCTTTTCTATTAACAAAGAATAATAAAATTCTCATGTTATTTGTAACGTATAGGCAGTACAAATCATGGTGCTACTGACAACGGCAAAAGGGTATACCGGTTGAGTCTCAAAAATGGCTCACCCCTATACCTTTTCTATTTTTTTAGTTAAAAAACCGAGATTTGGTATGTTAGTAGATGACATAAATTAGGATTGATTGACGTATTCAATTGTTTTCGGTCACTTCCGGGTTCACCGGAAATGACTACAACTTTTGATTTTTAAATTATACCCCGGTATTTTTTTACTTTATTCGATAGAAAATGTCACTCTGACTAAAATGATATATCATATGTCAACTTTTGACATTTTTGCATATGGTTTATTTGAAATTATAATTTGCGGTTCGTAACGAAAATTTGACTCGAAATACCAAGTGTGTGGTATCAAATTATTCATAAAAAAATGCTTTTTCCAAATATGCTAATGAGTCACCCTCGTTCCATTTGAAAAAATTGAAATATGATTAAAAATACGATTTGAGCATTTTCTAACCGGCCAGGAGAAGACATTAAAAACATTAGAGGATCAAATCAATTTTTCTAAGGCTCCTTGATTAATAATTAGCGTTTTTAACATAGCCATGGCACTCTAAATTGAATTTTAAAATACAATTTTTTATTAATCGAGAATGTCAAAAGTTGACATATGATATGTCATTCTATTTAGAATGTCATTTTCTATCGAATAAAGTAAAAAAATACCGAGGGTGCCATTTAAAAATCAAAAGTTGTAGTCTCATTTCCGGCGAAACAGGAAGTGACCAAAAACAATTGAATACACCAATCAATCTTAATTTATGTCATATACTAACATACGAAATCTCGTTTTTTATCTGAAGAAATAAAAAAGTTATAGAGGTGACCCACTTTTGAGACGCACCCGGTAAACTACTTAACACTTTTTCAAATGCTTTTGATTTCCCTTTTAAAATAAAGTCTGTTCATCTGCCTAAAGAGCCAGAACGGAAGAAGATTAGAAGAATATTGTCGACATCCAAACAATAACAGAAAATACAATTTGTCTGTGAATTAAAATGACAGACAACAATTCAGGAAAAAAGAAAATGGTAAACCTATATTATTAAAAGCGTAGGAAAATGTCGTGTTTTTATATTTTTATCACGTATTTACGTTGGTCTTACTGTTAGCATTATTTTGCGTTTATAAGAATAAAATCCTATTTAATATGTATTTATTTATGTCACATAATCAAACAGAAAAATTACTGATATTTTTGTTGTTTATGTATTAATTTCCTTGAAGAACTATTAAATTCTAGTTACTTGTGTATATTTATCTAGGTTTCTCAAAAGTGGCTCACCTCTATGATTTTTATATTTTTTTCAGAAAAATAAACAAGATTTGGTACGTTAGTATATGACATAAATCAGGATTGACTGACGTATTCAATTGTTTTCGGCTTTTTTTTTTACTTTAATTCGATAGAAAATGAAACTGAGTAGAATGACATGTCATATGCCAACTTTTGATATCTTCGCTTAAAAAAAAATTGTATTTTAAATTTCAATCTCCTGGGCCTGTGTTAAAAACACTAATTTTTATTGATTTAATAATTTGATCTTTAATGTTTTAGTGTCTTGTCCTAAGACCTAATTTGTTTCACATGGAACGAGGGTGGCTTATTAGTATATTTGGAGAAAGCATTTTTTATGAATAATTCGGTACCACACACTTGAGTCAAATTGTCGTTACTTTTATAGTCATGGCACTCTAAATGGAGATATAAAATGCTATTTTTTTAATGAAAATGTCAAAAGTTGATATATGAGACGTCATTCTAGTCAGAATGTAATTTTCTATCAAATGAAGTAGAAAATATCGAGGGTTCTATTTCAAAAATCAAAAGTAAATTTATGTAATATATTAACCGAGATATTAACCTACCAAATCTCGGTTTTTAAATGAAAAAATAAAAAAGTTATATGAGCCACTTTTTAGAAACACCCGGTATTTCAAGTTCTCTGAAACCAATGTGATTGATTTAAATACACTTCGTCGCATAAAACCAATTATAAAATTAAGAAGAAATAATAAAAAATATAAATACACAAAAGTCCAAACCGCCTAAATTAAAACTTCACGTACTAAATTGAAAATTTTTAAGAAGTATAACAAAACAGACTAACAAAGAATTTAAATGAAGATGATTCCTACTCTAATGCACAAATATATACTACTAGCACACTACTAGCGTGTACCAGCGACTTCGTTCGCGTCGAATTAATCATTTGTAATGGTGATGATAAAGCAAAGCAAGAATTTCCATTAACATACAAACTGGATAAAATTTTCTCACATTTATGTCAGAATGAGAAAAAACAATATGGCGATATTATTATATAACTTGGTAATATTTGAGGGGTAATTTCATCTCGTTGGAATTTGACTTTCGAAAAATCCGTTTGCCTAAAATAAGCTTTTTACGTCAAGCAGTTTAAAAAAGCTTAAGTTTTAAAATAAGCTTTTTGGAACACCCTGTATGATTTTTTTAAAAATTTCAAAATATGTAAAAAAACCAAATGAAATATGCTTGTCCAAGCGTTTTCCCGAAAGACTAACCGTTTTTTAAATAACAAATATTGTAATATCTGAGGGGCGTTTTCACCCTCTTGGAATTTGAGATTCGAGAAACCCCTCCTTATCGAACCTCTACACCCCACAGTCAATCTGTTTGCCAAAAATCAGCTTTAAACGTTAAACAGTTTAAGCAGAATCGTGATTACTCAATGGTCATATTTTATGAAACACCCTGTATAAATTTAAAAAAAATCTTAAAATTTGTAAAACAACAAAATAAAATATACGTGTTTAAGAGTTTTTCCGAAAAACTCACCGGTTTTTAAATAAAAAATATTTTAATATTTGAGGTATATTGATAGTTTCACCCCCTTAGAATTCGAGTTTTGAAAAATCCCTTCTTATCGAACCTCTACACCCTAAAGTCAATCTGTTTTCCAAAAATCAGCTTTTTACGTCAAGCGTTTTAAGCAGGATCGTGATTAATCAATGACCAGATTTTTCGAAACACCCTGTATACATTTTTAAAAAATCTTAAAATATGTAAAAAAACAAAATAAAATATACGTGTTTAAGCGTTTTTTCGGTAACTTGACCGTTTTTTAAATAAAAATATTGTAATATTTGAGGGGTGGTTTCACCCTCTTCCAACTGGAATTTCGAAAAATCCCTTCTTATCGAACCTCTACACCCTAGAATCAACCTGTATGCCAAAATTGAGCTTCTTACGTTGAGTGGTTTGAGCAGGATCGTGATTAATCAGTATGTGAGTCACTTAAGAATAGGATAAGAAATTTTAGTTTTAAGTACGCCTATGACCGAAAGCGAACGTCTACCTCCCGCTTCTAATCAGCGGCCATATTTGGATGGAATCAGGGATGAGTAAATATAAAGGACCCTAAAATTAATAAATTTTGCTCGTCTGCTCTGTTCAAACACGTAAGAAATATTTATTGATGGATCAGTATGGCAGAGAACTAATAAAAAGGCCGTTATTATGAATAACAAAATGGTATTTGAACATCATATTATAATCAAATTGAATTGACAATAGATTAATTTATCAGCTATCCGCAGAAAATTGACAATAATAATAGAAACATGACACATGGCAATTAATATAATTCCAAATTCAAAATCGATAAGAGTTCTCATTCATAATAGTAATATAGGTATATTTCAAAGAACTTTACTTAAAATTAACTTTTTTAATTTTGTACTAGTTTATGGCACTTGGTGGTATAACTTAACAAAATAATATCAATCATTAAATAAAGCATAAACGAACCAATAAATAAACAAAAAGGTTAATTTATTTAATAAAACGTACAACGTACAGCTTTGGATGCCGATTGTCGTGTGTATGAAGAATACAGTCAACGTGTGTTCAGTACAATACGATATACTGAAAGAGAAAAGACTATAAAATACGGGAGAAAAATGAGAAGTTTATTACCTATCCACTTAATCCGGATCGGTCGACAATAGAATTTGTGATATTTACAACATTATGTAATTAATTGATTATCGGTCCTATTATGTAACTGAGGATGTACGTAACTACGTAATAGGGCATATTTTTTGGTTAGTTTATTTAATGAAGCGTACACACGGCATTGGTTGCTGATTCTCGTGTGTCAACGTGTTCAGTACAATACGATATACTGAGAGAGATGCTGATGCTCTATTACGTAGACACGTACATCCCTAGTTGCATAATAAGACAGATAATCTATTAATTACAAAACGTATTAAAAGCGCAAATTCTGTTGTCGAACGCTGTAATCAGTATAAGATTATGTATTAAATAATTATGGAGGTGCATATGAAACATTAAACAATTCATCATTGTGTTAAGTTATACCACGTAATTTAAAAAAAAAGATCAATCATTTAATATCTCACTTCACACTGTCTCACTCCATTATTATTTAATACTGATTAGAATGGTCGACAATAGAATTTGCACTATTTACTACGTAATACAGCATATTTTTTGGTTAGTTTATTTAATGATATAACCGATAATGTACACACGGCTTTGGGTGCCGATTGTCGTGCACAGAGTCTATAGACTCTGTTATTGTATAAATGAACAAAGAGAAAAGAGCAAGAATTTTCCCAAGCGCATGAAGTTGAGCTCCGGGTTAAGTGGATAGGTAATAATTTTCTCTCCCCGACTTACAAGATTGCCATAGCGATTCACTTCTAGACATGTAGGTAAATGATGACTAAAATAAACGACCCAAGATTTTCTCTTGCCGACCAGTATATTATCGTATTCTTAAAGAAATTAGAATAAAATTAACTATGTAAAAAATTTCATGTATACTACTAAAATGAAGATAACATATCTAAGCTGAATGTAATCTATTACAGTTGTAGTAAAATGAGTAACTAATTGTCGAAAATCCAGATCCAACCCTAGATGCGACATTTTTTTGAAACGTCTACTTATGCGGTTTGAAATTTTGATGCAAAATCTGGCAATACCGCTCAGAAGAAATGTATCCACCCGTACCCACCCAACTTTTTTCTCTTTTTAATACATTTGATTTGCCATTAAGCTGCCTACATCACTGTCTTAAACGTTAAAATCCTATACACAGAGTTGACCTGTCCCGATGTGTATAGTATTTGAAAATGTAGAATAAATACTCAGTCTAATCTTTAATTTGAACCAGGTCTCTTTGAGAAGAATGGACGCCTTCTTTAAATTTCATATAGTATTTGGCTTCTTGCTGTTTTTTTTTAATTAATGTAAGGAACCAAAATATATAAAAAAAACATAATATAATATATTTTATTACACATATAAAAGATACATAATATTATTCTAGTAATATCTGCGAGGTTTATATCATATTCTGATAGGTCAAAACTTGAATATCATCATGAAAATTATTAACATTCGTAATTCTATCTCTCTTAATATAGTCAGAACAAGATTTGCAACATAAGCTTCTAAATCCTCTCAGCTCACAGTATCTTTGAAGGAGTTCAAAAGCGCAGTATTTCGATGTGTCCTCTTTACACCTCTTCAATCTTCTGCCTTTGCATAGTTTGTTGTTGTGACGAGTGTAGTCTCCTAGGCAGATCTGTCGTTGAGGTGGTGGTGGTTCTCCACAGGTACCATTTTCGTCTGCTGGACAATGTGCCGTTCTGGAAGTAATTCCTGTTCCGCAGGATTCTGAACACTAAAAATAAAAAAAAATATGTTATAAATGACTTCTAGTTATAAAATGCTTGCCAAAAACTTCTTACAAATTAGAGTGATTTTTATTGCTGGACTTTTGAAAAAGGTTGTTATTATAGGAAATCAATGCCAAAAGGGCATAACAGAGTAGTGTATAATGTTGATTTTCGTTACTTTTGACTACTCGTTACTAATCGTTACTCCACTATTATAATCATTTCAAATGTTCGTTACTGTGATTACTTTGTACTCTTTGTACTGATCTGTAGTGTCCAACCGAATGTCAGTTTTTGGCCGAAGCCGATGATTCGACTTTTGCCATAACCTTCGGCAAAAGCCGAAGCCGCAGTCGAAGCCGAAGTCAAAGTCGGAGCCGAAGGTTTAATTAGACTTAATACTACTTAATATCAATGTTGAGTATGCTTACAATAAATAAATTACATTTACAAAAACGATAACTCCGTTTTAATTTTTATTCAAAATATGTGTTTATTAAAATGCAACATAAAGGTAACATAACACCAAACACACAAACAAAACCTGATTTTCTAAAGTAAATTAAATATCATTAAACAAATCATAAACAAAAAAAGTATAAACAAAATAATAATGGCTAATATTCAAAATCAAACAACCTAATGTTATGCCGGGTCCAAACCAAGCAGACAAAACAACGACAAGACATAAACATTCATGTTTTACGACAAAATTGCGACAAATCCAATACATTTCTGCGACATTTTTGACTCATTTTTGTTTTGTTTCAAAATTCGGAGACTTTTCAATGTCCCGTCTCGAGTCAGTAAAGATCAAAGTGTCTATATTTTGTTCATATATTTTACGACAAGTTGTCGGCGCAGTGTGGATGGCGTGTGCTGCCAACAGTAGGAGACCAGTGAAATCACACATGGTTAATAAAACTCATTCGCAACAAGTAAACTTTTGACTTTGTCCTTGAGGACTTTTGTCCTTGCGGTATGGACAATTTGTCTCAAGTTTGTCTTTTCAGAATTCTCCATTTTTTGTCTCAAAATCGTGTTTACTTTTTGTCGCCTTGGTCTGGACCGGGCATTATACGTTGAAAACAAAAGTTTATCAACATTTTCGCCATGTAAATTAGCTCTTCTTTCGTCATAAATTTGACCATCAAAACTGAACAAATTCTTCACTAGAAACACTAGTGGGAGGAGCTGATAAATATTTGGTTGCAATTAGTCTTAAGTGTATATACGGACTGGAATATGGACCAATACTCAAAAATGTCAGCGGTTCTAAGCAGCAAAGGTTCCTTCAAATAGCAAGTCAAATGTTCTTCAAAAGGCACGTGGGAATAGTCAGAATCTTCAGATGCAGTGACATTCAAAGGCATTTTGTCGTGGGTATCTCATAAATGGTCGTTTGAGGAGTGGTTTGAGGTATTTCCAGGAGAGGGGTCTGATCTTGAACAAGAGGGTCCAGGTTCCTCAACATCCACATTCATATATGATCTGTTCGATTTGTTGGTGCACAGTTTTCACGTAGAAATGTCAAAATGTCGGGCTTTGCATTTTTTTTCAATTTCAGTTTCGTCGCTAGTCAAATATTTTGTTTTAAACCTTGGATCGATTAGAGTGGCAATTAACAACGATGAAGTATTTCAACATAAGCAAATCTCTTGTTAACAAACTCACACAAGCGGCTTATCAAAAGTTTTATATCTTCAGTGTCTTCATCCTTCTGAGCAAGTTTTGCATTTAGCATAGCAATCAATGGTATGATTAAGGATACTGAAGAAGAATCGGCCAAAAAGTTCAGTTTCGGTGGCTCCAACGGTCTAAGACACTAGAAAAAAATTCTTAGAACTTACGACCGATAAAAATTAAAGATTTTCTTTGATTTATGTAAGAACAATCTACGGATTGTAACGAGGTTGTCGAGGTTTCGAGGATTAGGACACTGTGTCCTCAACGAATACCTCATTAGATTGAAGCTGAGAAGCAACGGTGAATGCAGATTCTGTGGCGAAAAAAGGGAAACACCAGAACACCTCATCACTAAGTACATCGTGACGACAACCGTTCGTGCCATTAACTTTGGTAAGGCTAATGTCGGAGATTTGGCCTCTGTAGAGCCTCTCAGATTCTAGCTTTTGTCAAAGCCCTGGGTTCTTCAAGAATCTCAAGAAAGGGGAACTACCCCCTAACCTAACACACTAGATCTATAATATTGCGTTGATTAATCCCCCTCGTAAACATTCCACATTCTACGTCCAATAATAATGGCTAGCTTAATAGCATGCTATACAGGGTAAATTGTAAATATTAATTGAGTCAAAAACTTTACATTTTCTTCGAAAATTGCTTTTTAGATAATTTAGCATTGTATTCATTTTGACATTCTTCTTTATAAAAATATTTTTAAAAATCTGGATTAAAAAATATAGAATTATATAGATATTTCTGTATGTGTGTAATTTATAAAATTTCTAACAGATTTCTATTACCTTCAAGCATATACAGGGTCCGGCAATAGTGCGTCAGGCATCTGTAGCTCATAGAATAAATAACTTGAGAATTTTGTTTAAGTGCAAACCTAAAGTATGTACCAGGATGTATTTCAGGAAAATATTTTAACTTCTATAGGGTGGCTCAAAAAAGTGTCAGTGGACCTGGATGATTTTTTTTTTAATGGAACACCCTGTATATAATTGCATTTTTGGCTTCCTTTCAGATCACTTTACATAACCCTAAGATATGAATAAATATATTTCGATAGTTTCAGAGATATTAAAAAATAAATAAAAAATATGTATATTTATTTATATATTTTTCAGCCCTTCTTAAAAAAATTATTAAAAATACAAGAACTGTTCTGAAATCAAAACCATATTAGGTATTTACTTTAGATAGTCTGTTCTTAGTTTGTTATAAATATGGTAATGGTATATCATACAGGATGTTCAATATTCTACGCCAAACTTTCTAAAATATAAAATAATTTTTCTTTGTTATTTTAAATGGAACACCCTGTATATTATATTTTTATTAGATGGAGAGTTAAAAAATAAACATTTTTTGTATTTAGAGTACTTCAAAATTTTGAACGGTTTCGCAGACAGGCGCAGTATTATTTCATATGGCGCTTTCAATGGTAAAATACGAGAAAAAAATCATTGGGTGGCTTTGATAAAAATTTACTGTGGAAAATTCCATATGAAATATAAAACCGCAAATATCTGCGAAACCGTTAAAAATTTTGAAATACTCTAAATACAAAAAATGTTTAAATAATGGTAAAATACGAGAAAAAAATCATTGGGTGGCTTTGATAAAAATTTACTGTGGAAAATTCCATATGAAATATAAAACCGTAAATATCTGCAAAACCGTTAAAAATTTTGAAATACTCTAAATACAAAAAATGTTTAGATAATGGTAAAATACGAGAAAAAAATCATTGGGTGGGTTTGATAAAAATTTACTGTGGAAAATTCCATATGAAATATAAAACCGCAAATATCTGCGAAACCGTTAAAAATTTTGAAATACTCTAAATACAAAAAATGTTCATTTTTTAATTCTCGGTCTATTGAAAAAATAATATACAGGGTATTCCATTTAAAAAAATGAGGAAAAATTATTCTATATTTTAGAAAGTTTGGCGCAGAATTTTGAACATTCTGTATAATTTACGATTTTCATATTTATAGCAAAGTAAGTACAGACCATCTAAAGTAAATACCTAATATAGTTTTGATTTCAGGACCGGTTCTTGTATTTTTAATAATTTTTTTAAGAAGGGCTGAAAAATATATATTTTTGATTTATTTTTTAATATCTCTGAAACTATCAAAATATATTTATTCATATCTTAAGGTTATGTAAAGTGATCTGAAAAGAAGCCAAAAATGCAATAATATACAGGGTGTTCCATTTAAAAAAAATCATCAAGGTCCACTCACACTTTTTTGAGCCACCCTATAGAAGTTAAAATATTTTCTTGAAATACATCCTGGCACATACTTTAGGTTCGCACTTAAACAAAATTCTCAAGTTTTTTATTCTAGGAGCTACAGATGCCCGACGCACTATTGCCGGACCCTGTATATACTGAATCAAATTATATTTCATCATACAGTACAAAATTACCAGATAATAGTAAACAACCATTTGACTTATTATTATTGTAGAAAGCTCCGAAACTGAAAGCTGTAAAATTTTACGCTACACTTTTGAAAAGCAAAAGATAATAAACACTGCACCTGATCAAAAGACTATTTAACTTGGAGTATATTTTAGGCCTGTCAAGCATTTAGAAATGTTTGGGAAGAGAGTTAAAAATATTTTCGTGAAGTTATAGGTGGCTACAGTTTAAATCCTTTTACTGAAAAGTAAATTCAAATATTACACCTACGAATATACCTATTAAAGTTTTTTGACACCTTGAAATACCGTCTTATCATACCATTTCTATTTGCGTTGTGAAATGTTCTAGTTTAAATATTGATAGTTTATTAAACATTCAACAATTCAACATAACTAAATTCTATTTTTAACAAGCAATTGAGAAAAAACTAAGGCTTGTTAATAATAATTTTCTGCTAATTTATAATTGGTTTTATGTAAAATTTATAAATGTAGAAAGACATTTACATCGGTTTGAATTAGGCCAGTATTAGACTGTAAAATATATTTAAACAATGTCTTTGATGATATTTCTCTTATCTAAAATTATTTTCGCTAATTTCATTATAGGCCAGTCAAATAAGATCTATTATAGGGGTCACCAGGAAAATAGTGTTGGAAAGCTCATGTTTTGATTTCTTCAGTTGGCATGAAAGATAATTATCCTAGTTTTGCACGGTTGCTCGACCGCCGCGGCCGCGCCGCTCCACTCAGGAGGACCAAAAGATGGTAAAATTCTTGGACTTTTTTCAGATCTTTGTCTATAATTCCGAAACGTTGCGTTCTAGCGAATATTATATTATTACAAAAATTGAAGACTATTAAATTCTGCGTATAATAAGTATTAATTCGTTAAATTGGCAGAAATCTAAAGATGAAGAATGGTGATATTTACCAATATTGCTTTTTATCAGCATTAAAGTGGCATTCAAACGTTCGTCACACGGAAATGACCATTCTAAATAATAAATCATACAATAAAAGTTGCAGAGCATCAAATTATCATTTTACATCAAATATTTGTGCCCAACTCTCCATGAAATTTCTTAATAGAGTAAGATTCCAGAGCGAGCTGACATAACTTATTTTCACAAGGATGAAACCTTAGGCTCTCAGTAGTGCTCTCATGTGCTGTGAATACCGGCGTGTTTGTGAGTTTCGCCCTGTGAGACCTTGGCAGATACAGGTTGAGAAAGGTAAAACTAAAAGGACTTATATTTATAAATAAGGTAAATATATACATTTTCTCACATAAAACATCATCATCATCATCATCATCATCACGCAGCCCCCTTTCACGTCCATAGTTGAACATAGGCCTCCTCCAAACGTCTCCAGTTCTCGCGGTTTTTAGGTGTTGCAATCCAGTTAGTTGTTATTCGTTTCAGGTCGTCGGTCCATCGGATGGGAGGTCTGCCTTGGCTACGCTTGTCGGCTCTCCGCTCTATAAGTCTTTTGGTCCATCTCCCGTCTGCCCTTCTAGCAATGTGTCCAGCCCATCTTCACTTTTGTTTTGTGATTCGCTGGATAATGTCATCCACTCCCGTACGTCGGCGTATCTCTTCATTTCTTACTCGATCTCTCAAAGTCAGGCCAATCATAGATCTCTCCATCCGCCTCTACAGATTGTGGAAACATTCTATGAAACACTATACACCAACCATTCCACAGGTACCTACAGGGAAAGGTTCAAAATCAGTGTTCTGAGGATGTTCCAGAAATCTCTGTAAGTGAAATTTACAATGAAGATGAAGAACAATAAAGCTCCGGGGGATGATGGTGTCGTCACAGAAGCGATAAAGATGGGAGGAACACTATTAATGACCAATATTCAACGGCTGTTCAATCTCTGTCTGGAAAATCAAAATATCCCTACAAAGTGGAATAACTCAATAATTATCCTCTTACATAAAAAAGGAGAAATAGCAGATCTGGAAAATTACAGGCCAATTAGCCTTCTTAACCATCTTTATAAACTATATACCCGAATTATAACAAATAGACTAGAGGCAAAATTGGACTTCTATCAACCTAAAGAGCAAGCTCGTTTCCGTTCCGAATTTGGTACCAACGATCATCTGCAGTGTTTAAAAACCTTAATAGAAAAAACCATCGAATACAATCGTCCCCTAGCACTGATATTTGTCGATTTTAAAAAGCGTTCGATACGGTAGAATTACCTGCCATCCTAACAGCGCTACAAGAATGTAGAATCGACCATCGATATTGTAACATAATACAAAAACATATATGACAATGCTACAACAACTGTAAATCTACATTCCACAACTAACCAGATAAAAATAAAAAGGGGAGTTAGGCAGGGCGATACCATGTCGCCAAAATTGTTTATTACTGTTCTTGAGCATGCATTCAAAATGCTAGCTTGGCAACAAAAAGGAATAGTTATCGATGGAGAGAGACTCAACCACCTACGCTTTGCGGATGATATCGTTATAATGTCAGATAGTCTGGGAGAGATGAAAGACATGCTTCAAGAACTTAACGATGCATTACACGAGATTGGACTAACAATAAATTTTGACAAAACTAAGATAATGACTAATATGGTGCCCAGCGAACACAAACAAATTCACAACAACAGAATAGAATTAGTCCACAAATATGTATACTTGGGCCATGAGATCAAAATAAGCAGAGATAACCAAACCTGTGAACTGGCTAGACGAATTACCTTGGGATTGGCGGCTTACGGAAAAATGAGGGACATCTTTAGAGCAAATATCCCAATACACCTGAAAAGAAAGGTATTTAACCAATGTATCCTCCCGATTTTGACCTATGGCGCAGAGACACTCACTCTAACAAAAGCAACCGCAGAAAATTGAGAACATAAAACAACCTAGTTTAAAAGAGTATTATTTTATTTAATTTAACCAGGTAATTTTTCTTTCTATCATTTTTTTTTCATAAACTGCACTGAAAATGAGCTTATGCAGCCAAACAAACAAGACTTTACGAACAAATATAGTGTATACAAAACTCACTTTTTTAGAAAATCAGAATGTAGATTACATCTTTTCATATTTTGATCAAATCAAAAAATCGTCCGATTTAAATAAAATTTGGTATGCTGATAGATCAGACCAAGGTTAACTTGACCGTGTACGACACGTGTCCCTGTGACAGCTTTGACGTAAAAAGCGTCAATAGTTGATGTCCGATGGCGACCAAAATTGGTGGGTTGTCTGTGAGCGACGATGCAAACGGTCCCACCTTGCAAAGTTGGATACGACGTTTCGTTTACATCTTCATCAGGGTGGGACTAACAATTTAATATTAAACAAAAATGTGAGTCGATGCGAATGACGCCCTCGACGTTTTGAGCCTCTGAGTTGACGAAATCATCAGAATTTTTCTTAATTAATGGGTCAATTGGAACCAAACTCGGCACGTGGATAGAGGTACCCGAATGGAGCCCAGAGAGGTAGACAGACAGACAGACGTAAGAAGAATTTTCATTTCAAATATGCGCATATAGTATTTTTTAAAATATTTTTTAACACTTTTCACTCCTTTCTTATCATCCTTATTTCTCCAAGAGTTATTTTATATGATACGAGTATGTCCAATCTGCTGATTGTAGAACATTTCAAGTCTTTAGAATTCAGATATTAATAATTTTATTGCAGAATTCACCAAAGCAACTTCTGCGCCATGTCGTTTCGAAAGTGTAAAATCTTTTTATATCACTATTTTTTTTTGTATCACAATTTTTACATCACTATTTTTTTTAATATTTCAGTTACGTTCAGTTACGTTTCATAACACAACTAGTGGTGTTATGAATCTATAACACAACTAGTTTTTATAATAATGAAAAACAACTACGAACACTTGAAACAAAAACATTTTTCTTCAGTGATATTGTGGCTCGCAACATAGAATAAAACGTCCATAGACTTGATGCGCTGTATTTCCGTGCAAGATTATCAAAATATACTAAAATTACTTTTTCATTGCATTGATTTTTCACCTTTTTGTTATCACACCATGTCAAAAACTGGTTGTATGTTTTTTCATATTTTGGTCGCGACTTTTCCGACAATAATGATTCCGTAGCACGTACTGCGGCAAGTTCTACATCTGAAGGGAGACTTTCGGAATCGCTCATCGTAATTTTTAAAATTATTTTTCTGGGCAAAAAGTGCTCGCGTTTACTTGACAGGGCAAACTGACTTTTCAGAAAAAAAAACTCTCTACTTGATAGACAACGTTTGTAACTATAGTCTGAAGCAGGTAACAATTCCCCACAATTATAATTAAAAAAAATATGACAAATGTTATAGTTAAAGGTGGGCGACTAATAAACGAAAATTAAAACAGCATTTTCTTATTTTTCGGTTGTAGATAAAATGTTGTACATGACACGTGCGTTTAAACATGATTACAACAACGAGTGTGAACGGCTAGAACGACGAGGTCGTAGACCGAGTCGTTCTAATCACACGAGTGTTGTAATCATGTTTAAACATTTTATCTGTACAACATTAGATGTACAACATTTTATCTCCAACCGAAAAATAAGAAAATCCTTTTTTAACTTTCGTTTATTAGTCGTTCATAAACACACTTGTACTGTAAATAACTATTATCAAATATAATAGCTTGGCATTACTTTTTATAAAAGATCTTTTATAAAAGATTTTTGAAAGAAAATGTTATAATCTAATACCGGCTTTGCAATAATATTATTGTGAAAAAAAAATGATAACATATTTTATACCATCAACGGAGTCAAGCATCTTGGTGCACACAGGCTTGTCGTATATGACGAACACCAAATTAGCTTTAATCGAGACTGGTTATAGCACTATTCTCTAGTAATCAATCAATTCTCGTATAAATTAAACAGTTTATAATATAATTTAGCAAATACTAACACATTGTTTATGAAAGAGTTATTGTTCCCACACAATTTAATATTCAGTAGATGTACAGGGTGGGTCAAATTCGACGCTTTTAAATGGAAACACCCTTTTCTATAGGAGATAGACGAAAACTAATATCGGTGTCTGGAGCTCAATTTTCATCAAAAACATGATGGTGAAAACCGGACATCAATATCTGTTATCGTTTCGGAGTTACGGGGTGTTTTTCAAAAATGTGCATTTTTAACAAATCGCTGTAACTTTTTTGCTATGGAAAATTTTGTATTTCTATGAAAACATTTCCAAAGCAACTTTTTACGTAGAATTTAATGGTTTAAGTATAATTTTTTTAAAATTAATAATTTAAGAGTTATCAACAGAAAATTGATTTTTTATTTGGGACACCCTCTATATTTTTAATTAACTGAAATGAATTTAAAATTACCTTTCCAAAAATATAGCACACTTGATATTTTGTTATAATCCCCTTTCAAAATACAGAATTTTTAAAAGTTCGCCACTTTTAACTAGTAGGCTTTGGACCCCTTATTGATGATATGCCTTTAATGGAACTCGAAAACATATTTTTCCAGGAAGACGACGGGCGCACCGCCTCTGAACGCTGAATTTTTGCAGCCAATTTCAAGAATAATTGAATAGCTAACCAAGATTTCAGCCGTTGGCCGTCGAGGCCGCCTGACTTAGTGTCCATGGATCTAATCATATGGATATATTTGCGGAAGAATAAAGGTTCATTATTCTTCCGTATAATCTAGACAAAAATTAGAAATACTTAGCAGTTATGAGAGGGTATCTTTCACCCCCACTGAGTTAATGAATTCCGCGAGAAAAGTTCAAAAACTGCCCCGTCTGTCATAACAGAAGACGGTTGATATGTCGAACACCTGTAGCAAAATTTCATGTCTTGGTTTGCTATTTATTTTTAATGTTATTAGATATAGTTTAAATGTGTTGATGTTGGTTAAATATATTTTAAATTGTTATAAAATTCTGCATTTCTCACAGCAAATATTATTTTCGTTTTAATTGATGCTCACAGCTAGAATTTTTTTGCATTACAGCCGGTGCCGTTCAAAGTAGAGATGAGCAGAAAATCGCAAACTGCGATTTAATCGCAGCGATTGTAAATTCGCAATCGCAACCTGTGATTCCTTTCCATAGCAAACTGCGACTTGCGATTGAAACATATATCTGCCGATTTTGGATTTTTAGACAACCAATATTACACCAGTTGCGATTTGCAATCGCAGTGGGCACGCGAACGAAGAGCTGCGAACGAAAATCACAGCATTGCGATTTTCGTTCGCACCGGTGTTGCATCGACACGGCACTGAGAAGCCGAACGATGAGCTGCGAACGAAAATCGCAATATTGCGATTCTCGTACGCCCCGGCCGGCGGCGGCGCGTCTTCAACATGGCAGTGGACAGGCGAACGAGGAGCTGAACGAAAATCGCAGCTCATGCCAGCATTGCGATTGCGATTTTCGTTGGCACCGGCGCGGCATCGGGAGTGGGCACGCCAACGAAGAGCGGCGATTGCGATTTTCGTTCGCAGCTCCCAACACATCGGCCTAGACTAGATCGCAAAATCACATTCGCAATCAGGGCCCCGTAATTTTTATGAAGCGTTGGAAAATAGGCTTATATATGTTTATATACCGCATAATATATATATAATTTATTAGTTTTAAATTTTGATAATAGTTTCAGATTTATAATATAATTATGGATTGAGAAGGTTAAAAAATTCTTGTTTTCGGTTATGACTAATTATAGTTACAGTTGCTCCCAGGTAATGATTCAGGTAAAATGATTCATAAGGACAGTTTTGGATTC
Organism: Sitophilus oryzae; assembly: GCF_002938485.1. NCBI lineage: Eukaryota > Metazoa > Arthropoda > Insecta > Coleoptera > Curculionidae > Sitophilus > Sitophilus oryzae. The sequence goes on from NW_022146409.1 coordinate 1,937,616, forward strand.
AAATTATAAAAAATTATCTATTTTTATCCTTTATTGATTAGAAGATATAGAACACGGAAAGGAAACAGCCCTTTTTATTTATTATATTTTGTTATATATTATATTATTATAAACATTTTTATAACAATCCATAATATAATATAATTTTCTGAAGATACTAACAGTTGTGGATCGGCTGCTATGTTAATTTAAATACATCCTTTACAATCAGTTTTTTCATTTTAGAGAAATTGTAAATATAATAAAATGTGATATTGTCCTTTTATTTATCTAAAAGTTCGAAAGTTTGCACTTGCACTGGACGGGCCGTATCAAAGCCGTCGGCGTCGGCTTCTTTTGAGTTACATATAAAGAAAATGTTTTTAAAAGAAAACAAGATAAAATAAACAGTTTTTTTTTCTAGTTATCTGAATAAAGGTTGGCGGCAACCTTTTTTATAATAAATTTTTCGTTATTATAACTACTGTCTAAAAGCACATTCGAATATTTTATGTATTTTTAATTTCCCTTTTAAATTTATTCGGTCTGTTCTAATCAAAAATGTTTAAAAAAAAAGAAACTAAGTTATTTGTGGATTTTTTTTTGGTAGGTAATTGATGAAAATTTTAAGTGCAATATGTGTGCAGCAAAAATATCATAAAAAACACGCACTACAAATTTTAAAAGGCACATAGCATCGAAACACCCAACAGTTTCTTATTAAAAAAAATTATTCCGCTATTTATTCTGTTTTTTATTAGAAATTTTGGGATTGAGCTTCCCAGATTACAGCGTACCAATTTAAAAATATCAAAATCGCAATCGCAGGTTACAGTCGCAGCGATTTATAAATCACAATCGCAGTTTCAACTGCGATTGGAAAATCGCAGTTTTGCTCATCTCTAGTTCAAAGCCTACTTATTTAAAGCGGGCGAATTTTTATATACTCTATATCTCGAAGAGGAATCGAGCAAAATATCAAGTGTGTTATATTTTTGGAAAGGTAATTTGAAATTCTTTTCAATAAATTACAAATATACAGGGTGTCTCATATAAAAAATCAAATTTTCTGTTGATAATTCTTAAATTATTAATTTTAAAAAAATTATACTTAAACCATTAAATTCTACGTAAAAAGGTGCTTTGGAAATATTTTCATAAAAATACAAAATTTTCTATAGCAAAAAAGTTACAGCGATTTGTTAAAAATGCATATTTTTGAAAAACACCCCGTAACTCCGAAACGGTAACAGATATCGATATGCGGTTTTCACCATCATGTTTTTGACAAAAATTGAGCTCCAGACACCGATATTAGTTTTTGTCTATCTCCTATAGAAAAGGGTGTTTCCATTTAAAAGCGTCGAATTTGACCCACCCTGTACATGCAGGGTGACTAAGTCTGTGACCGAAAAATTATTTTTTTTCTGAATTATTTTGATAATATTTTTGTCAACGAGCACGTATTACCTTTTTAAATTATTAGAAACGTTATTTACACTACATTTTCTGCTAATATGTTTTTGAGATCATAGTATGCTAATTAATGCCAAACTCTTATGCCGGGTCCAGACCAATCAGTCAAAACAACGACAAGACAGAAACATTCAGGTTTTACGACAAAATTGCGACAAATCCAATAGATTTCTGTGACATTTTTGTCTCATTTTTGTTTTGTTTTTGTTTCAAAATTCGGAGACTTTTCAATGTCCCGTCTCGAGTCGGTAAAGATCAGAGTGTCTATGTTTTGTTCGTATATTTTACGACAAGTTGCCGGCGCAGTGTGGATGGCGTGTGCTGCCAACAGTAGGAGACCAGTGAAATCACACATGGTTCTCATGCGCAACAACTAAATTTTTGACTTTGTTGTACTTTTGTCCTTGCGGTGTGGACATTTGTCTCAAATTTGTCTTGTCAGAATTCCCCATTTTTTGTGGCAAGTTTGTCTTGTTTCCTCAAAATCGTGTTTACGTTTTGTCGTCTTGTACAAGTAAAAAATCCGAAAAATAAATATATAATACAGGAAATGCATAAATTGCGATTTTAATCGTTAAGAAAGCTTTAAGTACGAAATTTTTTAAATGCACATTTCTTGTCAAATTTTATTAAATAAAATACAGCATTTGAGACGCAAGGAGAAATCAAATCAGCCTTGTAATGAATTCGTCCATTAAGTTGCGTATCTTCCCAATTCTTTCAATCAACGTTGATACACTTACAGCACCACCTCAACTCAAGGCCAATCAACATAATATGGGCAAGGCAAATATGGCGGCGAAGGCAGCGCATTATTAAATTGTTTACCTTTAACCTGAAAAGCCGGTAGTAGTTTCTCGTTCCGATTGCATACCAGAAATAATTAATTATCTCTAGTTTGTTGTGCTTCTGCAACACGTTTGTTTAGTTCTTAGTGTTCAGTGCATGGTGTGATCAGAAAATTGTGATAAAATAAGAGTGCAATAAAAATCCAAACCAGACATTCCACATAGGGAACTTCAAACTTTTGTGCTTCTCGTACTCCTGTATTATTAATTATTTTAAGGTAAGAACTAGAAGTATTTATCAAGATATTACACCTAAATGAGTAAACCGCCAGTTTGCATAGTACTTTATAATGGTTACTTACAATAATCAAAAGATAGGTATGAAAGGGTTAACATATTATTGTAGCATGCCTTTTACATGCTCTGTTCCAAATTGTCACGGGAATTATAGAGGGGGTCTCAAGGTTTCTGCTTTTATATTCCGCAAAAATGACGTACATCGTAGAAAATGGTTGACAGCTATTAAAAGAGATAATTTCACTCCTACTAGTAGTTCTCGGGTAAGAAAATTGCCTGGAAACTTATATGGTGAAATTTTGATAAAATAATTTAGTACACACTAAAAACACGGTATGTCGCTTGTGGTAGGAGAAATATAGTAGGAATCACACCACAATTTTTTTAGACTAATTAGAAAATACTCTGTATATTGTCAACTTGACAATGATTGCTGATAAATCAAAAAATACCTTTTCAGTGAAATAAGCCCAATTTTCGCAGGAAAAATTTTGATTTTTATTGAATTTGGGCCTGCATCTGGAAATACTCATTTGTTTTTTAGTTCTCTATCTATCTAAATTTTAAATATCATAGTCAGAAATAGTTTTATTATTTATTAACTGTAAAAATGGTGTTTTCTTGTTGCGTTGCATCTTGCAAAGAAACTAACGAAACTGCAAAAATGCACGTGTTTCCAAAAGACGATAAGGTATGTATCATAGATAAAAGAAAAATATATTGTATGTATTCGTTGCTTGATTTTTTTTGTTCGGTTTAAAATCTATAAATCTCGGTCTATTCACAGCCAATCGACTTACGATCATTTACATGAAACTCTGTAAAATAAATAAAAAAATAAACTGTAAAATATATTATATTCTTATGTTTTATTAAAGTTACCCTGAGATACTAATATATCAGTGTAACTTTAAAAATAAATCCTTTGAATTCAAATATAAACATAAAAAACATTTACAGCAGAAAAGGCGAAGGCGCTGGTTAAAACGTTTCATATCTATCTTAATAGTAGATTATTTTCTTTTATCTATGGGTAAGAAGTGCATTAAATATGCCTCAAAAACGCCAAAGCCTCTGTTACCCTAGTGAGGATGTAGTTATGGCTACTGCTTACACTTACTCACTATAAGTAAATTATTGGAAGAAGAATCAAGCTTTTTACATCAAAAAGACCACAGAAAGATATTGATAACATTGACATTTGGAAATATAAATGGCCTGGATGTAAGTCTTTTTTAGGTCACAATTGCCCCTCACATACGTCAGAATTATTATTAAATCCATCTTGTTCAGAATATCCAATATTTTACTGAAGAACTATGAAAAAAAAAAGGAATGACGTCTTTACCACAAAGACAATGCCCTATGTAAGCAAAGAAAACTAAGCTAAGCGTAAGGTTTACTTACGAACCCCCAAAAAGGTATTTAGTTTTTTCTCTATATAAAATCTTGAAACACATATTATACAGGGTGTCCCAGAAATAAGTGCAAATATTTTAAGGGGTGGTAGATCTGGTCAAAAGAAACATTTTTTCTCTTTACCATTTTTCAGATAAGTTCTAAATATCCGAGTTATTTTACTTTTTTGCTTAAATTTTGAGAACCACTGGATTTTTTCTGGATTTTCTTTCATGTAAATTTAATATACTACCTCTGTTGCCATATTATCAAGAAATTATGCTTTTTAACTTAAAACTAAAAAAAAATCCAAAAATTTTTTCAAGAAATTACAAATTTTCAATTTTTTTTGCAAAAAAAAACTTATAGGCGTGTTTCTGATGCTGAAATATACTACCAGTTAAAATATTTGCACTTATTTCTGGGACACCCTGTAGTTTTTAATTTCCTCACCTATTATAGTTTAAATTTATTCCCATTTGTGTAATTATTGCTGCAATACATAGAAAAAATATTCCATATTTTTTGATCCAAGCCAGTGTAGTTTATAATTCCAAGAGCATTTACGAAGGCTTTAACTAAGACAAGTAACTTCCTATACTCTCCATAATAGTATATATTTATCAAACGTTCAGTAAATTCTAAACTATGGTAGGTAAGTGTTTGCAATTGAATATTTAGTTTATATTGCTATTTTCTGTCATATATTTCTGGTTATTTCTTTTTCCGATTATTTTGAACACCCTATATATGCTACCTCAAGTTTGAATATTTTAACACTACCTATTTTCTGACAAAGTAGTCGTTTTTATAAAAAGCAACTAACCGATGTTTTCATAAAAGTAATAATACAAAAAAAATCCATACTTATGTGGAGAACTTTATACTCCCTGTATATTAAAAAATGAGTGAAATATTATTAGTAATTTAACCGGATTTTACGGATTAGTAATCTAACCCGACATTTGTTTGGAAAATGTCTATTTGGAAATAAAACAGGGTTTAAAATACGCGCCAAATAAAGCACTTTTATCTCCGCCATATTGGAAAAGGTTGAATGGCCTTGTGTGGAGGTGGTGGTGGTACTCATCAGTACTATATCAACCTGATACCTATAAAAAACTAATATAACTTATAATCTTAGCAGACATAGATCTTAGCAATAAGTTCGAAATATATCCAAGAACCAAGTCCATTTGTGACTGTCTAATAATAAATGATTTTATGTAGTTTATTTTCACTACAAACACCAGAATTCCGCTTCTAATATACCTTGCATATTTTTTCTCTCTCACCGAAAAATATTACAAACCAAAAATAAACCGCCGAAAAATTTCTCATGCTTCCTCCAATTCGTGGCTTCATCTAGGAGATTAATAAATAAACAAAAAAATAATGTTAATTGATTTATGACTGGGTAAACTCATCGCTGTTAAGAAGCCGTTGAAATAAGCATATTAGTGATTTTCTTTCATATTTAAGTTTTTTTATCGATTTTTCTGTTAAATTGTCGGAAATCCCCAGAGACTTTGGTGTGTTTGTTGATGAATTTGTCATGGGCTGTATTCTTTAGATCTGTGATTTATGAGTTTATTATTTTATTATTTAAGTATAGGTGAAGTAAATAAGTGTGTTAGTATTTGTTATTAAATTTTGTAAGTTCTTATCTTATACAGGGTATTTCAAAAAACATGTGCTATCTCTCGTGGGGAGATTCCTCACGTAAATATAAGATTTATTTTTTTATCTCCTTTGTTTCGTAGGTTCATTTAAGAAAACATAATAGTAGTTCATATCTTTAAAAATACTCTTTTCAGAATAACAGACTACGCCTCGATATAAGAATAACAGAGATACAGGGGATATCCCAAATTGAAAAATTTTCAAAAAGACCCTGTAGCTCAGAAACGAAGAGGGCTATGAAAATTTTGTTTACGGCATCTTCCATTTGACAAAAAAGTGGGACAGGTTTGTGCAAACCGCACCCTTCTATCTTCACTAATAACGCAGATACCGTATGATTTCAACCAAAATGGGACACCCTGTACTGTGGCATATGGTGTAGAGGTTTGGGAGGCGACAGAATACATGGAAATGAGATATGATGCTGTAAACTAACTCTACTAGACAAAGTGAGAAACGACAACATAAGAGAACGAATAAACATAGCAACAACTATTATAGATACCAAAGAAGTAAACAAATTAAGATGGTATAGGCACGTTTGCAGAATGGAGAATACGAGATGGCTTAAAAGAGTTCTGAATTCGAACTCGCCAGAACATTAAAGAAGAGGAAGACCAAAGACAAATTAGCGAGATGGTGTAGAGTCTGCAATGCGAAACAAAGATCTAAATGCAGAAGACTGACGAGATCGAGGGCGATGGGGACTAGGATGCGGAAAACGACAAAATGTTGTAATCTAAATCGCAAATAGATATACAAGAGACCTATTTTTTTAAGTTTTACATTTTTTAAGTTTTACAGTTTTTAAGTTTTACAGTTTTGCTTCCAACGACAATTTTCTATCATTCATAATACTTACGATATTTTGGAATAAAATTAATTTTACCTGCGACCAATTTCCAAATTCCCAGTAATAAAAACACGGCTTCCTGTTACATTCTCTTACATCCGCGGGTTTGTTTTTAGCACATTTTGTGGGGTTGACCATATATTTCCAAGGATTAGCAAGTATGGCGCTAATATTGCTGACTGTGCCAAATAAAGACTCTGGAACGCAATAGATTTCTCTGTACTGTAGTCCATTACTGCCGCAAGTTTGGCTACAAGGTTCCCAATCTCCTGGAACCCACTTAAAATCACATCTGTAAAATAAATGGTCCAAATTACCGTATGACCGCTAAATAAACAGCATCAAAACTGGCCAAATATATATTTACTTATCTATACTAATATCTAAAATCCTTAAGTGACTGACATACTGATTAATCATAATCCTGCTCAAACCACTCAACGTAAGAAGCTCAATTTTGGCATACAGGTTGATTCTAGGGTGTAGAGGTTTGACAAGAAGGGATTTTTCGAAATTCCAGTTCCAAGAGGGTGAAACCACCCCTCAAATATTACAATATTTTTTATTTAAAAAACGATCAACTTTCCGAAAAAACGCTTAATCACGTATATTTTATTTTGTTTTTTTACATATTTTAAGATTTTTTAAAAATGTATACAGGGTGTTTCGAAAAATCTGGCCATTAATTAATCACGATCCTGTTTAAAACGCTTGACGTAAAAAGCTGATTTTTGGAAAACAGATTGACTTTAAGGTGTAGAGGTTCGATAAGAAGGGATTTTTCGAAACTCGAATTCTAAGGGGGTGAAACTATCCCTCAAATATTAAAATATTTTCTATTTAAAAACCGGTGAGTTTTTCGGAAAAACTCTTAAACACGTATATTTTATTTTGTTGTTTTACATATTTTAAGATTTTTTATAAATTTATACAGGGTGTTTCATAAAATATGACTATTGGGTAATCACGATTCTGCTTAAACTGTTTGACGTTTAAAGCTGATTTTTGACAAACGGATTGACTGTGGGGTGTAGAGGTTCGATAAGGAGGGGTTTCTCGGATCTCAAACTCCAAGAGGGTGAAAACGCCCCTCAAATATTACAATATTTGTTATTTATAAAACGGATAGTCTTTCGGGAAAACGCTTGAACAAGCATAATTTATTTGTATTTTTTTACATATTTTGAAATTTTTTAAAAAATCATACAGGGTGTTCCAAAAAGTTGGGTAATTTCTTAACCACGATTCTGCTTAAACTGCTTGACGTAAAAAGCTTATTTTTGGCAAACGGATTTTTCGAAAATCAAATTCCAACGAGATAAAACTACTCCTCAAATATTACCAAGTTATATAATAATATCGCCATATTGTTTTTTCTAATGCTGACATAAATGTGAGAAAAATTTATCCAGTTTGTATGTTAATGGAAATTCTTGCTTTGCTTTATCATCACCATTACAAATGATTAATTCGACGCGAACGAAGTCGCTGATACACGCTAGTATAATATATTATGATAAATATTGTTTATTTTAGATAATATATATGTCTTATGATAAATATTAGAATATGTTTATCATTTAACACGAATTTACATTAGGTGCTTGCAGTTCATTGCATATTTTAAATAATTTAATTTATTTACCCAAATTTATTGCAAGATTCAACTTCTGTTACAGGTTTCTGTATCAACGAGCAATACTTCCGTTTCACCAACTTGTCCTGTTGATTATCCCAGCAGGCCACTGTTTTTTGACGTCTACCACCACCACAGCTTGCTGAACATGGTCCCCAGCCGCCCATAATCCAGACAAATCGTTTTGAAGGCAAGAGAAAGTCTTTTTGTATGGAGTATTGAGTGTTGTATGTGATGTTGATTTTGTTGGAAATGTTCTTTTCTGATGATATCAACTAAAAATAATAAAATATAACATAGAAATTTAAAAAATTTGAATAACCAGTATACATTGATTTTGTTTTAACTCAACATATACAAAGGAAATGTAAAGAAACCTTTGAGTATTTGCAATTTTATTTGACAACAGACTTAAAATAATCTTTTTTTCAAGATTTTACGTCATTGGCGAATTTTCAAGATTATATAAATAAAAAGAAGAGCGTTAAATAAATAAATATCTTTATTTACGTCCAAAATGAAGGGCCCAGAGGAAAGTAAGCTTACCATAATTATTGTTTCAGCTAAAATAGGACCGAAGCCCCACAACTTATACAATCTTCCAATTCTGTTGTAAAAGAAGTTGACACCATCTACAATTTTAGAGTGTATCGACGTGTTCGGCACTGCCACGATGTATCCCTTTTTTCTTCTATTTTTTAGTACGAAAGCTAAACTGGATTTTGCACTGCTGTATTCGTTTACTACGGTTTCCAACCTGATCTGCCTTGCCATTTTCGGTAATACAGATATTTTAGTGATTTCTAAAATTAATAGATTCATATGATGATAGTAGTTAGACTAGAGGGTTTCTGGCTCACTACAGCCAAGATGGCGGCGGTCCATAACATAGCTGTGCTTTGTTTTTTGTTCTTGCTGTTAAGGTGGTTCAACCTGTACCTTAACAGCTATCTTGCGTTTAATGGACCAGAAACACCCTAGTCTAGCTACTGTTAATTTTAAAATATAATACAGTATAATATATCCGCATAATATGTTCCATTTATTCACTTTTCTTCTCAAAAAAACTTTTAACACGTAAATCATACTCTATTTTTCTTCTACATCAGTAAATTTTTAAATAAATGTAATTTTTACATTATCTATTCGAAAAAATGTTACTTAAAAAATCTTACTTATGTCTGGCTCTTTGATATATCTTTTACTTTACTTATCTTTTACTTGCTCTCTAGAACAGCATGCGGCCCGTCTGGCTGCCGGTAAACTTTGCGTTTCCTATTGCGCATTGAAAGAAGATACTATGTTTTATTAGTCCTTTAAATTCTAGTATTGAATATAAATCGAACATGTCTCTATAGCGCAGTGCGTAAGATATATCAAAGAGCCAGACGTCTTAAAATTCTTTCTCGAAAACGTTGCTAGCTCTTAAGGTGCGATTTCGGTGCCGCGGCTGGCTGCGGCGGCTGGCAGAGCCAATTTTTCTTCGGATACCTTAATGTCTGAGCCAATTCTTCTTCGGATGTGATGGGATATTTAACAAAATTTGTTCCATGGATTTTAATATCTTGTTCTATTATTAGTGACAAAACAAATTGGAATTGATCAAGATTCAATCGGAAAAATTCTCTAAATTTTTAGATTCTTTTAGATGATTATTTATTAATAAATGGAACAATCCTTCCTCGCGTCGCCTTTTAAACATTTCATCTACTTTACACCTTTTTCTAGATAACATTTGGTAAAAGTCTACTTCATCTTCCTCTTCTTCTAATAAAATTAATGTAATCAAATCGTCGTAATCCATATTTTTTAATAAACCCCGCGAAATTTAAAATGACAAAAATGCTACAGTACGCAGTCAACGGCTGCCTAGAACTGCGTCACCGAAAACATCCTTTCATCGCGGCTACAGCTGCTGCGGCCAGCGTCTCTAGTCGCGCAGCTCGAGCAGCACCACCGAAATCGCACCTTTAGACGATTATTTTTAATAAATTTAGGTGTGAAGAAAGTTGTAAAAAAATATAATTATTAATAAAAAATATAATTGTTAATTTCGTTCTATTCAGTAACCGTCAAATATTTATGAATTTTCTGTATTTTCATAAAAAACTCTAATGCATTTTAAGTATCTATAATTTTCCCATCTGTATTTAAAGAAATTTATCTTTAACATAAGTGCCAAATATGTCGATGTACAATTTTAACTCTAGTGGCATAAATATGAGCATACATTTTTTATAGATATAATAAAAGCTTGCGCTAAAAGTGATAAAAATATATTTTAATGCATTAAATAAAAAACGAAGAAAGAAGCATATCAACAAAATTATCCCAAAACCCTTCTTGAGGTACAGTCTGCCACGCTGCATTCACGGCCCGAACCAGATCCCTACGAGTTTCACGAGGCATACCCATTCTCAAAATTCTTCTTTGGACCGCGTCCCATACGTGCTCGATAGGGTTGAGGTCAGGAGATTGTGCCGGCCAGGGTAAGATGTTTAATTGATGAGCATTGATAAACTCACTTACCACTCTGGTTGTATGAGGCCGTGCATTGTCATGCATGAGAATGAAGTTTCTCCCAAAATCATTGGCATATGGTAACACGACAGGCTCAAGAGTTAAATCACGATATGTGATTCCTGTTAGAAACCTTTCAAGAAAAACGAGATCGGTTTTGGTTTGGAACTGGACTCCTTCCCAGACCATAACTGTTCCACCTTGATAAGGGTGCACTTCCTGAACATGATCCAACCGAATAATATTTCCCGGTTCTCTCTATACCCTAAGCCTTCTCGAATCCGGATGAATTCCAAAGCATGACTCATCCGTGAAGAGAACATTGGCCCAGTGTTCATTCGACCACTGAACATGATCTTGAGCCCACAAATATCGTACCTCTCGATTTCCTCTCGTTAAGGGTTGAGCTCTCCAGGGGCGTCTGCTTCTTAAGTTGACCTCTCTTAATCTATTGCAAACAGAGTCAGGATTAACGGTTACATTATGTGTTTCCTGGAGAATTAAACTAAGCTCTGGTGCTGTAAGAGTCGGCCGTCGTCGAGTATTTAATTGTAAAAAATGATCTTGCTGAGGGGTAGTAATGTGATGTCGCCCTGTTTCAACTTTCAGCAACATCACCACTTTCACGGTAACGTGCACTTAATCGCGATATTACACTTTGCGTTGTATTTAATGCTCTAGCTACGTCGATTTGGCGCATTCCAGCTTCGAGCATACCTATGGCCCTTAGCATTTCGTCTCTGTTAAGATGTCTACGCTCCATAATGTCGTTTAATACTAAACAGAGTTATTTGAATGAATTCTGACCAGTTATCATAAAAACATAGCCAGTACAGGTTAAATTCGAACAATTGATGCTAGATGCTTTTTATAGATTTGACAAAAAATGTACAAACACTTCTGCAAATATCCCAAATTTAGAAATAACTAGTGTGACTACTTCGTTTCAATCGAAGTAGAAAGAATCGGCCTACAAATATGTGGTTGTTTATTCAAAACATTTATTTTTAACTTTAATAAAATGATATCCCTAGATTTTTCCGGTGTGCGTAGTTTTTTTTTAATAATTTTCATAATTGATTGGTTTACTACTTGTAATATTAATTATACCGGGTGAGTCTTAAATAACTGCAAATATTTTTAGGGGTAGCTTGGGTTGGTTTATCGCGAAAAAAATTGAAAATTAGAATGTTTTTTAAAAAATGGTACAGAGAAAGTATGTTTCTTTTTACCATTTACTATTACCTCTTTTCAAAACTTTATGAACTGTAGAATTTGATTTATAACATTCTGATTCGTCACCTCCACATACTCCACAACTATCTCTTGAGATGGTGGAATTCAGTTTACCATCGCATCCAACTTGATAACATACTCCCTGGAAATGTTGTACATATAATATCATCAAAATCAATAAAAAATACTTTTAATACCTGCACACAAAGATTGTCTTGATTTTCGTAAGAACACGGTGTTCCGTCAGGAAGGTTTTCATTGGTCATAAATATTTCTTTTCTTTCATCACTTATGCAGGAAAATTTACATTTCTGCTCATCTAAACAATAAAATAATTACATATTATTTGATATTATATTAATAAATAATGTAATATGTTAAAATATAAAAAAATACAAAACAATAAACTGTCTAACATTACTGAAACTAGCTTGTCATGTTTTAAATAATAGTTATTTATGTATCTATCAAGGGAATACGAGTATGTTAATTTCCCAGGACAAATCCACTGTAGAGCCGTCTCAGATACTGGCTTTTGTTAAAGACCTGAGACTGTATGATGTTAACGAGTTATAACTCAAGAAAGGGGAACACACAATAGATCTGTAAGGTCGCGGTGATTATCTCCCCTCCTATAAACACTCTAAATTCTACATTCTACTCAGGACAATGTTTCTGTCAATTGTTTCGGACAACACCCGTTTATAAATTGACGGTTATTGTCAATTGACTTCAGTTGTTTGCCAAAAAAACGCCTTTCGCAAAAGAGATATAAAAATACTAACCTAAGAGCTAGCAACGTTTTCGAGAAAGTATTTTAAGACGTGTGGCTCTTTGATATATCTTTTACTATGTTCTCTGGTACAGCATGCGGCCCGTCTGGCTGCCGATACCCGTTGCGTTTACTACTGCGCATCTTCCCCTAGGAGATGCAAGACCTTGTCGTTGGTGGGGAAGCTCCTGGTCAGGTGCTGTGGGGAATCCCCTCTAGCACTTGGCTTGGTCTAAGAAGCATCTCACTCATCGTCTTGTCCCTGACTGTAGTGTCGTGGCGAGGGAATTGCACCAAGACATATAACGATACCGGGCGGGGCTACGGACAGCCTCAACCTTGGGGCACCTTACTTCTACATGCGGGGCTCTGTAGAAGTGGACCGACTGTCCCTAGCGACTCATAGGAACACTATGAGATCTGGTAATAATAGTAATAAAAACATCACCGGTGAAGCTGTGGGGAAATCACCTAGCGACACTGGGAACAGTAACAATGAAAGTTCCAAGGGGCCAAACCCAAAGAGAACTACAGGAGAGGTGGCTGACACTTGCGTGAGACCATCCTCCGCAAGTGGCATACAAGCTACCACCTCCTCCAAGGGTCGGGAGCCTACCTCCTACCTCTAAACCCAACAGGCGACACAAGCTACCGTTTCGTCTACCCGGCCTGGTTGTAGCTCCTCGACTGTGAGGGACACGGGTCTCCGTAGGAAGTCCTGGGACTATATGATGAGTTATAACTCAAGAAAGGGGGACACAATAGATCTCTAAGGTCGCAGAGATTAACCCCCCTCCCACTTATTCTAATTCTAATTCTACTACTGCGCATCGGAAGAAGATCCTATATTTTTTATTAATTTAGTCCTATAAATTCTAGTATTGAATATAAATCGAACATGCCTCCATAGCGCAGTGCGTAGAGTTTCCGACCACGAACCGATGATTCAGAGTTCGAATCCGGGTCAGGTCAAAGACTTTTTTATTTTATTTTCGTTTATATTCGGATAGTAAAGTATTAAATAATTCTGGTAATTAAAAAAACAAATATAAATTAAAGGACCAATTAATTATTTATAATACAGGGTGTCTCAGATTTTAATCGGGAAAATTTAATAGACGATAGAACTTGCAAAAATAAAACAAATAGTTCATATCAACTTGTAAGATTTAAAGCTCCCTTTTCGAGATACAGGGTGTTAAAGTTACTTAAAAAAGAAAACAAATTTAAGATATTTCAAAAACTATTTAATCGATTTTGATATAACTTGACCCGTTTATAATACTTACTATGGGACTTAATTTGATGTAATTAGATTTAAGTTTAATGGCCAGGGGCGGCGGTGGGGCATCACTGTTAAATTATTTTAAAAGAAAAAATAGGCACGCCACTGCTTTTTTAGAAGTTTAATATTATTTTTGGATTTAGTAATTAAAAATATTATTTTTTTTTGTCTCCTGCCTTTTTTGTCTATCTTGCTTACTTCTTGCGAAAAAAAATAAATTCTAATTGGTAATTAATATTATAATTGGTATTCTAATGGTACTCTGTATCTCGAAAAGGAAGCTTTAAATCTTACAAGTTGATATGAAATTTTTGTTTTATTTTTGCAAGTTCTATCGTCTATTAAATTTTCCCGATTAAAATCTGAGACACCCTGTATAATTAAAGGACCAATAAAAATATAGGATCTTCTTTCAATGCGCAGTAGGGAACTAGGCGCAACGTTTACCGGCAGCCAGACGGGCCGCATGCTGTTCTAGAGAGCATAGTAAAAGATATATCAAAGAGCCAGACGTCTTAAAATGCTTGTTTTTCCGACGTTGCTAGCTCTCATACTATACCTTCAGTGGCTGGGACAGAAAAATATTGTAGCTGGGGATGTCGTTGAAACTGTTCTCTTGTACACTTGTATTATATATGACATTAATGATGTAAATAAATTATTAGAGTGCCTATAGTTAGATGAGTGTCCATTTTCATTTTATATTATTACTACTAAATCTCTATTGTATTTAATGGTTGTTACCAATAAAAGGCAGAGGAAATTATGGCATCTTAATTTCTGCTAATAATGTGCGAGTTATTTATGGTTAGCGTAACCAAGACGATATAAGCTTATATTAATTCAGTAAAAAATAAATGTTATTACGAAGCGTAACATAAATTAATTAAAAAAAAAAACATTACCTTGGTCACTTTCATAAGGTAGCCATGTATCAGTGACTTGTAATTCAGGATTAGGAAATATTTTAGGCAGCATCTTGCACTGCTCAGCTCTCAAATCTACGTAAGAATTCTTACATGGACCTTTTGAACATATTTGCCAATCTTCAGTCCTGCCTTCACAAGTTTTACCGCCATATGATGGTCTGTGAATTAAAAACTTTTATTACCATATTTGCTACCTTTTTTATTTATTTACCAAACATAGCTCAACAGGATGAAACAATCAGAAGATATCATTTAATACGAAGATTAAATAATTCAAGTTACTCATTTTGAAAAAGACCAAATTAAGGGTCGAAACGTCATTAAATTACTTTGTTTTATCAATAAATAATAATTAATGGATTAAATCTCTAAAATATTAGTAAGTTAATTGTTAAGTGTGTGTTGTTAATGTCAATTATATTATTACCAAGAATAAAATGTAATTAAAATTTATTAAACATACTTTGGATTATCACATTTTCTTGATCGATACTGTATTCCGGTTCCACAAGAACGAGAACAAGGTCCCCATGGTCCCCAGATACTCCATCCTCCATGTTGGGGGTTTAACACAATCGGAATTTTGCTGATAGTGTCTGTTATTTCACTGCAATATCCGTTGAAACACCACTAAAAAGTTTATAATTTAAGTAGGAAAAAATAGTAAGCTATATTTTTTTTGTGAATTATTAACCAACGCGAACTACCAATTTAATTTATACACTATTAATTTATTTGCTTTATAGTTGCAGATAATAACGAATTATGAAACATCGTACAATCGAAAAAAAACGGCGTCATAGACGGCTAGGGAGTTATAATCAATGATAATGTTACCGTGGTCATTTTCTAGAAGTAATTTACTAAAAATTGACATAAAACTTGTCACAAATTACACTAATTATAGAAGGATTAAAAAGGATAGAACGTTCCCAGACACACAAATCTATTTCCAAAAAAATATTTTTTTTCTCGAATTTACCATTTCTTGCCGTTACCATTTCTTTACCATTTATTCGAAGTACACCATTTAAAAGATTTATTTTTATTCAATATAAAAATAAATTAAAAACTTCTTAAGGCGAACTGGCAGTAAGCGTCATTAACAAATAAAGAAGTGTACAGCTCAAGTAAATGACGATCAGCGCAAAATTGTCATCAATTGTCATTCCCAGCCGTCGGTGTTCTTTAGCATTCGTGTTTTAGTTGTATTTTTTGCATTTAATAAAATTAAATGCTGGAAGTATCTTCTCGCCCTTAATTATTTTTGCGCGGATAATATGCTCTCTGAAACCTTTCCCAAATAGCATTTTTAGACACAAAATCGAAACAAAAATCTCTTCTGAGAAACATTGCGAATCAGTTTCGTCATATTTTTCATACATATGTAATATAAATCGCTTTTTGTTTCGAAACATTTTACCAAAACATGGTTTTTACTACATTAGCTATAATAATAAGGATCCTCAGTGTCACAAATTTTTCGAAACTTTTAAGAAACAGAGGTGGCCCACATTTACAGATTTCGTACCCGTTTTGTGCCTGGAAAGTTTCCATAATTTATTTCATATTCTGTCAAATATGAGAACATAACCTTACTTTATTGTTTGGATTTTGTTCTGCAGTTTTTGCATTTAAGCATTCTTCAAGTTTTACACATATGTGGTACATATGGACATATGGTAAGTACAAATACAGATATTTTTCTTATGCGACCCAACAGAAAACCGAAGAAACGGGAACATGTTGGACAAATTGCAGAAAATGTTTCGAAACGTTTCCTCTAAAAGTTTTGATTTTGCATCGAAACAATTTAGGAAATGGCTAGTGCTACCACACTGGAAACACATGTAATAAAATCATATAAAATATATAAGTTTCGAAAATGTTTCATATTTGTGGCCTCGTTTGTGGCATACCGTTTCATACCGTTTTGGACACAATTATTCGAAACATTACCTAAAATGTATCCAAAAATGCTACTTGGGTTATACAGTATGTCCCCTGATTATCAAGAGGAAAACTTTTGTATTAATGACATTTCGAGAAAAATGCATTATTCATTAAATTTTTTTTTTCTAAAACGGTTAATCCCGTTTATTATTTTCCAAATTGCCATACCGTTTTAAAGAAAATAAAAAAAAGCATCAAAACATGGTTGAATTTTTTTCCTAAAAAGTCCTAAACATCAAAATGCGTTTCTTTCCCTAGCATTATTCTTTTAAAAACATTTTAAAACAGCAAAAATATGACTTTAGTTAAAATTCTATCAATAACAATCTATCAACGAATTACGTTACGAAATTACATTACCATAAAACCGCGTTTTAATTTTTCTAAGGACTTTTTAGGAAAAAATTCAACCATATTATCATGTTTTTCTTTAATTTCCTCTAAAGCGGTAAGGAAATTTGGAGAAGTATAAACGTGATTAACAATTTTAGAATAAACAAAAAAATTTATGAAGATGCATTTTTCACAAAATGTCAATAATAAAGGTTTTTCCTCTTGTATAAAGAAAATCCGGGGACATACCGTAATTATATTACTTTCAACAGTTAGTTGTACAGTTTTAATAGGTTAAAATTATTCCTAACGTTTATTCATCTTAATAAATGCTTTATTATCCTGGATTTCATACGTTCTATTAGCAAATAATCCACGTATTTACCCAGGTACAGAACAAAAACAAACAGCATAAAATATGGCTTTTACGAACCTTTCCAAATCCACACTCCGTCCCTTCGAGCGGAGGCCCTTTTTTGGTTTTGCACACAAAAGGATTGTGTTTATGGCCGCACCACAAATGGGAACAGGGTTCGCTCACATCAAAGGCTCGGCACATCGAATATCTATACAGAGACAAAGGGAATTACTGTTAATTAAAAAACTCTTTGATTACTTATAGCCAATCACACAATCTGTTTTAATAAAGTTATTTTATTTTAATAATAATATTAAATAAAATCTGTTTATAATTATTTTCTCCTTCTATGTTTCTTTACTTTAGATTTGGTTTAGATTTTTAAATTTTACTATTAAGAGTCCATTTTACTAGTAGTTAAAGATAAAGGATTATATCCGTATTGTAACACATTTTTAGACAATTTCTTTATTTTTAAGATTTTGATCAAATGATCAAACATCAACAAAATATTCCTTATGTTTGGGCTAAGTTTTCTCGAAAATAAAGACATAATTTAAAATTCCGTTACAATGTGGAAATAGACTGAAGTTTTGTGATTACAGTGATATATAATTTAGATGGTTCTGTAACAAATTGCTCGCTATTTTATGGCAAATGCTGAAGCACTGCAAACCTTAATCAAGCCTTAATCAAAGCACGTGGAATTATGGGCGTGGCTTAACACGACAGGATCGAGCTAAGCCTTAGGCAGATTTCTGAAATATAGTAATAGTCTTGTAATAGGTATATATTATTTAAACTGTGGCAATAGACTCTTAATGATTAATCGGTTATTCAGAGAATAAATTGTAACGTACTCTATAATTTACATATGGAACAATCAACGATCATTGACATACTTGGCAGTACTGTGTTAGAGGATTTTAGGATTACTTATTGGTACTGATACTAAACAAATTATCGATTGAAAAATTTTAGCTAATTATGTCAATTCAATATTTTTGCCTTATTATACAGAGTGGTCCGAACTGTATTCCGGAAACTTTGGCAGCATATTCTGCAGACAAATATAAGTAAAAAAGTTCGTATAAATGTACACTGATAAAAAAGATAGACTTGAACTAAAGTCGTCATCGTTCTTGAAAAAAGAAATTTAGTGGTAAGAGAATTTATTTTAGCGCAAAAGAAAATATTTTGCCTGAAGAAAAAATCTCTTAACTCAAGAAAACTTGTTCTCTTGAAAAATTCGAAAATTTCTCTTGAATCTATTTTCATTCAACCAAGTGCAAGTTATTTTGTTTTAAGATAATAACAAAAATACGCTAGGAAGTACTTCATTCAAGAAACATGGCCATTTTTCCAATAGCTAAATACTCTTTTGATGAAAAATAATAACGACACGCAAAGACGATGACGAAGGATGGTATTATACAATCAGTCGGCAGTCCGATCAGTCACACGTCGCATTTCATAGGTCGCACATCATAGTTCCTACGGGTTTTGTTGCTTGGAATTTTCCACTTGGAATTTTGCATAATTTGCTTTTTAAACGCATATCGTATAACAAATTAGTGATCGTTATTAACATGCATTTGTCATTTTTTATGGACAAATATTAGGATATATGGATTCTTTAAAGGATTTTCTGAAACAATGGAAATTAGAGCACTTATTTGCTATATTTAAAGGTAAGAGACATTTACCTAATATACCTGTTTAGATAATGCATGCATGACTATAGACAGAATAAGAGTATAGGTATCGATATTTTTATGCAAATAATTATTACAAAAATTTTAGAATTTCAAGTCGTCGTATTAAAAAATTGAAAATGTGACCAAAGCTTAAAATTTTAATAATTTGTTTGCTTTATTTTGATTAATTGTGATGTAACATTTTTTTGTAATTTGTAGAGTGATGAACCACCCCAAAAAATACCAAGGAGTGAAGAAGCAGAAATAACTACTATCGAGGAAAATAATATCACTTTAGACCAGGAAAACCTAAATTTATCAGAAAATAATATACCTCGTAATATGCCTGTATAATGCCTGTACATGATGTATAGACTTCTCTTAGATCAAAATAAATTTTAGTTGAGTCAATGGTATTTGCTATTGGTTGAAGAAAAGTGTCTCTTTAATCAAGAAATCTCCCTTTTCAATCAAGAATTTTTGCATGAATCAAAGAGACTATTGTTCTTGTAGCAAGAACTTCTTTGCATATTAATTTTGGGTCAGGAGTGAAATACTTTGAACAGATAGATTCTCCTATTCCCTAAAGTAATTTTTTAAAGCTCATGAGAAGATAGTTAATGCTTTGGGCAAAGAAACGTCGTTCTTGGCCCTATTGAACAGCGCCAATCTTTTGGGTCACAGTCATATTCATTTCGACTGAGAGATTCTTTTTTTCAGTGTATGTCCTAAAATGCTTACTTTCAGAGATACAGGTTGTATGTAGAAGTTTCATTTTTATTTCGATTTTTTCCAAATAATTTCTGAAGTAACGTCAATATTTGGATGAAAATTAGTGTCTGGGAGTTTTTGATATGAGAAATTTGATTTTGATGGCAATTTGTCTACTATTTATATGTGTTTAACTGTTTTGAAGAGTAATCACTTTTCGTCCATCCCGTATAAAACTACTGAGTGAAAAAATATACATTTCCGTTATAAAATAGTTTCTGTTGAACTACATAGCAGCACAAAAACATTTCAGATTTATGATTTCAGTCTAATACCTATTTAGCCAACATCTGTAATTTATGTCAATGATGACAGGTTTTGACAATTTAGTTTCCAAATATCTTAAGAACCATTACTCGTAGCGATTTTTACCAAGACACCTTTTTTACGTAAAAAACGTCGTAAATGTATATTTTTTTACTCAGTAATTTTATACAGGTACGGACGAAAAGTTAATACCCTTCAAACTAAATAAAAAATATGTAGGTGGCGGACCCTACAAGTAGGAGTCAAAAATCAAGTTTCTCATGTCAAAAAACTCTTACACACGAATGTTCATCCAAATATTGACGTTACTTCAGAAATTGAAATGGTACCACCATTTCTCAAATGAATAAGCTTGTAGAGGGTAAGAGGAAACCGGGTGGACAACTCAAATCATCAAGGATATTTTCCATGAAAACTTAAAGGGGATAAGCATGCAGACATCAGTGGGAGGAAGCAGCGCACAATAGAACGCAATGGAAAAGAATTATAAACTTAGTCAACAACGATAACCGAAAAGTAAATAGGCAACAAAGTAATGAGATTTTTGAATGTCCGGAGTGCGGAAGAGTGAATTGTGATCATGTATCGGGCTTTTCAGTCACAGAAAAGCTCATGAAAGAAAACGCCTTCCGTAACTATCTTCTGATGCGTGTCAAATACTCGTCAGCGAGTAATGGCAAAATGGAAGTAAGTTATTGGAAAAAACTCGAAATAAAAATGAAATTTGTACACCCTGTATTTCCGAAACGGGTAAGCATTTTAAGACATACATTTATACACACTTTTTTATTTATTTTTATCTGCAGAATGTGCTGCCAAAGTTTCCGGAATACAGTTCGGACCACCCTGTATATCTTCTTGATTTTTTTCTTTTTATTTTCACACTGGCGTTCAAAACAAAATGTACAGAAATAGATGATTTTTCTTCTATTTCCTATTTTCTAATAAGAATAAGTTACTCTAAATGCGACATCGCTCCATTATATCGTATTTAAACAGATGACGAAAGATGTTTCATTTAGAATTAACTTATCCTCATCAAAAAATATGAAATAGATAGAAAAAACAGATATAGTTAATAAAATAAAAATAATTAACTGGATATGTTTAATACTAATTAATTATTAGTAATAACTTTATTAAAAATAGTAAATACAATAAAATAAATAAAATTTCTTCTTCAGACGAAGGCTCGCACGGCACTGCTATACACTTAACTTGTTCATATAAATACAATAACAATAATAAATCAATACAATTAGCATTAAATAATATAAAATACAACTAACAAAGTTTTGTCGCGAACTTTGAATTGGATCAATGGTATCTATGTATAAAAATATAGACCCACGAATTAAAGCGAAGTAACGGGAAGAATCAAATACGTGCAATAAATCCAATATCATTTTGGCCGCGCCGGCGCTTCGCAAAAGTTTAAAGCATGATGCGCACTTGAGCGAAGCGCGCCGAAGCCGAAGCCATATGCCATATGCGAAGCACTGTTTTTCGCACGCGATAGATAATTAAAGTTGTTTTAAGCTGACCTTTTTAATTTTAGTATTATGCGTACAGAAATATTATCTATGTGACGATTTGATAAAAACATTGGATTCGTAACATTAATATAAAAATGCCTTTTATTCTGCATTTTTTCTCAATTTCTACCCAGGTATTGTCTCGTCTCAATTCATTATGATAATTTGGATTCTCAACATAACTCTTTGTAGCTCTGTATAATCTTAATGAATGTTTCATCATCCTTGATCTCAGTAATTAAACTGAATTCACAGGTTGTACGATTCCTTTGCTATGCTTGAGGTCTGAAACAAATAAATTTGTATAATTATGTGACACATCAAAAAAACCTCGAGTATGGTTTATAGGATGAAAAAATTAAAAGTGGATGCCGTTGAAGGGCTCTAAAATCTCAACAGAAATTGGCTATGAACTTTTTATCTTAGTCTTTAAGTTAACACAGGCATTATTTTTCATAAGAAATAATTATGGTGTTTATATGCCTTTTAAAAATAAGCAGGATTCAAAAACAATTGCTGATAAAGCAAATTTACATTTTTGAGTAGTATGCTCCACTTATTGTATTTTTTAATTCTTACCTAACTTGGGTGTAAACAACTGTCTGGGTAAATTCTTAAAAGAAGTCTTACAAGAGACAGATCTTACCTCACTCACAAAAACTGCAACATCTGCACTCTGGAAGATTCCTGATTTGGGTTATCTGATCCTTTCTCTAAAATGATAGATACAATTTAAAAAATCTAAAACGATAATTTTAACAAACCAAATTCAGTTTGGATTAGTAATACATATTAATATTTTTAATAAACTGTGGAATATCTAATAATTGAATCACTCTCTGCCAAATTAAAGTAGCCAGTGCCATAACTTGTTTATTTACAGCTCAATTAAAATATTTTTTGTTATAAAGTTGATATGATATTTTTTTTAAAATAATAATGTTCATCTTCAGTACTGAATATTTTGCGAGTTTAATTTGGCCCACGGTGTAGGTACCTACCCTTTTCAGTTACTGTTTTTCTCAGGTAACAGTCCATGTCTAATACCAACGAGAGAGTGGTCTACCAACAAGTTCTACAACAAATGTTTGTCTTTAAATACAGCGTTTGTACCTGGATTGACATCACTGGACACCAAATTACCAGTAGGTTGATCATCTAAAAGATTATTTTAATTTTATTAGAACAAAATATCTGGAAACGTTCTTTATTTAACTAAATGCATATACTTACCCATATGAACTGGTGTATATAAAAACTCAGTTGGAAGAGAATTAACTTCTAAACCTTTTTTTATTCCAGGTACGATCTTGATTACAAAAATGTAAATCACAAACTCTATAAATCTTTTAAATATCTTGCTGTGTTGTATTTTCCATTTTAAGGTTTCGCACTTTATATCACTTTTGAAATAATGTAGGATCGTTCTTCGAGAATGTATGTCTTTTGGAAAACAAATCCATACATGCCGGCATCGGAACAACATACTTATGAAATGGCTTACGGCCTGATTCCATCAATGTTTTTAATAAAAAGTTTAAACAATCTTTAAAATTTCAGTAAAACTTTTTTCGATCTTTGACGGTGCATATTATTTGATTAAAACTGACTTGATTTGATTTGAAAAACGCTAAAAGTCATAATATTTTTCCCTCCAGCGCGACCGGTGGTTCGTCACAGAACTAATAAATTTGTGTATAACTGGTTGCGGTGAAAAAGTCCTTTCAAAGATCTCAATTTCAGTTTCCCATATATTTTAGTTTGTATATGACTGACACTCACTGCCAAAATGACACGCTTTTTTTGTCTTTAATTTTTTGGCATAGGGTATAATTCACACTTAATATCTACAGAAAAATTAATATTGATATATGTATTGACCGTGTCAGGCCAACTTACAAATATTGATAAAATATTGACAATAAAAAACATTGACAATATTATTGATCGTGTGAGGGCCGCTTAAGATCTTAATACTAATTTCAAATGTATTTTATTGTATATTGAATACAGCCCAACAAACATTTTCACAAAACCCAGTATCTGAGACGGTTAATGTTCTCCATCTCTGATATCAGTCGTATCAAAGTTTATGGCACGAATGGATGTCGTCTCGGCACACTCAGTGTTGAGGTGTTCTGGTGTTTCCCCATTTCCCCACAGAATCCACCGTTTATTGAGGAGAGAGTGTCCTGTTAAAAACATCGTGAGAATCCAACGATTGTTCTTACTCTAATCAAAGAAAATCTTTGATTTTTCCCTCTCTTTGCTTTTAGGCTAGTAGAGTAACTCTGATTGGAAACGTAAAAGTTTTATATTGACTTTTATATTGACTAAAGAATTCTCTTATGGTTGGAACGCATTTTTTCCACAACGGATTAACGTAACCGTACCGAAAACGGTTCTCTGCTGTGTTGGAACAAACCTATTCCGCTCTTATTAATCATTTATGACATAAAATTATGATTACTTTTTTTCTTAAAAGGTCGTAAAAACTATCAATTTTGTTTTTATGAGAAACAAATAACATCATGTAAAAAACGCTGCTTTTAGATTGGCTGTGTTGTTTTTACGAGAGACATAAAACGGATTTTCCCTCACACAAAGAGCTTTGTAAAAACTATCGTTTCCCAGTCTGAAAGTATAATTAATTTTATGTTTGTTCAGACCGAGGAACAGAGGCACTTTATTGAAAAGCAAACCCCGATTTTATAATCCACTGTTCAGTTTGTCTTTTTCATTTGTATGATGTGTTATTCGTTTATTTACAAAAATTTAAAACTCCAATAAATACAAAAGTCCTAGATTTTGAATTTGAATAAGTTGTTTGAGAGTTTAAAAACTTGCCATAGTATGTCTCTCTTAAACCAAATTTATAAGTTTAGTTTGAGGACAGAAAACAAAGTGCGAATCGCGCCTTGTAGCCCGTTCTGTTTGAATAAAAAGAACAACGAGAAAAGAAGAAAGAAAAAGTAGAAACAAAAAAAAAGAAAGGAAAAGTGGTAAAGGCAGTGTTGCTACAGCCAGCTCATTCCGGGTAGATCTGACCCTTTATAAAACAATTAATTTTTTTTTCAACAGTTTTTGTAGACCGTATATGTTTTAAAAAAACTAAAGTGTTCTCAAATAGTTGCATTTAGATATTTTAAATACATTTTTTTCTTTGTTCTTTGTATTTTTTTTGCTTCCGACGACGAAAATAGATATACTTTCCGAAACGTTAAGCATTTTTTGTCCGTTAGACAAATTTGTTTATTAGTAAGCCACTGCTGACAATTAGTCTCCGTTGGATTAACACAGCAGTGTTTACAAAAAATAACTATTTTATTCTGTAGATTTTCTTACCGTGGCGAAATACCCATAGGACTTTTTGGAGAGAATCCGCTACAGAGGTATAGACATTTTTTACCCTTTGGATATATACCGAGTGCAAAAACTTGGGTATTTACCCAAATTTCAATATACTGGGTACTTGCCCATCCTTAGCCACAACTCAGCAACGCGTAACCAGGTCTGCTAGTTATTCAATAAATATCAATTTTATAGGTATAAAAAAATTGTCCAAACATAAATTTGGATAAAACTTGTAATATGTGTTCTTTTTAAAATAACTAAAGAAAGGTATCTACTTTACCAATCAGCCTTTATTGTCTAAGTTTCTAATTTAGCTTGTTTTAGTATGTTGAAATATGAAATATTAAAATACATATCCAAAGTCACTAACTCATAGTCACTCTTTGATCGGGCTCGAAACAGCAATGTAGAAATTAGTTTAGTAAATTTAAAAAAAATAGTTTTGTGTTTAAAGAAAAGTAATGTCGTTGGATATTATTATGTTATATATTTCAAAAAGGATATTATAATACGTATGGATATTTTAATATTTCATAACGGAAATGTCCTTGTATTCTAATGTCATATGATGCTAGTTTTAAGGCTTTTTTGTGCAGAGGATGTTTTTTTTTTGCTAATTGACTCAGTCAAACTGTCCTGATGATGGGAATAAAATTCTCGAAAGCTTGACAAATTTGAAAAAGTAGTTTCATTAGCCTGTGTGGAGATTATTGACTGCATCCTCACTTAAATTTTGAGTTTTTTCTTAACTTAGTCAGTCACGACTAACCTGCTATTTTTAAGCAATTTAATGTAAAAATATACTTAAATTACTCTATATAGAGGGTGAGTTTTAAATAACTGCACAAAATATTTACAAGTTACAAAGACACTGAAAAGCTATACATTTTTTTTAAATATCCTTTTCTAAGAAAACATTCGTGCACAACCGGGTGCGTCTCGGAAGTGGCCAAACCAAACCTCTAAAACTTTTTTATTTTTTTCCCTTACCAACCCCCAACCCCCACCAAAAACTAATGGCCAGATTCTCGGGTGCCACAGTATTTTTGTGCCAAATTTGGTTAAAATCGGTTTAGCGGTTTTTGAGTTATCGTGTTACAGACGGACAGACAGACACCATGAACATATTTTGTATTTAGGTCATTTATGACCCAAATAACCCATTTTGAGTAAAATTAAAAAAATTTTTTTTTGCCGATCATAATAGCCTACCATACCTGTTGGTATGGTCAATTAAAAAACGAGATTTGGTATATTAGTATTTATATTTTTTTTTTATATATTTTTTTTTTATTATTTTTTATTGTTTTTGGTCACTTCCGGTTTTATCGGAAATGGCTACAACTTTGGATATTTAAATGGCACCCCCGGGAAATTTCTATTTTATTCGATAAAAAATAACACTCTGAATTTTTCAAATAGAACAAGGGTGGCTCGTTAGCATATTTTGAAAAAAACATTTTTTACGAATAATTTGATACCACACACTTGATATTTCGAGTCAAATTGTCGTTATGAAACGCATGTTACAATTTTAAATAAACCATATGCGAAAATGTCATAAGTTGACATATGATATGTCATTCTATTCAGA
Organism: Sitophilus oryzae; assembly: GCF_002938485.1. Taxonomy (NCBI): domain Eukaryota; kingdom Metazoa; phylum Arthropoda; class Insecta; order Coleoptera; family Curculionidae; genus Sitophilus; species Sitophilus oryzae. The sequence continues at coordinate 1,964,330 of NW_022146409.1, forward strand.
GTCTCATTTTCTATTGAATAAAGTAAAAAATACCGAGGGTGTCGTTTAAAAAGTTGTAGTTATTTATGGTGAAACAGGAAGTAACCAAAAACAATTTTGAATACGTCAATCAATCCTACTTTATGTCATATATTAATATATCAAATCTCGTTCTTTTATGCGAAAAAATAAAAGAGTTATAGGGGGTGAGCCACTTTTGAGACGAACCCCGTAGGTATACTATATACAGGGTGCTACAAATTCGAGGTACGAGCATTGGTATCTCGGAAACCGTAAGAGATACGAAGATGGTTAAATTGGGGCAAAGTTGCGCTTTAGAATGTTCACCAAGATACCATCAAAAAAAAATTAAAAGTTTCAAGGATTGCTGAGTTTTTTGGAAAAAACCTAAATTTTTTGAAAATCAATTTTATTTTTTCCTGGCGTTACTTTTTAAAAAATCAAAAAACTAATTGCACATTCTCATGGCTACTTTATTAGGGCTATCTGAAAATATTTTTAGTTTTTCAAATTAGCTGATAATTTGTGAGATACAGAGGTCAACTTAATTTATTTAAATACGGACCTGCATTTTTTATTTCAGATTTTGAAAGAACTCGATCTCCTGAGTACAATGATATGCCACACTTAATATTTTTTTTGTTTCGAACATTTGAACACAATTTAATTAAACTTATTTCAAGTCCGGCTGTGTTTTTTTTAAATATTTAATCTATTCATCGTTACAATATTGGTAAGCTTTCAAACTTAACAATGACGTGGAGTAAAATATTGAATACGGATAATCAAATGCAATTAAATAATAAAAAATAATATAGGCATTCCTTGACGTAATTTTTAAAAGTGACAATACATTTCAACATTACAATAAAGAGTACAGAATGCATTCGAAAGTATAAGAAGAAGATATGTTCTAAGAGCTATAAATAAGATTGAACGAAAAATACATTAATTTGTGCATTAGGGATGGTGGTAACCCTTTCGAACATGTAGAGCATTACTAGTTTTAGAACCTAGTTTGCAGAAGTTGATTTATTTATAATAACTACGATTAATATTATGCATATTATTAGATAGTATACTGAGATTTCAAAATCACAATAAAAAAAGTTATAAATAATATTTTTAAATTGCTGACCTGGGTATTATTTGTTATCTTTCTTTTTGGCTCGATTCAATGTTAATTAGCGCTGATCCATATTGTTGCGATGAATATAATCAGATTAAATAATTTAAAAAACCAGAGTCGGACTTGAAATTATTTTAAATAATAATTAAATAGTTTTGTTATTGTTAAGGTACCTAAAACAAAGAAAAGTATCAAGTGTGACATATCATTGTACTCAGGAGATCGAGTTCTTTCAAAAATTCAAATAAAAAATCCAGGTCCGTATTTAAAAAAATTAAGTTGGCCTCTGAATCTCACAAATTATCAGCTAATTTGAAAATCTAAAAACACTCAGATAGCCCTAATAAAGTAACCGTGAGAATGTGCAATTAGTTTTTCGATTTTCTAAAAAGTAACGCCAGGAGAAAATAAAATTGATTTTCAAAAAAATCCGTTTTTTCCGAAAAACTCAGCAATCCTTAAAATTTTTAAAACTTTTTTGATGGCATCTTGGTGAACATCCTAAAGCGCAACTTTGTACCAATTTTACCATCTTCGTATCTCTTACGGTTTCCGAGATACCAATGCTCGTACATCAAATTTGCAGCACCCTGTATATTTCTTATGTTCCAGAATCCTTCTGAATCCAGTTGTTTGTCAGAGGCGGAGATAACTAATCTAATTATTCGCCAGTTTACTCTGTGTGAATTCTCAAAACGTCTCCTTCTCGTTTTCCTTCAACACGTCCGTCTGAGAACGGCCGAATCGTCTTAACAAGCGTGTGGAAACTTACCCGTCCCCAAATTCCATCCGACACTGTTCGTCCATGCTGAAAATGGTCTGCAGCGTGGCGTTTAATAATATTTCGCCCTGGGTAGAGGACGGCGGATTCGTCAAACAATCCCAGTTACTGAAACATAAAAAGTTTAAACTAATTTTGATATTTCACCAAACACAAAAGTCATCTAAAGGAAATAAGATGAGGCGATATTAATTTTGTTTTATTTTCCTGCTCTGTGACTATACACAGCAGCATTTTCAGATTACATATATAAAAAGTAATCTCTTTCAGATAGCGTTCTTTCTCGATTAATTTTGTAAAACTTGGAAAATAAGTTGGTTATAATAATGGTTTTATAATTCGGAAACTCTCTATTTATTTATCTAGTAATTCTAAAACACTCTATTTGAAAGTCGATTAGAGAAAATAGTATGATTCATTGGCAAGTAATATAAATATTTACGATCCGGTAAAATTGTGATGTAAGAGGAGGCTTAGCTTGCCGGAGGCGAGTCAGTAGCTGTGTTGTGTTGTGTTTTGTCATAGAGCTGATATTTGGGGGTTGAAAGTCTTTTGACTATAAACGTTGCATGTACTGTAAGGCAACGGGTCGTTTGACCAGAAGAAAACCTCTTGTGACGTCTTGCCTTCGGGGTTGGTCTTGAGAGTTTGAGGTCTCCCTTGTCTTCTCGATTAACGATGCGGCGTTGGGGTAGTGAACTACCCCAATTAGCTTATTCGATTGGGATGCGAATCTGTTTAGCGGTAGAATTGCGTCCGGGGGAGCCCCTATACTATTTCAGGTGACACTAGCTAGTTGTTGAAGATGATTAACCAATATATAACCGAATGATATTTGAATTAGATGGAAAATATGGAATGGGATATATTGAATAGAATATATCAGTAGCTAGGGGGCGGAGTACCCCCGGGTGAGTCTTGCTATTTAACTATCAATTTTATCCAGATCAGTAAATGTTTGTTTTGTTATTTTCATGTACAATGAGAGAGTGCTTGCCAATGACCAACTAAATGGATATTTGAGGTGAATTTGCATTGTGAGACCCGGTTGAGTAAGCCCCAAAAATAGCGAATTTACAATTTTGAACCTAAAATCATATGGTGTTTTTCAATCCACGTACTTTTTTTTGGTGTTCTTTAAGTTTAATAACCATTAGACTCTTTATTTCTTCAATACAGGAAGCACACGGAACTTGATATGTAAAGTTTTTGTTTGATCTGGATCTCGAAATTTTGTAAGGGACTTCTCAGAGTGTATAACATACTGAAATGGACCTTGATATTGTAACTTAACTTCCACAATTGGGGTTTAGCTCTCCATACCCTTCTGCTATGTAAGTGACGCTATGTAGTCTTACCATCCATTTGACTAAAATTATATTTGACATTATTTTTTTCACATGAATATTATATTATACCAACTCGGCCTTAATTTTGGTTCTTGTCATTATAGTATCGTAAAAGAAATTCTCTTTTATATCCTATTAGTCAACCAAACAACAGGACGACAATTAGACAATGTATTAGATATTATTTAAAACAGCAACTGACTAAACTAATTAAACATATCTTTTTCTACCAAAGAATATCCGACGAATGGCAAACAAGTACTACTATCCTTATGCTTAAGAAGAAGGATAAAGAAAGGCTAGAAAACTTTAGAGGCATAAATCTTCTCAGCACAACATTAAAACTAACAACAAAAATAATAACAAACAAATTAAACAACATTATATCTGTATCAGATGAGCAACAAGGATTTAGAACGGGTAGATCATGCCCTGATGCGATCTTTGTTATAAGACAGATTGCAGAGAAATTGATTGAGTACAACAAACCAGCTTACGTGTGTTTCATAGATCTGCAGAAAGCATTTGATCGGGTTCAGTTAGAAGATATTGTACATTTACTTTATGACAGACAAATACCCCATAACTTAATTAAAGTCATAAAAAAATATACAGTGCTAACAAAATCCAGGCTAATATCCACGGGATCTTACTGAACCAATACCTGTAGAGAAAGGCATACGACAAGGCGATTCATTAAGCCCACTTCATTTTAATATAATCATGGACGAAATAATCAAACAAGTACGCCGTTTAAATGGATACAAAATGGGAGACTGCAATATGACAATTCTATGTTATGCCGACGACGCTGTGTTATTCGCAGAAAATGAGGATGACCTCCAAAGACTAGTATTTCGCTTCAATCTAGTAGCAAAATAGCTTATAACATGATAATTTCTGCATCCAAAACAAAGAGCCTGACAACATCAAAAATACCTATCAGAAGCAAGATTGTCGTGAATAACGCAATAATACAGCTAGAAATGAAATTTAAATATTTCGGTATAGAGTTATCCGGTTATGGCGAAATCGAAACAGAGGTAAAACAACAAACAACAAAAGCAATGAGAGTGGCTGGATGTCTGAACGACACCATATGGAAAAATAAATACATAGGTATCGAGGTCAAGTCAAGAATATACAAGGCTATCGTCAGACCCATAATGACCTACACAGCAGAAACCAGACTGGATATAGCAAAAAAAAAGATAGACAAAAAGGCAAACATGCAAGGTGAATAGCATTAATGAATGGGTATTTAGCAGAAGACGCGAATGGAATAAACATATAAGCCGAATGGACGAGGGAAGAACAGTAAGGTCAGCTCGAGGCAAATCACCACTGGGAAGAAGAAGTACGGGAAGGCCAAGAAAAAGATGGTGTGATAACCTTACCATCGATTGAAACTGTGTAGCAGAAAGAAAAAGACTTAGAGGAAGAGATGAAAAAGAGACAAAACTATAAAGGGAAATGATTTATCACTGTCTTGAATCTCTGTTTAATAGTCATTCAGTGTTTTTATTGTTTTCTGTTTTCCTATTTTTATGTGTAAAGTTGCCTTTAGTTATTGTACGTGTGGGACGACCTTAAGAGTCTGTCTGTCAAAAAATAAGATGAAAGAAGATGGCGGAACAATAAAGTTGTCATTAGTACGTCCGCTGTTTTAATACAAGTTTTTAATTGCAATAGTAATACCTCTGAGTAATACTATCAACAAAGAAAAAGTTCAATCTCCAACATATTGGTCCTTCGAGCCTGATAGCTGGGTGAAATCTTCAATTATTTCAAAGATTCAAAGAAAATCCATACTTTTCCGATCAATTTCTATCGTTCAAGGTCGAAGCCGGACGAGTCCATGTGCGCAAGACGATCTGGAATAGGGGAGTTTCGTAGTAAAAACGCAACTGGTCCAACTACATCGAAAAAGGGGAGGACACATCGACGAAAGCAGAGAAAGATACGTTTTGAGATTGCGCCTGGGATTGGTAAAACTACGACGCAAATTGCCGGTGAGTCCGTTCCTATTTACCTTTATTATTCTTTTCTTTCAACGGGAAGATAGGTTTGCTCCAAATTCTTATTAATAGGTTTTAATATCAAAATGCAAAAGGAGGAGACAAATAATGTTGGAAAGAGGAACTTTTGAGAAAAATTATTTTAGTTTATTAGTTGCGTGCAAGGAATTCTTAAGCATCTTTGACAAGGGAATTCCAAATTCTCATAGCGAATCGAGTAATTCAAGTAACTTTGATGTAGGCTCAAGTAACAATAATAAAAATGATTTCAATGTAAAACTACCAGAAATAAAATTACTGAAATTTACAGGTTGTTACAATAATTGGTTAGAATTTCGAGATACATTCGATTCACTTATCAATGAAAATTCAAGTATAACAAACATTCAAAAATTTCATTACCTGAGGGCAGCATTGGAAGGCGGTGCCATGCAAGTTATTCGTTCTATAGAATTTTTGGCTGATAATTACCAGATAGCGTGGAATGCTTTACTTCAAAGGTATAATAACAACAGCGTTCTGGTAAACAATCATGTCAAAGCTATATTCGAAATGCCCACATTATCTAAAGAGTCAGCAAGTGACTTAAGAAAAATGTTAGATAGTCTCTCTAAGCATTTGTGCTCATTAAAAAACTTAAATCAACCGGTAGAGTACTGGGACATACTTCTTGTTTTTGTATTAAGTCATAAGTTAGACAAATCAACACTTCGAGCATGGGAGCAAGTTAAAGCAGCGACAACTCAGGGCAATTCGGATGCGGTGACATTAAAAACCTTCAGAGATTTTTTACGTTCAAGAGCCGATTTCTTAGAAACAGTTTTAATGACCAAAGAGGTCAAGATACAATCTCATTCATACCAAATTTCAACAAAGTTCAAAACTGAATGCATTTTTTGCAAGGGTTCAAATCATTATATACAAAATTGCAATAATTTTTTAAAGCTTTCAACTCAAGATCGTCTTAATCAGCTTAAGAATCGAAAATTATGCTTAAATTGTTTACGCGGTTTTCATACGATCAACAATTGCCTAGCAGGACATTGCAAAAAATGTACTCAAAAGCATAATACAATTCTTCATAACGACTTTCAAGTAAATTCAAGACCAGAGCGTCCAACAACTTCATCAAATAACGCATTTTCTGCAACTTCAAGCATTGCTTAGGATAATATTCTATTATCTACAGCACTAGTTCAAATTAAAAATTCAAAGGGACATTTTCAAACGTGCAGAGTTTTATTAGATTCTGGGTCCCAATCCAATTTTATTACAGAAGATACATGTAAGAGATTAGGTCTAAAGACATTTCCAGTAAGTATTTCTGTTTCGGGTATCGTTCAAACTCCTTTTCAAATCAAACAGCGATGCAATATTACTGTAGTGTCCATGCATAACTCATTCAAAGCTGATATTTCATGTTCACTTCTACCTACAATTAATAAAGGTTTACCATTCCAGTCATTCGACATTTCAAATTTAAATATTCCTTCAAATTTGAGGTTAGCTGATCCTTGTTTATCGATTTCTTCAAAGATTGATATTCTAATTGGTGCTGAATGGTTTTACAATTTATTATGCATTGGTCAGTTCCGCTTAGGAGCTAATTTACCTTCGTTACAAAAAACTGTTCTAGGATGGGTAGTCTCTGGAAAATTATACAATGATGTGCAATTTTAGTACAAGTTCAAACGACGAAATCTATTCTATATTGAAAAGGTTCTGGGAAGTCGAGGAAACTGTTCCACCTGGTTCAAATGTGAAATTCTCCTCAGATGAACAGCTTTGCGAGGACATATTTTCTAAAACAACCGAGCGAAAAGACGACGGTAGATTTATTGTTCATATTCCCTTAAAACGCGATCCTATTATTCTAGGTGATTCTCGTGAAATTGCTACCAAAAGATTCTATTCTTTGGAGAAGAAGTTGAATCGTGAACCAAAGTTAAAGGAAGAATATGCAGCATTTATGAACGAATATATTCAACTTGGTCAAATGCGAGAAATATCTAAAATAGACGAACATTCTAATTCTGGTTTTCTGTCACATTCATTTTCCATTTTATTAAGATTCTGACAAGGACCTATTGTCATCTGTGCGGATATTGTTAAAATGTATCGGCAGATAGAGATTCATAGATCACAAAAACATCTCCAAAATATTCTATGGCGTTTCGATTCTTCAGAGGAATTAAAAACTTTCGAATTACAAACAGTAACTTACGGTACTGCATCGGCTCCTTGGTTAGCTACCAGATGTTTAAAGCAATTGGCCATAGATTATTCCAAAATATTCCCACAATCATCTCAATTTCTGGCATCCAGTTTCTATATGGACGATTTGTTGATAAGTTGCAATTCAGAAAGTGAGGCTTTAATAATATGTGACGAAATTTCAAAAATACTCTCTTCAGGCTGTTTTCAGCTTCAAAAATGGGCAACTAATAGTACCAAAATTCTTCAGCACATTCAAAATCCTTCTACTATTCTTAAAATTGGCAAGGATCAACGAACCAAGATTCTAGGTTTCTATTGGTCTTATGAAGACGATCAGCTAATGTACACTATTGCTGATTTTGTCAGTTTAAATAAGTTTACCAAGCGTACTATAATGTCTGATGTAGTTCAGATTTTTGGATCCCTTGGGACTCTTGGGCCCATGTATCATTTTAGGAAAAATTCTTCTACTATCATTTTGGTCCTTAAAGCTTGACTGGGATGAGTCTCTTCTGGCTACTATAGACAATCAATGGCGGCAATTACGGCAAGAGCTACCAGTACTGAACATTTTAAAAATACCCAGATTTGTTTCAAATACGTCAATCGTTAAGTTGGAGTTACACCGGTTTGCCGATGCCTCTTTACAAGCATATGGCGCATGTCTATAGTAGTATAGACATTCGTAGTATATCTTCCAGCGGAGAGATTCAGGTAAAGCTTTTGACAGCTAAAAGCAGGGTTAGTCCTCTAAAATCGTTAACAATTCCAAGATTAGAACTGTGCGGTGCTCTCTTGTTAGCACAGCTAGTTGATCGAGTGAAAAATGCAATGACTTTTACTTTTGATGATATATTTCTTTGGTGCGATTCCACTGTCTCTCCTGCCTGGATTCGTACTTCTCCAAGTACTTTGCAAGTTTTTGTTCAAAACAGAGTCGCTCAAATACAAAGGTTAACACAACCTAACCAATGGCATCATGTTCGAACCGCCGACAATCCTGCAGACTTTCTTTCCCGAGGTATTTTGCCTAGGGCTCTTTTGGATTGTACTGTGTGGTGAAATGGCCCACAATGGCTTAGTCAACCTAAAGATCAATGGCCCTATTCTGCAGCTACTTTTGAAGGAGAACTCGCAGAAGTTAAGAAACAAAAAATAATTCTCGCAGCTTTTCAAACTTCAAATTGGATTAATATTAATAAATTTTCAAACTTAATGAAACTTCAACGGGTTTATTGTTTTAGATCCATATACAATTGTCGAAATCCCACTGACAAGCAATTTAAACCTTTCAAGGCAAAGGATTTATCTGATACTCTTTGATACCTTATTACGATTTCTCAAAAGGATGATTTTGCCGAAGAGATTCAAACGTTGCAAAGGAGTCATGCGTTGCCAAGGCAATCTAAGCTACTTTCTCTAAATCCTTTTCTAGACGCTTAGAGTATTTTACGTGTTGGTGGACGTCTTAGTCAATCAAATTTTAGTTTTGATATCAAACATCCAATCCTTCTTTCGTCCAAGCACCATCTTACAAAATTACTTTTTAGACACGAGCATCTAAGGTTATTCCATGCTGGACAACAACAACTGCTTTATTCAATTCGTCAACGTTATTGGCCACTGGCTGGTCGCAATTTGGCTAAAAGAACTGTTTATTCCTGCATAAAATGCTACCGCTGCAAACCACTGCAACCGTCTCCAATCATGGATAATCTTCCAAAAGCGCGTGTTACTCCTGCTCCACCCTTTTATAATACTGGCATAGACTACGCTGGTCCAGTATATTTGAGTTCAAAAAAGGGAAGAGGAGCCAAGGTTTCTAAAGCGTATACTGTGAAACGGAGTTTTGCTAAGTTTTGTGTATTGCCGACTGAGGTTGAAAGCTGACTCTTTCAAGGCCGGGGGCATGTTTAATAGTCATTCAGTGTTTTTATTGTTTTCTGTTTTCCTATTTTTATGTGTAAAGTTGCTTTAGTTATTGTACGTGAGGGACGACCTTAAGAGTCTGTCTGTCAAAAAAAAAGATGAATGATTATTTTTTGCAGTCGTCAATGATTCTTTTTTGCAGCATAGTGGAATAGAGACGTCGTCAAACTTGGAATTAATACATTTTTATAAAAACCACACAGTTAAAAATTTCAATGCACTTTTTGAGTTTAGTTTGGTGGACGAAGACATTATATATAAGTATTTACTGGATATTAAATCGGAAGCAATTGGCATTGACGACGTGTCCATAAAAATGATTTTGCTTTGTTGTCCGTATATATTGCCTATAATAACAAATATTATCAATAGCTGTCTTTTATCTAACACATTTCCAGATGAATGGAAAATAAGTAAAGTTCTACCAATGCCAAAGAAGTCACATCCCTTAGAGCTTAGCGATTTGCGTCCGATAAGCATTTTACCAACGCTTTCTAAGTGCTTGGAAAAGATAATGAATGCTCAAATTAAAGTATATCTAGATAGAAATGTTTTACTTCCGAAGAGGCAATCTGGTTTCAGACAGGGATATAGTTGCACAACTTCTTTACTTGATGTTGTGTGGATGATGTTCTTAGAATGACAGATATTGGAAAAACAACAGTCTTAGTTTTACTGGATTATACAAAGGCATTTGACACCATTTCTCATAAACTACTTTTGGCAATATTATCCTATACAGGTTTTTCCGCGGACGCGGTTGCAATGATTCATAGCTATTTGTCTAATAGATATCAAATTGTTCATACGGAAAACAGGCAATCTACTAAAAATAAAATTCTGAGAGGTGTGCCTCAAGGAACCATATTGGGCCCATTACTTTTTAATATTTATGCAGCACAAGTTTCTACGGAAGTGGTTACATCTAAAACATACTTTTACGCAGACGACACACAGTTAAGTTATTCATTCTATCCCAATGACATAGATAATGCTAATAAACTCTTAAATAGTGATATAGATAAATTGGTTAAAGCTTCCAGTAAACATGACTTAATTATTAATCCTAATAAATCTTCAGTGTTAATTTTTGGTTATAAACGCCAAGAAGTACAAAGTAAATTAAAGATAATGGTTGACAATAAAGAATTAAGTGCTGTGTCATGTTTTAAGAATCTGGGAGTTGAACTGGATGTGGATCTTAGATTTAAAAAACATACTGCAAAGCTACTTCAGAGAGCATATTGTAACCTTAAGATGCTTTATCCCCTTCGTAAAATACTTGATATACCAACTAAAATAAAAATTACCGATACATTAGTTCTTAGTCATTTTAATTATTGTGATGTATTGTATGGGCCTTGTTCAGACGTTAGAGATACCGCCAGAATAGAAAAAGTTCAGAAATTTTGTTTGCGTTATATATATGGTATTCGGAAATATGATAGAATATCTCATAAACTTAAGGAGGCAAAATGGATGAACATGGCAACTAGGCGTAGACTGCACTCTCTGACTCTGTTCCATTCAATTATAATAAATAAAAGTCCACCTTACCTTTATGAAAAAATACAGTTTCGTACTGATATTCACAATTTGAATTTAAGGCACAGGGGTCTCATTTCACCCACTCCGCACCGATCTGCATTGTTTGAACGATCTTTTACATTTAATATTTATAGTATGTACAACAATTTAGATGTTAAGTGTAAGAACTCCTCTTTGGGTGAATTTAAGATAAAAGCAAGAAAAATACTTTCTGAATATTGATTAGGTTGCATGTTGCGTGTAGGTGCTGTTTTCTATCTGATTTTTGTGGGAAATTTTAGATTGCCTTTAGTTGTTTTGTTTTTATTATATTTAAATTATTATTTTTTATATTACTTTTTTTTTAACTTTGGGGCTGGAACTTGATCAGCAACTGTTGTTTTTCCAGCCTTTTTGTAGTTTGTAAGATTATATTGTTGTTTTTTGTATGATAATGTTTTTTAAACTCATCTGTATAAATTTGTTGCATTGTATATATACAAACTTCAATAAATATATTATTATTATTATTATTATTATTAAAGAAGATGGCGGAACAATAAAGTTGTCAGTAATACGTCCGTTGTTTTAATACAAGTTTTTAATTGCAATAGTAATACCTCTGAGTAATACTATCAACATAGAAAAAGTTCAATCTCCAACAATCTCCAATATTCAAAAATTTCACTTACCTGACTTTTTCTTGAAATTCCTTCTTGGAGCACCCGGACCAAGAAAATTTGCTAAAAGTAGCTGCAACCATGGGTGCCATTACGCTACCTTCCAAAGCGTCTTCATCGCAAGTGTTGCCCGCTTTTTTATCACCATCATGGGTCAACCCCAATCTAAAGAAATAACAATCAATCAGTTACCTCATATTTATATGAATATTAATTAAATATTTATTGTTTGGAAAAAGCTGCATATTTTTACTACAGTTTTGTTTATAAAGCATGCTGGCATGATAGCACATATTTACTTCAGAAATATTTCTGTAACACCGTGACATTCAAATATACTTTTAAACTAACATTATATTTTTCATATTTGCCTTTCTTGGTTCAATTTTTCCACTATTTTCCGTTTAATTTTTTGTTTTGTTTATCACATACGAGTAAGTCAGGATTGACTGATGTATTCGATTAGTTTTGGTTGCTTCCTCTTTCACCGGAAATGACTACAACTTTTGATTTTTAAATGGTACCCTAGGTATATTTTTATTCAAACGTCCCTGTTGAATATGTCGACACTTTTTTAGCTTTAAAATATGTCGCATTTATAGTAACTTCTACCCTCAAAATTTCATTCGAAACGCTAAAAGTACTTGGAAGAAAATTATAGTAAATCGAAAAAATATTAAAACTTTAACACCCTGTAGCTACGAAAAAAAAATCAGAATCGGACCTATGTTGATATGAAAAATAAATCTTAATTTTACGTGAGGAATCTCCCTACGAGAGGTGGCACATGTTTTTTGAAACACCCTGTATATTTGCGAGCGTGTGGTATTTGAATCACCTTGTTCCCGTATTATTTTATAAACAAACTTGGAGTAAAAATATCAAGTAGAAAACATGATATGTTGCATTTTTCAGAACACACTTTAACAGTTTTTTTTATTAAACTTATCCAGCTTGGTAAAGTTTTAAAGGTAAAAAAACAAATTTCACGGAAATTTTTCCTTTAAAACAATAATTTTCCGGGGCTTTCCGAAGTTCCTCGCAAAGACTTACATGTGCGCCATCTCGTGAGCTATGATAAAAGCGCTGGTAAGTCCCTCGTCCCGGTTCAGGGAGCAGCTCCTCTTCGGATCGCAAACGCCGCCGACCGGAGCGTATCCCGAGGGACCACCGATGTCTGACCTAAAAACCAACACTTTATTCCCTTGCCGTACCTTTAAAAAGTAAGCTAGGAAGATATGGTAATACAGATACCGCCAAAAAGTTCACAAAATAAATGATTTGTTTTATTATTTATATATGGAAAAAAAAGTTTATGCAGAATCAATTTTCAGCATATCCGTTAAAAAAGAATGATTTATCTTGTCATATTTTCGACGCATCTTTTTAAAGTGGTAAAAGGCAAACATTAACATTGTACTCAAAAAAAACTATTAGGAGGAATGTTTTGGGGTAGTTCTGAGTTTCTTCTGTTTATTATTGTTACGGATTCCGTGGGTCCATTAATTTAAACTCACGATAAAATACTTAACGAATTTATTATCTCACTTTATGCACACAATAACTAACTATTTATAAAATTCCTTCACCAAATTGTCCGATTCGTAATAATTTAAAGCGCGGTATATTCAAACATCAAACTTAAAAAACTGTCCCAACTGCCGGTTACGCCGGCTTATATACTCTATTGACTGCTTCTCGAAACTTCTACAATTCTCGGAGAGCGTTGTACTTCATACTGGACAATTTCATTGTCTGATTCGCTTACTTGTCGACTTGATTAAGAGATGGCGCCTAAAAATGTATTTTACTTATCATTTCCCCCGAAGATGGATTGGGAATGATAGAGCAGTATAATGGCCAGCGAGGTTCCTGGACCTGTCGCCAAGTCATTATAGTAGTTGACGTTCCAGGGGGTCATTACTTGACGTTATTTGTAAAAGTGAAATTAATATTTTTCAACATTTACCATAAAGAAATAAATATTAATTTACTAAATTGAATTCGGAAGTATAAGAAGAAGATAATATGTTCAAAGAGTTCAATTGATAAAAAAAGAATGGGTGGTAACGTGGCAACTCTTTCGAACATGTAGAGCATTAGAAACTAGTTTATAGAAATTGATTTATTTATAATAACTACGATTAATATAATGCATATTATTAGATCGTACACTGAGAATTTCAAATTCACAATAAAAAAAAGTTAAAAACAATATCTTTAAATTGATGACCTGGATATTATTTATTTAAATCTTTCAATTGGCTAGATGTTCCTTATTCAATGTTAATTAGCGCTGATCAATATTGTGGCGATGAATAGAATCAGATTAAATAATTTAAAAAAGCAGAGTCGGACTTCAAATTATTTTAAACAATAATTAAATAGTTTTGTTGTTGTTAAGGTACCCAAAAAAAGTATAAAGTGTGGTATATCATTGTACGTAGGAGACCGAGTTCTTTCAATACCTGATATAAAAATGCTGGTCCGCATTTAAAAAATTTAAATTGGCCTCTGTATCTTACAAATTATCAGCTAATTTGGAAATCTAAAAATACTATCGGAGAGCCCTAATAAAGAGGCTATGAGAATGTGCCATTAGTTTTTTAATTTTCGAAAAAGTTGCGACAGAAAAAATAAAATTTACTTTCAAAAAAATCCGTTTTTTTTTTCAAAAAACTCAGCAATTCTTGAAATTTTAAAACTTTTTTGATACCGTCTTGGTGAACATCCCAAGGCGCAACTTTGTCCCAATTTAGCCATCTTCAAATCAAATCAAATCATTTATTGCATGTTAATAGATACAAGTATCCTTACACAAAGTCATATTTTGTAAAATGCAAAATTATAAAAGAACCACAACAATTATCAAACAGTAATTTAAAGTACACAAAAAAACAATAAATACACAATGTAAAAAACGCTATAACCCTTCACTGCTTTCTAAAAAATCAGTAACACTAAAATAAGCCATATCAAGAAGGTAGCCTTTAATTGTCGTTTTAAATTGATGTCTTGGTAAATTTCTGACATTTTGAGATAATTTATTAAAGCATGCAGGGGCATAATGAAGGCTGGAGTTCCAAGATCTTCCGAGGCGCAAATGAACAGGCCTTATATTCATTCTGTTTCTGGTTGCATAATTGTGTTGTTCATCATGCGTAGTATATAGTTCTAGGTTATTCTTCACAAATAAAAGACACTGGAGGATATAGCAACATGGAAGTGTCAGTATTCCCATTTTTTTGTAATCTTCGTATCTATTACAATTTCTGAGATACCAATATTCATACCTCGAATTTGTAGCACCCTCTATAGTAAATAACCTATAGTAAACAACTAAAAATCACTATAAAAATCAGACTGCACTGAAACATTTTGAGGTACAGATGATACATAATTTCGTCTTATAAAAATAACACATAATATTGCTTCACTGTGCAATAATACTCACTTAGAGTTATTTCAAGTGCAAGAGGTGCTATCCAACCAAACATATACTACACATATAATGAGCAAAAAGTAAATCCAAACGAGTGGAAGTAGAAAAGCACATAAAAAGCTTTCGTTCCAATGCTAACCACATTGAAGCTTGATACTGTACTACATTCTTGCAAATGCAAGAGAGGCTGTCAACGCAATTGTTAATGCAGGAGGGAAGAGGACTGTAAACAACAACATTTTAGATTTAATTGCTATACGAATGTAATATTACTGCATTAGAGGCGGATCGACATCATGATTCCCCATTTTTATAATTTTGTTTGGCATTTCAATTAATATATTTTTAAATTTGATTTTATATTTTTCGGATTTGTTGGGCTTTTCTTAGCTAATTTTATTTTATTTATTATTGATTCTACAATTGGTTTTGTTCAGAGCTAATCTATTGCCAGATGAAGTGCCAGTGGTCTATATTAATCATTGCGAGATGAAGAGCTTTTTTTATACTACAATTTCTTTATTTTTTGAGTAATTCTACTTAAAATAATGAATGGAAGTACGACTGGGGACCATGTAATTGAGGACATAGACCATAGTAGCAGAAAAATGAAGAAAAATTTCACGTCTAAAGGACACTCAACATTTTTTTTTAAATTTTTTTCAGATAATATCATCAAAACTAGATTTTTCACATGTAGGTGTACTGTTTTTATGATTTTTTATCCATTTTTCAAGTATACTAGTTTTTCGGTAAATTTCTTGCAAAAATCTTGGCAGTTTTTCTTTGTTTGCCAAAATTAGAAAAAATGGTACAAAATGCATCTAGAAAGTCTGCTCATCAGTTAGCTGTGCAGCGTACAGTAGATCTCGGTCAAAAATATTTACTTCAAAAGTAAATAGTTATTTTCTGTCAATTTTTAAATGTTGTCTTTCGAAAAGCTCTCTTCGCCCTCTGTGCAAATTTTAGATTTGACAATATATGATAATATAATAGAGATTTTAATAAATAAAAACTTTAAAATAAAACTTAAAATCCTAACCTGTGCGATACGTGTCATTTTCTTACCTTGTAAGCCACACGGCAATATCATGCCTCGGCTGATCCGGTTTCAAAGAGGCGTGGAGCTTTCTGTTCCAAATATTTACGTTCTCCAGAGATTTCTTGGCGTGGCCCGTTCTTACCACGCCGTGTTTGTTGTGCTCGTAGAGCAAAAGCCGCGATATTACCAGCTTCAAATTGGCACCTAAAGAGGGGTCTTGATAAATAGCGCTCACCTGAAAGAGAAAAGAATATACGGTATGATCTAGTTAAATGTCTTAGGTTAATTATTTTAATGGAAATTAGTGACTTGTAGTAGTGCATTGTTATTTTACTTACAATATTATATTTATGTTTTGTTAGTAACATACGTAAAAAGCTTCTTGAAAAAAATAGAACCAAACCAAACCAAACCAAATCAAATAGAAAACGTTTTTAATGTGGGACAATAATTACCTAGATTAAGGTGGACTATTTTTTATAGATGGGAATGCCCTTTAAGGTCGGGTGTGAGGATCTCCCTCCCTACTCTGCCCAGAAGGAGGGCCTACCTAGTAAAAAATCATCTTTTCTACGTAACTCTATTCTGGAACTGCCGTGAAGCATGACATCGGGATAGTAAGTGATTCTAAACTATTCTAACATTCATTTCCATATAATATACACACATATAATAATCGCAAAAAAATTTCCGATGCACGTGATCAACTTTGAGTGACAAGCGATGGGAACAGCGCTGCCAGATTGTGATGGATTTATGAGATGAATCTTAATTTAAAAGTGACAAACAATATATTTATTATATAATTTTTAAAGATTTTTACCTTTTATTTTTAATTTATTAACTAGTATTTTAGTAATTTTATTTATTACATATTGGCAAAAACTTGTGAAGACTTGAAGATTATTTTAAGCGTTATTTATTTATTTATTGCTGAACATATTACAACGCCATAAGTGGTACCTAATAACAAGTAAGAGGAACTATTAATGCAAAAACTAATAATCACAGAATTTAATAAAAACTAACGTAGAAATAACTTTGAAAGTGGTGTAATGTGCTTATCAATCTGCAAACCAAACCAAACTTACTTCTCTGACTGCAATCAAGGGTAATCAAGAACCTTTATTGTCACGTTCTCGTTCAAAATATTTTATCAGAGAAGCTACAAGCTCTTTTCTCCGACTGTTTAAATGATTAGGCATATTTCCAAGACAGGCAATATAAAAACTCGAAAATTTAGTTCCTAAAAGAACTGTTTGTGCTTAAAAGTACAATTTTTAAAAAAAGACTATGAAAATAGGCAGAAAAACGAGAATGACTGACATTAGGATATTTGTCAAATAGTAAACGACAACCTTGTGACCAACATAGCGATAATAAAATTCGGTTTAAACTAATTTTTGCAGCTTTAATCTAAATAAAATATATATTACATATTACCAACTGTGTTTTCCTCCTGTTTCGTTTGGCATATTTCTTCTGTTTCTTCCCTTATCGTTTGCCACCTAGGACAGAGAAATATTTTATGACCCGGGCTATCCACATTATTACAATAAGAGCAAACGTCGCTGTCCTTTTTGCCTTTCTTTTTAGGTAGGTGTCAAACACCCCGAGTCCGGTAATGAATTGTATATAGATCTTACAAAGTGGTCTATATTAATCGCCTTGCAGTTTACCCAGAACCTTACATCTAAAATAAAGTTTTAGACCATCCTTAATATTGCGGCCACGCATCCTACCACTGGTCCAGTATATTTTTGGCGTCAAATCTGAATTGGTTTTGTTTGCCGATTAAAAGTTGTCTCTAGATATTCTAGCGATTTCGGCCTCCTTAATGAGATAAAAGCAATTTTATTAACGTGCCTTGATCCAAGTCTAATAGCAACCTTTAAAAAATGTTAATATCATTAACTTATTACAGTTGAGGGTTGGAACCTTTGGTGTTACATAGATTTCCGCCACTAGACTCTAGTGGCGGAAATCTAACTGTTACGCTAGTGACTAGAGTAGTAGGAACAAAGAACTTGAAAGAATTGGACCGTTGTCTCTGTTCATACTATCTTTACATTTATTAATTCTGATGCTTTCACATGCATCTAATTGCCTCTAATTTGAGACTTGTTTAATTAATTTTAAATTCTTAAGATCTATACAATGTTCTTTATCAACGATATGTTCAGAAACGCAAGATTTATCCGGTCTACCATATCTTATCTGAGCTAAATGTCCTTTAAACCTAGTTAATATTGATCTTCTAGTTTGCCCAACATATTTCTGATTACAATCTTTACAAGAAATTTCATAAATACCCGACCCTTCCAGTGGAGGTGTTTTATCTTTTAGATTACCTAATAATTGTTGTAATTTATTAATAGCACTATACACAAGTTTATAATTGACATTCTTAGAAATTCCTTTTAGACCACGGGATAACTCTCTATCAAACGGTATTAATGGAAAAATATTTTGACATATCTTTCTCCACTTGAAACTTCGAATTTTCAGAAATCAAAAACGTATACCCACGTTTTCTAATTATTTTATCAACCAGTGAAGGAGAAATCCATTACACTCAGCTACATTCCTAATATAATCTCTTTCTATTTCATATCTTTCGTTGGTACTTGGAAAACTAAGTAATCTATGAACTATTAACTTGCTAATGAATCATTAACTTGCGAAAGTTTTAAATAAGTACTCATTAATTTCTCATCAAAAAATATGAAAAAAAGTTCCTATAAACATGGGTATGGAATTGCATTTTAGAGTAACAGGATGTTAAAACTTTTTACAATTGGGTTTTTTAAATTATCTTAAATGCCATTATTTCTTTATTTGAAATTGCTGTAGGTTGTAGCAAATACATAGTGATAATAGCTAATAGTAATAATATTTAATAATAAATTAAGTAAAATATATAATTTATTACTTTTAATTTTTAAATTTAGTACAGTAAGTAAATACAGACCCATTTGAGACCTAAAAGTTTTCGATAATGATTAAATTAAATATTAAGAAACTCTTTTTGAAACTTTATTGTAAGTTATTGGAGATAAAATTTTCGTATTGTCAATAGAATCGTTGGACACACCGCTGGCATTGTGCCAAAGCTTAATAAGGAAAATATTTGTTTTTAATTAAAACTGAAACCGGCAAAGTTTTATTTCTATGAAAACAGGTTTAAAATTTAACAAGGCAGTTATATGAAAAAATTTAGAAATTCTTTTTCAATCCATGCAAATAAAATTAGTTATAATCAAGCTCGGTAATATCCTTAATATAATGCTCGAAATTTGATATTGGCCAAAGAAAGAGATCATTCAAACAAAGAATATCTGAACATAAAAGATTATTTGAGTATTGTAAAAACGATTGAAGTTCGTTACATTCTTACCAACCTTTCAAAAAGTTACAAAGGTGTCATTTTTTTATTCAAATTTTTGGAAGGAAATAAAAGTATTTTTTTATTAAAATAGTTTTAACCCTTTATAGGTTGATGCTCGCTAAATCAACCATTTTAATTTAACCTACCAATCTGTCGCGTGGAAGTGTATTATCGCCCAGTATATTTGCTATGCTTATACTAAGGGCTGGCAAAGGTTAGTCTTGGGTCGAGATTTCCGTATGTAAGAAGAGTACAATGCGTTTATAATGTACTGAACAAAGAGAGGACAGTAAACACGTTGCCAAACGTATAAAATAAACCGAGAAACTGTGCACATCGCTAAGAGACGTGGAAGCACGTGGAAGGGAATATATCAGATTTGTCGCAGTTGATCGGTCGACCCAATCAATACCTCTGTCAGTACTTAAAGTTCTAGGGAAAGGTGTACGTCATGCGTTCAGCTTCACGATTTAATTACGTCTCGTGATACTTGATTTGTTTATTTATTAGCGAGTCGTATTTTTCCCTCTAGCTTGAATTTTTTTAAGTGCAAGCTAGAAGCACTTGCATTTTTGGTAAAAATAAGTGGAATTGAGTGGGTGTTCGATAGTGGTCGCGCTATTAGAAATCTGAATTCAAAAATCGATATCTCGAAATCTATTAGAAATAATAGATTGTAGTTTTTTCAACAACATTGTTAATATTTCTGCTGTATTTTCTTTGTAGACAGTATGTGAAAATCTTTATCAATAAAAAAATTACACAATTGCTGAAAATTTTTCTTATGTAAACATATTGTAAAATATCCGATCTTGAAAATAAAAAAAAGTTTCAATATCTAAAATGGTTCTTGAGTTATGGCCTGTTATGTGTTAAAAAGTTGAGTTTTTAAATTATCGCGATTACTGACGTTTTCTCGTTATAAAAAAATGACACCCTAACGATATCCTTATAATTCCATTTCAGATGCTCAGAAACATGTCCAATGATTTTATCTAGTTATCTCTTGAAAAAAAAGTATTTGAAAAATAAGCGGTTTGCGATCGTGATTTTACTTTACTTGATAGGGAAAGGCGTATCGGCAACGCCGCAACAGCACACCGTCGCGCGTCGCGTCGGTCGGTCGCATTTCTCTCACTCCGACTTAATAAGATCCCTATGCTATTTACTTCCACACATGTAAATGCCGACCCAAAAGTCAACACGATATATTTCTATATGTGTGGCATATAGGTAATAATTGTCGTCTAAGCACTTTCTATGCAAATTTTGTGTGATAAAAATTTAAAAATATAGAAACAAATGTATCTGTGATGTTTATTTCTTTTTATTTGGTGCACCAAATTTACGGCTCGAATAACGTTAAGTCGTTAACATATTCTGTATATTTTCAATCATTTTTCGACACTGTGCATTTGACAGCGGAGAGTAATATAAATCTTTGCATATTTGAAAAGTTGTAGTTGTGTAAATCAAAAAAATAAATCAATGGATTTTTTTTCCATAATAAACTATTATATGATTCACCTTTTCTTACTAATACGTCTAATAAATACAATGTGTATTGTTTTAACTATTACTACAAGTTGCTAGATTTCTGAGTCCCATCCACAAGCGTGTTTTTTACACATGCAATTAAATTAGTCAAATGCATTAGCAAACGTTCTTATACTCTACCAATCTCTTACAATGTTCATCAGCGAGAGAACGTATTGCTGCACTTTGTCTTTCCCATGGAACTGGATTAATGTATGGTCAACTGCTACGGCAATTTCCAGCCATCTAGTCGGTAAATTATTGCCATCCCATCTATGAGCTGTAAATCATGTAATAGCGTTAGGAATAAGCTGACCGCAGGCTATAATAATGCAAATGGCCGTGGTGAAGCGTTTAAAAATCGAATGTTACAATATTTGAAGGCTGTGTTTGGAACTGACACGCAAATTCTGGTGAGAATTGTTTAATTGGTTTATTTAAATATGAGTTTTTTTAATTAATGATCATATATTCATACAACGTTCACTCATATTTAATATAATTTTATAGCCTTGGTTGCTTTCTCCGCCGGTGCTGCCACTATCGAAGACTGATATCGTAAATAACTGATATATATGTTACGGTTAAGGTTCGATGTCTAGTTAATGTCGACATTACCCGGTTAATCTCGAGAATAACACACAACAAAACCACCAAAAACATAACCTAACCCAAACATTAACATGTTAATGTCGACATTAACTGGACATCGGACTTTAACCGTAACATATACAAATACACGGTGCATAATATTAAAAGTAAGTAAAAGTGTTAGAAAGGATAATTTCTGAAAATTTTAAAAATAAAAATAAAAAAGTAAATATTTTCAGAAGATAACATTTTCAGAAGGTCTATATTAAATATTAAATATGTTCAACTATGGTAGCGAGCATAGTTTTACGCACCAGCTTTGCTAGTGGGGTCATAATTGGGGCTATTTCGGCTATAACGAAAGTTTTTAAAGGTACATAATTATAATTTTAGATGTTCATAAAACTATGTTCATCACTAGTTGATTAGATTAGATTGATATTTATTTTACATAAGAACTTTGTTATTTCAAATACGACAACCTATTTTTTAAAGTAAATCGAAACAGATTCAAATGATCTTTCAAACTACATATATTAGGGTGCCCTATACCTATCTAGCTCTGATTTTGAATAAAGAGCAATTTTTCAATGAAATGGCAACAAAGAGGGCTGATGTCGTCATGGCAAGTTTCTAGTGACAGTAGCTATTTTCAAAATCGAAATTAGTTTATGGACTTTATTTATTTATAGCAAGTACTTTAATCACTAGTTGATTAAAAAAAGTATAACATTGATATTGCCCAAATTATATTTTATCCTCTCATAGTATATGTCTATTTAATTTTTTGATTATGTTACAAAGACTTTGTTTACTTACTTGTTTCGTCAAAATGCATGAATCCATTTTTGCTTTTGATCAAATCGGTGTGAGAAACTATAAGCTATAAAATGTTGTTCCGGGAGAGTTGAATAGCCGGGAAAGTTGAGTTGTTGAATGTTATTGCAACCAACAATGCCCTAATTACGCTCTCCTTTGCGCGTTAACATTCTTTCGGCAATATTCTTAACATTTGAAATTGCTACAACACAACACGACGCCTAGTTCGGATTCTTTTTCACTTATTTTTTACTACCCGAAGCAGCGTTTACACAAACCTCGTACCTGAGTGTTATATATAGTTTCGATAACTGCACTAGCAAAAAACTAAAACGCTTAAATATTATTACAAAGCCACAATTTCAATATTATTTTAATACGATCAAAATGAACTGTAACCGGGACGGCGTAAAATATATAGCGAAAATTTCTGATTTCTGCCGTATGCAGCACTGCATTAAGAATTTTCTTAAATCAAGCATCATACCATACCAGTAATAATCTCCTGCTCTCTTGAATCAATCATGAATGCGCCAGTGCAAGGAAGAAAGACAATGATTAGGAGATAAGGCCTATAGCTTTTCCTTAGCTGATTCTTTTAAAATTTGAATATAATATTTTAATGAATACCAATAAAAAATACTAATAGTGAATAACTACACTCACCGGCACGAAAAACGGACAACTTAAAATTTTGATATATTTTTTTAATGTTTTATATATTGTATTCTACTGGGCCGATTTTGATGATTTTTTTAAGAAATTTGTAGCTAAATTATTTGGCTTTTTAGTGTCTCTTTCTAAATTAAAAATGAAGTTTTCTTCTCTCAATTATACGGGGGAAAACAAAATGTTAGTATTTTGGTGAAAGTTTGAATCACCCTGTGGAGTAAGTTAGCAATGCAAGGAATTTAAAAATCATATTATCATCTAGCTATATCTTTTTTCGGTAGTTTGTTTTTGATTCATCTCAATAGCTTTATTTTTATTGGGGATATTCGCTTTTAAACAAGACAGTAACGATCTACACCAATTTTAGCATTGATTTTGGATCATCAACACAGTTATAAAATAGTGTTTACTGTTTTTATAATGTTACGTCCTAGAAATTAAACATAATTTATTTAATGCGTTTCTTTTAAATAACTATCTTTAAAACCCCCCTACATTTAATCGAAATTTTTATAATTATACATGGTGATCCACATTATATTCGGGAAACTTCGGCAGCATATTCCACAGATAAAAATAAGTAAAAAAGTTCGTATAAATGTTTCTTCTAAACTGTTTTGTTTTGAAGATACAGGGTGTAGAGGTGTCATTTTTATTTGGATTTTTTTCCAAATTTTCTGATTTTATAAAAATGTACCTAAAAATGATACGTGTTAATTTTTAATTTAAAATCGCGCCAAAAGACCGAACAATTTACGTAATATATAATATATTAATTTTATTGGCTTACTTTAGCGTCATTCTTATTCAACAAGCTCCGACTTTTTCGTACGCAAAGATCGAACTTTCTATCACCCTTAATTTACATCCCAATATCGCCCTTTCCTTCTATTAAACCCACTTACTGTGAACAGACAAAGCCGACCAGGCACTGTCATAAAAATATCCGTTTTCTTCATCGTATCTCCTATCCACTCCCTCAGCACTCGGCCCCTTCCGCAAATACTCCAACGGAATCTCGCTTTCGTCATTTTCGGGAAGAGTTTTATTTAGGCTGGTGACGTCAGAGGCGGGAAGCGGTCCGTCCTGATGATGTTGATAGCGGCGGAGTTCGAAATCGGTGTCTGGGTCGTCGCCTGGGATGTCGAACGTGTCGCCTGTGAGGTTGAAAAGCCAATCTGGGTTGGATGGGGGTACTGAGCGGGTTGATCTTGTATGGGAAGGTTGGATCTCTTTTCTGTAAAGAATAAAATAGTACAGTATGATCGAAAAAGCGGCTTTAAAGACGGCTGGGAATGACAATCAATAATTTTGGCGAGGTCAATATGTAGACGTCATTTACTAAAAATTAATATAGAACAGCGTCTACACTATGCGAAAACAACAACGTTTGACCTATTGTGCTATTTAACAGCCCCTACACTATCCCCGAAATGTTTACGAAGTATTTCCAGAAATATTTCGTAAAACATTTCGCAAAACATTTCTGAAAATAATACGATAAATATAAGCTCATGTTATAAAAATTAGTTCCCACGTTTCCTGAAATTGATCGAGACCTGCCGTGATTGGTTGTCTGTTTTTTATTGTTAACCCAGATTTTCTTCAGATTCCACCCTATACTTATAGGGACTTTTTTTACTATTTTTAGGAGTACTATCACCCCACGACACATTTTTTACACCATTTCAATGACACCCTGTATATATCGTGCTATTTTTTGAAATAGAACGAGGCAATCAAGATCAAACGTTGTGGTCGCTTCAGGAAAATAAGTAAACATGGAAAAACTGATATGAAAACAATTACCGATAGTAAATTAAATTGGCCATTCCTCGAAGGTTACACAAGAATATTTAGTTTTAATCAATGTTTAATATTATTAATTACAATATAGTAAAAAACAAATAAAACAGTGACTAACTAGCGGTCTACCATTTATGGGCTTATAATCTACGGTATTGCGTTTCATGAACAAAATATACACAAAATTATTTAAAAAATCGTCTAATTATTTATTATTTCTGGTTATGGCAAAGTAACATTTATACTGTAGTCTGTAGCAAAGTGTAGTTTACGAATTTGGTTTTGTTTTTCTAGTTTTAATTGTCTAAATTCCTGCATAATAAATACTAGTTGAATTGATTTATATCAAACCATCCTGGGTGCTAATGAAACTATCGTTTGCAGATTTTCTAAGAACAATTTCTGAGAAAATTTTCTTAGAACAATAAAAGAACATTGCTTTTAAATAATGTGCGTGAACCATACTTTTGTTGACAATAATTTTCACAAGCGGATATTTTGATAATGTTACCAGTATTACTCATCAAGCAATACTACTGTTATATTAATCAATTAAGGCCGTAAACAAACATATCATATACAATTTTATATGCTAATTCATTTTAATAAAAATAAATCATAAAAATATTGTAATTATATTCCTGCAGTTTAAGTGAAAAGTTTGTTCATAAAAATCTACTATATATAATAAACGCGTGTTCAATACACGAGATGTAATTAACGAAATATAATCGTAACAATAGCTATTTTAGAAAGGTCTAGATTTACTTATTTCACTGAGATTTATGAAAAAAAATCCTTTGTCTCCGGTACAGATACCGCCACGTTTTGAAAATACTCAAAACTAAACAAAATTGAACGAGTCAAGAAAAAAAAGCCAAAAAATCCCCCCTCGCCCCCCTCATGAGTAGTTTTCAGGCGCTTTTAAGAATCGAAAATAGGTCGAGGCAAATCGAAGTGGGTCAAGACAACTGGAAATAAATCGAAATGCGTTCAAAGTTGGGCGACGAAATGCGACCTTGACTGATGATGTTTCAAATTGTTTCTGGCTGTATATATACTGTATACGCTGTTTTTCACTAAATAGTACGATAAATATAAGCCCGTTTTATAAAAAGTAGTTCCCACGTTTCCTTAAATTGATCGAGACGCGCCGTGATTGGTTGTTTGTTTTTTTATTGTTAACCCAGATTAAGAATACCTCTCGTGGGTTCCGTAATAATAAAAGTTTCAGTTTGGTACAACACAGTTAGGGTAAAAAACGCTATTCTTTGAATCGAATAGCAAAGTTTCCGAAATGAAGAGAACTGAATAATTACTAAAAACCAACAATAAATATCTGTCACAGTGTTAATTACTAGTTAAAATTTCATTAACTTCTCGAAGTTTATGCAACTTTTGCTAAATATAATCGCATTATAAAGTTCATATTGCGCCATCTATTTTAATTCGCTATTTTAATATTTAATTATCTCCGAAATTCGTGATAAAATTTATTTAGGAAAAGTAACTTAATCTTGGTATACACTTTATTACTTCTAGATTATCATCATATAAGTACTTATTTTTATATTTTTTTTTAATTTAAAATAAGAAAAGAGAACAAAAGTAACTAAAGACATTAAATATTTGTAGGTTTTAGTGATTTTAATTGTACTCCTAATGTTTAATAGTCATTCAGTGTTTTTATTGTTTTCTGTTTTCCTATTTTTATGTCTAAAGTTGCCTTTAGTTATTGTACGTGTGGGACGACCTTCAGAGTCTATCTGTCAAAAAAAAATACGAAAGAAGATGGCGGAACAATAAAGTTGTCAGTAATACGTCCGCTGTTTTAATACAAGTTTTTAATTGCAATAGTAATACCTCTGAGTAATACTATCAACAAAGAAAAAGTTCAATCTTCAACACCTAAGATAGTTTCCAATGTAATATCCTCTTGCTAATAAACTCACTGTTAACAATTTTCTTATTAAATTATTCTCAAGAAAACGCACTTTGAAGTCTTAAAATTTTAATTGCATTATAGTACACTTGTAATTAACTTAAAATAGTTGACGCCTTTTTTATTTTAAAACAGTTTTGTAAAAAAATGACAGATAAAAACTTAGCAAGATACTAATTTAAAGTGTAGTGCTGGTTGTTTCGATAATAGTAAGATATACAGGATCTGACAATAGTGCGTCGGGCATCCTAGAATAAAAAACTTGAGAATTTTGTTCAAGTACAAAACTAAAGTATGTACCAGGAGGTATTTGAGGAAAATATTTTAACATCTATAGAAGGGCTCAAAAAAGTGTTAGTATATCGGGATGATTTTTATAAATGGAACATCCTGTATATTATTGCATTTTTCGCTTCCTTTCAGATCACTTTACATAATCCTAAGATATGAGTAAATATATTTCGATAATTTCAGAGATATTAATAAGAATAATCTGTAAAACCTTTTAAAACCTTAAAAGATTTGAAATAAAACTCTAAACACAAAAAAAAAATATTTTTTAATTTTCTATTTGTTGAAAAAATAATATACAGGGTGTTAAGTATATATCATCTAAAGTAAATTCATAATATGGTTTTGATTTCAGGGCAGTTTAGGATTAGGTAAAGCGATTTGGAAAGAAGCCAAAATATGCAATAATATACAGTGTGTATTTTAAAAAAAACATCTGAGAAACAAACCACCTCCCGATTTTTTTTACATTTTTTTACTTTACACCCTGTATAAACGCCATCCTGTCTATATGTAATACATGTATCTGTGAATATATTTTTGATGTAGCTTCCAATATTATGCCTCTTTTATTTTACAAAAAAATACCTGTATTTTTTAATATTTCCAGACTTTTACGGAATAACTTAATATTTAGATTTCCTGTTTTTTTTTCTTGTTTTTCTCTGACCTTTTAAATAAATAATGTCTTCCTTTCCTCTCGTAATCCGGCTGGAAAAAGTAGAAATTCTCTTTTATCTGGAAATATCCAGTCAGCAACGGGATATCCTGCTGGCAAATGGAAACGGCAGCCCTACTGGTTGTTTCCAGCGTCTGAACAGTTCCAGTTTTGTATTCGCACTGAGGTAAGTTTTCTTTGGATGAGCTTGTGGAATCGTTTTCGTGTATCCATTGTATTTCCAGGTCAGTCGAAAGGTGCAAATTTTCTATAAAAAATAATTTTATTAAAATGATTTATATATGGGGTGGTCCGAACTGTATTCCCGAAACATCGGCAGCATATTCTGCAGATAAAAATAAGTCAAAAAGTTCATATACAGGGTTGATTCCTGTAAGTTGGTCATGATTTCGGGGAATGATAGGAGATGTCGAAATATTAATTTTGATATAGCACACTATGGATGGGAAATGCCTCTTATGCAAGATACAGGGTGTTAAAGTTTTTGAAAAATTAAAGATATTTCTTAAACACTTTATTTTACTCTAGGTATAATTATATATTTTAATATTAATAATATAATATTAATTATATATTTTAAAATATCTATATATTTTTTAAATGGGACACACTGTATATAATTGAAGATCTCTAAGCAGTGTAACATAAGACACTGGTATCGGGAATTTTTATGTACAGACATTGAACTTAAATATGTAGGTATATGTTTAAAGTCATCCTATTTTTACAAAAAAAATATATATTCACATTCCTTTTACTAATAATAATACCTTCTTTAATAGTTTAAATTAATAAAGTTAATTTTTAAATTTATTAATGATAGCTTTAAATAGAGCTAATTATTATAACTAGAGGGCAGAAACACATATGTAGCGTTAGCTCCCTTCATCATTTACATGTTACATACCTTGGGTAACATTAGCATTTTTTTACTTTAAAATTCTCATTAAAAAATTTATTTATTTTTAAATTGTAACAAAATGGTGTTAGATAGGAGAAAGTTAGAAGAGACATTTTTTTCTTGGAAATAAACGAAGTAAATAAAAAACATTCTGAAATTTTTATTTTTACCAGTGGCTTACTGTTTTTTTTTTGAAAAAA
This sequence comes from Sitophilus oryzae, assembly GCF_002938485.1. Lineage (NCBI taxonomy): Eukaryota > Metazoa > Arthropoda > Insecta > Coleoptera > Curculionidae > Sitophilus > Sitophilus oryzae. The sequence continues at coordinate 1,993,269 of NW_022146409.1, forward strand.
TTACCCGATGCGTTACAACTAAAACCTCTTGTTTTTACACTTAAAGCGTTTCTGTTAGGTAGACCTCTATAATAAAATTTTATAACTATACCTTCAACTGATGAACTATTAAAGAATATCTTTAATTTTTCAAAAAATTTAACACTCTGTATCTTGCGTAAGAGGCATTTCCGACCCATAGTGTGCTATATCAAAATTAATATTTCAACGTTCCCCATCATTCCCCGAAGGCATGACCCACTTACAGGAATCACCCTGTAAGTAAATGTATGTTCTAAAATGCTTAGTTTCGAAGATACATGGTGTAGAAGTTTAATTTTTGTTTCGATCTTTTCCAAAAAATTTCTCAAGTAAAGTCAATATTTAAATGAAAATTGATGTCTGGAAGTTTTTTGACATGGGAAATTTGATTTTGATGTCAATATGACCTACTCTACTATGTCCTACCTGTAGGTGGCGCCACCTATATTTTTGTCCGTACCTGTATAAAATTACCGAGTGTAAAAGTATACTAAGGGTAACAATATAACCTAAAATGGGGTCAAATTCCATTTAGAATTCTTACGTTATATGCATATTATATAATACTTACATAAAAAGTTATTAAATAAAATAAAAGTTAATAAATAAACAATTCGATTTTTTTCAAAGGGGTTATCCACAAAATCCACAATCGAAATCTTTCAAATTAAATATCTCGGAAATTGTGTAGCAATTGTATATAATTGTATAGCAAAAATGTTTATTTTTATAAAATTACCAGTTAAGAGTCATATTAACATCGCCATCAAATTTCCTGATGTCAACTCCCAATACATAACGCTCATGCATTATTGACATCGACATCTTATTTCTACTGTCAAAAAAACTCCCAATACATAACGCTGACGCATTATATATTTAATAAAAGTTCTTTATTATATTTAGTATAAATAAAACATAAAACTTTGTAATATATACCTACCTTCCTCGCCAAAAGTAAGTAACCATTTACTTATCTGTATAAGAGTAATTTCTTCTCCAAATATCGTACTTCTAGACACTTCAGGATATACAATTTCCGCATCATTTACGTCACCAAACGTTTTATCGTGAAAAATGGGCGTACTAAGCTCTGAAAAACAGTTGAAATGATTGCACGTTAAAATAAAAATGCAGGAATGTCTGTTTCTATATGGGGTTTCATTGTTCTTAAATTATTATGGCTAGTTATAACGTTGATTGAAGAAATATTTTTTCAATCAACGGTTATAATCATTGACAAAACTAAAATTTAGAAGATTACAACAATGCTATAAAAATCGTAGAACTATTGGAATATGTCGCGGAATTCAATTACCTCGGCGGCAGTTTGATTTCGGAAAAAGCCAATATCGAATTTGAAATTCAGCACAGGATTAGCAGCGCCTCAAGAGCGCTCTGGAAATTAAAAGAAAAGGTTTTCTATAACCATGACTTGAGCACAAAAACGAAACTTGTAGTGTACCCAATAATAATCCCCACCATGTTGTATAGGAGCTAAACCTGTCAAGTTACAACAGAGATACCTTAGACAACTCTTAAGAATAAAATGGTTCCATCATGTCTTAAACGTATCGGTCCATAAAAAAACTCACTGCGAGAATATCGGAGTCGTGGTTTCAAAATCCCGCTTAAGATGGGCTGGTCACGTATGTAGAATGTAAGAAAACCACATACCAAAATCTCTGCTTTGTGGTGAGCTTGTAGATGGTAAGAGGAGGCCGAGTGGACAACTCAGAAGGTACAAGACATTTTCCACGAAGGGGATTAACATGCAGAATGAGTGGGAAGAAGCGACTCATAATAGAACTCATTTGAGAAGAATTGTAAACTCAGTTAACAGCGACAACCAAAAAGCGAAGAAGCAACAAAGCAACGAGATTTTTGAATGTCCGGAGTGCGGTAGACAGATAACATCACGTATCGGGCTTTTCAATAACTGAAAAGCTCATGAAAAAAACGCCTTGCGTGACCATCTTCTGATGCATGTCAAATACTCGTCAGCTAGTAATGGTAATAGTATGTATTTATAATCATTGAATTACTGTTATGCCTGAAGGAAATATTATTTAGGCAACAGAAAAATACTCAAATATTTCGAAAACTATGAGATTCAGATATAGCCTGCTAATATAAGTTAGTCTTAGTTTTTGATGCTGAATAAAACAATTGAACATGAGGGTTTCCATTTAAATTAGTCGATTTTTTATAGCTTCTTGGATATAATATTCATGTACACCCTGTATTATGTTTAAAAATGTGTTAGAATAATTTAAGCCGAATGCAGAATGTTTAGGAAGGGAGTTAATCACCGCGATCTTACAGATCTATTCCGTGTTCCCCTTTCTCGAGTTACAATTCATCATACAGTGTCAGGGCTTTGACAAAAGCTAGTATCTGAGACGGCTTCACAGAGGCCAGCTCTACATCTTCGACATCAGCCCTACTAAAGTTTATAGCACGAACGGTTGTCGTGTGGGCACACTCAGTGATGAGATTTTCTAGTGTTTCCCCATTTTCCACAGAGATTCTGCATCCGCCGTTGTTTCTCCGCTTTAATCTACTGAGGTAAGTTGCAGGAGTCAATGTCCAAGATGCAGGAATCAGTGTCCTGTTAGAAACCTCGTAACAATTCAAGGATTGTTCTTACTTAAATCAAGAAAAACATTTTAGAGATAGAGGAGATTTTTTAGATATGAGAGAACTTTTTTAGATAGGAGCACTTTTTATTAGTGCTCCTATCCTTGTGCCTCTTTTGGTTTTGAAACCATGCCACGTATGGTCTTTTACCTGCTGAGCAAATGTTTCACTCTTCCAAATCTTTTTATTGCGCAATACTACAGTGAATTGGGCTCCTCAAAATTTTAAATTCTTGTTATGTTATCCACTGGAAGTTCGAGGATTGGAATTTTCCTTTTGAGGACGTTCCAAACTCCTCAGCTAACAATTCTCTCTATACCGTTTCCGTAAACTAACTGCTAGCATGTGTAGAACAATGAGTACAGTAGGTGACACGCGGTTACTTGAAAACAAGAGAAGATAGCCAGCTGGTACTGAATAAGCTGTGATAATCTCTCTCTCTCCCCTACATGAGTAGTGACATCATGTGTTGATTCCCCTCACTTCCCCGAACCAATTTGTTCGGTACTGCGCCATATGTGAAGTTTCGGGCAGGTTGTGGCCAATTAGGACTTGGTCTACCCACCTCTCAGGTGACCCTCTACCTCCCCCTCCACCATCAGTCTCTCAATTGAGGTGCCACTCCTGGCAATATGGCCAAAATATCGGAGGATTGACTGGTTTAATTTGGTAACCAGATGTGTCTCAATGTTTAGTTCCTCAATAATGGAAATGTTTGTTCGATGAGCCGTCCATAGTGTTCGCAGTAGCCGTCGATACACCCACATCTCCAAGGCGTTTATTATTTGCTTATCATTTTCCTTTAGTGTCTATGTTTCAGAGCCATACATAGCTATGGGGAATATGAGGGAGTTCGCAATGCACAGTTTAGTTTTTCGTGTGATTGCTGAAGTCTTCCATCTTAGCCAGCTTTGTGTTTGCATTCCTCGCCATTGCCACTCTGCGTCTGATTTTAGCCTCGCATCCTCCAGAGTTTGCTATCATGGAACCCGAGATGGAACTTAAATAGTTCAACTGGTTTATCAAACGCTTTGGAGTAGTCCACGAAGCACAGGTACATCTCGATCTTGTATTCTCTGGCTTTTTCTATGATCTGTAGAAAAGTTAGGATCTTTTCTCTAGTGCCTATTTCGGGGATAAAGCCTGTTTGTTCATCTGATATCTGCGGGAGGAGAAAAGGTTTAAGACGCTCGTTGATAATGGTTACGAATATTTTACTGGCATGGGGAAGCAGAGCAATTGTTCTGTAATTACTACAGTCTAATTTTGATCGTTTCTTAAAGATAGGTACGAAGATGGAATTGCACCATTCATCGGGCCATTTGCCGGCATCCCAAATTTGTTTGTATAGCAAATGTATTAGGTCCATTCCTGCTTCTCCCATTGCGTTAGGTACCTCAGCGGTAATACCGTCAACTCCCAGAGCCCTGTTGTTCATAAGTCTAGTTGAAGCTCTTTGGACTTCTGTTCTTAGTATGGCAGGTCCTTTGATTACATCTCCAAGGTCAACACTATTGTCGGAAGTGCTCGTGTTTTCGCCAAACAGCCCTAAGCAGTATTTCTTCCAGATTTTAAAAATCTCCAGAGGATCCGTTGTAGTGTTTCCAAATTCATCTTGAATAATTTGCGTTCGAGGCTGAAACTCTTTCGATAAATATTTGATTTTGTTAAAAAGCTCTCGAGATTCGCTTTAGTTTGCTTGTTCTATCTCACCGTTGTGATAATAGTATTGTGCTAATATTAAACTTCAACAATAAGGTGTCTAATAGGAGATATTAAATAATAATTACCGAACTAAATATAATGTTAGTTAACTTACATTATATTAAATACTTCTTAAAGGCGAGCCTAATTAAAGATCAAACGGCTTCAAAGAACAAGTGCTTCTCAGATTTCAATTTACGAGCTAAAAATAGCTTTGGACAATTATACCGAAGTGCCGTTTTTCTGATTCAATCTATTATCGGTGATAAAAATAAATTTTAAATTATGCCTCCCAAAAAAATAATGAAATTTTCAGTTTCCTTCATACTTTTTATCGAATAATTTGCATAATAATTATTCAAACAATTGAACAGTTCTAAAAAATTAACTTTAATTTCTTTTGGGTTTGCTTCTCTTTTGTGAATGTTATTATTAATACAGGGTGTAAATAAATAAATAAAAAAATATAATTATGAAATTTGTTCAAAAGAAAGTGTTGACATTTGGTTTGGTTTGAATCACTGTGACATAAAGAGAAAACATGTGGCTATCTATTTCAAAAATTAAATTGTTTGAATATTATACAGGGTGGGCCACTGAAAACTTACAATAGCTATAATTTTTAAACCAAAAACGATATCAAAAAAATAAAAAAATACCTTTCTATAATATCGAGGGGGAATACATATGACGTATTTTTTGAACCACCCCGACCTACCCCTACGGCGGCACCACTACTCACTTGAAAATCTTAAATGGCAACACCCCACTTGTGGCGCCTTTTTGGAAAGCCCATGAAAAATGCTAAACGTTGATCATAAAGTTTTTAGGGTGAAATTGAAAAACTAACCCTTACACGAAAAATTAGGTGGACATTAATGAGAAAAGTGATTTTTTCAGCATAAGTTATAAATTGGGACCCAGCTAAATGAGGTTTTTTTCAAACTACCCCGACCCACCCCTAGGTGCCACCCCCTCACTTCTAACCTCAAGATAGCGATATCCCACTTGTGACACCTCTTTGGAAAGCGTATAAAAATGCTGAAGGACTGTCATAAAAAAGAACGAAAAAAATAGAGCCTAGAAATAAAACAAAAATGTCAAAACGTGTCAAAATCAACAGAATGAATTATTTTTGTATCCATGAACCATTGCGGGAAAAAAAGCTTGTACAAAGAAATTTGTTATAGCTCTTAATGAAGACCTCATACACTTCCAGCAAGATGGAGCCCCTTCGCATTATTCTATTGTCACAAGGCGGTGGTTGGATAAATATTATCCAAGGCAATGGATTGGCAGAAGGGGTCTAATCGAGTGGCCGCCAAGGTCACCTGATCTCACTCCTTTAGACTTTTCCTTGTGGGGTTACACTAAATCCATAGTCTACAAGAGAAAATCAGGTTAGTTGCAAGAATTGCGGCAGAGGAGAACTGAAGCATGTCGAAATATTCCGAGAGAGATTTTCCAAAATGTGAGAGAAGAATTTGAAAATCGTTTGTATTTTTGTATGGAACAAAACGGCTGTCATTTTGAGCAATGGATATCTAACGTCTGGTATACGTCGCGTTCAATAAACCCGACGTCGGGTACCCGACGTCGGGTTTACCCGACGTACCTGACGACCCTTATTTGCACCTAAATGGGGAATACAGATTCGGGTCGCATCGACGTCGGTATCTGACCTAATAGGGAATGTAATTCTACCAATTACCAACGTCATATTACGTTGGATTTTAGTTACTTAAAATTCGTCGCTAAGCACTTACGTTACGTTTGGTTTGATATTCGCTACCAAGAATACATAAAAACCTAACCAAACTACCTAAGTACAAATGGATTCATAATCACTCCTCGAATAGAACTATAAGTGCCTATCTAATTTCATATTATAATAATTCTGAATCATTAATCCAGACATCAGTTTTGTCAACGGAAGTCACTTTTTTTATATATCTGATTAAAATACCCCGGAAAACAACAAGCGCCTTCAAAAGTAGGTAGATTTATGAAATAAAAATATCTATAACAAAGTAACTCGTAAAATATTTTTTTTTATTTTCTAGCTGGTTTAATCATAAAACTGTACTGTGGTTCCCCCCAAACTCAACCTTATCAATATTATTCTACTAGAAATCGGAATGTCAATATAAATTTTAAAAACAAAAAACGATTTTAAAATGGCTGACAATCGGATACCTGTCAAGAATGGCGGATTTCTGTGTCCGACTTAATATGAACTACCAATATACCAATTCCGACCGGGTCTCCAACATTAGTCATCTCACACGACCGAAGTCATCAAACCGGACGACCGGCAATCGTATTATGACGTATATAATTCCAACGTACGCCACGTAACCTCACTTTGCGTATCAGTGATTTGTGGATTTGTGCAACTATATTTTAGTTTTTGTTTTCTCTTTAAAACAATGGGCAGCCACTTTTTTAAGATAATATATACAAAATTTAAAAGAATTGGAACCAGTACCTCACATGTGGGAGGAGGATGCTGGTTTCCTAAGCTAAAAAATGAAATTAAGATGCATCAGTGTAATGCAGCATCTCTTCCGGATAAAAAGCATTCGTGGGCGGAGGGAAGACATCACTACTACTATTATTATTTTGCAAAAGCCTCGACCTCTTTCTGTAAAATGTAGATGAATGTCTAAATGCATTTTTAGTGTTTTTTTAGGCATAATAAAAAAAATTAAGTTTGTTTACAAAAACTTTTTATTAGGTTATGTTTATGATGTTTATTAGGCCGCAAATGCTACTTAATGGATTGTATTTACGGACGTAAATACAGATACGTAAATTAGGTTAACAATATGAACATAAAATACAGCAAAATATAATTGGACGTTACTTTAGGGATTATCAGTGAGACGTATCCTATTCGGACAACGGGTAGACGTCGGGCTAGTTCAAGTATAGGTACGTCGTGCAAGCCAACGTTGGAACGACGTTGGGAAATTAATAAAAATGGTACGTTGTTACTTTGTACGTCGACAGATCGTTGGATTTACCGACTGGGAACCAACGACGTCACTTTTAATAGGAAAGCGACGTCACAAGTCGTATTACCAGCACCCGACCTAAATTTGCACAAAGTCTGACGTCGCTTCAGGTCAGATTTAGTTCGAAGTCAGATAGATGCTAGTTGGGTAAGTTGAAGTCTGTATGACCATCGTTTAGCAATTTCAATTAGCTTTCCAAAGAAGTGTCACAAGTGGGGTATCGCTATCTTGAGATTCGAAGTGAGGCGGTGGTTTGAAAAATACTTCATTTGCGTCATTTAGCTGGGTCCCAATTTGTAACTTAGATAAATTGTTTTTAAGTTATTTAACATTTAGTTTTAAAGCGTATATTTTTCTTCATTTATTTTATCTAGCTTCCTTTGACATTAAGTGTAAATCAGACAATTTATTTCATTTTGTCAGAAAACTAATTATTTGAATTTCGTATTACGAATACTGCTGCTTAAAACTTTATAAAGTAAGTATTTATAAAAAATATATCTCCGTATTTTCGTTCTTTAGTGATATCTAATAGTTCTTATTATTAATAATATGCCATATGATCGGAAGAAAAGAAACGGCACAAAGTTGGCTTGGAAATGACGATCGATGACAAATTGATTTTTTAACAAAGTGTCATAGTATGACATGGCCAGATTATATTGTTTTACATCAGTTGACGTTTAAAGTTATAGACTACTGGTTAAAATCAAGAAAAATATACGCTTTAAAACTAAATCTTAAATAACTTAAAAACGATTTATTTTAAGTATAGGAACATGTATAACGAATTGAATTGCTAATATTATATGACATTCCAACAATTAAATTCATGAAGTAGATAAATAAATCATTAAATTTAACTTTTAGGCTATACAAATTTCTTTGACAGGCAGTTGTTTTCATCCAAAATTTTTTTTTCTCAAAAACGGTTAATGTTAGGTATTGAGTGTTTTATATCATAATTGATAAAATTTTAAAGATAATTTAAGTATGTAATAAAAATGGTAGGAGTACCTATTAATAAGAAAGTTGCTGTCAACTTCCGGCATTTTCGGAAGTGCCGCCATTTTGAAATTATTTTTGATCAACAGATCTCGTTGTGAAACAATAAAGTAAAGTAAAGATTTCAGTTAACGTCTCCTTTTTGCTACCATGGCTAATCTGGACTGGGCCTACTTTGTTTACGCGGAATCCGAACCGCGGTCCTCGGCCTTATCATGGTCAATGGCCTACCGACTTGGCAAGTGTCTTAATGAACTCTTACTCACGAGATATCCGATCTTATCCGGCCTCGAACCGACCTCGAACCGGCGTGAATGAGCATTGTGGTGAAACAATAATGTGCAAAAAATCTACAATCTAGATCTAAATCATATAGGTAAGTTTTATAGTAGTTAAGAACAAAAAACTAAAAATGAAACTCAAATCAGAGATGATTTAACAAACTGTAAAGTAAGAATCAAACGAAATTTAGCAAACTATATCACAAATAAATTGAAAAAATAAAAGAATATACTTAATACTAGCAATGTAGGTGGAGTTAAATGATACAAATAAATATAATGGTCATAGATAATAAAGCATTCAAAAAAAGAGAATAATTTTTGGATCGAAACGACGTTGGATAGCAGCCTAATTTAGTACAAACTGCACGTTGTTCAAAATCCTAATTCACAGAAATACAAAAAATTAACAATATGGCGTCTAAGTCGCGTTTTATCCTAAATTGGGATAATTATAGTAAAAATATTATTTTTATGATTTAGTTAGAGACATATGCCAGATGGCAGTAAAGGAAAACAAAACAAAAGTATTTAAGTGTGGAGGATGTTTGAAGATCATAATTATTGAAACACTTTGAGCAACTCTGTAACTGGTTACCCAAGGCAAAAAAGTTAAACGAAAACAACTTTATTGATAAATGTATTGTTTCTACTTTGAAAAATACTAATAGGTCTTAAAATTAAAGAAGCGTGTATATTGAGAAAATATGAATTTGAAAAAGTACCCTGAAAAACATATAAAGCGTTTTTTTTTCGCAAACAACAGAGCACTGCACAAATAAAAAAATAACGTTGAGTTTTATTTAGCAGAGTAATAGTTACGAATAATATAAAAACTACAGAATTTAAAAGAGACATTAATTTGATTATGCTTTTTGTAAAAAGATATATTTGACTTACCGACAAATTGAAAAAAGTTAACTAACAATATAACATAAAAATAACTAAACAAAAACAAAGCGTACTTCATATTTTTTGTTATTAAAAACACTAGCACATATCTGCTTTAAGCCGAACAGAGAATGAACCGGGCACTTAACGACAACAGAAACCATGTGTAGTGAGTGATTTTTAGAATTTTATTGGCATGCCGCTTTAATTAGTTTAGTAGCGCAGCTACACTAAGTTTCCTTGATGTGTTTACAGACTATTTTACTCCAGACAATCAACTTCATTATATATTTCTTAAAATATGTTTGTACGTTAGAGCAACTACAGAGAATATATGATTATATTTTTAAAATATATTTGTTATTAAGGAAGTATAATTTCCTTACTGTACAAATCGAAAGTACTCATGATATTTATATTTGAAAGTAGCTTAAATTAATTTAAGTTTAACTATTGTAAATTATACAGGGTCCGGAAAATAGTGCGTCGGGCATCTAACATCTAGAATAAATAACTTCTGAATTTTGTTTAAGTGCAAACCTGAAGTATGTACAGGATGATTCAATCTTCACGCCCTTGGCTTATAACAGGAAAAGGAAAACTGCAAATGCAAATTTCGAAGACAGGATTTGAATGGCAGTGTGTAAAGTATATTTTTTTCGTATTTAAACATTTTTCAACTATTTTCAAAATGGTGGAAATGACGTAAAAAAAATATTTTTTTCACAAAGTCATCATTTTTTTTTTCATATTCTGAAAGAACATATTTTTTTAAACAACTTTCATTAAAAAAGTTTTTTTATCTTTATTTGTTTACAAGCTATGAGTCTCTAAAGATAAAATCTATACTAATATAATGAAATCCTTAAGTGACTGACTCACTGATTAATCACGATCCTGCTCGTCCACTCAACGTAAGACGCTCAATTTTGGCATACATGTTGATTCTAGGGTGTAGAGGTTCGATAAGAAGAGATTTTTCGAAATTCCAGTTCCAAGGGGGTGAAACCACCCCTCAAATATTACAATATTTTTTATTTAAAAAACGGCCAAGTTTCCGACAAAACGCTTAAACACGTATATTTTATTTTGTTTTTTTAATATTTTTTAGATTTTTTAAAAATGTATACAGGGTGTTTCGAAAAATCTGGTCAGTGATTAATCACGATCCTGCTTAAAGCGCTTGACGTAAAAAGCTGATTTTTGGAAAACGAATTGACTTTAGGGTGTAGAGGTTCGATAAGAAGGGATTTTTCGCAACTCGAATTCTAAGGGGGTGAAACCACCCCTCATATATTAGAATATTTTTTATTTAAAAACCGGTGAGCTTTTTGGGGAAAACGCTAAACACGTATATTTTATTTTGTTATATTACATATTTTAGGATTTTTAATAAAAATTATACAGGGTGTTTCATAAAATATGACCATGAGTAATCACGATTCTGCTTAAACTGCTTGACGTTTAAAGCTGATTTTTGACAAACGGATTGACTGTGGGGTGTAGAGGTTCGATAAGGAGGGGTTTCTCGATTCTTTTTCTCATGCTGACATAAATATGAGAAAATTTTATTCAGTTTGTATGTTAATGGAAATTCTTGATTTGCCTTATCATCACCATTACAAATGATTAATTCGACGCGAACGAAGTCGCGGGTACACGCTAGTTTTTAAATAAATCTCAATAATAAAAAAAAATAACTTCGCATTTATTGTTAATAGTATTAATTTACCAAAAAACGATACTAATGACAAAATATTATTTGGTTTAATCAGCTTAAAACGCTCATTTTTTACCTGGCCGACTTAATTCCTATCACAGGGTGAGTTGAGATTTATTTCAAATTTTAAATTTAGAGTCCCATAGCTTGTAACAAAATAAAGATAGAGAAAAACTTTTTTAATGAAAATTGTTTAAAAAAATATGATCTTTCAGAATATAAAAAATGAGGAATATTTTTTTTGACGTCATTTCCACCATTTTGAAAAAAGTTGAAAAATGTTTAAATACGAAAAAATATACTTTACACACTGCCATTTGAATCCTGTCTTCGAAATTTGTATTTGCAGTTTTCCTTTTCCTGTTATAAGCTAAGGACGGGAAGTTTGAATCACCCTGTACTAGGATGCACTTCAGGAAAATATTTTAACATCTGCAGGGTGGCTGGTATATACTTACTTTGCTTAAACATCGTATTGAATCGAAACTATTGAAATTTATTTACTCATATCTTAGGATTATGTAAAGTGATCAGAAAGAAAGATAAAAATGCAATAATATACCGGGTGTCCCGTTTAAAAAAAAGTCGTCCCAATCCACTCACACTTTTTGAGCCACCCTGTAGAAGTTAAAATATTTTCCTGAAATACATTCTAGTATATAATTTAAGTTTGCACTTAAACAAAAGTTTTTTTTATTCTAAGACCTACAGATGCCCGACACATTATTGCCATACCCTGTATAATATAATTTTTAATTCAGATACATGATATTATAACAATTAAATTTTCTCATCATATTATCATTAATAAGTAATAATAATAAGAAATAAAACGCACATTATATACAAGTTAAGATTTATTATATTATATTATATTATTCTAATAAATGTATTTTTTTCAAAGTTTTTTAGTCAACGGGAGTTTTCAAATAGCAATATTTAAGAATTATTATCATAACTTTAAAAACAGAGCAATAAATACATTATACAATTAAAAACCAAGTTCTTATAAATTCCAAAATATTCCTGGACCTAGTAGCTCCACTTCCTGCATTGCAAAAATTATGTTCATCGCAGCACGTTATGCAGGAATGCAACTTTGTTCTCTCTCCTATAACTATGCAACCGGATTCGCAAGTTTCCGAACAGTTTCTCTGCAGTAACCACAGTTTCGGTTTTCCGGTTACTTCTTCAGTGCTGGTGGACATAGATATTCTTCTTACCTATTAAAACATAAAAATAAAAAATTGTATCATAAGGATAAAAAATATTAAATTTAAAATAATTATAAACATGAATATGAAATTTACATTAACATCTCGCATTTTAATGAATTTATTATTCATATTTTTTACAATTTTTTTTGTATTTTCATATTACTAATTAAAATATATTCACCAAAATGTCAAGAAAAATATATTCAGTTTACACTAATCTACAGTAATATTACAAACTAACTTTTAAGGTCTGTGATAGTACCATAAAAATAACTTTATTACAATTTTTTTTTAAATGGCTGCTATTTTATGATAGATACCTGACATTTTTTCTGCTCTTTGTGACATTTGTGATGTAGATGACTGTAGTTTCCTGTCAAATCCAGACATTTCTCGCCATCTACCATTGAATCACACCTGTAGCACCATAAGTCGTGTTGTTTTTCTGTGGCAGCTTTAGTTCTATGTTGCGTTTCGATACAATCTGCAAAAAATTATCATAATTAAGAAATATAATGATAGCACTATACTATGCTAGCCAAATAAAAATATATAAATTATATTCTGATTAAAACGCCTTTACTTTTTTTGGCTTTGATAAATAACCTAATTTAGGTAATATAACTTTCTCATTAATTTGTACGTGCTTATTAATTATGTAATTCATATTGTTAATTTAATTATTGTAATTATAATTTTTAATTTGCAATTATCATGCTATACTTTATATTGGATAATTATCACTGTTAGTTTAAAACAATGCCAAAATAGCATATTTATTGTTGCTACTTTAATTCCCTAAAATGAAACGTACAGAGTGGGTCAAATTCGACACTTTTAAATAGAATCACCCTTTTCTATAGGAGATAGACAAAAACTAATATCGGTGTCTGGAGCTCATTTTTTGTCAAAAACATGATGGTGAAAACCGCATGTCGATATCTGTTACCGTTTCGGAGTTACGGGGTATTTTTCAAAAATATGCATTTTTAACAAATCGCTGTAACTTTTTTGCTATGAAAAATGTTGTATTATTATGTAAACATTTCCAAAGCACCTTTTTACGTAGAATTTAATGGTTTAAGTATAATTTTTTTAAAATTAATAATTTAAGAATTATCAACAGAAAATTTGATTTTTTATATGGGACACACTGTATATTTTTAATTTATTAAAAAGAATTTAAAATTGCCTTTCCAAAAATATAACACACTTGATATTTTGCTCGATTCCTCTTCGAGATATAGAGTATATAAAAATTTGCCCGCTTTAAATAAAAAAGGTAACTAGGCTTTGAACGGCACCGGCTGTATTGCAAAAAAATTCTAGCTGTGAGTATCAATTAAAACGAAAATAATATTTGCTATGAGAGATGCAAAATGTTATAAAAATTTAAAATATATTTAACCAACATCAACACATTTAAACTATATCTAATAACAATAAAAATAAAATAGAAAACAAATTTCTTGCAGTATAGGTATATAATAAAATTATATAAGGATTCTTGCCACTTAATTGCTTATATAGAAATTTAATTCTACATTTACCCTCTTACCGCAGATACCCTTTCATAACTGCTAAGTATGTATTTCTAATTATTATTGTCTAGATTATACGGAAGAATAAGGAACCTTTATTCTTCCGCAAGTATATCCATAGGATTAGATCCATGGGCACTAAGTCAGGCGGCCTCGACGGCCAACGGCTGGGATCTTGGTTAGCTATTCAGTTATTCTTGAAATTGGCTGCAAAAATTTGCTGATAACTTCAGCATTCAGAGGTGGTGCGTCGTCTTGCTGGAAAAATATGTTTTCGAGTTCCATTAAGGGCATATCATCAATAAGGGGTCCAAAGCCTACTAGTTAAAAGCGGCGAACTTTTAAAAATTCTGTATTTCGAAGGGGATTATAACAAAATATTAAGTGTGCTATATTTTTGGACAGGTAATTTTAAATTATTTTTAGTTAATTAAAAATATAGAGGGTGTCCCAAATAAAAAATCATTTTTTCTGTTGATAACTCTTAAATTATTAATTTTAAAAAAATTATACTTAAACCATTAAATTCTACGTAAAAAGGTGCTTTGAAAATGTTTTCATAGAAATACAAAATTTTCCATAGCAAAAAATTAACAGCGATTTGTTAAAAATGCACATTTTTGAAAAACACCCCGTAACTCCGAAACGATAACAGATATTGATGTGCAGTTTTCACCATCATGTTTTTGATGAAAATTGGGACTCCAGACACCGATATTAGTTTTCGTCTATCTCCTATAGAAAAGGGTGTTTCCATTTAAAAGCGTCGAATTTGACCCACCCTGTACAATAACCAAAATAAATTATTTAAGTGATTTTAGTAGATCATATTTAATATGATAGGTATTATTATAATCTTAATTTTCCCTACTATTTGTCAAATTGTTAGAGAGAGAATGATTGATGATGAATGCATGATTGATGCGCAATAAACAAGTTGATCTACTGATTACAATAATAATTGATACTTATGATTCATCGTTTTGTCAGATTGTAATATAAATATGAGAGTTATATGAAATATTTAGTCTAGTCAAATATTATACAGGGTGACGCCTCCCATACTATGCTGAGGATCCGCGGAGAACGACAATGTATTGAAATGAAATTTTCTGACCATAATATGTATCTAGGTTAACTTAAACCATTTTTTTAAATATACAGAGTTCTACAGGGTGTTCGCAAAAATACTTACACATCAAACTTTTATTTTTTGTAATGGAACACCATAGGTATATGTATATTAACACAGATATTAATTGAAAATAAAGGTGCGTTTCAGTAGATACGCATATGACTAAAATAATGTAAGGATTTTGACATATTTAACATATTCTAAAAATGAAGAACAAGATTTAAAATTCAGTTAAAGGTACCTAAATTGGAAATTACCCGGTATAGCCTAATATACCGGGTGCGTCTCAAAAGTGTGAATATAGCCCTATAAGTTTTTTTTTTATTTTTTAAGATAAAAAAAACGATATTTGGTATATGAGTATACGACATAAATTAGAATCGATTGACGCATTCAGTTGTTTTTGGTCACTTCCTGTTTCACCGGAAATGACTAGAACTTCTGATTTTTAAATAATACCTTCGGTATGTTTTTACTCTATTGGATAGAAAATGACTCCGAATAAAAGGACCTCTCATATGTCAACTTTTGACATTTTCGCATATGTTTTATTTGAAATTCTAACATGCGGTTCATAACGACAATAATTTGACTCGAAATACCAAGTTTGTGGTACCAAATTCTTAAAAAAATGCTTTTAAAAATACGGTTTGAGCATCTTTTAACCGCCCAGGACAAGACACGAAAAATATTAGACGATCAAATCTAATTTTCCGAGGCACCTTGATTAAAAAATAATGTTTTTAACACAGCCTAGATTGAAATTTAAAATACGATTTGTTTAAGCTAAAATGTCAAAAGTTGACATTCTATTTAGAATGACATTTTCTATCGAATAAAATAAAAATATACCGAGGGTGCCATTTAAAAATCAAAACTAGTAGTCATTTCCGGTGAAACAGGAAGTGACCATTTTTGAGACGCACCCGGTATAGGTAAAATAAGCATTGTACTTTAAATAAAACTAAAACTTGGCCCAAAAAGTTATACAGGGTGTTATAATAGAGTGTGGTTATAAACAAAAACGCATAATCTACCCCTGCGGTAAATAGCTGATTACCCACGGTAGGCAAAACATACGGAGCTGTCATCATAGCAACTGTCAAATACAAGCAAACCTTTACTATTTTACTCCCAATGAATAATTTGCTCGTATTTTTGAGCGTAGATAAATATTATTGACTCAATTCATCACATTTAAAAATGCTATTGAAACAATTCAACAAATTAGTCTTCTATTACAAAAATGAGTTTATTGAAAGCGTAGTGGGCCATATCTATTTTTATATCTTTTATAAAATAAAAAAATACTGAAAAATAATCTATAGAAATATACTTATAATAATTCATACACTAGAAAAGGATTATAACGTGAAACAAAATTAAATTTAACCAGAACTGATAAAAATGATGAATTACTTTCATAATCTATAATTCTATTTTCTAAAATCAAAAATTAAAGATTTATTCTAAATATACAGATGTTCTAAGTCCAGCACGATCAGAAACGAAACCTAAAATATTTATTTCAGAATGTTTACAGTTTGCACATTTATATTACTATGTTTAGCATATATTTTAACATATATGTATTTGAAGAAGAAGTTCCAGTATTGGCAAGATCGAAATGTAGCTTTTGTGGCCCCAAATATGATCTTGGGCAACTTGTACTCCCTTCTCTCTTTAAAGAGAAGTCCTGGTCACTGGCTGATGGACCACTACAAACGCTTCGGCACTAATTATTTTGGATTATTCGCATTCACGAAACCTATTTTAGTTATTAAATCACCAAAGGTTAGTACATTTCTTTTCTTTTTACTAAATCTCATTTTTTAATAAGAAACTCGACAAAACGCACTTCATGAATTTTTAACGAGTTGAACAATTTTTTGTTGTGCTCTCTTTAAATATTGATCTTTATCTAATCAGAATGAAATCAAGTTTGTTTTTGAACTGATAAGTGGTATCTAAAGATTGGAATCTTGATTTCTAGTGCTAAATTAATATTTTTCTTTATATTATCAAAGCAATAATTAAGGCTTAATATTATTATCAAGGCAAACAAGACCGAACCATTTTTTAAATTAATATACAGATAGATATAAGATTTTTGAATAAAATATGAAATTAAAATGTTGCAGATCAAATTACACAAAAAAAAATATATTTGCAATTAAATCTAATATCTTGAAACACATATGGAATATAAGATATAACAATTTGAATAATTTCCCAAAGTTTTAATAAAAGAATAGATGACTACAAAAAAATGGCTATCTAATCTAAATCTAAAAATCTATCAAGTATATAAAGAATTGTCTTTGTACTCTAAGTGTCATAGTAATATTCTACAATAGTTTTATTTAAATAAATTACTTAAATATCTGGGCACAGACAAGAGGTATTTTTAGCAGATTTGTCCTCTCGCCAGTCAATCCCTACTATTTAGCAGCACGTTAGTGACTCATTCTCAGATCATTTTTAAAATTTCTCATTTTTCCCATGTCCACGAAGTAATGATTTGTGCCCATATTTTTGTTTTTCTTGGGCCCCATTTTTGTCCACTTAGATCGACTTATTGAAATGAAACTTCTTTACGCATGATAGGAGTAAGAATTCAAGGCCGTGACACACGAGACACGAGAGACAAGACGCGAGAGGAAAGGTGGTAACGATCGGAGGTTACGACGGAGCGTCGTAACTTGTGTCCTATGTGAACTAGGGGGCTAAAACTTGGAATGCAGATGGGGCTGTTCAAGAATTTCATTGTATTTTGTCGACATTTTGTGCACTATGAAACTCCATCATCAATGGCGAAAAATCGTCTGGTTTAATGAGTCTTTGGAGCGCGTCGTAACTCAGGCCCTATGTGAGCTAGGGGGCTAAAACTCGGAATGTCTTCGAGCCTCATTTTTTCATGATATTTTGTCAACGTTTTGTGCATCCCATCATAAATGAATCAAAAAATTGTCCGATTTAAATGAAATTTGGTATGTCAATAGAATGGATGGGTCAACACCAATTTGACCGTGTACCTCGCCGTGTACGATACGTGTCACTGTGACAGTTAGTTTTGACATAAGAAAGTTCAAAAGTTAATGTCATCCGATCGCGACCAAATTTGGTGGGTAGGCTATGTGAGCGACGGTCCCACCCTGCAAAGTTGGATACGACGTTTCGTTTACATCTTTATAGGGTGGGACTAACGATTTGATATTGAAGAAAAATGTGGGAAAAATATGCGATTTTGGCATAATTTGGGACGGGCTACAGGATTACGCCCTCGACGTTTCAACCCGATGCCTCTAAATGAACAAAAACATCAGGATTTTTCTTAATTGTGGGTTGATTGGAACCAAACTAGTCACGTGACCGAATAATTTAAACTAAAAAAAAATCTCAGACGGAGAGACGGACAGACAGTCAGTCCGACAAACAGACGGAAGTAAGAAGAAGTGCCACTTCAAATATGCGCATTTAGTGCACACACAATTTTGCCACCTTTTTTACTTCCCCATTGCTTTTGCCGAAAATCTGCCAAAATTACCAGTATAAAATATCTAACCCGCAGTTCAATCCCTTCAAAATTTGAGAGAACTTGCAACTAACTAACCGACTTGTCCCTTCACAGAGCAATTCCGTTCAGAAAATGAGAGATTTGATATTTACGTTAGTGGGCAATGAAAGAAATATCTATCCCCTCACAGACCAAATCGGTGGGTTTGAAATTACAGATCGAGCAACGGAACAGATCGTTTAAAAATAACTCTCGTGTGTGCCCACCTAATGGTCGTCCGCCAAAACAATTTTATTTGAACATAGCTGAAGAATTTTGTGTATTTATTTGTAATACTTCTTTACAGATAATAAAGGATATTCTCATAAAAGACTTCTCATATTTCGACAACAGAACGGCCACTGTTAGCACACATGACAAAATAATGTCCAATATGCTTTTTACCAAGCAAAACCCAGCATGGAAAAAGGTTCGATCAAAAGTGACCCCGTTGTTTTCATCCGGCAAACTGAGACTCATGTTTACGCCAATATTGGCCCAAGCTGAACACATGGTCCGCAACGTTCGGCTATTAGTCAGCTGCCAGGAATCGATCGAAATAAAGGAGATATGCACGAAATATTCCACGAACGTTATCGCCAAATGTGCATTTTCAGTCGATGCGAGAACATTCGAAAACGATAAAGCAGAATTTAGGTTAGTATGATCGTTGCTAGTTTAAATAAATTTGTAGGAAAAAGGAGAAATGTTTGTTGCTATTACATTGTACTGAATGCACCCAGTGGGGTTTGAAATTGATATTTTATTCCAGAATTATAAAATCTAAAGAACTATAGAGAAACAGTGTTACTCTAATCGATAAATTTATTTGGTTTGTATAGTCAAAAGCAAGCCCACTATATTTTGTTTTTATTTCTCATCAAATGTATTTAGCTAACCCAGTTTTTTGCATTTGTTACAAATTTTAGGAATATTAGTAGAAGACATGCTATTACAGTAATGACTAACATGATATTGCAAATTGAATAATTATGGACCTAGAACCTCAAGATAACTCCACCTTCCTTAAGGAGCGTCCAGACATGACGAGACGAGAGCAAGACGAGCGCGAGACATTCCAAATTTGCTAAGTGTGAACGAACAACCCACAGAGCCTCGTTACTATCCGTCCCCTGTTGGTTTCTCAAATTTTTTAAATAGTAGACCGTATGTATTATCATTTTTTCTGATAGAATTTACAAATTTTGCGTCACTGATAATTTTTGTCGTACCGAAATCTAACATTTCTTTAAATAAAGTGAATTATTACAAAATCTATTAATTTTAGATAGTATCATATATGCAAAAAAAGTTACCGAATTATTGAAATTAATTAATTATTGAAAACAAATTAGGGTATTCCCATTAAAAACATATGTTATATCCAACCTGTATTCTCTACAGTAATTTAAAAATATGCTTCTTTACCTTCCCTATAACTTTTCTATTTAACATTTTGTTCTACAAAACGTTAAAAAACGTATTTTATAAAAGACGTCGTATTTCGAAACAAATGAAGGGTTAAAGGGGAAAACAACAAAAGGGGAAAAACCGACGATGAATAAAATACTACGAACCAAATACCATGATAGATACAAACATTTATTACACTATTCGTTATTATTTGACCGTCGTTTGTTATATTCAATTACAAGTTCCTTTTACTATGATCCAACTCGCTTGTCTAGTGGCTGTTGGTTTGCCTTAAAAAATGGATAGAAGATGTCTCGCTCTTGCTTCGCTCTCGTCTCGCTCTTACCTCGCTCTCGTGTCGCTCTCGACTTACTCTCGTCTCGTCAGATCTGGACGCACCTTAAAATGTCTAGGAAAATGCGAAAATAAATAAAACAACAATAATTCAATATGCGAGACCATATTAATCATCACTTAGTAACAAAAGTAAATACGTTTAAATAGTTTCTTAAAGGTAATTATCATAAGTCGAAAAAAAGCCACATAAATGCAATGGACAAGCAACCTGTAGAAAAGAAAGACCTAAATCTCCCACAATACAAGTACAGTTATATAATAGGTATATAAATTTACTCTAAAATAAATATATTAACGTTGATTGAAAGAATTAAAAAGATACATAACCTAATGGGAAAATTCATGACAAGACTGATTTGATTTCCTCTTACGTCTCAAGTGCTGTACGGTGGAGCCTCTAATCGTTCTGCGGCCAACGCATAAAACACTTATTTTCTCTAATTCGGCTAGCGAATGTATATCAAAGACGATGTGGAACTCAAAGCGACAGTGTTGCCATATTAAAACGTGTAATATCTGTAATACATTTGACGAAAATACCTTTGGATAAAAAAATCCACTTTTATGTATTGAAAATGTATTCATGTTAAAAATAAAATAAACAACAAAAATAAAAATATTTATAGGTACTGAATATTTCATGTGATCGAAAAAAGTCGTTTAGTTGGTTTGGAAGTGACGACTATTGACATTTACCATAATATTTTACACATGAAATGCGGCGATCTTTATTTCCAAGCCAATCATATAATATTATATTATTTTTTTTAATGATAGAAAATCCGTATTATTAATGTATCCGTAAATCCGTAAATTTACGGATTAATCCGTAGTTCTGGCAACACTGTCTCCGGCAACCACCCACCTGTCGACTGAGAGAAGAACTACGATTCTTTATCCGCTGCGCTGTAAACAACAAATTTAAACGAAATCAGCGCGCAGCGGCGCATAGTTAAACTAAATCTCAGACAGGTTGACTTACAGCGATGGTATCGCCAGCTACATCTCAGACAGGTTATGTGCCACGAAATCGCCCATAAGGTGCGCATCTTCTTATTTCTTCAATCAACGATATTATGCTTTTTATACAATAATAATAGAGGAATTTATTTAGTTTTCAAAATTGCTGGATTGTTTTAAAACTAGCCAAGTACCCATTTTAACCTTAACAAATACAACAGGTATTATCATTTAATTTTCGTCCATAAGTACTGAAATGAGAAACATATTATTAGAAATAAAGTAATTTTTCTTTTTGTAGAGAAATTGGAAGATGTCTTTTTGATTCACGGTTAGTTTCAATCCAAATTATTTAATACAAAATTATTCAAGTTTATATTTTTAGCTTAGAAAATCGTCTCAGGTTTTTTGCAGCAAGATTTTTACCAAGTCTTGTAAAATCTTTCAATATATTCCTTGTGAGGCCTACTGTCAGTGAAACATTAAGAAATATTTTCACTACGATATTCGACGTTAGGAAAAAATCACGAAAGTCAAAAGATAACGATTTGATTGACATATTACTTCGAATTGAGGATTATCACAAAGATGATAAGGATTTTGGTAAGCCCCATTGAGATTGCATTAGCTTTTAGTATTTAATCACTGGCTTTTGATAATTTCGATAAAATATTTGATATTACTTAATCTGAGATACTAATACCATTTTTGCTAATATTTGCACTACAGTGATTTAATTTTCTTCAAAGGTCATTTCTTCATCACAATTATGTACTTTTTAATGCTTTTTAAGTTTATTTTAATAGCATTATCTATACTAATATATAAAATCCTTAAGTGACTGAAATACTGATTAATCACGATCCTGCTCAAACCACTCAACGTATGAAGCTCAATTTTGGCATACAGGTTGATTCTAGGGTATAGACGTTCGATAAGAAGGGATTTTTCGAAATTCCAGTTCCAAGAGGGTGAAACCACACCCCTCAAATATTACAATATTTTTTTATTTTAAAAACGGTCAAGTTTCCGAAAAAAACACTTAAACACGTATATTTTATTTTGTTTTTTGGCATATTTTAAGATTTTTTAAAAATGTATACAGGGTGTTTCGAAAAATCTGGTCATTGATTAATGACGATCCTGCTTAAAGCGCTTGACGTAAAAAGCTGATTTTTGGAAAAAAATTGACTTTAGGGTGTAGAGGTTCGATAAGAAGGGATTTTTCAAAACTCGAATTCTAAGGGGGTGAAACTATCCCTCAAATATTAAAATATTTTTTATTTAAAAAACGGTGATTTTTTCGGAAAAACTCTTAAACATGTATATTTTATTTTGTTGTTTTACATATTTTAAGCTTTTTTATAAATTTATACAGGGTGTTTCATAAAATATGACCATTGAGTAATCACGATTCTGCTTAAACTGCTTGACGTTTAAAGCTGATTTTTCGCAAACAGATTGACTGTGGGGTGTAGAGGTTCGATAATGAGAGGTTTCTCGAATCTCAAATTCCAAGAGGGTGAAAACGCCCCTCAAATATTACAATATTTGTTATTTAAAAAACGGCTAGTCTTTCGGGAAAACGCTTGGACAAGCATAATTTATTTGGTTTTTTTACATATTTTGAAATTTTTTAAAAAATCATACAGGGTGTTCCAAAAAGTTGGGTAATTGATTAACCACGATTCTGCTTGACGTAAAAAGCTTATTTTTGGCAAACGGATTTTTCGAAAGTGAAATTCCAACGAGATGAAACTACCCCTCAAATATTATATTGAACGAATGGTTTGGCCAGCTCGCAGTCCTGACTTCAACCCCATTGAACATCTGTGGGACCAACATCAAAGGCGCATTCGTTGTCGACCTGTTTTACCCGACAGCCTTCAAGATCTGCGAATTGCACTTCAGGAAGAATTTGATGTCATTCCACAAAAATTTGTAACAAACCTGATTGATCAAGTCGACTAAAAAAAAACGATTTTGCAGCGAGGAGGCTACACTAGATATCAGTCCCTTAAAATTTCTTTACCTTTTTTAATTTTCATGTTTTAGTTAGTTTTCAGATTAAACTTACCTACGTTCTGATGTTTGCTTGATTTGTTTTTAAAGCTTTTTTCGAGGCGTTTGTTTTAAAGCAGCGTGTCTCCAATACAAACAGAGATAATGGCATGATTAAAATAACAAAATGCTCACAAAAATTTGATTTAGCAATAGCTACTGCAGCTGCTGCACCCTACAGAGTGTTACAAAGTTCGGGCAAAAAACTTTGTCTTATTGTTGTGCCCTGTATATGCTCAAAATAAATTCGGAATAAAAATTTCTGATATAGCATCCGTTAAGAAGGAATTAATTTACAATTTAAAAAAAATCATCAAAGTCTAATGAGTGGTTCGCGAGAAATCCAACTTTGAAATTGGGACTAGTTTTTAGTGGTCGGTTTTTTTTGCCTGTGAGTGTATTAGAAATCTGATGTAGGTAGACTTTTTTGCGGAAGCTGTTGTCATTGACTGAAATCAAATTATAATTATCGGAATTATGCTTGTTGGTATTTCATAATCAATATTTTTTTATTTAATAAATTATAATTAATTAGGTCAATACTGATATTTTTTATTATTCACAAAAAACACAATAAAATAGAATAAACAAAAGAGAATATATAATCCACAAACAAACTGGCATCTCTATTTATTTTAAATTAATTTCGAAAACATTCCATTTGGATAATAATAATTGATAAAGCCCAATTCAATTGCAAAACGGGTAAATTGAAAATTAAAATTTGATGGTATCGATTTAATATTTGTAACATACGTCATTGCATTATACTATTATTTCAACAAACATTATTAAAAAGTAATTTAAAATCAGTAAGTGAGTTTCAAATTTAAATAACACTAAATATATATAGGAATATGGAAAATGTTTTAAAAGGTTTTTAGCCTGAAGGATTTTATAATTGTGTTTTATTTCAGTTTTCACTTGCACTAAATGAAGGATGAAACGAAAAACAAAAAAAAATAATAAACACTATTTTGTAAATGTAGTGATGAGGATCCAAAATCAATGCTAAAATTGCTGCAAATCGTTACTGTCTTACTTACTGATTCAAAAGCGAATATCTCCAATAAAAATAAAGCTATTGCGATGAACCAATAACAAAACTATCGAGAAAAGACGTACCTAGATGATAACATTTTTAAAATCCTTTCATTAATAATATATTTCACAGGGTGTTTCAAACTTTCACCAAAATATCATCATTTTGTTTTCCCTCGTATAACTGACAGATGGAAACTTTCATTTTTAATTTAGAAAGAGATACTAAAATGTCAAATATTTTAGCTACAAATTGCTTAAAAAATAATCAAAATAATCAGTTTAAGATGTCCGTTTTCCGTGCCGGTGAGTGTATTATCTACAAATTGAATGTTAGTTATAGGCACTCAGTTGGAACTGACCAAGCGTGACAAAAATAGGCAAGCGAGTCGAAACCAATCGACGGTAACAATTAATTACAGAGACTAGGATAATAGGAACAGAGAACTATAAGGAATTGGACCGTTATCTCTGTTCATATTATCTTTACATTTATTTATTTTATGATAGCTTTCATATACAGAGTGACCCAATGTTTCGTGGACATAGAACTACAATAAGTTCATTGGATACAATTTACCTCTGTACAAAAGTGCTTTGTATGTCTGTCAATGGGGATGAAACTTAAAAAAATAACACATTTTTTAAAATATGGTAAAAAAGAAGTCCTAAAAACCAAAAGACATTTCTATGGTAATGGCGTTCCGATTTCATTCTTTGATAGATTGTTATTAATAAAATTTTAATTAACGTCATATTTTTGTTGTTTTAAAATGTTAAAGAAGCACTAAATTTATTTAGTTCGGTGCTACGGAAAGGGTGATAATAGTTACCGGAAAATGTGATAGTAGTTTAACATCAGCAAAAAATATGACGTTAATCAAAATTATTAAAAACCATGTATCAAAAAATGAAATCGAAATGCCATAGTAACGCTTTTCCATTTTTAGGACTTTTTCTTTAAAACGGTATCTCGTTGAAATATCAATAATATATTTTTTTTCTCTTGTAAAGACAATACTGTATATGGCAGCATCCAGTTGATTTGGTTTTAGTAAAATTTGACCGTACCAACCAGGTTTTAGAGAAGCAATTTAGTAGTCATTTCCGGTAAAAAAAAGCGCCAAAAAATGAAATTTTTTTTCTAAAGAAAAAACAGAAAATCTCCAAATATTCTTAACCTTAAAAATATTGTCACGTTTTCGTCGGTTCCGTATGGATAGAAAGTCTAATTTATTTAAACACAATTTATTTTACATTAAGTAACAAAACAATAACGATAAAACTACTTAAAGAACTATTTACAACTATTTATCTAAAAGAAATTTATTTTGAATTTAGCGCGGCAATTGTACGCGTCAACCGAATCTGTTTGTTTTCTGTCCTCCTCGTACTGATGGCCTTGGGTTATTGGTATAGCCACAGACAGAGAGCCTAGAACAATGAGGTTATATACAGGGAGATGCTATGAGCATTTAAAGTGCTTGCGAAAAATGGTAACACTAGGCGTGGCTTAAGCCAGCACCAATATGGCGGCATTAGCAGGGCTGGATTACAGAAACTTCTTTGAAAAATTTTATTTTACACAATATAACGACCTCAACTTTTTTAAATAAAAAATTAATTAATCAAAATAACTACAAAACCTACAATTTTTTCAAAAATATAAATTACAAGATTAATTTTAATGACTATATACTATGTATAGTTAAGGAGGAAACACAAAAAAATAATACACATTAAATAAATTAAATTTTATTGCTCACTAAATAACACTGTTTTGTTGCTAGTATGTCTTAAACTAATTGCCTTGTTTTTATTGATGTATCTAACAATAATAACCTTAACATTTTTAAAAAAAATTAGAAAAAAAGCGGAAAATAATTAAACATGTTTACTGATTTACCATAATTAACATTTTGATAATCATTAAAATTTAGAAATCTTAGGAAATGATTATTTATTTGAGATATTTTATTGAGATGTTCTGTCAAAACAGCTATAAGAAAAATGTTTCGAGCATAGAACACTACCTGATGTAGCTTGCCAGTTTCTCCTGTTCACAAACTTCACCCAAGCTTCTCGACGGATGGGATTTTTGAAACCTAAAAATCAGATTTAATATAATATTTATTTACTAAATTTAAAATGTTCTGATATAAAATTTTATTAAAATAATAAATGTTTATCAATAAATATAAGTCGTTAAGACTTTATCTGCAAAAAATAAATTTACTTTGTTGATGTTATAATATTTATCTAAAAATTAAAGCTATACTATATAAAGTTTGTACATAGTATATGCTAGCAGATGCTAAAAAGGAATGTAAATAAATGTTTAAGTACAAAATCTTAGTGTAAAAATAGAAAAATAAACCGTAGTTAAAACAAAACTTTTAAATTTGGCCTAGCAAAATACTCTTTCCTGTCAAAAAAAGTATATGTAGTAAAAATAACAGATATTGTTAAGATTTTTTTTTACAAGAATAGAAGTCGAGGCATGTTTTAATTACTTAATTGCCTCTAACAAAGTATTAAATAACTAAACACTTTGTCAATATAGAAACACTTAATATTTAATTAATAAACGCATAACTAGTTAAATGGAAAATACGAAAATAATTTAATCAGGTTTGGTTGTGATGTATGTATTATGTTTACACTTACCTGTGAAATGCAATTTCAGTAGATTTCTTCCTCTCTACACGTTGTCGACTGCAACAACTACTTACAGCACACGAAGACATGTTCGGAAAGTCCAAATATTCAAATAAAAAAAGTCTTGGAAAATTAAAAAAACACTCGCAGAAACGCACTTAACCTCAAAAACTGAACTGTCAGAATTGCCAGTACCAATATAGCGTAACTGGGTACATTTCTCGATAGCTTATGTCGCCTTCCCCCCTTATAACCTCATTGGCCTAGAATAATCCAGTTCATAGATCATTCGGTGCATAGAGAAGATTTAGAATGTTCTCGTATATACGCCGCCATTCCAGTGGAACTCGATTGTTCTCGAACGTTCGATCGGCTGAGTCACTGCGGTGTCTCTTCTTTAATGCGATATTAAGGTTATATGGGTGCGGAATATATGTTATTAGAACGGGTTAAGGCTGATTCATGGTACACCGGACCGTACCCGAGCCGGGCACGGACGGGGCACGGACGCGCTCTGGCGAAGCTCGGCCCGTGCTCGGCTTAGCATGAATGCATACGTATAAATAACATTTGACAATATTTGGCCGTGCCTTCACCGTCGCACGGCCCGGGCCCGTCACGGTGTACCATGAATCAGATTAAACTCTAACAAAACTTTCAATATGAGCGGTTTATGTAAAAAATTATATATGCAAAATATAAAATATCGCATTGTTCTTATTTTAGTTTATTATAAAGCTTATTTTAAAGTTTATTATGACAAAACAAAAAATCATTCAAAAATGAATGTATTGTTAGTTTATAAAATCTTATCACATTATATTCTTCTCTTCTCTACTGTATAAAACTAGATACTTAAAGCAAATACATGTCCTCTAGGAGCAGAAAGTCTGCTGGGTGCAGCGGTTAACTTTTTTGCCGCCGGCTTTGAAACTGTAGCGACGACAATGGCCTTTGTTCTGTACGAACTTTGTATAGCTCCGGAGATCCAGACAAAACTGCGCGACGAGATCGCATCGAACGTCGAGAAGAATAGAGGATTAGTTTACGAGAACATGAACGAAATGAAATACCTTGATATGGTTGTTTGTGGTAAGTAGGAAATTGAGAAATTTATACCGGGTGTCCCACTAAGAATAGCTCTCGGCTGTATCTCGGAAAGTATTAGCCGTAAGGTTTACGGAAAAAAATATTTATAACTAAAGGGGCTATTAGAAATTGCTGGAAATTATTTTCAAGTTTGTAGAACGACCGCTAGGGGGCGCAACTGCAACAAAAAATATGAAAATGGAGTTTTTACACAATTTTGCCTAGATAAGGTGTACTATAAGTAATAGCTATATAATCTTCAGTAAATTTTGAATATTTTTTGTTAGAGCCATTTTCCCCTATTTACCAAAATAAAGTGGTGGGGGAAGTTTAGGTCTGTTTTTATTTAAATATTAATAACTCTGGACTGGATGATCGAAATCCAACAATCGAGGGCTCGTTTAAAAGAGCGTTTCTTACTCTATATTGAACCGTATAAACAATAATAATAAGCTTTTGAACCTAGACGCTAGGGGGCGTTAATTTACAATTTAACAAACATTGAGCGTTTTTTCAAAACAATTAAATGCAATAGTATATGTAATTTTAGCTGATAGTAAAGAGTAGTAAAAGCTTAAAATGTCAGCGAAAACCGCATCTTGATATCTTCTTTCAAACCGAAGATATTAGCAAAATTATAATAAATACCAAAAAATAAGCCCTTAATTACCTTATTTTGACAACACGGTATCAGTGGCCCTCTTGATTATGCCCATTCTAACAAAAAAATAAGATAGAAACAGTTAGTTTATTTTAAAATCGACGAAATCTAATAATTAAGATATTAATAACAGTGAACAAGAAACGATGATTCAGTGAAGTCATGGTAGGCTTTGGCAAAAAGTTGCTTTTGACGTATTAGTATAAACATCAAATTGTTATTAGATCAACATTTTGATAGTCTTATCAGCGTTTTTTATCTTTTAATTGCTTTTTCAAAATGCCTTTATTATTTGAAATAGTTAAAGTTGTTGGTATTTTGAAAAAGCAATCAGAAGATAAAAAACGCTAATAAGACTATCAAAATGTATATAATAAAAATTTGACGTTTATACTATTACGCGAAAAGCAAGTTTTTTCCAAAGCCTACTATGACTTCACTGAATCATCATTTACTTGTTCACTGTTACTAATGTCTTAATTATTAGATCTGGTTTTATGGTATTCTGGTATTTCGTCGATTTTAAAATAAACTAACTGTTTCTATCTTATTTTTTTGTTAGAATGGGC
The DNA here is from genome assembly GCF_002938485.1 of Sitophilus oryzae. Taxonomy (NCBI): domain Eukaryota; kingdom Metazoa; phylum Arthropoda; class Insecta; order Coleoptera; family Curculionidae; genus Sitophilus; species Sitophilus oryzae. The sequence continues at coordinate 2,022,806 of NW_022146409.1, forward strand.
ATAATCAAGAGGGCTACTGATACCGTGTTGTAAAAATAAGGTAATTAAGGGCTTATTTTTTGGTATTTATTATAATTTTGCTAATATCTTCGGTTTGAAAGAAGATATCAAGATGCGGTTTTTGCTGACTTTTTAAGCTTTTACTGCTCTTTACTATCAGCTAAAATTACATATACTATTGCATTTAATTGTTTTGAAAAAACGCGCAATGTTTGTGAAATTGTAAGACAACGCCCCCTAGCGTCTACGTTCAAAAGCTTATTATTATTGTTTATATAGCACAATATAGAGTAAGCAACGCTCTTTTAAACGAGCCCTCGCTTGTTGGATTCCGATCATCCAGTCCAGAGTTATTCATATTTAAATAAAAACAGATCTAACCTTCCCCCACCACTTTATTTTAGCAGATAGGGGAAAATGGCTCTAACAAAAAATATTCAAAATTTACTGAAGATTATGAAGCTATTACTTATAGTACACCTTATGTAGGCAAAATTGTGTAAAAACTCCATTTTTTAAATTTTTTGTTGCAGTTGCGCCCCCTAGCGATCGTTCTACAAACTTGAAAATAATTTTCAGCAATTTCTCATAGCCTCTTTAGTTATAAATATTTTTTTTTCCGGAGCCCCTACGGCTAATACTTTCCGAGATACAGCCAAGAGCTATTCTTAGTGGGACACTCTGTACAGAAACTGTATAAACTTGACTTTTATTTAATAATAGAATACGCTTTATACCATCAAAAATATAGAATGTAAAAAAAGTCTGGCAACGCAATTCTTCCACTAAAAGAAGTTGTGAGATCTCATGTAAAACCAAGTCAGTTGATTTATTTACTTTTTATGGAAGCACATATTCATCAATTTTGTTATACAGGGTTGTTCACCACATACGACACGGAGTATTGTAGCTAAGAGAGTATTGTAGCTAGATTTTTGCAAATTGTAAGTTTTGGGTTCGCTGAAGGATTATTAGAGCTACAATTTAAAAATATTTTTACAAGATACAGAGTGTCCCAAATAAATAAAAAATATCAAAATTATATTTTTTTAAGTGAATCCCTGTATATTATTACATTTTTAGTTTCTACGATTAAAATAAAGGTAAATTTGATTAAGGTTTACCGCATTTCAATTTGCCGTTTTTGAAATATTTAGATTTTTGTCAAAATACAGTAATTGGTAATTTAATTAATAAGTTTAATGCTTCATTTCTCATTTCTCTAGGCGTATTTAAATTTTTGAAACCAAATATTGTACTGAAGTATTTCTATTTAGTAAATTTACAGAGTGTCTAAAAAAATATTTTAAATAATTACTAGCTTTGAACGGCAATAACTTGTTTAATTTAAATGGAACACCCTGTATGTTTTATGGGAATCAGATGCACAATTTAATTGTCTATCAAATTGTATTATATCATGTTTTACCTATATCTTCAAGTTTTCGTAGAAAATCCATATTCTTATCATTTAGACCTCATTTATCTCAATATACCCATGGAATATTGAGATTTTAGATCATATTTTTAAATACCTATGTAACAATTTTTTAACGAGTACAGATACTAATATTGTCGATATAGTTCGTTTATTTCATGAAAAAAATAAAAGACACTGTTAAAATATTTGCCAAAGAGGACCAATTAATATTATGATTTTAGTATTCAAACTACATTAATTGACTGTTTGCGTTGATTAATAATAATTGATCCAAATAAAAAATTGATGATGATTTTCTATGTGTATCTAATACACATAGAAAACTCAGTTTTTTGGTATTTGGTGTGGTAAAAAGTAACACTAAAAATTTTATTTCATTTTTTGACTAATGCTTAACAACCATGCTAACAACTATGCTAACAACTAAGCAACTATGCTAACTATAACTAAGCAACTATGCTAACAACAGAGACGTTCATTTTCATAAATTATTATTATATTGATTTAAATCCACATTTATTTAGAATAATTTATTAATTGGGGATATTGATAAATAAGGTCTAAATTATAAGAAAATGTATTTTCTACGAAAACTTGAAGGGATAGGTAAAAAATGGTATAATAAAATTTGATAGACAATTAAATTGTGCATCTGATTCCCCTAAAATATACAGGGTGTTCTATTTAAAACAGCAACATTTTTTAACATCTTTAAACAAGTTATTGCCGTTTAAAGCTAGAAATTATATAGCCTTAACATTTTTACTGCAATTTTACAAAATTGAAAATATTTCAAAAAGGTAAGGTTTAAGTGTGATAAACTTTAAACAAATTTAGCCTTATTTTAATCGTAGAAACTAAAAATGTAATATAATACAGGGTGTTTAAAAAAAACAACTTGGTTTTTTTTTTTAATTTATTTGGAACACTCTGTATCTTATAAAAATATTTTTAAATTATAGCTCTAATAGTCCTTCAACGAACCCAAAACTTACAATTTGTAAAAATCTAATCGTTTAGCTACAATACTCCGTTACTATTATTGTATCTTATCAATATTAGACATCTTTATATCTGTAATAATTATATTGACTTGACAATTTAACGATATGATATTCTACAAATTAAAAAACTTTATTCTTAATAGTCCGAGACACTTATTTTCTTTTATATTGTGCTCGTGGAACAAAATCCCCTAAAGCTGAATTTGTGTGGCCTAGATTAGTGATAGGAACACTGATTCCACATGAGTCGCGTTACAATAGCGACTGTTCCAGAGAAATACCGCGACAAAATACCGCGATTTTGTAACCGAGGTTCCGGCTTCCAAAGTGCCGCTGTTCTCGCTTATGCGGTATTTCTGGTAGCTGCATTAGTACCTACCTACTCCCATCCCTGCCGTTATCTCTGTGGCAATATCAATTCATAAATAAATTTGTAAACAATAAACAGCATGCAGATGGCTAGAACAATTTAGTTATGTTAGCTTTCAATTTTGGAAATAAAATTATTAAATAAGTAATATACTTTATTGGTATATTCAATAGTTTTTATTCGCCAGCTTTTCTTCAGAGTGAAGAATAGGTTTTTATAAATTTTATATTTTTTCCAATAATTAGATTTATATTCTTCTGATACGCGTTATAACCGTTAAAATTTAAATTAAAATACATACAATTATAAAATAAGTATATTTTTCTACCTTTTTTTGGTTTAGAACTACTTTAGCTTAAACTTAAACAATAAAAAGTACTTAACATAATTTGCATCATTATTCAAAATACCTGCGCCATATGCTAATTTTTTTATCTGCGTATATTTCTTATTAAAGTTTAGAAGTAAAATGTTCATGTCAGATAATCAAAATAAAATCAGTCTTACTTTCGAAAGGCCTTACAATCACAAAAGTAGTTTTACAGATTTCCTTCGGTCATATTTCTTCTTTGTTTTTTCTTTTTTTTTTGTAAAAATATTTATTTGTAACTATCTAATATATCTAACATGTCTGTATTATTAATCAAAAATGCCTAGTATCTAGACCAATGACTAAAGAATCCAAGGACAAACAACACCCGAGAGCAAATTGTGACGATATCACCAAACAGTGCCGTGGCACATATTTTTCTTAACCTAGCTGTTTGAAGAGATATTCAGATTTTTTGGTAAATGTTTTAACTACGCCTGTGGTGTATATGGTGGTATCAAACTAATTAATTACGAAAAAAACGTATTAAAATGTTAACAAAAGGTACAAAACTAGTCTCGACGTATAGCACACATCAAGTACATATAATATCAGAGAAATAATTATTGAATTCATTAAGTAAAAACGCTAAAAAGGTGGAGCGGACTGTTTATTTACCTATGAAACGTGACTCCTGACTCTTTCTTATCGCTGTGACTTTTACACTTGAAAGCTGAACAACTAATCAACATTGTAGTAAAATGTATACAAAGTTCACTACACACAAACTATTAAAAATCGCTAAAATTGTCGCTGATGACCAAATGATGACTCATTGTTTGCCTTCAAAAGAATGGCGTCTAAGGTCACAAATTCTGCTGCAGCCCGTAGATGGGGGTTACATGTCCTTATATTCTTTAGTCATTGATCTAGACCTACCAAAAATCGCGATCTCAAAAGTAACATAACAACTCTAACGGGAGCATCAACGCCAATAGTGACCGACCAAAGCGCGACTGACGAAAACTCGACTCTAGGAGCGCTCCAGCAGTCGCGCGACGGCTGGAGAGAAACACGTCGCAGTCTAAGTCGCTACAAGTTACATATGTTTCGCGACAGACAAAACCGCGACTCTAGGAACGCGACGAGTGGAGCGGAACATGTCGCGTTCGAGATCGCGCGTTACTACGTAGGTAACAGTTACTTCTGTTCGCGATCAACGAAATCGCAACCCTAGGAACGCGACAGCTGGAGCGAAACACGTCGCTATACAATTACTGCGGTTCACGCCAACTCTAAGAGCGATTATTAATAATTTAATAGCAAATTATAAGTAATATATAATTTCGTCGTTATTATGAATGTCATTCTACAGTAATATGTTCCTAAATAGTAGTGGAGAACGACACGACGTTATAAAAAAATACCGCTCCAAAATCGCGTTACTCAAATAGGGACACATCACCTAGTCTAGTTTAACATACTAAAAGTCCCCATCCCTCCGTCCGTGGCAACCACCCCAAACCCACTTTTAAAGGTACAATTTTATAGTTTTTGTTGAATATCTTCGATACTGTCAACTTTATTAATAAATTGCTAGTTATCAAAGTTATTGCTTATAAAATTACCTATAAAACGGTGATAAGTGCATAATTTGATTAAACCAGCGACAGGCAGAGGTGGGTTAAATCTCTAAATTTATTACGGTACTCAAATTCATGGTTTATATAGCAAATAATGTCTATAAATTTATTTTTAAGACGGTAAAACATGAAAGCATATTAAAATATTAATACTAGTAAATAAAAGCTTTTTTCCAATGGCGTGCAACAAGTACATAAAAAGATGTAGATTATTTCAAAAACAAGGTATATGCAGTGATTCTAAACGATTCGATATATCTAAAAAAAAATATAAAATTAACAAATCGAAAATACATTATAATATATTGGGAACATCGACGTACGGCAATGGGTTGTACGTTTATAATAAATTAGAAATGAAAAATTTACATATAAAAATTTCGACAAAAAGTTACAAAAATTATTTTCTTTCTATACAGGGTGAGTTTCCTACGATGTTCTCTATGGGTATCTCGGAATCTACTGGAGATAGAGAGTCGGTTAAATAGGGAAAGAATTGAAGTTTTGTGGGGTCATAAATATGCGCCTTACAGATTTTTGAAAAAGTTCATGGCTTACTAGATATTTAGAAAAACAAATTTTGGCTATTTTAAAAATTGTCCCTAACTCCATTATAATATATTTTGGACAAAAAGTTTTCAGATAAAAGTTGTAGATAATCACATCCCTAATGAGTTTTTGTTCTTCGATTTTTTCTAAAGCCTGTCATTTTTGACATATGATACAAACATATGTTTTTTAAATGGAAACTATAGTTAGCCATGACTTTATAAAAATCGCCATTTTTATGCTTTTCAGCGACATAAACTAATATTTTTTTTTCAGAAAATTACTGAGTTATAGCCAATTCTTATCTTTCTTGACTAATTTCACTTAGTTAGCAAGGAAACAAGTTCAATCGTCGTTGCTCTCAGAAATGTGAAACTGTCACATCCAAACTTTGTAAATTAAAATTAACAAAAATTGAAAATATGAATTTTTCAAATGAAGAAAAGCGTGTACTATTATTGCTTCAACTTTTCTTGGCCATACAGTTTCGAGGATACGTTGATCGGTGACCTTTACTTACGTTTTTTAGAGAACAGTTTTCAAGAAATGTTAGAAAAGTTAAATTTAGATACTCGCCCATTAATAGAGTGGTTCCAACATGACTTTCATTATGACACACCACCCTCCCCTCCCCCCAGCCCCCAATGAAAGAAATGTTAAAAATTGTTTATATCATAATTATGTAGACTCAGGGATAGAAAGAGTTGAACCAATTGCATGGGCCTCCTCGATCACCTGACCTATCCATCTTAGATTTTTTATACGGTATGGTTAACAACAAGGTTTACAAAAGAACTTATGAAGAGGCCCTCGAAGAGGCGATACAGGAGAAGTTTAATTAAGCCGACCGGTCGCTCTGTGAGAATAGCTAGAAATTCAGTTTTAAAAAGACGCATTTATGTACTCAAAACAATGGCGGATTTTTTGAACATTTTCTAAAATAACTGAAAGGGTATGTAGTGATATTATTTTTGTAAGTTGTAGTTTGTGTAATGTAAATTGCAAAGATCCGTTTAATAATATATTTTGTCTTTTTATAAGTTATAAATCATAACAAAATAAGAACACCATGCCAACTAAGTGAAATTAGTCAAGATAGATAAGAATTGGCTATAACTCAGTAATTTTGTAAAAAAAAACATATTTTAGCTTATATCGCTAAAAAGCTTAAAAAAATGGCGCTTTTTATGAAGTCATGGCCAACTATGGTTTCCATTAAAAAAAACATATATTTGTGTCATATGTCAAAAATGACAGGCTTTAGAAAATATCGGAGAACACAAACTCATTAAGATTGTAATTATCTACAATTTTTATCTGAAAACTTTTTGTCTAAAATAGATTATAATGGAATTAATTTTTAAAATAGCCGGCAACAGAGAGTAATTTATAATAGTAATAATAGCTCCCGTATATAGCGTTTAACGCCTTGGAAGTTGCAAGATACAGCTTGCCATACTAGAGCCGTTCGGTATACAAGGAAGGTAATGTGGCTAGCACTACGCTTCAACCGCCTATTATTACCTCAGGATTGTGAATCCCAAGTACTCATTTAAGGCTGAGTCGACCTAGGTACCCAAACTATTTTTATTTTAAATAAATATAGTCGGCTGATGCAATACCGGGTGTGGGATTCGAACCCACTACCTTGCGATTGGTAGACGAGAGCCTGTACCTCTACGCCACCGGGCACAAGTAAAAGAGTAATTTACAAATTAAAATAATTCACAGTTATAATAAAAGCACTATATCTAAATCTTTATATTATTTATTTTCTAGAAACTCTACGAAAATATCCTGTTTTGCCATTCTTGGACCGAATGTGTAATTCCGCTTACAAAATCCCTAATACCGATTTAGTAGTGGAGCAAGGGACGGTAGTGTATGTTCCGCTGTTCGGTCTCCATTATGACGAAATTTATTTTCCTAATCCGGAGAAATTTATCCCGGAGAGATTCGAACACAAATGTGAGATTAATAACGATGGACTGTATTATCTTCCATTTGGAGAGGGGCCTAGAAACTGCATCGGTGAGTGTAAAATGTGATAAAAAATTACTTTTTTGCATCTAGGTGTAACTTGAAGGAAAAAATTATGTGTACACTATGAGCGCATATTTGAAGTGAAACTTCTTACTGACTGCTATTAAATTGAAGGATTTGAAGGACATGTTTGAAAAGTGTGTAATATGAAATGTTGAAAAAGCAATATACAGGGTGGCGCCTCTCATACGCCGCGGAGGCTCCAAGGAGAACGACAGTTTGTATTGAAATGAAATTTTGTGAGCATATGTAGGTTAATTCAGAGCACTTTTTCAAAATATAGAGAATTCTACAGGATGTCCCCCAAAAAAGTTACATATCAAAGTTGTGTTTTTGTAATTTAACACCCTAAATATTAATTCATTTTCGGATTCTGGGAGATAAATAAAGGTGAGTTTTATAAGAGAAGTATATGAATAAAATGTAAGGTTTTTGACATGTTTAACATTTTCTAGAAATAAAGAACGATTTTTAAATTACAATAAAAGCTACCTAAATTGGAATTTACCCGGTATAGACTAATATGTAGTTAAATTAACTATTGTACTTTAAATCAAATTAAAACTTGATCGAAAAAGTTATACAGGGTGAGACAAAATTAATATTGAACATTGGTAACCTTTAAAAGCATGTTACTCTCTTATTTTAAATGGAACACCCAGTATATTATTCCGATATTCAATTGAGAATTCATAGTCTGTTTTATTTATGGGGATATGTTAAAGGACAGCGTTTACAAAACTCGACCAACTAGTGTCGACAACATGAGAGAAATTATTGTAGCTGCTTTTCGAGATAGAACTCCACATATGCCTTTTAAAATGAAAAGATCCTTTTGAAAAGACAATCATTTTATGCAGTTAGCAAGAAAGGAAGCAATTTGAGCATTTTATTTCATTTAGCTAATTTTTGTCGCATAATTATAGGTTTATATCTAGTTTTAATTCTGTAATAATTATTAAAATATGTTTTAAACGTGTATCTTTTTATTACCCTTGAGTATTTTACTCTACAATCTTTAATTTTTGTTAAATTAACAAAAGGTATATCACACAGCCACCTTGATTTTTTCAAATAATAAAGATTTACTGACGCAAAGTCATAAAAATTAAAATATCTGGAAAAATCTTTGTCTCAGGGTTAGGCAACCTTAAATAATATTTTGAAGCTATATAAATTCTCCATTGAACACCGGAAAAATATACTGGGTGTTCCATTTAAAATAAAGGAGTAACTTGCTGGTAAAAGTGACTAATGTTCCATATTAATTTTGTCTCACCCTTTATAACTTTTCGGGTCAAATTTCAATTTGGTTTAACATACAATAGTTACTGTAATTAAATATCAGGCTATACAAGATCAACTAAAATTTAGGTAGCCGTTATCGAAATTTAAAATTTACTCTTCATTTTCACAAAATGTGAAATATGTCAAAATCGTTAGATTTTAGGTATATGCTTCTTTAATAAAACTCACCTTTATTTTTTTCCGAGAATCCGAAAATCAATTAATATATAAGGTGTTCCATTAGAAAAAACACAACTGTGATGTGTAATTTTTTTGGGGGAACACCCTGTATAATTCTATATATTTTTATAAAATGCTTTCAGTTAACCTACATACGCTGCCAAAATTTCATGTCGATATAAAATACATTTCTCCTTGGAGGTTCCGCGGCGTATGAGGGGCGGTTTCAAATTTTTTTGTAATAAGTAAATAAAAATGTTTTAATTATTTTGACCTTAAGTTTTGATTGGCGTTATTGACAGGTGACTAGTTCGAAATTTCTACACAGACAGCGCTAAATCGAAACATTTTGGAAACGAGGTTTTCAAAAATTTTCAAAAAAAAAAATATTTTGTAACGACAAATAATGATATATAGAAGGGGCATACAAATTTGAAAGTACAGCTGGTTCCAATAAAATTGAGTACGATTTAAAACATATTTTTATTATTTCGGGCAGTATATTCTATGATACCTGTCCCCCATTTCTCTACTCATGTCATGCTGACGTTCTGAAAAATATATTTGCCACTTTGTCAAAAGCAAAGTTGTTTTATACAATGTCACAATAACCTTAACATGTCAAAATACTTGACACATAAATATACACTGCTCAAATATTCGAAAAGAATGTGTAAAGAGTCGTATTCATTTTTTTGGAACCAACTGTACATTATTAAATTAAACGATAAATTTGCTTTTGCCACACATTTTTTGTGCGAAAAAACCTAAAAACAAAGATTTTAAGACAAAAAATTATGGCGGAGGTCGACATTGTTTATGGTTGTTTACATTTTGAAATCCACACACAGATATAGACTATTTTAGTTTCTTCACATTAAGAAACAGGGGCTGCTGAAAACGGGAAAATCTTGGACACAAATTGCAGAACATGTTTCAAAACATTTCCTCTAAGTTTTGATTCAGCATCGAAACATTTTAGGAAACGGCTAGTGCCACCACTTTGGAAACACATGTAATAAAGCCATATAAAATATATAGGTTTCGAAAATTATTAGAAACATTACCTAAAATGTGTCCAAAAATGCTACTTGGGTATAATTAAGGAAAATCCTGATAATTTCGTCCATCTAGAGGCATCAATTCGAAACGTCGAGCGTCATGCTGTAGCCCGTCCCCAATTATGCCGAAATCGACCTACATTTTTTTCAACATCAAATCCTTAGTCCCGCCATGATGAATATGTAAACGAAACGTCGCACAGTGGGGTATTTGACACAGATAGTTGATCGAATTTTTTTTATGTAGACCTTATATAAATTATTGCTATTTTCAATTAAAGAGGAAATAATATGAACAAAATAAAGGATAATTCGTCGATTCCAAAAGAAAAAAAAATCACTGTTCCAGTGTTTCCACGGTCAATGCCACTAATGCCAGTAGTAATATCGCAACTAATACTACTAATGCTACGACTGGTCCGCGAGCAATGCCCATACCACTAAAGTCGCTACTAATGCCAAACTGTGCTATACTGCTAATGACACTAATGCGATCGCTTTGTACACAACAATGCCATCGCGGTTTACACCTCGCATTAGTATATCACTGATTGGCAAATTAGAGGAAACCAAGAATGTTTTTCTCATTTTATCAGCAAAGTCGCAAAAAGTCGCAGTATTTTATTTTACTGTATGAAATCCCAATGTTTAGTAAGTAAAACGTATATAGACAATATGCTGAATTCTTCGAAATGCGCAACTAAATCTCTAAGTATAATAAAAATGTCACAAGTTTAATCAAATTTTCTGATCGCCTAACTTTTAGTTGCAAAAAAAAAGTTGGTATAGAGAATATCAAAATAAATAATACGTTTTTGTAGAATACATACCTGCAGCTTGCTGAGCCATTTTCAATCAAAACAATAATATAAACGTAAAAAGAGCACAAGAACAACAACAATTTATAATTTTAAACCTAAAATTTAGCCATTTACCTCCTATCTGTGAGAAGTAACAACTTTGACATCTCGTTAAAACAAATGAATGCAACTAAACACACCCATAGCAACGCCATTCATGGTAGAGATGATTTAACTTATCATTTATCTTTTTTTGGAAAATCTTAAAGACATTTGCTTTTTCGAATTTCGATCACCTTTTTCATGCTAATACCCCACCGTGCGTGGTATCCAACTTTGCAGGGTGGGACCATGTGCACCGCCGCTCACATAGCCTACCCACCTAATTTGGTCGCGATCGGACTAGTTAACAGGAGACATTCTTGGTCTTCTGGTAGTCGTTAAAGTTTCTACCGAGAATGTTTTAAGTTATCTAACGAGAAAAGTAATAAATATACTATTTTTATCTATTAGTGTAATTTTAAGAGACAAATTTAAGAGGTTATATTATTGTAAAATAAAATTTATAATACACGAAACAAATTAGACAATGATTTTTCTATTTTTAGGAACAAGATTTGGACTAATGACTTTAAAAATAGGAATTATACAGATGTTACTGAATTTTGAGCTTAAACTTTCGGCCAATACTCCAATACCTCTAATATATGACCCAAAAGCAATTATAGTCTCTTCCAAAGTTGGCCTACCAATGAAAGTCTTGCCTTTAAATTGATGACGAACAAATTTTATTACACTTGTATTCTTTACATATAGGTATGCTAGTTTTTGTATCATTTGTATTATATTTTATACAAAAAAAATATATTTAATAAATTACGTCTATTATTTAAAACATTTTTTAAAGTTGCATTATTTTATTTGTTGTTATTGAATAAAATAGTTTAAGAAGCAGTAAACTGAAGTTTTATTTTAAGTAAACTTCTTCTTGTCCAGGCCAACTTTAGAAGAGACTAGTCAAACCATTTGTCTATAATAGTTGTTAATTGAAATTTAAATTTATACCTACTTGTTTCTTTTAAATATTAGTTGTTTATGTCTTTGAAGTACAGAGAAAAAAAAATATTAATATTAGATGCGCAGCCTTATGAGCAATTTCGTGGCACAAAACATGTCCGAGATGTAGCTGACGTTACCGCCAGAATGTCTGAGATTCAGTTTAGCTCTGCGCCGCTGCGCGCTGATAGTGTTTTACCATAGTTTAAGGAAAAGAGTAGTTGCACTCTCGCAAATATTTTCTGCCAGTTTTTGCAATCTGTCGAATATCGGCAGATTGCAAAGCGTTTCAGTTGAATTTCGTCCGTCGATCTGCGAGGTTCGAGCGTTGCGTCCCAGCACAGAGACGGATTGACAAAAATGAGAGTGCCTTACTGTGTGCTGCTATTAATTGTAGTAATAATTCAAAAAATTGTTCTTTGAGTTTTTTTAGTTTTCCATCGGATGTAAATCGGCAAGCTGATAGTAATTATCAATTAACATTTAATTATATTTGTTTATTTTAGAAGCTGAGATATTATGCAATTAATTAAATGTTATTATTCTTTTTAGCATGTGGGCAGATTTTAAAAATAGTTTTTTAGATATATAGGTTGTCTCAAATATGCGCATGAAAATATTTTTGGTCAGGGATTTGCCATAAAATTTTCATTCAATAATAATTTACGAGATAATTTATATAGATTGGTTTTTGAAACAATTTTAGAGTAAATATTTTGTACATCTAAAGTCTCCGCAAATTATTCATATTTTTTAATTGAAAGAATTTTATAATAGCATAATCTCTTATAAATTTAGTGGACTGTATTTTTTTATGTTTGTTTTATCTATTTTTTATTATAAGTGGTCGTAATATAACAATATTCAATATATTATAGACAAAATATTGAGTTTATATTTGAGGGAAGAAAAGTGCCACACCTAGCTTTAAACCACCGTAAATATACAGGGTGTCCCATTAGTGCGAGGAAGTCCAATATTGTCGTCGTTGTCGAAGATGTAAAAAAAGTTTTATTCATATGTTTCAAAAAAAAAGGTTTATAAAGGTTATATATAAGGATATATATATATATATATATATATATATATATATATATATATATATATATATATATATATATATATATATATATATATATATATATATATATATATATATCCTAAAAGTATTTTATATATATTTATATACAGGGTTTCAGAAAAAAAGTTATGGTAAAGTTAGTTTTTTTTAATTATTTTACATTATTCTATATAGGGTATTTTTTTTGGCGTCATCAAAATCGGAATACCTAAAATGGTATATCTCAATTCTTCAATCAACATTCTGTATTTTATTTTTCTGTCAGATGCAGAATTAAAAAGTGAATATTTTTTTATTTAAAGTGTTTCTAAAATTTTAACGGTTTCGCAGATATTCCCAGTATTATATTACATATGGCTCTTTCAACAGTAAATTTTTATCAAAGCCACCTAATATGATCTGTGTCTGATATTTTATCGTTGAAAATCCCATATGTAATGAAATATAGAAAATATTTGCAAAACGGCTAAAAATTTAAGAACACTTTAAATACAAAATTGTTCACCTTTTAATTCTACATCTGAAAGAAAAATATTATACAAGGTGTTGCATTTAAAAAAATGAGATACAACATTTTAAATATTACGATTTTGGTGATGCCATAAAAAATATCCTGTATACAATAAAGTAAATTTTTCTACACGAATTTATTCTGGTATCCTTCATGTTTAAGAAAACATAGCTACGTATTAGTTGTTTATGTCTTTGAAGTACAGAGAAAAAAAAAATATTAATATTAGATGCGCAGCCTTATGAGCAATTTCGTGGCACAAAACATGTCCGAGATGTAGCTGACGTTACCGCCAGAATGTCTGAGATTCAGTTTAGCTCTGCGCCGCTGCGCGCTGATAGTGTTTTACCATAGTTTAAGGAAAAGAGTAGTTGCACTCTCGCAAATATTTTCTGCCAGTTTTTGCAATCTGTCGAATATCGGCAGATTGCAAAGCGCATTCAGTTGAATTTCGTCCGTCGATCTGCGAGGTTCGAGCGTTGCGTTCCAGCACAGAGACGGATTGATAAAAAATGAGTGCATTACTGTGTGCTGCTATTAATTGTACTAATAATTCAAAAAATTGTTCTTTGATTTTTTTTAGATTTCCATCGGATATAAATCGGCAAGCTGATAGTAATTATAAATTAACATTTAATTATATTTGGTTATTTTAGAAGCTCAGATATTATGTAATTAATTAAATGTTATTATTTTTTTGGCATATGGGCAGATTTTAAAAATAGTTTTTTAGATATACAGGTTGTCTCAAATATGCGCATGAAAATATTTTTTGGTCAGGGGATTTGCCATAAAATTTTCATTCCAATAATAGTTTACGAGATAATTTATATAGATTATTTTTGAAACAATTTTAGAGTAAATATTTTGTACATCTAAAGTTTCCGCAAATTATTCATATTTTTTAATTGAAAGAATTTTATAATAGCATAATCTCTTATAAATTTAGTGGGCTGTATTTTTTTGTTTTTTTATTTATTTTTTATTATAAGTGGTCGGAATATAACATTCAAAATATTATAGACAAAATATTGAGTTTATATTTGAAGGAAGAAAAGTGCCACACCTAGCTTTAAACCACCTTAAATATACAGGGTGGCCCATTAGTGCGAGGAAATCCAATATCGTCGTCGTCGTCGAAGATGTGAAAAAAGTTTTATTCATATGTTTCAAAAAAAAAGGTTTATAAAGGTTATATATAAGGATATATATATATATATATATATATATATATATATATATATATATATATATATATATATATATATATATATATATATATATATATATATATATATATATATATATATATATATATATATATCCTAAAGTATTTTATATATATTTATATACAGGGTTTCAGAAAAAAAGTTATGGTAAAGTTAGTTTTTTTAATTATTTTACATTATTCTATATAGGGTATTTTTTTTGGCGTCATCAAAATCGGAATACCTAAAATGGTATATCTCAATTCTTCAATCAACATTCTGTATTTTATTTTTCTGTCAGATGCAGAATTAAAAAGTGAATATTTTTTTATTTAAAGTGTTTCTAAAATTTTAACGGTTTCGCAGATATTCCCAGTATTATATTACATATGGCTCTTTCAACAGTAAATTTTATCAAAGCCACCTAATATGATCTGTGTCTGATATTTTATCGTTGAAAATCCCATATGTAATGAAATATAGAAAATATTTGCAAAACGGCTAAAAAAATTTAAGAACACTTTAAATACAAAATTGTTCACCTTTAATTCTACATCTGAAAGAAAAATATTATACAAGGTGTTGCATTTAAAAAATGAGATACAACATTTTAAATATTACGATTTTGGTGATGCCATAAAAAATATCCTGTATACAATAAAGTAAATTTTTCTACACGAATTTATTCTGGTATCCTTCATGTTTAAGAAAACATAGCTACGTATTAATAAAGTTATATTCACTCTAGTTTTTTACCACTTTTCGTATATAATGTTTTTAACCAAAGTTTTAGTAAATAAGAAATAGAATGGCAACACCGCAGTGTGCTTTAAATAAAGAAAAAAAATCAAAAATCAAAAAAAAGTTGCAGAAAATCTCTGAAATAGATAATAATATAAAAATATGTCATTATATATTTTTTCCGCATTTCTTCCCATCAGAAGATTTTCAGATATAGAAGAATTGTTACCTACACGAAATGTGAAAATATTCTGTTTTGAAGCAAGTTTTTACTCAATGATCAATTTTTTTTATTTAATTTTATTGTGAACTCATTTTTTCCTAAATACATATCTGTGAAACTATGGCGAATGCTACGACTATACTTTGCCTAGTTAATAGACCACGACTATACAGCTACGTCAGTGGTCACGGGAGGCGAGAACAAGGTCATATAAAGTGGCAGAAAAAGAACAAAGAATTTGACAAGGTGTAAAACTACTAGTTTCCTTATACGATGGTTTTACAGCGCAGTGGATAAACAATACTGTATTATAGTTCTGCTTTCAGTCGACAGAGTGGGTGATTGCCGGAGACAGTGTTGCCAGAACTACGGTTTAATCCGTAGATTTACGGATTTTGGGTACAGTACGTTAATACGGATTTTCTATCACAATTTAATATAATATGTATTAAACAATTATTAAACAAACAACGGCGTTAGAGTTAGCTTGGAAATGAAGATCGCTGTTATTTCACATTATGTAAAATATTATGGTAAATTACAACAATCGTCATTTCCAAGCCAACTAAACGACTTTTTTTGATCATACGAAATATTCAGTACCTATAAAAGAATTTTTATTTTTGCTCATTAAGTTGCGTATCTTCCCAATTCTTTCAATCAACAATAATGTCAATTTTTGCGATATTAAATTAAATGTACTTAAATAAAACTGACTCTCTCTGCTCTATTCTCCATTAAACTACAAGAAATGTATGTTTTATTTCATATACTTCTCTGAAATCAATGGATATAACAAGTCTTAAAATTTTATGGAGTGTTTTATGAGCTTATGACTCGAGTTTTATAGATCTTTTCATTTAATGTTGGTTTGAAGATTGAGTCTGTGTATAAATGAAATATTTATATTGTATTTTTCTTGCCTAACGCAATAATTGTCTGAGATTCTGTAATTATCAATTAAATATTTTAAACTATTTACTAAAGCGTAATATACAGGGTCCGGCAATAGTGCGTCGGGCATCTGTACCTCCTAGAATAAAAAACCTGGGAATTTTGTTTGCAAGTGCAAACCTAAATTATCTACTAGGATGTATTTTAGGAAAATATTTTAACTTCTATAGGGTGGCTCAAAAAAGTATAAGTATATTATTGCATTTTTGGCTTTCTTCCAGATCACTTTACATAATCCTGACAGAGACATGAGTAAATATATTTCGATAATTTTAGAGATATTAATAAATAAATAAAAATTATAGATTTTTCAGCCTTTCTTAAAAAAAATTATTAATAATACAAGAACAGTCCTGAAATCAAAACTATATTAGATATTTACTTTAAATGCTCTGTCCTTACTTTGCTATAAATATGGAAATCGTAAATCAAAAAGGATGTTCAAAATTCTACTCCAAACTTTCTAAAATATAAGATAATTTTTCTTCGTTTTTTTAAATAGAACACCCTGTCTATTATTTTTTCAATAGATGGAAAATTAAAAAATGAATATTTTTTGTATTTAGAGTATTTCAAAATTTTTTAACGGTTTCTCAGATTTTTCCGGTTTTGTATTTCATATGGCCTTTTCCACAGTAAATTTTCATCGAAGCCATCTAATGATTTTTCTCTTGCATTTTACCATTGAAAGCGCCATATGAAATAATACTGCGTGTATCCGGAAAACTATTAAAAATTTTGAAATACTTTAAATACAAAAAATGTTCATTTTTTAATTCTCCATCTAAGAAAAAAAGAATATACAGGGTGTTTTATTAAAAAAAACGAATTAAAATTATTTTATATTTTTGAATGTTTGGCGTAAAATATTGAACATCCTGTATGATTTACGATTACCATATTAATAGCAAACTAAGAACAGACCATCTAAAGTAAATATCTAATATAGTTTTGATTTTAGAACAGTTCTTGTATTTTTAATAATTTTTTAAGGAGGGTTGAAAAATATATATTTTTGATTTATTTTTTAATATCTCTGAAACTATCGAAATAGATTTAATCATATATTAGGATTATGTAAAGTGACCTGAAAGGAAGCCAAAAATGCAATAATATACAGGGTGTTCCATTTAAAATAAATCATCCAGATCCACTCACACATTTTTGAACCACCCTATAAAAGTTAAAATATTTTCCGGAAATACATCCTGGTACATACTTTAGGTTTGCACTTAAACAAAATTCCTAACTTTTTTATTATAGGAGCTACCCGACGCACTATTGCCGGACCCTGTATGTATTTACATACTTTTAAAGGGTCTGTTCAGCAAAATAAAACAGTAACTCAACAAAATACTTTTGCACTAGACGCACGAAATATGTTGGGCAAACTAGAAGGTCAATATTAACTAGATTTAAAGACCATATGGCTCAGATAAGATATGGTAGACCAGATAAATCTTGCGTTGCTGAACATATCGTTGATAAAGAACATTGTATAGATATTAATAATATAATAATAATAGCTCCCGTATATACCGTATATAGCGTTTAACGCCTTGGGAGTAGCAAGGTATAGCTTGCCATGCTAGAGCCGTTCGGTATACAAGGAAGGTATATGGCTAGCACTACGCTTCAACCGCCTATTATTACATCAGGATTGTGAATCCCAAGTACTCATTTAAGGGTGAGTCGACCTAGGTACCCAAACTATTTTTATTTTAATAAAAATAGTCCGGTTGTAGGATTCGAACCCACTACTTTGAGATTGGTAGATGAGAGTCTGTACCTCTACGCCACCGGGCACCCTAGATATTAATAATTCAAAATTACAAGTCTCAAACCAAGGCACTTATATGTCTCATTAACCAGTCTCAAATTACAGGCAATTAGATGCGTATGAGAGCGTCAAAATTAGTAAATGTAAAGATAGTATTAACAGAGACAATGATCCAATTCCTTCCAGTTCTCTGTTCCTATTGCTGTAGTGTCGGTAAATAATTGTTACGCTCGGTTAGTTTTGACTCGCTTGGTTAGTTTTTACCACGCTCTATCGGTGCCAACTGAGCGCCATATAAACGCTTAACTTGTAGATAATAGTTTAGGTTTAATCATCTGCTGATGATGTTAACATGGTTAGCGATAAAAGTAAAAGTGTTTTGTGTATTGTGGTGAATTACAATGTTTTATTTGTGTTTATTTAAAGTAAGCGTCTCTTCATGTTCTCAAAGTGGTGGCTCATGATCAAACTTAAATCTAGTTAAGAAAAACCAAATATCAAACCACTATATTTTTCCTTCGTGACCGGTTTCGTCTATTCAGCCATTGTCAAACCTTTGTCAAAATCACTGTTTGTTTGACATAGGTCTGATGATTGCTGAATAGCCGAAACCGGTTCCGAATAAAAAAAAATTATAACGGTATATTGGATTGTGCTAATCACATTTAAGTTTAATAATTTTTAGATTACTTAGTTGCCTGTAACGTGTCTAACGACAATAATGTGGTTCATTTAAATTACCTTATCAATTATTATTCAATTATGCAGTGTTTGCATTCAGAGGTTAATAGTTATATAATTACTCTATGATAATTACTACGTGCGCCATTCAAACGTGTTTGATAGCACAAATTAAAATTTCATATATGTATGCAAAAGTTGTTTAATTTGTATGCTGTATTGTATATTATATTTTGTATACTAGTAAGCACAATAACTTTGTAAATAATGTCTATGTTACGGACAATGATGTATACAGGGCATTTGTGATAACAATTTCATCGAATAATATCGTCTTTGCCCGGATAGTTTCGAAAATGGTCATGAATTTAGGGCAATGTTGAAAACGTTACTCTTTTATTGGCTTTTGTCAGACATTGTCCTGAAAACAACGTTATTGACCACATAATATTGGGAAATGCTGAAATAGGTATATTGCTATGCGACTGCTAATGGGAAATGCTGAAATATAACAGCTATCAGCAGTGACAACTATACAACAGCTAACATTTTCTCAATTTCTCTGTTAGCCCTTTCAATTGAACTCTGACTTTGACATTCAATTTTCAATCAAAACATTCAAAGCAATCAAATTCATATTAAAATTTAAAAAACAGAAAATCACGAAAAAGGTTGTAACCAAAGCAATCACAACTCGTTCGGTGTCGACGGGATAGTCAGGTAATAGGTAGTAGCTAGATGATTGAACACGTTCTTCAAACTTCCAAACCGTCGTTTGTACACCTGGAAATCTCCGCAAGACAACAAACAAAATATAGTCAGGAACCAAATTAATTACATCCTGATAAACCACAGATATAAAAATGTAATCAAATCAGTAAAAACCTACCCAGGGGCAGATGTCTCATTGGACCATAATCCCTTAGTAGCCCGGTTTTTAATAACACTTAAAAAACAACGAGTAATACCAACAGCAAATCGTATAGACGTATCGGGTCTAAAAATCCAAGAAACAAGGTAAAGGCTACAAAATAAGATCAACGATAACCTCAGAACCCTCAAAAACAATCAAATAACAACGGAAGAAGACACGGACAAACAATGGGAAGATTTAAAAAATGCATTAATTGAGCCGAGCAAGACCATTCTGACAGAACAGAAAATAGGGAAAAAACAGGAATGGATCACTCCAGAAATTTTGAAATTGATGAACGAACGACGTGGTGTAAAAGACAACAACGACGCATATAAGAATATTCAGAAAGAAATCCGAACAAAAATGAGAGAAGCAAAAGAGGTGTTCTACAAAAGAAAATGCGACGAAATAGAAGCCCTTCAAGAAAAGCATGACAGCTTCAATGTCCACAAGAAACTAAAACAACTGGCAGGATTACAGAAAAAAAGACAACCGTCAATACTCACTGACCAGAATGGCAAAATCATTATGGAAATGGAAGAAAAACTAAGAACGTGGAAGAATTATATAATAGAATTGTTCGATGATGAGAGAGATGTAAACAGAATAGTAACAGAACAAGAAAACAGTGGACCGGAAATAACTAAAGAAGAGGTCATCCATGCTATAAAAATCACAAAAGATGGAAAAGCCGCAGGGCCTGATGAGTTACCCTCTGAAATTCTCAAGTTGATAGAAGAGGAAAACATACACAGTCTAACAGATCTGTTCAACACCATATACAGAACAGGTATTATACCCAGGGAATGGTTGCTATCAGCGTTCGTCACTATCCCGAAAAAACATAATGCAAGGCAATGCACAGACTTTCGAGCAATCAGTCTAATTAGTCATACGCTAAAAATACTTCTGATACATCACAGGATTTTCAAAACATTAGAACAGGATATCAGCGAGACTCAATTCGGTTTCCGAGATGGCTTAGGCACAAGAGAAGCACTATTTGCTTTGAACGTTCTCGCCCAACGATGTATGGATATGAATCAGGATCTCTATATATGTTTCATTGATTACAACAAAGCCTTCGATAGGGTCAGACACGAACAACTTATCCAGCTTCTGAAAGAAAAGAACTTAGACACCAGAGATATAAAAATTATTACGAATCTTTATTTTAATCAAAAAGCAGTGGTAAAAATAGAAGGGAATAACACCGAAGAAATAGAAAACCGTCGAGGCGTTAGGCAGGGGTGCGTGCTATCACCGATGTTATTTAACCTCTATTAAGAGGAAATAATGAAACGAGCATTGGACGATGAAACGAAAGGACTAAAAATTAACGGAGTGCCTATCAACAATATAAGATATGCGGATGATACGATCCTGATGGCTGCTAACCTAAACGATTTACAGATATTAGTAGATAAAGTTAATACATCGAGTGAAAAGCTCGGACTGTCACTAAATGTAAAAAAGACAAAATTTATGATAATATCCAAAACAACACAAAACAATTCACAAATTCATATAAATAACCACACCATAGAAAAAGTTGACAGTTATAAATACTTAGGTACAATTGTAAATAAAAATAACGACTGTTCTGAAGAAATTAAAACTAGAATAGGACAGGCGAGAACAATATTTGTGAAAATGAAAAGAGTGCTCTGTGGCAGCGATCTCAGCTTGGATTTAAAAATCAGAATGGTGCGATGCTATGTTTTGTCGGTGCTGTATTATGGTGTAGAGGCTTGGGCTCTGAAGAAACTTGACATAGGGAAACTAGAGGCATTCGAGATG
This sequence comes from Sitophilus oryzae, assembly GCF_002938485.1. Taxonomy (NCBI): domain Eukaryota; kingdom Metazoa; phylum Arthropoda; class Insecta; order Coleoptera; family Curculionidae; genus Sitophilus; species Sitophilus oryzae. The sequence goes on from NW_022146409.1 coordinate 2,044,445, forward strand.
TGGTTGTACCGTAGAATACTTAGGGTAAAATGGACCGATAAAGTGACCAACATGGAATTTCTGAAAAGAATAAAAAAGGAAAAAGAAATTATCATAACGGTAAAAAAGCGTAAACTTCGGTACCTTGGACACGTCATGAGAGGAGAAAAGTACCACCTACTCCAACTGATATTACAAGGAAAAATTCAAGGAAAGAGAAGTGTAGGAAGAAGGCGCCACTCATGGATGAGAAACATACGTGACTGGTTCGGGTGCACCACAAACCAACTATTTCGGTCGGCTGTGTCACGAATACGTATAGCACTGATGATTGCCGACCTTCGCAACGAAGAAGGCATTTGAAGAAGATGATGATTGAACGGTGGGTTTTGTTTTGTTTGGTTTGGTCCAAAACAAGTCCAACCTAAGTGGGCATATAAAGTACGTCTACTGCATCTGTGTCTATGAAAGAAATTTCAAGAATGCGGATACAATATTGGAGTATCGTAATAAATTTTGTAGTTAATTGATCATTAACTACAAAATTTATTTAAATAAACAGCAATATATATATTGGAGATCGCTACCTATGTTATATACATACGGCAGAGAGTCCACATGGACTTGACGAGCATGTCACCGCAAAAGACAATCCGTCCACTCATTACATTGACTACTTGCAAATTTGTCGAATTTTTATTGACGAGGCGCGTCATCTATTTTTTTGCGAGAAACATCGATTAAAACGGTAGCAGACCGAGCTTGGAGAACAGTGCAGTCGTTATCGGTAAAATAGTTGCGGGATTTTATTGATTTTTTATTGTTTTTAAAAAAAATATTAATTGCTTTTTTTGGCAAATACATAGACTTTTTCCAGATATAACTTTTTAAATATAACGTACCTTTATAATCCAAACACGAGTATAGTCATCATATCTGTTATAAGTACACACTTTCATCCCTTATTTTCCAACTTGGCGCCGTTTTTCCAATCATATAGTATATCACAAATATGTATAAGCTCTTACAAAAACTCGTTCTATTTTTTGAAAGTAATAAAAATGTCTAGATTTTAACCTTTGCCTGATCATTTTAATAAATAACGAATAAAACGTAGGTAGCATTATACTTTCAGATTAATCGATTTCCGTCATTATATACATTTTCCGAATTTCTAAACAAGCTTCCGGAATTAATAATTCAACACACATTAAAAATGTATTTGTTGTTTTAATATTCATACGATTTTGTCTGTCGGTTATGGAAAAAGATGGAAAAATGTTGATTTTGGTATTTTCAAATTTTAAATTAAATGTGTACTATTGTTATTTTTATTCCACTGTATAACATTCTACTTCACTATATAAAATATAACTTTACATGAGTGAGTAAAACTAACTTTAAAAGAACTGAGATAAATATAATAATTACTATTTTAAAATTAGTCAAAAAAAATTAAATCCTTCTACATTGGATGCCAGCCCACCAAGAGATATAAGGAAATAAAAAATCCAACGATCTAGCTAGAAAATGAGCGAACGCTCACTAACTGGACCAGAATCGTTCTGCTTCAAAAGTGGAAACCTACTTAAAGCAGAATTCAAGAACATGGAATACTTGAAAAACTGAAATGGAAATCCTCCAACGGTCTAAGACACTCGAAGAAAATGAACACCTCATTAGATTGAAGCTAAAAAAAGAACGGCCAATGCAAATTCTATAGGAAAATTGCACCCAGAGTAGGAGGACTTTATTTACTTTGTCTAATTTTGTTCAGCTTCTCTATGCATTCTTTGACCAACTTCGAATTGATGGTTACTGAGTTGATCGCTTTTAATGCTGTTTGACTGTCGGATAAGATGGCTATTTCCTGTTTCCTATAATTCCTATCTAAGATAAGTTTTACGCATCTTTCGATAGCGTAAATTTCTGCCTTAAGGATGTTAGTGTAGATGTCTATTGATTCGAAGTATTTAGTTTTCTTCTATTCCTGTCCCCACTTTGGTTTTGAAAGCATCAGTATACCACGTTTTGGACATGCTCTCTTATCTGCTGAGCAAACGGTTCGAATCATTTTTATTGCTCAATACTACAGTGAGGGTATTTTTCAAAGTTGTACTTTCTTGGTATGTCATCCACTGGGAGTTGAAGAAGTAGAATTTTTCTTTTGTGGCCGTCTCAGATACTGGCTTTTTTTCAAGCCCTAAGACTGTGTGATGAGTTATAACTCAAGAAAGGATGACCCAATAGATCTATAAGGTCGCGGTGATTAAGGTGATTAAACTTAACCCCTCCTATAGGTATAACCTACAATCTGTAACTTTTATTTAATAAAACACATTTTAGATGTTAAAACAGTATAATTGCATAGTATTGATACAAGACACATTATTAAGTAAGTGAATGCTTGCGCTCTGTCTACATTTACCCACCGTTTTTTTATTCTTGTCTGGAATAATTTCTCGCAATTGCCAGAGGATTAAACAAGGAAGAGCTCAAATAGCCTCAATGTCTCAAGCTCAAATAGACAAAGCTAAATGTATAATGGATCAAGATGTTAGTAAAAAACTGTCTCGAGAGAATGGGAATTAGTAAAACGAATTACGCTAAAGAAATACTTCCTCTAAAATGTAACTTACGGTCGTTTAAGAGTTACATTTACAGACGAACAAGAACGAGAGACTGTTGAATATTGCTTGGAAATGGAAAATCTCCTTTATGGAATCCAGACCATGCAAAAATTCCTTATTCAATATGCAGAAAGAAATAAAATTCCTAATCGTTTTAAAAAAGTCTCCAAGACAGAGTGTACCAAATTCACATACCTTGGGTTACTTGAAAGAATTACTGTTCGCAAATGTTCCCCACAACAGAGTTGTGACTGAAATTATTGAACTTTCATCGCTCTGCATGAAACAAAATTGTTTTCAGTTTAATAACAACTTTTTTGAACAGAGGGAAGGTATGGTAATGGGTAATCCATTGTCGCTATTTTTAACTAATTTATTCATGAGTAGGTTTGAAGTAGAGGCTAAAACAGATTTAGTATTTTCCACGAGTATGGATGACGTATTTGTCTTTTTGACACACCATAGACAACTTGATTCCTAAATTAATTAATTGTTTTTAAATTAAATAATCATCTATTAAATTTACCTATGAAATTGAAACGATAAATTACCATTCCTATTATTAGTTTATAGAAATACCAATAATTGCCTGGAATTTGATATCTACCGGGTGTTGCATCGTCGGACGGGACATAGGAAATCCCATGTAAATTTTAATGGGGTCAATTATTGGCTTTCCTAATTATTTTAGAGAATAATTCTATTTAGGTTTATTGAAGAGCACTAAAACCCACATTCAAAAGAATAACTTTAGATATTTTTGATTAAGTCGTTTACGAGTTATCGCCGATTTCTTTTTAAATATTTCTCCTTTCTTATGGCCCTGTATTTACTTATGACCACCAATCAAGGTAAAAGATAATCAAATGAAGTTGTCATTTCAGAAATTTACCTATTTAGTGCTTTATTATTATTGAAAACTCATTCCTACATCGAAAATCTTAAAGATGTATTTATAAATACAAATTAATATGAATTAAAGTAAAATAAAGTAATCAATTACAAGGTTAATTATAGTATTATTACAATATTCAATAACTTATTAATTTAGGTACTACTAAATTGTTCGAACTTTAGGATTTAAGAAGATGTTCAAATATTCCATACCCAGGTGATCATAAAATTCTCTTCTTATATTCGCTAGTTGGTAAACTGAAATTCTATTGCATTTGGCAGAAATAGCATTTTTTAACTCGTCTAGATTTGGGTATTTTTTAACCTTGTATATCCTGTTTTTTAAATGGCCCCAGAGAAAGAAATCATTTGGCAAAATATCAGGAGACCTTGCTGGCCAATTTACTGTATGATTTAGGCCAATAACGTTTCCGTTAAAACTATTGTCTAAATATTCCCGAACAGCCAGGGTACTATGTGCTGGGCAGCCATCCATTTGGTACCAAAATTCCTGATTTTCCCTAGCGGCATCATGTAAAGCCGGTAACATTGGGTTCATTATTTAAGGTAAACGTGCCTTCGTCAGTGAAACATATGTTTTTTAAAAATTCTCTATCCGTGTTTGCTCTTTCCGTCATATCAAAACAAAACGCCTGCCGCCGTATTTCGTCCCCATCTCGTAGCTCTTGGTGCTTTTCATATTTGAAGGAATAGTATTTATGTCGTTTCAAAATTTGAAACGCTGTAGTGTGATCTATTCCTATTTCATCCTCAAGTTTCCTTGTGCTGGTCTTTCCATCGTTCTCTTCTACGCACAATAAAACTTCCAAGTCGGTATCATTTCTTGCATCTTATCTTTGTTCCTGCCTTGCTTCACATCTGCAGTTATTTATTAGGGTACCTTTGGTCTCAAATCTCTGGATATTCCTTGCGATTGTAGATTTTCCAGGTATCGGTCTATTCGGATACAGAGCAGCAAACATGTCCGACACCTTTTGATAACTATTTCCTTAATAATACCATTTAATCCTCAATACTTTTTCTTCGGTAGTGTAATTCATGGCTAATATTTTCGATGTAGGTATGAGTTTTTAATAATAATAATAAAGCACTAAATAGATAAATTTCTGAAATGACGAATGGTACTCAGTGATGAGGTGTTCTGGTGTTTCCCTGTTTCCCCACAGAATTGGCATTCGCCGTTATTTCTTAGTTTTAGTCTACTGAGGTGTTTGGTTTGGTTTGGAAAACAGCGCCCTGTTAAAAATCCGGTGACATACCAAGGATGGTTCTTACTTAAACCAAGGGAAAATCATTGATTTTTTAGGTCTTCTAAGTTCTGAAAAATTTCTTCGAGTGTCTTAGACCGTTGGAGGATTCCCATTTCAGATTACGGATGGAGTTTTCCAGGTTCTTGAGTTCCAATTTAAGTTGGTGTCCACTTAGGAAGCAGAACAATTCTAGTCCAGTTAGTGGAGTTCTCGCTTTTTCCTAGCTAGATCGTTTGCTTTTTCCGAAGAGTATCTCACTATTGAAATTACATGTAGATTTTTTTTAGAAATCGTCATTGACAGTCTTACGACAGAGTCGCCTATAATAATTACAAAGCAGTCATAGGCAGTCTTCTTCGCAGTGATTGGCAGTAAGTCTCTTGGCAGTAAAATGATATTTTGGCAGTACATGTAATGGAAAATATGGAAGGTGTACCTGGAGACTTATACCCAACATCGAAAAATGGATTGAAAGACCATATGATGCAGTGGGATACCACTTGACACAAATGCTGTCTGGACACGGGTGCTTCCGAAAATACCTGTATAAGATGCGGCGGGCAAGCTCTGAGTCATGTTTATTTTGTGGTGAAATAGACGATGTGGTGAAATAGACGATGTGGAACATGTATTCTATTGTCCCAGATGGAAGGATAAGAGAGATAATCTTAAGAAAGAGAGTGGACTGGATTTCACTGAAACGAACTTGATGAGAAGCCTTGAGGGAGGTGAATTATTATGGGAAACAGTAAACAAATTTATTAATAATATACTAAGTAGAAAAGAAGAGGAACAATGCCCCCATGTCGAAGTAATGCGTAAGCGGTTCCGGCGTGGTGTGCTTACTTGAACGAGGAGGGTTTTTTTAGCTGGTGGGAATCTGGCGCTATCCAACTATGGGTGTCTTAAGGAAGATTTTTGCCCTCGTCATAAAAAAAAAAGAATGGCACTTTATCTAAAGAATAAAACAATCGACCAATGTGTATTACCAGTCATGAAACCTGGACACTTAAAACGGACATCATAAGGAAACTGCAGGTCGCACAACGCCCAATGGAACAAAATATGCTGGGAACAACCAAGAGAAACCGCAAAAGAATAGAGTGGATATGACAAAAACCCAGGTAATAGATGTTATCCACAGAATCAAATCCCTCAAGTGGCAATAGGCACCAGACCTGGCAAAAAGGCCAGACAAGACGATGGACCACAAAAATTACAGCATGGTATCCACCAGGAATCAAGTAACCTAGAGAAAGGCCAAACTTAAGATGGGACCATAATATTAGGAAATTAGCAGGGAGAACTTGGGCCCACATAGCCAAAAATAGACAACAATGGGCCCAACTACAAAGAGAGTAGTATCTAAATATAAGAAGGAGGCTACACCATAATTGGAAATGGTTGAATAAGCTGAACATAATGATGATGTTATTAAAATAAGTTAAATATTAAGTAATTACATGAAATTAAAGCTATTTACATTACTCGTAAATATGAGAACTATAGTTTGTTCTATAATAAGACACAGAATCCCGACGTTATATCTTTATTACTCCAAAGCCCTCTATAGTATAAATTCAAATAAAGGTTAGAATTATGTTACCGCAAGTCAAGGGAATCAACATTTCCCTAACAGAATTTCGGGTCCCTTGTCAGGGAGACTGACAATGTTAATTTCGCCAGACGAAAGTTTTTGTATACCGTCAGCGACAGGACCCTCTTGTTGTTTAATTTATAATTGTGTTAGTCGGTGCCTTTTAGGTCAGCCGTAATAAAGGGATGTTATTTATATAGGAAAATATTTTACGTATATGGAAATAAATAATTTGGGAGACATTATTAGTTATGATTTGTGACATTTGTAAGAATACAGAATGAAAATATACATTATGTAAACAAATAACTTAATGACTACTAAATTAATAAATTCAATTGATTTTAATTAATTACACTAAACGAATGAGAAAATTAGAAGTTGATTGCTTTAAAAAAAATATAAAAACTATAATTATTAGAAATGAGAGAATGAGCGAGACTAGTCTTGGTCTTGAACCCGGTTTTACGACAACTGCAAGACTTATGCAAAACCAATACCTAGCATTGTAGAAGGACTCTTAAATTGTAGACTTGTGGTCTTGAATTTTATTTACCTCGCTTATTTGATGTAAAAAATATTTACTTTTTCAAAATACTATTGTTTTAATCGATTACATACTTTACCGATTATTGCATACAAATTTGAAAGAAGAATTACTAATTCTACTATGACTGCAATTTCTGGTCTTGGGTGCCGATTTTCGTGTGTACGAAGTAGTACGGTCAACACGGTCAACACGCTTAGCAAAATAAGATGTACTGAATAAAGACAGAAGGCAAGTATTTTCCCAAGCGCATGGAATCTAGCGTCAAATTAACTGATTATGTAATAAATACTTCGTATTTTTGCTCTCTCCGACTTACTAGATTGTCATATCTATCCACTCCTATACATGTAAACGCCGACCCAAGGTTTCGCTTGCCAGCAGGGTATATAATATATTGAAAAATAAAAATACTATTTATTTAAATATTTTCGATGTATGAAAACTTGAAACAAGAAAGACCGTAAAAGAATTGAGTGGATACGATAAAAGATCCAGGTAATAGATGTCATCAAAAGAGTCAAATCCCTCAAGTGGCAATGGGCAGGATATCTGGCAAGAAGGACAGACAACAGATGGACCACAAAAAGTACAGCATGGAGTCCGCGAGGAATTAAGAGACCTAGAGGAAGACCAAACCTGAGATGAGACCATGATATTAGGAAATTAGAAGGGATAACTTGGGCCCGCATTGCTAACAATAGACAACAAGGGGCTCAACACAATAATTAGAAATGGTTGAATAAGCTGAGAATGATGATGAAATCTATGTTGCAATAGTCTTGCAACAAGGTCAAGACTGTCCCAGAAGACAAAAACCTAGACAAGATTTTTTTAGACAGTAACACCAAAATCAAGATCAAGAAAGTCGTCGTCTTAGTCTTGCATGTGCCCTTTACTAACTATGGTGGGTCTACCAGCACGACATTGACATTGCAAGCTCAAGTTATGATCAAATTCTCAAAATCAGAGGAATAATTGACAGGACACATTCTATATCAATGCAAAAACTTGTGTATCAATGCAAACACAAATTTGCAGTTCTTTATAACAATCAATCGCAAGTTTAAATTCTTTAAAAAGGATTTGACTGGAGTATGTAATCTCGAAAACTCAAAAGGTATAATGATATTGTCTACGAAAACTTAGCGGATAAGCATGCAGAATGAGTGGGAAGCGGACAAAACAAAACGCAATGGAGAAGAATTGTAAACTTTGTAAACTCAGTTAACAGCGACAACCAAACAGTAAAGAGGCAACAAAGCAATGAAATTTTTGAATGTGCGGAGTGCGGAAGAGAAATAACATCACGTATCAAGCTCTTCATAAAAGAAAACGCTCATCAGCTCGTGAAAGAAAACGCCCTGCGTAACCATTTTCTGATGCGTGTCAACTACTTGTTAGCCAGTAATGGAAGTAAGGATGGTCATATCACTGTTATAGACTGTTATCAATTTTCATAAACATTGAAAAATCTTAATACTCGTATTCTGGAAATGTTAATTTAATTGATTTTTACAACAAACCACGTTGTCTTTTAAGCCAATAGAATGTGAAGTACCACAAGGCTCAGTACTAGGCCTTATTTTGTTTCTTCTTTTTATTAACGTTATTGCTAATATAAACATCAGTGGTAAAATAAGTCTTTTTGCGGACGACACTAGCTTCATTTGGAGCAACAAGGACGTCACGGCACTTCATAGGATTATATCAAATGACTTAATCACCATTAAATCTTGGTGCGATTCGAACCTCCTGAGTCTCAACATTTCTAAAAGTAAAGCTTTGTCGTATAAAAACTCGCTGCAGCATTTTGTACTTAACAACACCACCATTGACGTCGTAAAATATGTAAAATTCTTAGGGCTTGTTGTAGACAATTCTCTGAAATGGGACACGCATATCGACGCTTTGTCGAAAAAATTAAGCTCTGCCTTTTGCATTAAGATCTGTTTCTAAGGAGCTTAACTTGTCAGTGACTAGAACTGTTTATTATGCATTTTTTGAGTCGCACCTCAGGCATACCCTTCCATTCTGGGGTACGTGTTGTGCGACTCAATTTGGCCGCATTTTCAAGCTCCAGAAGAGAGCTGTTCGATATTCACTGGGACTAAACAGCAGAACTCATTGTCAGGATTTTTTTAAAAAATTAAAAATTCTCTTCCTTGTTTATATTTGAATCCGTTTGCCTAATACGTAAGCAGGTATCAGCTTATCAAGAAAGGCCATCTCACACTCATTCAATCAGGAACGCGGAGCAAGATCTTTATCTACCTACCCCACACTCAGAGTTAGTTAAAAGTTCAATATTATACAACTCGAAAAAATGCGCAATCACCTGCCATTTTAAATTAAATCCATAACATCATTTTGTTCATTTCGCAAAGCATTGAAATCTTATTTACTAGACAAGGCTTTCTACGCCGTAAATGACTTATATTTTGATAATAGAATTTGATCTTGTTAACCCCTGTCTAATGTTTGCTATTGCTATATTTACCAATAACATCGATATAAATTTATAGAGGTCATTGATATTTTTTACTATAAACCAACTAAATATTTTTGAATATTATTTTTACTTTTTTATTCTTTGACATTGTAAACATTTATTTTAAACAATAAGACTGACAATGTTATTTTGTATAATGTTTTGTATTCCTTTTTTTCTGTTTGTTTGTTTACTTTGTTTGTTTAGTTTACCTTTGTTTTCAAATTGTAAAAATTTTTGACAATAAAGGCATTTGTTTATTTAAGATATATTTTAATAAAGCATACTAAATATTCAGCATTAACAAAGCTATAACAAAGAGATAAGTAACATTATAAGCTTAATTACACATAGTCGCATGGCTTCTATCTTCTATCAATATAATTATCTTCAATTTGATGAAAAGCTAAACATCTAATCGTTCTATTCCATCAATGTTTAACTACTTTAGCGAAACACATTAATGGCACTTGTTGAGCATATCAGATTCAACAAGTTTTATCGATTCTTATTTTACGTAGTTAGTTTGTCTAATTTATCAACGACACGTTGAGTAGATATTTAGTTATTTATTTGGCAGAACCTTATAAAAATATACAGGGTAGTCCGAATTGTATTCTGGAAAGTTCGGCAGCATATTCTGCAGATAATAGGTAAAAAAGTTCGCATAAATGTAGGTCCTAAAATGCTTAGTTTCGGAGATACAGGGCGTAGAAATTTCATTTTTATTTCGATTTTTTCTAAATAATTTCTGAAGTAACGCCAATATTTGAATGAAAATTGGTATCTGGGAGTTTTTTGACATGAAGAATTTGATTTTGATGTCAATGTGACTCCTACTAGTGGAGGGGGCCACTTACATGTGTTTTAACTGTTTTGAGGCGTAATAACTTTTTGTTCGTACCTGTATAAAACTACCGAGTGAAAAAAATATACATCTCTGTGACTTTTTACGTAAAAAATATCTCTTTGTAAAAATCGTTACGAGCAACCGTTCTTAAGATATTTAGAATGAAAATAGTCAGTACATGTCATTATTGACGAAAAATAAACAGGTTGGGTAGATAGTTATTTCACTGAAATAATAAATTTGGGAAATTTTTATTTTTTTTAAATTAATCATAAATTCTTCTGCAAAAAATGATAATAAAACAGTTTCTGTTGAACTTTTGTCACAAAAACATTTCAAATTTATGATTTCCGTGTAATAACTATTTAGTCAACATGTTTAATTTATGTCTATGATGACAGGTATTGATAACTTCAATTCCAAATATCTCGAAAACCATTACTCGTAGCGATTTTTACCAAGGGATCTTTTTCAAAGAGAAAAGAAAAAATCGAAATAAAAATGAAACTTCTACACCCTGTATCTCCGAAACTAAACATTTTAGGACCTACATTTATAGGAACTGTTTTACATATTTTTATCTGCAGAATATGCCGCCGAAGTTTCCGGGATACAGTTCGGACCACCCTGTATATGTTTTGCATTACCTTATGAAGTATCTTTAGAGTGTTTTAGATCCGGTGGTGAATGATTTAAAAAAAATAATTCTTTGATTATTATAGCTAAAATATGTATTTGTTCAGTGTTCAAAATAAAATTGTTTATATCAGGCTAATGTTTTTAAACAAATGTCTTTAATATTGAATAATTGGAATATTGCTATTATTATTTCAATAAAAAAATAATTGAAAAATGTTTTTATTCAACAAAAGTTTCCATATTCCGGCAAAAAGGTAAAAAAAATCTTTTAGATGTTGCCAATAACAAGACCTTCTACAATATAATAACATGTAAACAAAAAAGGCAAATAAGCTTTCACAAAAAAAGCCTAGAATCTCAGGTATACGTTCCTATCAGAGCTTACCGTCATAGTAATCTGTGTTTCTGCTTCAGTAATCTGCTTTTCTTTGAAACTCCACTCTAATGTTCCAATGGGATTACTTGGAGAAAAAAAGTATATCTGTATTATTAAATACACAAGGTTTTTAAGAGGTTTATTATAAAATATAAATCTCAAAACAAAATTGAATTTAATAAATATTGAGATGATCCGCCTATGTAAAAATAAACATATTTTTTTAAATTCAGTACATTCAGTTGTAAGACACTCTGTATTTCGTCATTTTATATCGTAAAATTATATGGTAAATGTCATCCATCGTTATTTCCAAGCCAACTGGACGCCGTTTTTTTTCGATCATACGGTATCATGCTGCATGTCCTATAACAAAAGTTACAAGTGCCAAGCGAAAGCGTCTATTTTTTATGTATATGTATATGTTTATATTTTAAAAATGTATTATTTTCAGTTCTACTGTGTTTTTCTCATTTATCTCAAAAAAATTTGGCGCTTTTACCCCCTTTCGTATTTCCACTCCTCATTTGGAAAAAATCGAAATAAAAATGAAATTTCTACACTCTATATCTCCGAAATGAAGCATTTATACGAACTTTTTCACTTATTTTTATTTCTAGAATATACTGCCGAAGTTTCCCAGATAACAATGCGGACCACTCTGTATACAGGGTGAGTCTTAAATAAGTGCAAATATTTTCAGGGCTGGTAGATCTCGACAAAAGAAACATATTTTTTCTTTACCACTTTTCAAATAATTCCAAAATAAACAAGACATTTTGCTGTGAAAATTAAAAAAAAATGTTATTTTGCTTAAATTTTGGGAACCACTGTATTTTTTCTGGGTTTTCTTTCTTGTAAATTTAATCTACTACCTATGTTGCCATATTATGAAGTCATTATGTCTAGATTTTTTTTTTTAAATAAAATTTAAAATTTTTTTTCGCGAAAATAACTTCATAAACATGTTTCTGGGGTTGAAATATACTACCCTTAAAAATATTTGTACTTACTTAAGAATCACCCTGTATAAACATCACGGGGACAAAATGCAAGACATAAGAAAGTTATTTATAAAAAAAACTTATGTGTAGTGCGTTGCGTCAAATGTATAAGAAGATCGTTCAAATGAACGAATCGCAGGCATTATTGAACAAGAGGAATTGAATCAAAAAGTGATTCGATTTACTAAAAAGAACCGTAATACCCATCACTAATCTCAACCACCTTACTAATTAAAATAGTAATTTCATATTTGTTTGTATATCATCTCTACAAACACTGAGCCCCTCGGCAGCCTTCCAGCACCGAGCCTGTCTGCCTGTGCGTCTATCCGCCTCAAAAGAGCTGGAAATAGCTCTATCGGCCGCGATTTTCATTGAACTAATTAAATCAACTAGCTGACCCCTCGCTTATCAGTTCTTAAAGCCTTTGGGGGGCGGCCGTGGCGGGCGGCGGTGGCCGCGGACGCTATTACCCTGGAAACCGCCCTTTTCCACCAGTATTGATTACAGCGGGGCTGAGCGAGTGTGTGTGTGGCGTGTGTAATCTACGGGGCGGCACTGGACCGAAATTCCAGTACCGTAACGAGGAATTTAGACTTCCCCCCGTTATCTTTATTTATTTTAACTTACACAAACCTTCTAGTTAGATACAGAATGACCCCGGATCGGCTTTAGAAAACGGAAAACTTTTTTAGTATTAACATTTAGAGAAACATACATTCTTTATAAAAATGTTTGTTTGCTCTGAAATGGTTAATCTCCCTTATAATTTTTCAAATTTCCATAAAGATTTAGAGTAAAATAAAAATATGGTTTAATTTTATCGAATTTTTAAAAATTAAATTAAAAACGCGTTTCTATGGTAATATAATTTTGTTTTCATTCTTTGATAGTAGGTTATTAATTTAGATTAATGTCATATTTTTTCTATTTTAAAATGTTATAGAAGCACAAAATTTATTTAGTTCAATCTACGGAAAGGGTTATACTAATTATCGGAAAGGATGTTACTTTAACAACAGCAAAAAGTATGACGTTGATCAAAATTAGTGTGACAAAACTTTCAAGATTTGTCCGTTAACATAGCCGTTAGTCCGTTAGAGCGGTAGGCAGAACTTGGATAATGAGAACACCGACTATTCAGAGCGTAAATATAGATTATCGTTTACATATAAAAAACAAAATATATCCAGCTAAAAATAGAAATTAAGGTATCGCACTTTTATGGTAAGAGTTCTTTCTAAATTCAGTTAATATACAATTCTACTACCACTTACCTTATTACGTCAACATCCGTCAACATTTCATCAACAACAAGAACGTGTCGAAGACTTCATTGATCTCCTTGTAGATCTCCCACTTCGGTCTTGGATTCATTCTTTACATTAAACCACTCGACCGGTTATCACAGTGTTCTTTTAGATAGTTTAATATTTTAGTGAAAAGGTGAGAGTAAAAAAATAAAATTCCGATTTTTCACAACACCTAACTATATTTAATATAAAAAAATAAATAAATGAAAATACAGAAAAAGATTTAACAAGACATTTATAATTAATGAAATAAAAAAAAGGAACGAAATTTAATCAAAAATAACTAATAAATGATATTAAAATTCAGAAATGATAAAGTTAAAAATACAAAATATTCTTCTTATTAGTCTAATCTAAATTATCTAAAATTAGCATACAATTCAAATCTCTCTTAGAATTTTCATTGCCAGAAAATTAATATGTCAAAAAAAATATTAATTGAACAATTGGATTTAAATTAGAATTTAATAAAAAGAACAATTGCAAAATAATCATTTGTGTGATGACATCTTTTACTAAAGCCTTTAGAACAAACAGAAAGTCTTAAATCGTTAATAAAAAATATTAAAGAAAATCTAAAACAACAAATTAAAAATCTTTATACATGAAGTGTTTAAAATTTCCTAACTTGAGAATTGAATATTTAAGAAAATCTTTAAATAGATAACTTACTAAAATTATTAAAAAGAAACCACTGGATAATATAAGATCTACACGGAGTAAATTCGACCGTCTAATTTAAAAGTCAGTACCGAACTAATTTTGAAGATGAAAATACTGATGCTGGTACTATCTAGGAAAGGCGTTACTACATCTTCGGCACGCCCCTGTTTGAGGAACCTTCGAATACCCATCCAAATGCATATTTCGCACCTTTTTAATTGGCCGAAGGGCTCCTTCCCCGAAAGATCCCTAGACTTCTTTCACCCTTGTTTCTGGTTCTTATCCCGAGAGGGCATCAGCATGTCCTATTTATTAATTAAATGTAATTTTTAAACCCTTCCGTGTAAATCTTACTCTTTTACCAATTTGCTGAATACATTCATAATCTACCTTAACTAATACAAATGATATCGTGACATAGGATTACCTTAAAAAAAACCGCCTAGAAATGAAATCTTTATTTCTTCATTCGTTTAACTCATTTCTATTTAACTCTAGGAACGGAAAAAAAGATAATCCTATTTCTATCATTTTCAGACATTCATCTCGTGAACATTCGGATTCTGATTTTAAAACATATATTTAATACTTTTAATTTTAAATGCAAAACCTCTAGCGAGGGGATGTTTTAAGTTTACTTGTTTACTTAAGCATGTTTACGTGCTTTTTCTGTGTTGTTTATTTTCTGATATCCGGATGGTACACAACTGGTCCTACTTCGTCAAATAGAGTTTTGATAATAAGGGATGAATGTTTATTCTACTTTACCCTCGTTTGTGTGATTTTTAAACATTTAGAAGATTGTATTATTTACTTAGTTAGTTTCTCAGCATATGCATACTTTTAGAGAGTTTATGTGTCTTGAATATCATTAGATTATTTGCTTAGACCTTTTAAAATTCGTTTGCCTATGTCGACTGATAACTTCGTAAACTGAAATGGTTCCATCTTAGAATAACAAACCAAAAAGATAAAAATTTACAAAGCTTGATATTATTCTATTACATTAGTAATAACCATCTATTAAAACATCCTCCTCCTAGGTGCCATCTCCGTTGAGGTTGGCAACCACTATGGCAAAGTCTTCCATATGTTGGGCTCGATGTATTAAAGTATTCGCTCAAGCTGTTCGTATTCTTCGTGTCTCATTATATGCCCGAGGTAAGCGGTGTTCCTTATTTTTGTTGTATTGACTAAGTAGGTACGGGTGTTCATTCTGGTCAGTACTTCCACATTTGTTGTTCTAGTGGTCCAGCTTATACGTAGGATTCGCCTATAAAGCCGCATTTCGAATGCCTCCACCTTCCTGAGGTCCTCCTGTTTTAGGGTCCAAGTTTCGCACCCGTATAGCAACAAAGAACAAACGTAGCACTTGAGTGTTCTCAAACTTACCCCTATGGACAAAGGCGGGTTACAGAGTACGCTTCGCATCTTAACGAATCCTGCACGAGCGATTTCTATTCTCCTTTTAATCTCTATAGAGTGGTCGAGCTGACTATTTATTTCCCTACCCAGGTAACAGTACTTTTATACATTATGTAAAGTGGTGTTATTAACAACTATGTCCAATTGATGGTGATCTTGAGAGGCCCGAGAAAACACCATAGTTTTTGTCTTAGATGCGTTTACCTCCAAACCCATTCTGACACTGTGCTCTGTTAGGATGTTCATCAGAGTCTGTAGCTGTTCTTTAGACTGTCCGATCACTACGGTGTCATCTGCGTAGCGGAGGTTGTTAATTACTATTCCATTTAGTTTAGCTCCTTCAGCTCGATCTTCCAATGATTGTTTGATTATGTACTCCAAGTATACATTAAATAAGAATGGGGAGAGGAGACAGCCTTGACGTACCCCTCTTTGGTTATCTACGTAATCGTAATAATACGTAAGAGGTGTTTCCAGTTGATGTTCGGACACAACCCTTATAGTTCCAGTATATATTAGGAATTACAATGATGTCAGGGTTATCTACTCCGATTTCCTGGAGAATGTCTATTAGTTTTTCATGTTGTATGCGGTCGCCTTCTTGTAGTCTACGGAGCAGCTTCTTGTAGTTATCTTAGCAGCATGGCTCATAAGGCAGATGGTCCTGTGGTCCTCGCACTTCCTTGCTTTATTTTTCTTTGGAAGAGGTACGAATGTAGAAGTCAGCCAGTCCTGGGGTAGGATACCGTTTTCGTAGATGGCGTTCATCAGGTGGGTAAGTTTATCCATTGCTTCTTCGCTGAGGTTCTTGAATTGCTCTGCTACGGTAGAGTCTTCGCCTGGTGCTTTGTTATTTTTGATTTCGGCGATTGCCCGGGATACTTCGGACGTGAGAATCCTTAGGTGGTTTTCTTTTTTGAGGACTGACCCTGCAGGGATTCTTTCGTCTCCGAACAATTCCTTCAGGTATTCTTCCCAGATAAGTTTTTGTTTGTCAGGGTCTAATTCGAGTTCATTATTTTTGTTTGTTATTAGGGACACTTGCTTGGGTTTCCAGAGACCTGCGGCTTCACGTATTTTCTCGTGAAGCTCTCTGTCCTTATGTTGGTTTTGCAGTTCTTCAATTTCTCTGCATTTTTCATTTAACCACTGCTCTTTTGCCTTCCTTATCTTATCCTATATTGTCCTGTTTATATCTCTGTATGCCTGCTTGTTTTTGTTCTTTAATTCTCTCCTGGCGTCCATCAATTTTAATACGTCCTCCGTCATCCAGTCCTTGGTTTTCCTGCGGTCTTCCTTTCCTATTGCTTCTTGCTCTGACTCAATAAGTATGTTCTTGAGGTCGGTCCATGTGTTTTCGATGTTCTCGTCTTTTATGTTCCCTGCGGCTATTTTCATCCTGGCTAGTTTTGTGTGCACAAAACCTGCACTTTTTCCTGGTATTGTATTTTTTGTTCTTCTGTTGCCTTAGACCAGACGATTTTCTCTTTACCTCATGTCTTAGCCACCTTCTTAACCCTTAAGTACTAACACCCCGTCTCACAGACACAACGTATTAGCACATCTCCCCCCCTCTCCGCTTCTAATTATCATCCAGCTATGTAATTTCAATAGGTATCAAAACAAGTTAAAGGCCGGCAGGGCAATTTGCGAAAGTGTGTAGTTTTCGAAATATTTTAGTTCAAACTGTCGATGCCGTCTGACAGACGGAGTGTTAGCGTTAACGTAAGTTTTTTTTCTAATTTGTGGAATGAACTAAGCACTTAGTAGCTCAAAACATGTGAAGTATGGCGAGCAAAATTATAAGGATACTCTTCTAAAGTGGTTTGAAGAGACTGGCAGCGATAATACCAAAATAGTGACATAGAATCCGAATGTGACAAAAATTTTGCTATAGAGAGGGATCATAATTCTGAATTCGAATTAGAAGGTAAAAAACGGTTTTTAACTAATATCTAATGGTATGTAGCTTTGTATGTTTTGTTATAGATGATGAAAATATGGATGTGAATGATCAGTAGACTAATATCGAAGAAAGTGAAGAGAGCAATTTGTTTGAAATGCACAAAAAAGTGTGTCGGGAACAAGCCCATCTTTAGGCATTGTCATTTTTTTATTCTTTATATTTTATTTTGCTTTGTTGTGCTTAGTAGATATCCGTTTATATGCTAAATATAATAATAAATATATTTTTTCATTTTCCTTTCGTTTTTTTTTTCTATCTCGATGAGAAACAAAGATATGTCAAAAATCCAAAACTAGTACTTTTATTTCAAAAATATACAACATGTTTGCATAATATAAGCATTCGATATTTTTTTCCTGTAGTTTTAATGCTAATGATTCACCCCACTGACAAAAAATCTGTTAGACACAAACAAAATATGTATTTTTTTTAATGCGTCTCTCAGACGGTCTGTTAGTATAGGCGGGATTACTTCAATATGTTAGTACTTAAGGGTTAAGCCGTCATTAAAATATGAAAACGAAATATTATTATAGAAACGCTATTTTATTTTTAGAACTCCTACAATTCAACCATATTTTAATGTTTTTATTTATTTTTTTCTAAAACGGTATGAAAATTTGGAAAAGACGAACAAAAAGAAGCAAAAAAAATAGAGACATGGCAGTCACAGAATCATGTTCTTGTTCTTGATGTTACCATCACGGAAATCAAGGAGGCCATCGCGAGCTTCAATTCGTCTGCCTATGACTCGTATTCTGCTTTTTACCATAGCGTGATTTAGTCTATTGTCTACGTTAGCCATTTAGTCTCCGTTTTGCTGCGCGATAGATTCTATTTAGATTAAAAAAATCCTTCCATCAGACTCTCACAATTTACCGCTGCCGCTGGTAACCCAGGTACCTCAGGTGCCTGAGTTCCTCACTTCCCGAAACAAAATGGTTAAAATCGTACTACTTCCATGTGGAGTTAAATACAGGGTGTTTCAAAACATGTGCCATCTCTCGTGGGGATTCCTCGCATAAAAATAAGATTTATTTTTCATAACAACATAGGGCCGTTGTTGTTTATTTCGTAGCTACAGGGTGTTAAAGTCTTAAAAATCTTTCGATTTATTTTAATTTTCTTCCAAGTACTTTTAGTGAGTCGATTAAATTTTGAGGGTAAAAGTTTCTTTATATAAGTTCTACATATTTTAATGCTAAAAAAGTGTCGATAAGTTCATCAGGGACGTGCATATGGTTTAACCCTGGAATATTTAAAAAAACATGTGCGCCGCTGACTTTTTTTTCTTTTGATATCAAAATTATGTAGGCCGTTTCATTCCAGTTAAAAGTTGTCTCTTGATATTTTGTGGAATTCGGCCTCATTGATGAGATAAACGCAATTTTATTAATCACAATTAATAAATTATATATTTTACCTAATTTATTATTAAACATTATTACTATTAGTCCAACCTACAGCAATTTTAGATTAAAAAATTATAGGTATTTAATTACATTAAAACTATGCATTTTCATACCCATGTTTATAGGAACTTTTTTTCATATTTTTTTTATTAAGAATCAATGAGTACTCATTTATAACTTCCGCAAGTTAATGATATTAAATTTTTTTAAGAATTATTTAGTAGACCTGGACCAAGGCAAATTAATAAAATTGCGTTTATCTCATCAAGGAGGCCGAAATCGCCAAATATCAAGAGACAACTTTTAATCGAAATTAAACTGCGCGCAATATTTCGCTAACAAGAGAAAAAGATATGTGGCGTACATGCTTTTTTAGAAAAATATTCCACTAATAACCCATATGCACGCCCCTGGTGCATATGTTGACACTTTTTGAGCTTTAAAATATGTTGCAGTCGAAACGCTAAAAGTATTTCGAAGGAAATTATAATAAATCGAAAAAATATTAAGACTTTAACAGCCTGTATCTATGTTGATATGAAAAAAAAATCTTATTTTTACGTGAGGAATCTCCCCACGAGAGATGGCACATGTTTTTTGAAACACCCTGTATACATTATTAAATATTCATTAAAAAGATAAATAAAGCTGTAGTAAACTAAATTGTATTTTCTGTCCTTTTTTGGATGTCGTCTCGCGAAATCTTTCCTGACATCCTGACTCTTAGACATATTTAAAACTAAATTAAAATAAGATTATTTGTTGGTCATTAGATCATAATTTTTGTTGCCTATTGGTTTAAGGTGTGATACACAAAAATGGAGTCTACTAAGTAGCAAAAACTGATAAATATAAATATTTTTCAGGTACTTAAACATAAAATGTATTCCAAAAGACACAAATTTTGCTCACTGTTTAATATTTTTCTTTGCAAGTTGTTGAAATTAATTTTAAAAATTAATATACAGGGTGGTCCGAATTGTATTCCGGAAACTTCGGCAGCATATTCTGCAGATAAAAATAAGTAAAAATGTTCGTATAGATGTATGTCCAAAAATGCTTAGTTTCCCAGATACAGGGTGTAGAAGTTCCATTTTTATTTCGATTTTTTCCAAATAATTTCTGCGGTAACGTCAATATTTGGATTAAAATTGGTGTCTGGTAGTTTTTTGACATGAGAAATTTTATTTTGATGTCAATATGATTTCTACTAGTAGAGGGCGCCAACTACACATTTTTAAATGGTTTAAAGAGTAATAACTTTTTGTCCGTACCTGTATAAAACTACTGAGTAAAAAAATATACATTTACGACGGTTTCTACGTAAAAAAGGTCTCTTGGTAAAATTGGCTACGAGTAATGATTTTCGAGATATTTGGAATCTAAATTATCAATACCTGTCATCACTGACATAAATTAAACATGTTGACTAAATAGTTATTAGACTGAGATCATAAATTTGAAATGTTTTTGTACCAAAAGTTCAACAAAATTTTTTTTTGCAGAAAAAATATTATTAATTTAAAAAAATAAAAATTTCCCAAATTTATTATTTCAGTGAAATAACTATCTACTCAAGGTGTTCATTTTTCGTTAATAATGGCATGTATTGACTATTTCCATTCTAAATATCTTGAGAACGGTTGCTCGTAGCCATTTTTACAAAGAGATATTTTTTACGTAAAAAATCACAGAGATGTATATTTTTCCCTCGGTAGTTTTATACAGGTACGGACAAAAAGTTATTACGCTTCAAAACAGTTAAAACACATGTAGGTGGCGCCCTCTACCTGTAGGAGTCATATTGACATCAAACTCAAATTTAAGTTTTTTTTTAAAGATATAAACCACATAAAAAATACATTAAAAAAAACGACTATCCACCATATTTTATTGACAAAACATTAAACGAAATACAAACCCCAAATCATAGACACAAAGATAACAATACACAATATATACAACTTACAATTCCATACATACGAGGCGTTTCGGAAAAAATAAGAAGGATAGGAAAACAATATAACATACAAACATCTTTCAAAACACAAAATACACTTAGATCAATTTTATCACATACAAAACCAATGAATACCAGAACAACAAACAAAAAATGTAATATACCAAATACCCTGTGAATGCGATAAATTTTACATTGGTGAAACATCTAGACCCTTAAATGTTTGAATTAAAAGAACATAAAGATTATATAAGAAAGGGAGATTTTCAGAAATCTAAGATTTGTCAGCATTCATGGGACACAGGGCACAGAATAAATTTTAATAACGCCAAAATTATAATGAAAGAAGCGATAGCCTCTAAAAGAAAAATAAAAGAGGCTTTTTTAATTCAATCTAATAAAAATAAATGTATTGCTCATCCATCTGTAGATGTTAGTAACGTATGGCAAGCGCTTCTTTGATTTTAAAGAGCATTACATAAATAAACATAACATACGTGAAATTTAAAATTAATCATACAGAAAGTTTGGGCTTTTTGGTTTTACCTTATTAGGTAATTATCAGGTAGTTGCTAAATTGTTAATTTTGAAGTTTAACTTAATATAATGTCATTTTAACAGAACGTCAACGATTTCTTGTAGACGTATCTGTTTTAAAAAGTAAAGTGTTCTCGAATAGTTCAATTTAAATATTTTAAATAGTTTTTTTCTTGATTCTTTATATTTTTTTTTTGCTTCCGACGACGGAAAGAGAAAACTTTCCGAAACGTAAAGCATTTTTTTTTCTTTGTTAGGCAAATTTTTATTACTGTAAACACAACTTCTGACAAGCAGCGTCCGTTTAGGTTTAACGCAGAAGTGTTTACAAAAAATAACTATTTTATTTTGTAGATTTTTCTTGCAGTGCAGTGGCGAAAACCCCATAAGGATTTTTTGGATAAACTCAAATTTCTCATGTCAAAAAACTTCCAGACACCAATTTTCATCTAAATATTGACGTTATTTCAGAAATTATTTGGAAAAAATCGAAATAAAAATGAAATTTCTACACCCTGTATCTCCAAAAATAGCATTTTAGGACATACCTTTATACGAACTTTTTTACCTATTTTTATCTGCAGAATATGCTGCCGAAGTTTCCGGAATACAATTCGGACCACCTTGTATACTAGTTGAATATTGTGCTCAGGTACATTAAAAACTTTGAAATAATATTTTAGTTTTTAATTTTCAATCAATGTTCCCTAAACGATTTAATTCCAGGTCGCTTTTTTCTTCCTTCTCAAAATGTCGCTATTGTTTGTCTTAAATTCAATTCCTAACTGATTAGGTAAAAAATATTTTCGTTTAATACGGAACCAAAGCAAACTCTGTACGCTTTTCTAGCCCGAGGCCATACAATGATGGAATAAAAATACCTCTTCAGGTAGATAGCTGAAAACCTGGATTTTTTTACAAATTGGATATTGATCTAGGAGAAAATGTATTTGGCAATTTTACAAAATCTTCACTGAGCTTTTTTGACGTATATTTCTGTTTAATATTTCTACAGAGTGTGCAAATAAGTTCGCAAAAAATTGTTTCCGTTTTTATCCAATAAGTAAGGCCGGCCGCACTTTAGATGCGAATTTGTATCGTACGAACCGTATCGATACTGGTCGTACGAATTGAGTGCGCACACCAATGCGCAATGAATCTGTATTTTCAAGATAATTCTCTTCTATGGAGATTGCGGCGGCGTCGTCGCTAGAAGAGAATGGGTTCGTGAAATATATCTAAAAAGAAATGAATTCGGCGAATTTCATCATATTATGGAAGACTTATTTATTGACCCTTTACTTTTTCATGGTTATGTACGCATGAAGAAACAAACTTTTGATTATATCACAGATTGTACAGATTATAATCTTTGTTTTTTCTTTATTGTTTTTCGTGTTTCCAATTTTCGGAATCGGGTACTAGTTAGGTGACTAGTTTGCGCACATAGCACGCCCACTTATGGCCTCTAAAATTGTGCACAGCGCCTGACTGGCACACTTATTAAAGAGATATCGGAAAACCGAATAGCGTCATCCTGTATTACGCGTACCTTATCATGGTTACGACACTTACGATATGCGCGAGTCAATTTTTAACGCAACACCCGCTAATAACGTTACCGCCTGACGGCCTGGCGTAATTTGCGGATCAATTACACCAAGCGCTCTTTCTAAATAACCTCTGATAACGTTTAAAAATTGCTTAAATGGGCATGTGCGGGTATTTGACAACCGGAGCCGGCCGGCGAGATCTTTTATTTTAGGTTATGTTTGAATTGTTTTGAATTATTGCTTTAGTTTTATTAGGTAATTTGATATTTAAGTAGCTGGGGGCGATCGATTAGTTTTAATTAAATAAAATATGGCCCAAAATATGGATTCCACCTCTGCTAATACTAAAGAACCTAAAAAGAGTTTTAGGTTTACAGCAGATGACGACTTAGCCCTTCTAAGAGAATTTGTTGCTTGTTGCCCTAAACCCACTGGCAGACGTTGAACAATAAAGCACTGGAAATAAGCACTTTAGCCCTTTAGTTTTAAAATACCTAGTAAACAAAACAATTTCAAAGTTTTAAATTCAAAGTTAGGTTAAGTTTAAATAGCGGACGCGACGCTATCAGAATTCTTTCCAATCCGATAACTATAAATGAAGAGAGTTAATACCACCTCACGTAAAGGAAATAACACCTGGCCTTATTAACGTCCATGCACGCTATTCGGTTTAGCGATATCTGTCTATTACGCTGTTTATTGTTATTTTACGCGAGTTTATTTATGCGCACAGGAAATTTGACTCGTTTGCACATCGTCATAAAAAACAATTTTCGTACCATGAATTAGGGACAAGATTTTTATCTGTATACTTATAGGATACCTAATCTGTGATTATATTCTATATACCTAGTACACGAATATACGTTATATATGTTTTTTTAAGGGCTCAACGCACGAAAACGTTTAAAAATCCCAACAGGTTCGGATTGTTTTCGGATATCGGAACTACGCGTGCGTCACAGAATAACTACAGAACGATCAGTCAATGTAATAAAAAAGCGAACAAAATTTTTGCTGCCATCTATAGTAGGCCGAGTGCGGCTCAGGGCTTCAAGGTTATATTATGTACACTCCCCTCGCTCCTCGCCCCGCTAAATCAAATTTTAATTTTATATTTAATTCAGAATTGTTATTAATCCGAATGGGCATCTTATTATTAAATATAAAATGTCAATATAGGCTCACGGGCCTACTCGTGAACCTATATTGAATTTTTTTATTTAATTAGATGCCCATTCGGAGTAATAACAATTTTATTTTAAATAAATAAAACACATTAATTAATTATAATATATTTATTACTTTTGTGCCGTTTTTTTAGATCTAAACATATTAGAACATAATTGCTCGATTGAATTCTTATTATCGGGATAAATATCGAGACACATACACAAGTAAAGACGAGACACGAAAAATGGAACTGGCCAAACAACAAACTACACCTGTGAACGCTCGTATAAAACTGACGCGACGCCGACGCGTAAGAGCGCGGGTAACCATAGATAAAAGAAAATAATCGACTATTAAGATAGATATGAAACTTAAGAGTAAAATTTTGGGTCAAAGCGCCCCTCCCTGTTTTTAGTGGAGACTACCTTTAACCCAGCGCCTTCGCCTTTTCTGCTGTAAATGTTTTTTATGTTTATATTTGAATTCAAAGGATTTATTTTTAAAGTTACACTGGTATATTAGTATATCAGAGTAACTTTAATAAAACATAAGAATATATATATTTTACAATTTATTTTTTTATTTATTTTACAGAGTTTCATGTAAATGATCGTAAGTCGACTGGCTGTCTAATGAATAGACCGAGATTTATATATTTTAAAGCGAACGAAAAAAAATCAAACAACGAATACATACCATATATTTTTCTTTTATCTAAGATACATACCTTATCGTCTTTTGGAAACACGTACATTTTTGCAGTTTTGTTAGTTTCTTTGCAAGATGCAACACAACAAGAAAACACCATTTTTACAGTTAATAAATAATAAAACGATTTCTGACTATGATATTTAAAATTTAGATAGATAGAAAATTAAAAAACAAACGAGTATTTGCAAACGCAGGCCCAAATTCAATAAAAATCAAAATTTTTCCTGCGAAAATCACGCTTTTTTCACTGAAAAGGTATTTTTTGATTTATCAGCAGTCATTGTCAAGTTGACAATATACAGGGTGTTTTCGAATTAGTCTAAAAAATTATGGTGTGATTCCTCATGTGTTCTTAAAACAATTTTTATACAGTAAAACTTCCCATTTCGGCCACTTCTAAAAAGCGGTCACTTCTGTTAGCGGTCAATTTTCAGTTGTTTGAATTAATCTTAGGGGAATTCCTATATTAAAATATTTCTCAATAACGTTAATTCCGAAAGCGGTCACCGGCCGCTTCAAAGGTACATTTTAGGGAAAAACCCATTAAATTTATTGCCCCAATACCGGCCAAAAACCGAACCCTTCGAACCTTTTTTTTTTGTCTAACAAGAGCTGTTTCAGGACACTTTAGGAAATTCCAAGCAATAAACATTTATAATTTGTTTGAGAAGTAGGTACAGAGAGTGACAAATACAATACAAATTCGTCAGTAGTTTGCTGAAATTTTTGGGAGATATAGAATCAGTTTAGTTTCTTACTCTGAAAGAACAGCAACCATGTCTTTGAAACGTAAACGTTTGTCTATTAAAGAGAAATTAAATATTGTCGCGGAAAGCAGCAGTGCTCGAAAGTTGGCGGAAAAGTTTGGTGTTGGAAGAACGCAAGTGAACGACATTTTAAAAAACAAAGTGGAATTAAAAAAAATGTTTGAAGAAGAAGGATGCAATGCAGATAAAAAACGAAAGTTTCCTAAAACAGAAGAATATCTGACAGTCGATTCAGATGTCCCTACGGAAAATCCTAGTTTAGAGATGCAGGGAATAATCCAGGAATTTACAAACAACAAGGACAGACAGGACTCCACTCAAGCCGAAGAGGAAGAAGATGAAGGCCAAGACATTCTGTGTTCATCTATAAATAATATGAGTGAAGTATGTGAAAAATTAAGAGACATTCAGAATTTTTTGGTGATTCAAAACAAAGACGAACTAGCGGTTGTTATTGCCCATACTTTGATGAAATTTGAAAGTGAAATTACAAAAATCAAAATTAAAAATTTAAAGCAGACTACCATTAATCAGTTTTTCACCATATAAAATAAGGTTATCATTTTGTAACTTTTTAAAGTCAATTGTACATATGTATATAAGAATACCTATGTGTAAAATACATATGTATACATTGTAAGTTTTTTTTAACAACTGAATTATTTTTTTGTGCCAAAAATCTAAAACTGAAGATCATTTATTAACACTTATTGTGTGTTTGTACTACATGCTCGTACTTAATTTTAATTACTTTGCACGTTTCCAAAATAAAGGCATTTTACATTGGTATCTGTATTTTATTGTTCCCAATAGGGGCCACTTCCCTTAACGGCCACATTCCTTTGAAAATTTTTGTGGCCGCTATATGGAAGTTTTACTGTATAACCACTGGGTCTAAAGTACTTCCTTTCTGATCTACAGGGTGTTAAAAATTAAAAAAAATCGATTTTTTTGCTGAACATAAATGGTACACCACTACTTTTTTGAAGACTGATTTTAAGACTGACTTTTTTAAAGAGAGATTTTTTTCTTGACTGGCCATCCTTTTTCAACAAAATTGATCATTTGCGTTTTTCTTGTTCATCAAACGGTTGTCGAGAAAAAATAAATATACTTATTAAGAGCCCGCCTTAATTCGTTTTCTAACGATTTTTTATTTTTTAGATTAATTAGCAAACAAATAAACTAGTAACCTCTAAAAATTATTTTTCCTACCACTAGCGACATACCGTGTTTTTAGTGTATACGAAATTATTTTATCAAAATTTCACCATATAAGTTTCCAGGCAATGGCGGGCAACTAATGGTTTGAAGAGTGGGGAGTCAATCGAACCAATCATAATGTTTAAAATTGAAATGCAATAATCAGGCAACCAAATATACACGACTTTAGTTGCGCCATCTATAGTGGGCGGAATCGTTAATTTCTAATTTAACGCTCCATAAGAGTGACTGGGCCCTGGCCAAAGAGTAGATAAGACAAGAGACGACAGTTCGCGCGGTACCTTTCATGTTTGAGTGGTGGGGAGAGTGACCTCGTATCGCTTGTCCCTTTAAATTCTCGTAATTTTTTCGCGGGAAATTTGAAATAGACTATTATTAAAATTTGCCTGTATAGCTTATAAATAGTTACTGTATGGGTAAAGAGGTAAATAGAAACGAAAAAAATGAGTTTTCTAAATATTATATAAAAGAAATTATAATAAGAAACATATTTGTCGGGGAATAAAGATAATAAAAGCAATATTTTGTATATCGTTGGTAAACAAGAGAAAGTGACCAAGTCGATTTATAAGAAATGTTTTATTTACGTGTATTTTTTTTACATATGGACTTGAACAAGTGCAATATCACAATGTGGAGTTTATGTACAAAAAAATAGAGTTGCTCAATTTTTATTTAATAAATCTTCGCAATTACAAGCTTCTAACCATGTCTTCGATCTATGGATTACATTTAGTTTAATAACATAATTATATGGTATATTTCTATAAAAATACTTTTCAGGATCCTTTGGAAAAGAGTGAAATATTATGTTTGTCGAAGAATAAGACCTATTTTTGCAGTCTTTATAAGCACACACATTGCCACCATCTCGTCTTTTCCTGCTACTCGTGTCCTGTTCAGTATTCATATTTAACAATAATTACAAATTAGAACGCAATAAAAACGATACTAAAATTAAACCGGTAGACCATTAAACCTTAAAAACTCTCAAAACGATAATATATCGAAAAACTCTGAAAACACACTTTAAAAAGGCAAAAATGCAAGAAAACAACTAATCAGATTTGTTTATGTTTAAGCCTGATTAGCACAGCTGACTAGCGTCCTAAAATCATAGGTTAGAATAAATAAAATGCGCCGTTGTCAGATTTTCAGATTTTATCTGTTTATCTTTGAAATCGATCAACTTTAGTCATTCTGTTTCTTTGATATTATCAGTACATTGCGAAAAAAGAACCTAAACTAAAAATTTACATTTCCGTATTAACATACGTTACTTATATCCTTCTTATATTATTAATTTATTTTCAGAAAATGTTGTTTATTTTTGGAAGAAATATACTTGGCAACAGACAAAATGGGACTTAACGGGACCTTTAAATTTTAATATATCTGCGCCTCTCTCGCGAAATTCGACTTCTTTGTTCACTGTCGTCTCTTGTCTTATCTACTCTTTGCCCTGGCGTGCATTTACATACGACTAATTCGCACCCTAAGTTCGCACCCAGTATGCGCGCTCCTATTGTACTTAGGAAGGTCGGGATCATTCGCGAGTGTTCGTACGTGTTCGCAGGAATCAAATTCGTACGAAAACGCGTTCAAAGTGCGGCCGGCCTTAAAGTCTTAATAATTTTTCGATTTATTATAATTTTCTTCCAAGTACTTTTCGTAATTCGAATAAAATATTGAGGGTAAAAGTTACTATAAGTGCTACATATTTTAATGCTAAAAAAGTGTCGATAAATTCATCAGGAACGTGCATATGGGTTCTCAATCGAATATGTTTAAAAAAAACATGTGCGCCACTGACTTTTTTCTTTTGATATCAAAATTGGATAGGTCGTTTAATGCCATTTAAAAGTTATCTCTTCATATTTTGTCGAATTCGGTCTCCTTGATAAGATAAACGCAATTTTCATAAATCACAATTAATAAAAAAATAAAATTAATAAATTAAAATAAAATTAATAAATTTTATATTTTACCTAATTTATTATTAAATATTATTACTATTAGTTATTATTACTATTAATCCAATCTACAGCAATTTGTAATAAAAAAATAATGGAATTTAAGATAATTACAAAAAATCTAATTTTAAAAAGTTTTAACATCCTGTAACTCTAAAACTCTGCATTTCCATACCCACGTTTACAGAAATTTTCTTTCATATTTTTTGACAAGGAATCAATGAGTACTTATTTAAAACTTTCGCAAGTTAATAATATTTTATTTTTTTAAATGTCGCTATTAGACTTGGATCAAGGCAAATTAATAAAATTGCGTTTATCTCAGCAAGGAGTCCGAAATCGACAAAATATCAAGCGACAACTTATAATTGGTATTAAACTGTTTAGACCATTTCGCTATGAGAGAAAAAAATCAGTGGCGTACTTTTTATAGAAAAATATTCCAGTAATAACCCATATGCACGTCCCTGGTAAATATGTCGACACTTTTTTAGCTTTATGATATGTCGCATTTATTGTAACTTTTACCCCCAAGATTTCATTCGAAAAGCTAAAAGTAGTTAGCAGAAAAGAAAATTATTAAAAAAAAAATATTAATACTTTAACACCCTGTAGCTTCGAAACAAAGCAGAATCGGGCCTATGTTGATATCTTATTTTTACGTGAGGAATCTCCCCACGATAGATGGCATATGTTTTTTGAAACACCCTGTATAAAATTATAATAAAACTGTGACACATAATTATCAATTGATCACAAAATATAGTTATTTGATTCCCATATGAGAGATAATATGAGTATTCGAAAAATATAAGTGTAAACTAATCAAATTTTATTTTTTAAATTATTTAAATATTTATTATTTCTGTGTCTCTTTCGACTTTCTCTTCATCTTTCTGCATCATTTATAACAATTTTTTACCACAATTTTAATCAGAACACTAAATCTAAATATAATGAAGAAAAATCAGTCAAAAAGTATTTTAAAAATCGGGGAAATCGTTATTTTTAAATTTTGTAACGACATCAAATATAAATTAAAAAAGTTATTTAAAGCACAAAATAAAAGTTTTAGATCCTTACTTATCTTCTTATTGGGCTTCCACCTCGGTTTCCACATACACTTTTTTAATTAAAACCCAAAAACTTACTGTATTTGGTTTAAAAAAGCGTAAATTTATTTATTCCTTTCATATTTATACAATAATTTTTCAAAATGTAGAATTAGAATGTGTATATTAAGAAAATCTGGTTTTGGTTTGTCTGGAAGAAATTGATATAGGTATAGGGTGAGTTTTCTACGATGTTCTCTATGGGTATCTCGCAAACTTCTGGAGATAGAGAGTCGGTTAAATGGACAAAGAATTGCAGTTTTGTGGGGTCATATAAAGGGTGGGCCACTGAAAACTTAGAATGGCTATAATTCTTAAACTAAAAAAGATATCAAAAAAATAAAAAATACCGTTTCTATAATATCGAGGGGGAATACATATGACATAATTTTTGAATCACCCCGACATACCCCTTACTTACTTCAAAATCTTAAATGGCAACACCCCACTTGTGGCGCCTTTTTGGAAAGCCCATGAAAAATGCTAAACGAAGATCATAAAGCTTTTAGGGTGAAATTGAAAAACTACCCCTTACACTCCAGCTAATTGAGACAAATGAGGTATTTTTCAAACCGCCCCGACCTACCCCTAGATGCCTATCCCTCACTTCTAATCTCAAGATAGCGATACCCCTTTTTTTTGTGACACTTCTTTGGAAAGCTAATTGAAATTGCTAAACGATGGTCATACAGACTTCAACTTAATTACTGGTAAGTAGTGATAAGAAATGTAGGTGTGACAATTTGAAAGAAATCTGATAATTTATTTTAACAATTGCTCAAAATGACAGCCGTTTTGTTCCATACAAAAATACAAACGATTTTCAAATTCTTCTCTCACTTTTTGGAAAGTCTCTCTCGGAATATTTCTACATGGCTTCAGTCACAGAATAACTAGTTATTCTGTGCTTCAGTTATCCTCTGCTGCAATTCTTGCAACGAACCTGGTTTTGCCTTGTAGACTATGGAGTTAGTGTAACCCCACAAGAAAAAGTCTAAAGAAGCGAGATCAGGTGACCTTGGCGACTACTCGATTGGACCCCTTCTGCCAATCCATTGCCTTGGATAATATCTGTCCAACCATCACCTTGTGACAATAGAATAATGCGGAGGGGCTCCATCTTGCTGAAAGTGTAGGAGAGGTCTTCATTAAGAGTTAAATTTCCTTCCAAATCTCTTTGATTTTCAACCTCATTTACAATGGCTGGATCTATCAAATTGTTCAGCATTTCCACATAAGCATCACCACTCTAATTTCCGTCGATAAAAAATGGACCTATAATTTCATCGCCTTGTATTCCACACCAAACATTGAGCTTTTGGGGATGTTGGGTGTGTCCTTCAACAACAAAATGCGGATTCTCATCGCTCCAGTATCTGCAGTTCTGCTTATTCGCATTTCCGTTTAAAAAAAATAAGCACTCATCACTAAAACAAATATTTTTAGTGAGTGTAGGTTCCCTTCGAATTTTCTCCGTTATTAGTTCACAGAACTGAATCCTTCTATCTGGATCGTCGTCGCCAAGTTCCTGCAGAATCTTCATTTTGTAGGGATGGAATTTCTGCATTTTCAATACTCTTCTGACAGATGTTCGAGGTATACCTGTGATTAATGCCAACTGGCGTATTATTTCCATCTGCATTTCTTCATTCAGTACACTGGGCCCTGTCCTTTTTTTATTTTTGACGATCCAGTTTCTTGAAACTTTAGAATCAAATCTCTAACATAAACGTCACTTACGTTTTTGTCCGGATTTCTCTCATTGAAAGCACGGGCCGTTATCAAATAGCACATACTTTCAGCAACATAAAGAACATCTATTTGAATTCTTTCTTCCATAGTATAAACCATTTTTCTTTCAAATAAGCGAATCAAATAAAGATTTAAAATAAAACCAAATTTGTAAACGATTGAAAATCGATAGAAGACAGTGCAAAAACGCAAAGATATGCCGTTTTAAGATTCCTGTTTGTTGAAAGTAAAAAAATAGATGACAAGGAAGAATTTGCGTTATCTCAAAATTAGGCTGAACGATTAGCAAAACATCTTTGTGTTGCCTTTTTTATTATCTACATTTTTTATTTTTAGCTTCAAAATGGCAATGGTTTCAAAATGGCATTGATGACATTAGAAGTGAGAGGATGGCACCTAGTGGTGGGTCGAGGTGGTTTGAAAAATACCTCATTTGATTCATTTAGCTGGGTCCCAGTTTGTAACTTATGCTGAAAAAATCACTTTTTTTATTAATGTACACATAATTTTTCGTGCAAGGGGTAGTTTTTCAATTTCACCCTAAAAACTTTATGAAGCATTTTTCATGGGCTTTCCAAAAAGGCGCCATAAGTGGGGTGTTGCCATTTAAGATTTTGAAGTAAGTAAGGGGTATGTCGGGGTGATTCAAAAATTATGTCATATGTATTCCCCCTCGATATTATAGAAACGGTATTTTTTATTTTTTTGATATCTTTTTTGGTTTAAAAATTATAGCCATTGTAAGTTTTCAGTGGCCCACCCTGTACAAATATGCGCCTTTCGCATTTTTAAAAAAGTTTATGGTTTACTAGATATTTCGAAAAAAAAACAAATTTTTGCTATTTTAAAAATGCTCCTTAATTCCATTATAGCTAAATAAAAACACTAAATCACCACAATACACCAAAACACTTTTACTTTTACACTGGACGCGCGTTTCGCTAACCATGTTAGCATCATCAGCAGATGATTATAAACTAAAGTACAATCTACAAGTTGAGCGTTTATATACTCGCTCAGTGGGCACCGAGTGGGCGTGGCAAAATCATGTTCATACTATCTTTACATTTATTAATTCTGATGCTTTCATATGCATCTAATTGCCTGTAATTTGAGACTTGTTTAATTAATTTTAAATTATTAAGATCTTTCATTATCAACAATATGTTCGGCAACGCAAGATTTATCCGGTCTACCATATCTTATCTGAGCTAAATGTTCTTTAAATCTAATTAATTTTGATCTTCTAGTTTGCCCAACATATTTCTGATTACAATCTTTACAAGAAATTTCATAAATACCCGACCTTTCCAGTGGAGGTGTTTTATCTTTTGGATTACCTAATAATTGTTGTAATTTATTATTAGCACTATACACAAGTTTATAATTTACATTCTTCAAAATTCCTTTTAGACCACGGGATAACTCTCTATCAAACGGCATCGAAAAATATTTAGACGTGTCTTTCTCCACTTGAAAAGTCGAATTTTCAGAAATCATTAACCTATACCTACGTTTTCTAATTAATTTATCAACTAGTGAAGGAGAATATCCATTACACTCAGCTACATTCCTAATGTAATCTCTTTCTATTTCATATCTTTCTTTGGAAAGTGGGAAACTAAGTTATCTATGAACTAGGAAATTTAAACTAGCCATTTTATGTTCAACACTATGATGTGATTCATTAGGAATATATCTGCGTGTGGTCGTATTTTTCCTATAGATATTAAATTCCAGGCAATTATTAATATTTCTAATAACTCATACATCTAGAAATGGTAATCTGTCGTTGTTCTCAATTTCATGCGTAAATTTAATGGAAGGAAAACGATTATTTAACTTAGAAATAAAATTATCTATGGTGTCTGAATGTGTGTCAAAAACAGCAAAAATATCATCCACATACCTAAACCATACTCTTGGAAAATACTCAAACTGATTCTTAGCCTCCACTTCAAACCTGCTCATGAATAAATTAGCCAAAAATGGAGACAATGGATTACCCATTGCTGTACCTTCTCGCTGTTCAAAAAAGTTGTTATTAAAAGATAGTATGAACAGAGTCAACGGTCCAATTCCTTCAAGTTCTTTGTTCCTACTACTCTAGTGGCGGAAATCTAACTGTTACGCTCAGTTGGCTCTGACTCGGTAGGCTAGATTTTGCCACGCCCACTCGGTGCCCACTGAGCGAGTATATAAACGCTCAACTTGTAGATTGTACTTTAGTTTATAATCATCTGCTGATGATGCTAACATGGTTAGCGAAACGCGCGTCCAGTGTAAAAGTAAAAGTGTTTTGGTGTATTGTGGTGATTTAGTGTTTTTATTTTGCTGTGTAACACCAAAGGTTCCAACTCTCAACTGTAATCCATTATAGCTTATTTTAGACAAAAAGTTTTCAGACAATAGTTGTAGATAATCACATCCTAAATGAGATTGTGTTCTCCTTTTATTTTCTTAAACCTGTCATTTTTGACATACGACAAAATATGTTTTTTTTTTTCTTAAACGGAAACCATAGTAGGCCATGACCACATAAAAAACCTCATTTTTATAGCTTTTCAGCGATATAAACTCTAATATGTTTTTTTTTCGAAAAATTAGTGAGTTATAGCCAAAATTTTTTTTACTATTATCGCTTAGTTGACATTGTATTCTCATTCTATTATGATTTAAAATTTATAAAAAGAAAGAATATTTTATTAAACGTTTTTTTACAATTTACATTAAACAAATTAAAACTTAAAAGACTATTATCACTACAAACACTTTAAGTTATTTCGATCGACTTAATTAAACTTCTCCCGTACCGCCTCTTCGTGTGCTTCTCTTTATTTTGTTCTCTTATAAACCATATTGTTGACCATACCGCATAAAAAAATATAAAACGGATAGGTTAAGTGACCGAGGTAGCCCATGCAATTGGGTCCACCTCTTCCTATCCCTGAGTTTGCTTAATTATAATATAAATAATTTTTAACATTTCTTTAATTATGAAGCGGAGCGTCATAATGGAAGTGACATGACTTCCATTCCGGTCACATGGCTTGGAAGTTACATGACTTCCAACTGGAACCACTCTAATGATGCGCGCGTCTCTAAATTTAATTTTTAACGGTAAGTAACGTTCACCAGTCAACGTATCCTCAAAAATGTATGGCCAAGAAAAGTTAAACCAATAATCGCACATGCTTTTCTTCATTTAAAAAATTCGTATTTACAATTAATTTAGGTCGATAGCATATTTTTGTTTAGATCTGGCCAAATAAATGAAATTGTTTAAAAAAATAAGAATTGGCTAAAAAGCTTAAAAAATGGCGCGTTTTAGAATGATAAATACAGTAAATGGAACATAATTTTCTGGAGGTCAAGATATTTTCATTACGAAATATCAGTATGTACAATATATAGTTTTTTAATAACTTTTTTTAAAGAATATATAAAATTACTCAAATTGACAATAAAAGTATTTCGCTTACCTATATGTTTCCTGATAATCAGCAAATAAAACGCATAGCACATAGCTGATAAGCAGCAAAATAAGCAGCAAATAAAACATGCACTATCATATTTCTAACAATTCACTTTGATTTTATCATTATTATATGTATTATATCAAAACAAAAATTTCTCCGCAAAATGATTATCCCAAAATATTAAAAATCTACACAAACTCCTGATTGTTAATAATTTTTATACAATTTTTTGAACTGATTACAGCTTGGAGGTTAAGATATTGCCAAAATTAATATCAACGTGTCCAGTTTACATTCTATACTTTCTGATAACTTAAAGAATACATAAAATGACTCAAAATTACAATAAAAATATTTAGCTTACCTGTGTTTCCTAATAATAAATAAAACAATACGGCACTAACTACAGTTCTGATAATCATATTTCTAACAATTCACTCTTTTTTATTTTGTTATTTTATCAATAATTGTCAAAAACAAGAAGTCCACCGCAAAATCATTTTAATATTGCTTTAATAATCACTGGTGTTATGTTTAAATTATTTTATTTACAAGAAGAGAATGAAAACAATAAATTCCCCGTTATGTCAGAGAGTATACCATCTTCCAGGCGCATGGCAATTCTGGATGAAATCCCATGTCGCACGTTTGGAGGGATCTATCCAGGGTTGCTATGGAAACGGTGAAACTGAAAACGGTCACCGAAAAACGCGCTTTATTGAGATAAATTTTAACCGTTTTGGAAGTTTTTGATAATTTTGTCAGTGAAACATAAAACTAAAAGTATCAAAATATTGTTTTATAAAAAAATACCGAATAAAAATCATCTGAAATAAATTGAAAAAAAAATATTCAAAAGGTATGAATATCTCCCCTCGGTCGTCATAAGTAAATAAGTAATACGTCATAAAGTAAAAATTTAAGAAAAAACAACGGAGTATTCTCAATGCACTGCTACAGATATACAGGGTGTCCCAATATTCCGTGGACATAAAACTAGTACGTATTTTTGGAATTAAATTAAGTTCATTGGACCCAATTTACTTCTGAACAAAAGTGCTCAGTTTCTCCGTTAGAAGGCATCAAACTTCAAAATCAGGTCATCAAACTAAAAAAATAAACACATTTTTTTCTAAGAGACAGAAGACCCAGGTAATAGATGTCATCCACAGAATCAAATCCCTCAAGTGGCAATGAGAAGGACGCCTAGCAAGAAAGACGGATAACAGATGAACCACAAAAATTACACATTACCACAAGGAATTAAGGGGGACCTAGAAAAAGACCAAACCTGAGATGGGACCATGATATCAGGAAATTAGCAGAGATAACTTGAACTCGCATAGCTAAAAATAGGCAACAACGGGCCCAACTACAAAGAGATAATCTCTTTGTCGTTAAAATATGTGAGGAAGGTTAGACCATAACTGGAAATGTTGAATAAGCTGAAAATGATGATGACGATGATGAATGATATATTTAAAAAAAAACATTGCTTGCCACTACCATTTCTCGCTTATTTAATACGAAGTTTGGAGTTAAAATTTCAGATAGAATACCTGATATACCTAGATGTTTTTTTGAACAACCAAGGTCACCTTTTATTAAGAATTTTTTTCAGTATGAAAATATTTTATATTTTTGAACTGAAATTTCTTTACGCGTGATGGGAGTAAAAATTCAACGCTGCGACACACGAGCTAGCGTTACGCGAAGCGTCACGCCAAGGTCGCCATGCGTCACAAGAATGGTATCGATCCTGAATCGTCGTAACCTATATGAGCTAGGGGGCTGAAACTTGGAACGTAGATGAACTACATCATCAATAGCGCAAAAATCGTCCGATTTAATGAGTCTTTGGAGTGTCGTAACTCGGCCCCTAGAATGTAGAATGTAGAATGAGTGAGAGGGGGGTTAATCACTGCGACCTTAAAGATCTATTGTGCCCCCATCCTTGAGTCATTACACAGTCTATAACCCATCATACCTCTGTTGTAGAGCTTTCCATCCTGGCTTTTTTCTCTCCCTGCCGGAGAAGAGGTGAGAGGTTCTCGCTCCCTCTCTTGCCCTTTGATTGAGATGAGTCAGGTTGTTTCTTGATTTCATTACGCTCCCCTTTTCGGAGGAGTGTTTTCGCTTTTGCTTCCTCTGGAGCAAGTCCTTCGTGGAGCAGTCGGAGGTATCTTCGTGCTTCTGCTCCGCTAAGACCTACTCTCAGAGGATGTCTAGCCCGCCTGGTTGACCCAGGCCGGATAGACGAAACGGCAGCTTAGGTCACTTATGGCGTCTAGAGGTAGGCTTCCGACCCTTGCTGGAGGTATCTTGTGTGCCACTTGTGGAAGATGATCCCAAGCAAGTGTCAGCCGCCCCTCTTGTAGTCCTGTTGTTGTAGTCCCTTGGAACTTTCATTTGTAATGTTCCCAGTGTCGCTAGGGGGATTACTCCCAGCACCTGACCAGGAGTTTCTCCACTAACGACAAGGTCTTGCGTCTCCTAGGTGAAGAACTCGGACCCTATGTGAACTAGGGGTCTGAAACTCGGAATGTAGACGAGCCTCGCAGAGCCCCATCTTTTCATGATATTTTGACGAAGTTTCGTGCACTACGAAACCCCATCATCAATGAATCAAACCAAAGAATCCTCCGATTTAAATGAAATTTGGTACGTTTGGTACTCCAATCTATTGATTGGAGCAAGTCTAACTTAACCGTGTAAGAAACGTGTCACTGTGACAATTAGTTGATATCTTCCGATCGCGACCAAATTTGGAGGGTAGGCAATGTGAACGACGGCGCCACATGGTCCAACCCTGCAAAGTTGGATGCGACGTTTCGTTTACATCTTCATCAGGATGGGACTAACGATTCGATATTGAAGAAAAATGTGGGACGATTTCGGCATAATTGGAGACGGGCTACAGGATGACGCCCTAGACGTTTCGAACCGATGCGATGCCTCTAAGTGGACGAAATCATCAGGATTTTTTCTTAATTATGGGTCGATTGGAACCAAAGTCGCCACGTGGATAGAAGTACCTGAATGGAGTCCTCAGACGGACGGACAGACCGACGAAAGTAAAAAGAAGTTTCACTTCAAATATACGCACATACTGCACACACAATTTTATTTACGTTTTGCATGCTGTTTTTGTATATTTTGTAATCCAGTATATCTTAAGGACAAATTGTTTTTAGCCGTTTGGCAGGTGGCTCTTTTTTTATATCTCGGTCCAATTATTATGCTTTAATGCATTTTTCCTGGCATGCTACCATTCGTAGTTTTGCATGTAAAGTTCCACTGACGGAAAACTTGTTTGAAGTTGTCGAAGTACAGCATAAATAAATAAAATTAAACTCATCCCAACTTTTACGTTTATAGAACTTTTCTCGTATTTTCTTTGCTCCATTTCGTATAAAATATACCTGGAAAATTATGATGGAAACTTAGTATTTTTTGTTAAATTGAATACTTTGAAAAAAAAATGGAACTCATGTTTTTTTTTGGTTTTGAGACGTTAATCAACTTTAACTTGGAATAATTATTTGCACAAAGTAGTATTTGCAAATAATAGCTATAAAGAGAATTACTAAAGATTCATTTATAACGATTTTTTTATGGATAATACATTATTTTAGATATTGGAAATTTTTTTGGGAATTTTTTATATCGTACCCTTCACATGGACTTGAAATAAATCACGACCAGAACACGCTGTTAAAGACTTTATACAAGGTGCTACAAATTCGAGGTACGAGCATTGGTATTTCGGAAACCGTAATAGATACAAGGATGTTTAATTTGGGGCAAAGTTGCGCCTTGGGATGTTCACCAAGATGCCATAAAAATGTTTTAAACATTTCAAGGATTGCTGAGTTTTTTTGGATATAACGGATTTTTTTGAAAATCAATTTTATTTTTTTCTGTCGTTACATTTTAGAAAATCAAAAAACTCTTTGCACATTCTCATAACCACTTTATTAGGTCTATCTGACAGTATTTTTAGATTTTCAAATTAGCTGATAATTTGTGAGATACAGAGGCCAACTTATTTTTTTTAAATACTCACCTGCATTATTTATTTCAGTTTTTGAAAGAAGTCGCTCTTCTGAGTACAATGATATGCCACACTTAATACTTTTTTTTGTTTAAAATATTTGAACACAATTCATTTACACTAATGAATTATATTTGATATTGAATACGAAAAATGCAATAAAAATAATATAAAATAAATAATATAAAAATATAATATAAAATAAACAATCAAATAATTTCTTCGGAAGATGGATTGGAAACGGTAGAGCAGTATAATGGACAGAGATGTTCTTAAACCTGTCGCCAAGGGGCACACCATTACTTGACGTCATTTGTAAAAGTGAAATCAATATTTTTCGAGTATTAGAAACTAATTTGTAAAAGTTGAATTATTTATAATAACTACGATTAATATTATGTATATTATAATATTATTAGATCGTACACTGAGATTTAAAATTCACAATAAAAAAAGTTAAAAATAATATATTTAAATTGCTGACCTGGATTTTATATACAATACATATCATTGTACTCAGGAGACCAATTTCTTTCAAAAACTAAAATAAAAAATGCAGGTCCGTATTTAAAAAAATTAAGTTGGCCTCTGTATCTCACAAATTATCAGCTAATTTGAAAATATAAAAATACTATCAGATAGCCCTAATAAAGTGGCTGTGAGAATGCGCAAAAAGTTTTTTGATTTTCTAAAAAGTAACGGCAGGAAAAAATAAAATTGATTTCCAAAAAAATCCGTTTTTTCCAAAAAACTCAGCAATCCTGGAAATGTTTAAAACAATTTGATGGCATCTTAGTGAACATCCCAAGGTTCAACTTTGCCCCAATTTAACCATCTTCGTATCTATTACGCTTTCTGAGGTACCAATGCTCGTACCTCGAATTTGTAGCACCCTGTATAATATAGGTACACATAGAAGAACTGAAAAAATATACGCCTATTGTAACGTCGTTTTATTCTTTTATATATCATTTGGTAGGAAGAAAATTTAAAAATCTTCCAAATTTTGAAACTTCATAAAAGTATTAATTTTTGCGACGTGATTAACAATATAAAAAGATCATTTTAAAGCCTAGGCATAAAAGTAAAGCACTTTTACGCCTAAGCACAAAAATCAAAAAAATATTATTAAACTGACATTAAGTTACCAGACACACTATCAAAGACTTCATACATAATACAGATACTTAGAAAGACTTAAAAAATTTGTTTCAACGCATTTATTGTAACGTCGTTTTATTTTTTCATATATTTGATAGAGAAAAAAAATTAAGAATGTTTATCTCTCTCTTCTATAAAAGTTGAGATGCAGGTTTACGCTTAAATGCACTTCATACGACACAAAGGAGTGTAAACCTCTTAAATAGAGCCATATCAGCACTTTTCGAAGGAAGACTTGAAGACCATAAATATAGCTTTAAACTAAAAAATTAAATGTTTTCTGTATTATTTTTAATACGATAAAAATGTTATTTTCAAATATAATTTTACCACTAAACAGGGTGTTTTTTAAAAGTGAGTTATCCTTGTAACTTTAATATTTTTTTAAACAAAAAAACGAGAGTTGGTATCTTAATATATGACATCAACCAGGATTGATTGCCGTATTCAATTATTTTCGGTAACTTCCCGTTTTACAGAAAATTACTACATCTTTTGATTTTTAAATGGTAGCATCGATATTTGTTTACTTTATTCAATAGAAAACTACTTTCTGTCAACTTATATGTCATATGTCAACTCTATAACCACGGCATATAAATCACACGGCAGGCTAACTCTGCCCACCATCCCATTGTTTAAAATTTCTATAAAATTTGACCTTGAAAACACCATTATGGGTGCCGAGTCAGGGCCGGATTAAAACGTATCAAAAAATTTCCCAGAAAATAAACTATTGCTAGACAGGGTCGTATTAAAAAAATACTGTAATTGACTGAAACTGAATTTTATTTACACAATACTTTTATCTAAACAAATGAATCGTTAACCGCGCATACTCCTCAAAAAGTAAAAATGAATAAATCAATTAAACATTTAACTTTAGAGAATAGACAATTAAAATTAAAAAACATGCCAGGAGTCCAGGAGTTACAAAGAATTAAAGAAATACCCAATAAATTATCTATTGAACAATCTAAATAGGCTACGTACAAATTATGTCCATCAATGGACATAGCAAATTTTGTTAATATTCAAATTGCACAAATTAACAAATCAGCTAAAGGAAGAAAAGTAACTGATGAATTTAAATATAAATATTTGGCTATATTTTTAAAAGCCAAGCCGTCAAAAAAAATTTGAGCCGTCAAATTTGACAGCTGTCAAAAAATTTCAAAGTTGTCCGATTTTGATAAAAATCGATATATAGGATGGCCATGGGCTAAAATGAAAGAAAAAAAATTGAGCTGTCAAATTTAAAAGCTGTCAAAAAAATTTCAATGTCCGATTTTGATAAAAATCTATATATAGGATGGCCATGGGTTAAAAGGAAAGAAAAAAATTGAGCTGTCAAATTAGACAGCTGTCAAAAAAATCTCAAAGTTGTCCGATTTTGATAAAAATCGATATATTGGATGCTCCCTACCCCATAGTCGGTTTTCATTTTATTTGTCTCTCAATTGAACTGTCAAATTTGACAGCTGTCGCTTTTTTAAGTTCTCCTTTTTTATGAAAAT
Source organism: Sitophilus oryzae (assembly GCF_002938485.1). Classification (NCBI taxonomy): domain Eukaryota; kingdom Metazoa; phylum Arthropoda; class Insecta; order Coleoptera; family Curculionidae; genus Sitophilus; species Sitophilus oryzae. The sequence continues at coordinate 2,086,475 of NW_022146409.1, forward strand.
CGATACACATATTATTAGGATGCCCATAGGTAGTTATTTAAGAAAAAGAATTGAGTTTAAGTGTGTGGCACTGAGAAACCAGCATAACTTAAAAAGTAAAAAATAAATTTAAGAAAAAAAACTTTTTAAAAACAAACTTTTATTTAAATACGTTAAAAAGAAAATAAGCTTTTTCTTTAAAACTTTTATTATGTCATTACACAATTTTATATTATATAAAAGCTTAGCGACAAGCGATTCGAGTGTACAGTTGCACTCATAAAAATCTGGTACAACTTTATCTTGTAATTCCTGTAATTCTTCTAATTCCAATATCTTGTAAACCTGTCATTATTCCCATCCAGGATTCATCCAGTTTAGAAGAACATTTAAAAACTTTGTGTCCGAATATTACATACGGGTACTGAAAATTGTCAAAATGATCTGGCAAACGTCTTATTAAAAACGGCAGACCTTAATAATTAATAAAAAAAACGAGACCTCTTTTCTTTTCTCTCTGAATTGTCATGAGCTATCCATAAAAATTAAAAATAGATACGGATAATCAGAAATACAGTAATTTAGAAATTAATCTTGTTTGTCATTTTGCAGGATACCTAATAATAAAAATTACTTTGAATGCCGTAGACATTGACTGAGTATTAAAACTAAAAGAATTTCGGACTTCCATTGTACTACTAAACTACAAAAACCAAATATATCACACAATAAACAAAAATAAAACTAAAAAAAAAACAAAATATATCACTCAAGAAAAGAATAAAATAAATTAAGCCGCACGCTACTGACTCAAAGTTGCCGTAACTGTACGTTGTCGATGACAAAGACTACGACTGACTACGACACTGGTTAATTTCTGTCGCTGGCACCCATAATGGCGGCGTGCGCAAGGTATGCGCGTAGCGTTCCCGCCAAAGCGAGTTGGCCTGCCGTGTGATTTATATGCCGTGCTATAACTATCTCATATGTCAACTTCTGACATTTTAGATTAAAAAGCAGTATTTTATATTTCAATCCAGAGTGTCATGACTGTGTTCATAACGAAAATTTGACTCGAAAAATAACAAGTATGTAGTACCAAACTATTCCTAAAATAACACACCCTCGCTCCATTTGAAAAAATTGAGTTATGATTAAAAATACGATTTGGGTATTTTACCCGGCCAGGAAAACTCACAAAAAGCATTAGACGATCAAATCTATTTTTCCAAATCTCCTTGATTAAAAATACAAGTTTCATCATATTATTTTTTTAAGCCGAGGTGTCAAAAGTAGGCATACGGGGTGACAATTTTAAAACGAACAGTAGGTATTAATATTACCTCTACCGATGATAGTATGAAAATTTGGCGAAATACGTCAATTTACAGTTGTACAAATATAGGAAGATACTTGGGGATAGCACCGGTCGCCGTGTTATTTTATATTTCTCACGTCTCTAGCTATATTTTTTAAGTTGTACATATTGTTACGTTTTTCCTCGGTTCCGTGTGGATAGAAAATCACAATTTATTTAAACACAATTTATTTAACACTAATTAACAATAACGATAACAGACTTAAAGAACTATTTACAAACGATTTATAACTATTTATCTGGAAAGATTTTTTTTGAATTTTAGAGCGTCAACTGTACTCGTCTATTTATGTATGTCCTCGTCAGGCCCCAGCCGTCGGATTTTATACTCACAGGTAAAGAGTTTCTCGAATAGTCCATACATCATTAGGTGCATAGAGGAGATTTCGAATGTTCTCGTATGTACTACTCCATTCCAGTGAAACTCGTTTTTTCTCGAACGTTCGAATGAATCATTACGGTGTCTATTCTTTAATGCGATGTTAAGGCATAACCAACATGAGATACAGGCCAGAGACATCAATTTGCGACGTCACCGCAATAGTCGGGCTTTTGTATTGTGCCATATGGTACTGCATATAGTTTTTGCATAAATAATAGTATTTATTGATAGTTTTGCCAGATATAAATATGGAAAATATTATACACAAAGGTATTAAAAAATAACATTAACTTTTTATCGCGTTAAAGTAATTGAATAGCATTGAAATTTAGATCTAAAACACGAATATTAATATGAAATAAACAACAGCATAAGATGAACAGAATAAAATCCAGATAATAAAAAGCATGTCCTAAAATTGCGTTAGCGAGTATTTATCAACTAGTAATATTATACCTTGTGATAAAGTTTCCAAATATTAAAAAATTTGAAAACTATACTTTATCGACAAGTTAAGAAAATGTATTGTATATGATAAGGGCAGAATACATTTTCATTTTAAAGTTTAATTAAAAATAATTGTAAAAATTTGCCTAACATATTTAAAAAATGTGGATATCAGGTAGAATTAACTATTATCATTAAATAATTTGTAGTTCGATGTTCATCAAGTAACCATCGTAAATATATCGTAAATAAAAAGATAAAGATATAATTTTTTTATAAAAAATACCGAAATAAAGTACAATTCATTTAATTTCTTTAAAATATATTTCCATTTCATAATAATAATATATATTTCATAATAATAATAATAATTTTCAACATTTATTTCATCCTGATTTTCCAAATCTTGTTTTCTTTCATCGGGATGTTTGGGAACATGCACAGTCATATAAGAGGGTTGATTTGGAAAAATTGTAGGCACAGCATCTTCTGTAGGTTTTGGACGTGACCTAGCTAGTTACAGTTAATATTGTTGGGAAAGAGAATGTAGACAGATTCTGAATACTTATTATAATTGCTGCTACAAGGCACAGGCACAGAACAATGTCGCGGCATTTTTTATTTCACAAAGAAAAAATAAAGAAACGAAAACTGTTTTACCTAAAAATACACGTCACTTACGTTGGTTTAACACTATACACTAACACTAACGCTATTAATTATGTTTTTTATATAAATTCCCCAACTTTTTCGTAGCCTGGATACACAGCTCGCATCGCCGGTGTTACTATAATTTTTACCGAAAGTATGGTTTTTTTCGCGGGTACGATGTTATGAATCGGATCTAGATAAGCACTATTCACTCAGAGTACACTCAAAATTATTTAGTATAATTTTATTAGCATAGAAACGCGTAAAAAATACAGATTTATTGCGAAGCTAATGAAAACAATAGGTTTGTTTACTAATTCTCGACCACTTCTGTAGAACTGTCAAAACAGTCAGGCCTTGAATATGACGTTAGCTACGGTTAAGGTTATCTGAGGGCCGGACATATATTTAGGTTAGGTCGGATCCACACGGGTCAGCAACAATATCAAAGGGGACAATTTTTGATGCATTTGTTGTCGTGTTACTTTTAACCCCTTTGTCGTGTTACTTTTAACCCCTTGGCATCTACCCCTAAAATTTTAAATGGCAACCCCTATTTCTTTTACCATTTTTGTGTTCCTTTCAAGATTCTCAAAAAAATAATGCAGTTTATGTAGAATTCTATAAGAAACACAAAAATGGTAAAAGAAATAAGGGTTGATATTTAAAATTTTAGGGGTAGGTGTCATGGGGGTCAAGGAGTTGAAAGTAACATGACAACAAATGCCTCAAAAATTGTCCCCCTTGATATGTAAATTGACGTGTTTCGCCAATTTTCATACTATCATCGTTTTCAAATTGTCACCCTGTATAATATGTCATTCTTTTCTGAATGTCGTTTCCTATCAAATAAAATAAAAATATACCGAGGATATCATTTAAAAATTAAAAGTTTTAGTAATTTCCGGTGAAATAGGAAGTGACCAAAACTAATTGAATATGATCAATCTTGTTTTATGTCATATGCAAACGTACCAAATCTCGTTTTTTTTTATCTGAAAAAAAAATAGAAATGTTATAGCTACTTCTGAAAAATACCCGGTAATAAATATAAATATAATGAAAAATTGTAACAAATTCTTGCAAAAAAATATAAAACGTTTTCTGTTAATATCTCTTTCCATCCATTTATACTTAAAAATGAAAAAAAAAATAATTTAAATATTTCTTTCTGTCAGAAGTCCTTTTAAACGTAATTAATATCCTCTCAGACTAATCAGTGTTCTAAATTGCTTAATTTACATATAAACTAAGCATTTTCATTTCTCTACTTTTCTCATCAATTAAGGTATTCAAATGCTAATATTTTTTCATTATATTGTAATACTTCAACGTTCCATTAATATATTTAAAAAATAATTAATAATTTATTAATAAAAGAAATATTAGAAAAAGAAAAAATATATTAAACCACATAAAATAAACATTAATAATAGAAGATTACTCGCCATCGTTTAAAAAAGATTTAAATAAAAAAATAAATCCAAAACATAAACTTTTGGCAGAATACAAACAATGAGGACAATATATGGCATATATACAATTTCATCAGAGCTGCAACAAGTCAGTTTTAATACTTATAATAAAATCTAAATTCTTAAGTAATTTCTAATATCAAAACGATTTAAATCTTAAATCGATTTTTAACATAAAGTTCAACTGATTTCAGTTTTAAGTCTCTGACTTAATCATTTTATTATTAAATGATAAGTAATTTTTGTAAAGACTTAAATCAATATAAAACGTTATTTGAATGTTTTTTATAACTTAATCTATATTTTTAACTTAAATTATAGTCAATAAAATGAGTTAAATCAATATAATAATCCTCAAGTCAAGACAACCAAAACTAAATCTATACTAATATATAAAATCCTTAAGCTTAAGTGACTGACATACTGATTAATCACGATCCTGCTCAAATCACTCAACGTAAGAAGCTCAATTTTGGCATACAGGTTGATTCTAGGGTGTAGAGGTTCGATAAGAAGGGATTTTTCGAAATTCCAGTTCCAAGAGGGTGAAACCACCCCTCAAATATTACAATATTTTTTATTTAAAAAACGGTCAAGTTTTCGGAAAAAATGCTTAAACACGTAAATTTTATTTTGTTTTTTACATATTTTAAGATTTTATTAAAAATGTATACAGGGTGTTTCGAAAAATCTGGTCATTGATTAATCACGATCCTGCTTAAAGCGCTTGACGTAATAAGCTGATTTTTGGAAAACAGATTGACTTTAGGGTGTAGAGGTTCGATAAGAAGGAATTTTTCGGAACTCGAATTCTAAGGGGGCGAAACTATCCCCCAATATTAAAATATTTTTTATTTAAAAACCGGTGAGTTTTTCGGAAAACCTCTTAAGCACGTATATTTTATTTTGTTGTTTTGCATATTTTAAGATTTTTTATAAATTTATACAGGGTGTTTCATAAAATATGACCATTGAGTAATCACGATTCTGCTTAAACTGCTTGACGTTTAAATCTGATTTTTGGCAAACGGATTGACTGTGGGGTGTAGAAGTTCGATAAGGAGGGGTTTCTCGAATCTCAAATTCCAAGAGGGTGAAAACGCCCCTCAAGTATTACAATATTTGTTATTTATAAAACGGTTAGTCTTTCGGGAAAACACTTGAACAAGCATAATTTATTTGTTTCTTTTTACATATTTTGAATTTTTTTAAAAAATCATACAGGGTATTCTAAAAAGTTGGGTAATTTCTTAACCACGATTCAGCTTAAACTGCTTGACCTAAAAAGCTTATTTTTGGCAAACGGATTTTTCGAATGTCAAATTCCAACGAGATGAAACTACCCCTCGAATATTACCAAGTTATATAATAATATCGCCATATTGTTTTTTCTCATCCTGACATAAATGTGAGAAAATGTTATCCAGTTTGTATGTTAATGGAAATTCTTACTTTGCTTTATCATCACCATTACAAATGATTAATTCGACGCGAACGAAGTCGCTGGTACACGCTAGTTTAAGTATATATTTTTTAAATGTTAATATTAATTTTCTTGTATTACTGATTACCGATTTTCTTATGATCTATATTATTACTTTATTGTTGGGACCAATGAGAATTAAATCACTTAAAATAAAACCATTTATTTTCCGAATAACTACAAATAAGAAACACAAAAAAATATAAGCATCAAGAACACAAAACACAAACCTTATATAAAGTTAAATTTTGTATAATAGTATGTAGGTACTTTATTTGTATAGGGAGAGTCAAGAACAGTTAACCTGAAGGGAGAGTCACTAGAGTAAAGTCAATTACATCATTTGTTTCGAGATTTACAAAAAAAAGATGTTAAATATAAACGTTTTAGGCAATGTTAAGATACACAATTCATTTTTTTTGAATATACAGGTAGCTTCAAAAAGCGTGGCAGATGTACATTTGCTTTTTTTTAAGGAACACCCTATTTTTTATTTAATTAGTATATTTACAGGGTGCGTGTTAAATAAGACGAAATATTTTCAAGGCTGGTAGATCTCGATAAAAGAAAATTTTCTCTTTACTGTTTTTCAAATAAGTCCAAAATAACCGAGTAAATTTACTTCGAAAATTTCCAAAAAATAATTTTTTGCTTAAATTTTCAGAACCACTCTGGATCTTTTCTGATTATTTTTCTTGTAAATTTGATCTACTACCTATGTTACCATATTATCAAGAAATTATGCTTTTTAACCGAAAACTAAAACAAAAATTCTCATAATCGTTTTTTGGGGGTCGAAATACTACCCCTAAAAATATTTGCACATATTTAAGACTCTTACCCTGTATATTTATGTTTTTACTTTTAATTTATTTAGTCAGATAATATTAAAAAAACTGAAATACCATGATCAATAAACAATGGTAGATATAGTACCTTAGAGATCAGTTGGAATGGTTTGGAGCTGTTAATTGCGACACTGATTTTGTCGACGCCATTGTCGATATCATCTGCACAAACAAATTAAGTGTCACAAACCAGTACAATTGACTTTGGAAATGCAATTTCTCAAAGATGAAAATCGATGTCATTCACATCATCATCTAATTTTACATATGTTATCAACTGTCATTTCTAAGAGAATTAGAGCAACATTCATTGATCATATACAGGGTCCGGACATATGTCAACATCTGCAAAACTATATAATGTATTTACTTTAGATGGTCTATACTTACTTTGCTATAAATATCGTAATCTTAATCATATAAGGGGTTCAAAATTCTACGCCAAACTTTCTGAAATATAAAATAATTTCCTTTGTTTTTGTTAAATGAAACACCCTGTATATTATTTTTTTATTAGATGGAGAGTTAAAAAATGAACATTTTTGTATTTAAAGTATTTCAAAATTTTCGCAGATACACGCAGTATTATTCATATGGCTCTTTCAACGGTAAAATACGAGTGAAAAATCATTAGGTGGCTTTGATAAAAATTTACTGTGAAAAATGCCATATATGTAATATAAAACCGCGAATATCTGCGAAACCGTTAAAAATTTTGAATTACTTTAAATAAAAAAAATCATTTTTTAATTCTCCATCTATTGAAAAAATAATATCCAGGGTGTTCCATTTAAAAAAAGGAAGAAAAATTATTTTATATTTAGAAAGTTTGGCGTAGAATTTTCCACATACTGTATGTTTTACGATTACCATATTATAGCAAAGTAAATACAGACCATCTAAAGTGAATATCTAATATAGCTTTGATTTCAAGACAGTTCTTGTATTTTTAATATATTTTTTAAGAAAACCTGAAAAATATATTTTTTTATTTATTTATTAATATCGCTGAAACTATAGAAATATATTTACTCATACCTTAGTATTATGTAAAGTTATCTACATGGAGTTTCATTTAAAGAAATCATCCAAATCCACTCACATTTTTTTGAGCCATTTTATAGAAGTTAAAATATTTTCCTGAAATAAACCCTCGTACACGCATGCTTTAGGTTTACACTTACACAAATTATGTATATACCTTACAATTTTATATGTATTAATAATAAATCCAAGACGACACTATTTTTATATTTGAATATTCGTTTATTTCCATAAATGAATCGATCTTGTTCTTCCCCAACTATATAACTATCTCGGCAATCAGAATCTCTATCGAATAAAAGTTATATCGAATACTAGAACGTCGAAAACAAAATATAATGATGGAAAATCAAATCCAATCACACTGGATTTTCGATCATTTGTGCGAAACTCGGTTACCAGCATCGCCAGCCCAAAAAGAGAAATGAGAAATTATTAAATATAACTTCACTGGCTTTCTTTATTACTTTTTTTATATATCTTAATAAACCTTGTAAGCAGTCGAAAAATTGAACAGGTTTCCAATAATGGATAAAAAATTAGGTATTAGCAAATAAATTTATAAAAAAATAAAGAACGCCAGATATTTGCCGAAAATCGCGTAAAATAAAGCAATTTCTTTCTAAAATTTTTTTATCTTAATAAAAATTCTTAATTTTGTTCTTTTTTGTGTACTGAATGTGGGCACTACTGACTTACAATTTAATCAGAGAATAATGAAAAATTTAAATTAAGTTTACTCAATAAACAATGCAATATATTATTTTCACAAGTATTAAAATACTAGACTTGTGCGATCTACATTAAAATTTTATCAGATTGTATTGAAAAAATGTTAACTAAAATTGTTAAAAAAACTTCCCCTAGGAGATGCAAGACCTTGTCGTTGGTGGGGAAGGTCCTGGTCAGGTGCTGGGGGGAATCCTCCCTAGCGCTTGGCTTGGTCTAACAAGCATCTCACTCATCATCTTGTCCTTGGCTGTAGTGTCGTGACCAGGGAATTGCACCAAAACATATAACGATGTCGGACGGAGCTACCCATGTCCATCATACCAGGCACCCTCTGCTGACTGTGGTCATGTCTCGCGTACACGTAGAAGGTGTGGGGGGTCTTGGCTTAACCGCCTGGACCAAAAGAAGACAACCTCACCAAAAACCTAAATCCTACGTGGATGCGTGGCTAGATAGAGGACTAGCCATTACTGGCCTCAACCTTGTGGCATCAAGAGCACCCTATTGTATTTACCCCTTACTTCTACATGCGAGCATGCGGTGCTCTGTAGAAGTGGACCGACTATCCTTAGCGACTCTTGGGAACACTATGAGATCAAGTATTAAAAACACCACCCGTGAAGCTGTGGGGAAGCCCCCTAGCGACACTGGGAACATTATAAATGAAAGTTCCAAGAGACCAGATCCAAAGGAAACTACAAGAGGGGCGGCTGGCACTTGCTTGGGATTATCCTCCACAAGTGGCACACAAGCTACCACCTTCTCCAGCAAGGGTCGGAAGCCTACCTCTAAACCCAATAAGCGACACAAACTACCGTTTCGTCTACCCGGCCTGGATCAACCAGGCGGGCTAGACGATCCTCTGAGAGTGGGTCTTAGCGGAGCAGAAGCACGGAGATACCTCCGACTGCTCCACGAAGGACTTGCTCCGGAGCAAGCAAAAGCGAAAACACTCCTCGGAACCAAGAAACAACCTGACTCATCTCTATCAAAGGGCAAGAGAGGGAGCGAGAACCTCTCACCTCTTCTCCGGTAGGGAGAGAAAAAAGCTAGGATGGAAAGCCGTCCAACACCGGGAGGCAAGCAGGGACGTATCACCAGCTTTGCCGCTATTGCAGGACAAGTGAAAATGGCGATGCTCCCAAAGGATTTCCCAGAGGTTGCTCTAACGACTGACCACCAAACGTCTATAGAAGAGGCTATACTGCCCGAAGAAGTGGCGATCGGATCGCAACACAACGACCTACAAAATGTGGGTCAGCTGCGTTTTGCGGGGATACACTTTCGGGTGGACATGATCCTCATAGATTGTGTATCTCAAAAATCGGCGAATTGGTTGGTGGAAATCGCACCTAAGCTTAAAAATTGGCAAGGGCCGGAACTGGTTGCAGTGAAGGGAGAAAACATCCCTAAAGGGGCGGCCAGTCGCGGTCTTTCTGCCGAGGAGCGAGGGGAAAGACACCATCTACCCGCTGAGCCTTATCCAGGGTCAGAACTTCAATGTAAGGACATCGAGTTGGCGAGTCATCAACTCGAGGGAGGAGGGTCATGGACAGGTCCTCACAATGGGAATTGACCTCAAATCCAAGGAGGCAATAGAGAAAGAGGGACATATCCTCTATTATAGATACGGAACAACACCTAAGGAGAGATAAAGAGGTGGAGAAAATGGAAACAGATCCTCCAGCCACCACCTGACGGGTTCCTCAGCCGGAGGCAAGCTCCTCGACTGTGAAGAACGGCACGGATTATATGTAGCGGCAAACATATATGTAGCATATTTAGTTTCATATAAAAGTAGTAAAGTAATGTGAAAATCACATCATTGTATTTCTACTCATAAACGAGAAATCCCATAAAACACACGAGAATGGGGTACTCTGTACAGATGTGATACGTAGTAGTGAACCGCAGTAGTCTACCGGCAGCCAGACGACCCGCACTTTGGTCAGAAGAGCATAGCAAAAGATTTAAAATTTTAAAGAACCAGCTTTCTTAAAATTATTGTTTTCCCAACGTTGTTAGCTCTTGTACTATTATATTTTTATTAAGGTTAGATTAAATTTGTCAAAAAAGATAGGTAAAGGAAACAAGTTTAGATTTGAAGATGACCAGAAGAACAAAGTAAATACTATTTGGCGCTATTCTTACAATGGTCACTCTCCAAAGCTTTTGATAATTTCGGAGCGGTTAGGCTTTTTCCGGAATTATGTCGCCAAATATTATTTAATTCAAATATATTATTTTCTTTTAATTTTTTAAATAAAATACAGTTTGTTCGATATAAGAAACTTTATTTTATATAAGGACATGTATGAAATACCTATGAAACATTGGAAACCATTCTATTGGTTTTTACAGTTCACAGTTCACACAGTTTTTTATAGTTATTAATGATGCAAGTTCGATACGAACATCATAATGAAACGCGTGTAACGTTAAGCCACGAGACGTTAGCCGAGTGGCTTAGTTACACAAGTTTCATTAAAAAGTTCGTATCGAACGTGTATCATTCAAAATTTAATCTACGACGCGACACGAGGGACGATCCAAAGAGATTTGATTTAATTTAAAATATCAGAGATATCCTCATAAAAATTAAAACTCAAAATTACCAGGTGCCCATATTAGTCGACGCCATGGTAACCGTGCTTTTTGATTGTTTCCATTTTGACTTTGTCAACTTAATTATTGATGTTCAATTTTGTGTTAAACGTTCAGTTTTAGCAAAAAGCAAAAAATAATATTAATATGGGTGATTCTGATTCTGAAAGATATTGAAGGCATTGCGCAAAACGTTGTCGATTCCCTACTTCCCGAAAAATCAAGACAAACGTACGAGCAAGCCTATGTAAAACTTGAAGACTTGTGTAAAGGGAAATGAATCAAGAATAGTAGTAACGAAAAGGTTCTCCTTGCATATTTTGAATATCTTCCAAAACATAGGAAGACTTCATCACTTTGGGTATATTACTCCATGCTACGTTCAGTTATATCAGTGAAGAAAAATTCAGATATTAGTAAGTACGTCCATTTAAGTGCATTTCTAAAAAGAAAATCGGAAGAATTTCGGTAAAAAAAATCGAGAATTTTAAGAAAAGAAGACATAACTCGTTTTTTGTTGGAAGCTGATGATAAAACTTATTTCCTGACAAAAGTTTCAATGATAGTGGGACTTGCGGGAGCCTGCTGGCGTATCGAGTTGACAAATCTGCAGCTGCAAAATGTTAAAGATAAAGGACAATGCTTTCATGTCATTATTCCATTTACGAAAACAAAGATATCACGAGATTTTTTTATAACGAAAGGGAATGTTGAAGGAATAAATATGGTGGAAATGGTTCGAAGATATATAGCTATGCGACCAAGCACAGAGCATACTCGATGTTTTGTGGGGTACAGAAATGGAAAATGTATTAAGCAACCCGTTGGCATTAATACTTTAGGGGAAAATGCCGTATAAAATAACATTGTTCCTAAGTCTTCCAAATCCACAACAATACACTGGACATTGTTTCCGTAGATCACCTGCGTCGTTGCTTGCAGATTCAGGAGGGGATTTATTAACTGTTAAAAGACATAGTGGTTGGCGCTCTAACACAGTGGCAGAGAGCTATATAGAAATTCCAAAGAAAATAACAAAAAAGTGTCATGTAATATTTTGGGTAACATTTCTGGCAATGTTACCCATTTGTCTTCAACAAGTTCAAACACTCAGGAAATAAATTTACTCCCTAAAAATTCAACTCACCTGTCATCGTCTGGAATTAATTTAACCAATTGTATTGATATTATAATTAATGTTTACAATAAATAAACGTATTTAGGTACCTTTTTTTGCTTGTTTCTTATTTTAAAATTTGTGCGTTATTATGAATTCATAATAGCACTAGTGCTATTATGAAAGCCATAATGGACATCCAAATGACAATGTTAAATGTCGTAGAATGACATTGTCGTAGGTTAAGTTTTTAATGCCACTTTTTTACAAACTACCGTCGGACTATCGTATCAACGGATAACGGATGCATGAAAATCAAGTTTACACTACTAAAAAAAAAGAATTAAACATGTGCAACCTATTGTGTCATAACACTAGTTGTTACCAACTATTAAACCTGTTGTGCAACAACAGTTGAAGTGCAAAACCTGTTGTTTCAACCTGTTTTGTGCAACATGTCGTATACTCACTAGACTATTTTAACCACCCCAATTTTTCAGATGTCCATTACTTTCTGTCCCAACACGCTAGACTTCGCAGGAGGGCAGCATCCCGCTGCTTGCGCCGCGTCCTGTCGCTTAGGCCGTCCATCCAGCCGCCGATGACGGCACAGTGTATCCTGCAAACGCGCCCGGTAAAGACGACGTAGGCGCGTACCCTAAGCGTCGATTTCGCGAGAGGAACAGCGTCTACGAACGGCGTCGTCGCTGCCACCCCCTGTAGCTGGAACGCTACCCTCCGAAGAAGCGTTTGGACGCGTCGCTGAACCAACCGAGTCGTACCTGGTTGCTGTTCGAATCGCGAACGTTTTGCCTGTTTTCGCTTGCTTTTCCGGCGCTTGTTTAGTGTGATTTTCCGTTTTGAATCGTTTGCTGTAAATCCACAAGTGAGTATTTGTACAGTTTTTCTATCAAATAATTTGAAATAATATATTAGAGAGTAAAGAATTCCAGGATTAGAGTTTCAAAATGGTATTACAGTTTTTATATAATTTAGTTTATTTGGAACTTAATTATTGAAAGTATTCTTTTAAAGAAGTAAGTTATAAAGCGCCAACAAGTAATCGAGATAGTATCTAGATAATTATATTGTTAATAGATTATTTTTTTTATCTCGTTGATAGGGTTTTCACAGATATTTAGTCCCGTACATGCAGTCTTACCTGTTGGAGATAACAAAGAAACATAAATATAGTAGAATTGTAAGGTTTCACCTGAAATGCCAAAAAATTAAATAAAAATAAGCAACGGATGATCAGAAGTTAAGAAAAAATATAACATCACTTTTTCTAATGAAAAGCTGTTTTTCTTCCGATTTAAAATATAGCTTTATAGAATTTCTCGGGGGGGAAATTACTGCCAAAATTTGTGCACTGAAATTTTCTGTTCAAGAAAAATTCCTCGAAATTCCCAGAAATACCCTCGAAGTCCCCCGTAATACCTCCGAAATACCTAAATGAATTTCGTTCGTATCGTGACGTCATAAGTAGTTAAGCTGTCTGTACTCCTGTATCAACAAAATATTTTTAGATCATGCCTTATGTAAATCAATAACAGAACAAGCTAAAATAATACCTTTCACATACTTTTACGCTAGAACATCATTTTTTTTTTCAAACATCACAAAAGTATTAATTTTTGCGACGTGATTGACAATATAAAAAAGTCATTCAGTCGCCAAGGCATAGCATAAAGTAAAGTAATTTTACTCCTAAGCATAAACGTACGAAAGTATATTATTAAACTGACATAAAGGGCCAAATTCAACGAGCCCGTAACCATAACCATAGTTTCTCGATATATAAGTACTTACAAGGTGTGAGTTTTAAATCTTTTTATATTATTTGGAACGTTTGAAATTGTTTAAAAATTATTTTTAATTTTAATTTCTCCCTATTATCAATTTTTACTACATACTCAACGGTATATCTCCGGATCAAGCACCTTTACAAGAGGTTTTTTTTATTTTGCTTACTCTAAAATGGTTACCTACTTACTCTAAAATGGTTAGCCCCGTTGGTACTTTTCTCAATTTTCTCCCATACCTTTTTTGCAGAAAAATAAAAAAGTATGAAAACACGGTTGAATTTTTTCTAATTCGATATTCATAAATTAGTATACAATTAATACAGGGTAACACTTAAATGTGGCCGGCCGTAGAGCAAGCAGTTAGTGTGTCGATCAGCGGTGCGAGAGATGGGATGGTACTGGGTTCGATCATCAGCCAGTACGGTCGCTTTATTTATTTAAATAAAACTGTCGATTTATCTAAATAGGGCGACGCAGCGAGCCGCCATCTCAAGGAAGGCAATGGCAAACCACCTTGAGTATATTTGCCTTGTACAGCCTCTCAAATAGTGCCGTTCGGATTCGGTGATAAACTGTAGGTCCCGTGTACTTGTGAAACACTGATGACCACAGAACACACTAAAGAAGAACGCTAACTCCCATGCATTTTTTAATTTCAAAACGGTTTCAAATTTGTAAAGAAATCTGTAATCTGTATATTGCAGTGGCGCCATCTAGCCACCCAGGAAAGTAACAAATGTGGCGGCAAATTTAAATAGATGCAATTTATTTTTAAGCAAGACGTATTGACTTGTTCGCCAGTTAGAGCCAATCAGATTTCTACAAAATAATGTGTAGTCATCTGATTGGTCCCAAGTTGGCAAACAAGTCAAATGGTAAAAAAAAGGATTTATATATAAAGGTTAAACCAGGTTAAACTATTGTAAAGTGTTAAATGGTTTGCTTATATCATTTTATGTGCATAAAAACCTACAATAAATAATTTATTTTAATTTACATAAAATTATACCATGAAACATTTTACAAACAAATAAAACAACAGATTAAAAAGTATAATATTTATAATATTATAGTACCAGATTTAAGAACACATAACAAATATCGATGGAATACAAGAGAAAGTGACGTCCATTAGAAACAATGTTTTATTTACATGTATTTTTTACATATGGACTTGAACAATTGTGTAATATCACATTGTGGAGTTTATGTACAAAAATATGGAGTTGATCAATTTTTTTTTGTAAAAATATATGGCGTTGTAAATATTACATTGTTAAAAAATAAAATTCAGGAACATTTGGACTTGGTTAGGTTACCTCACTTTCTCGGATTATTAAATAAAATTGTTAGATAAATCAAAGACCTTTAACTTAAACCTTACCTTTAATAAAGATCTTAAAATCAAACACAAAACAAAGTTCAAAAAAATTCAAAAATACAAAATCACGATTGTAAAATGAAGATTGCAAAAACACAGCCAAACAACCAAAAACAGCGAAACGCACATCTCCGTTCAATTGCAAAACACAACTGAAGAGGAAGGAGGAAGCCGGAAACGGAAAACTGATTTGACATACAGAACAATGACAGAACATAATTAATAGGCCTATTTAGGCAACTATAAAAACAATTTTGTACGCAATTGTTAGGCAACTAGAAAAATTAAAATAAAAATACGCCATCTAGAGCCCCAGGAAATTACTACCCCAAAAACAGATCGTTCAAGGTCGTATATCTCAGTTGACTGGCCCTGCTGATGACACACATCAGAAGTACATGGGAGAGGTAGCCGACGCTCTGTATAGAGTATGGCATTGTAAGAAGAAGAAGACTTAAACAAGTGCAAATATTTTCAGGACTGGTATAACTCGAGAAAAGAAACATACTTTCTCTTTACCGTTTTTCAAATAAGTCCAAAATAACCGACTTATTTTAATTTGAAAATTAAAAAAAAAATTCTTAAATTTTGAGAATTACTGGATCTTTTCTGGGTTTCCTTTCTTGTAAATGGTAATCAATTACCAATATTTTCATATTATCAAGAAATAATTATTTTTTAATGAAAAACAAAAAAAAAATTCGAATATTTTTACTAATTTTATATTTAATATAAAAAAATATTTTACACTTTAAAAAATTTGGCGTGGAATTTTGAACTCCCTGTAGGATTTAAGATTACGAAATTTATAGTAAAGTAAGTCCATCTAAAGTAGATACGTAGTATAGTTTTGATTTGAGGACAGTTCTTGTATTTGTAATAATTTTTTAAAGGAAGGTTGAAAAATATTTATTTTTTTTTTATTTATTAATATCTCTGAAATTATCGAAATATATTTACTCATATCTTAGGATTATGTACAGTGAAAGAAAGTCAAAAGTACAATAATATACAGGATGTACCATTTAAAAAAATCATCCCGATCCACTCACTCTTGTTTGAACCACCCTATTGAAGTTAAAATATTTTCGTGAAATACTTCCTGGTACATACTTTAGGTTTGCACTTCAACAAAGTTCCCAAGTTTTTTTTATTCTAGCTATTCTATTCACAAGCTAAATAGTATGCCCAACGCACTATAGCCGAACCCTCTAGATCTTCAATCCTACAAAAAGGGATTATCATTTCAAAGGCTACTAAGATGCCGTTTATTTATCATTCGTATGATATGGTCACTAAAATATACACTTTAATCAATTACCAATGTTTCCATATTATCAAAAAATTATATTTTTTAACGAAAAACAAAAAATGTTTCAATTTTTTTTTTTAAATTCCAAATTTCGAATATTTTTCTCAATGTCAAAAAAAAACATAAACGTGTTTCTGGGGTCGAAATAAGAGATTTGCTCTTATTTAAGATTCACCCTGTATAATTATATATTATTAAATAACTATAAATTTTGCAAATAAAAATGAAATACGTAAAAATGTTTTACTACACCAAACCATATTGGTAGGTAATTAATTAATAATATTAACATATAATTATATAAAGATATACTACTAATTCATTAATATAAAACAAAGTTACGAATGTTTATTATAAATGATTGCCCAGTAGGAAAGGGACAGGGAAATTTGTTCTGTTAATTGTTACCAGAAAAAAAGAAAATTCAGGTGCAAAATGTCGCGCCGGTTTTATGGAGTTCTCATTAACTGAAAAGCGATTTCCATTTGAGACGCCATTTCCTCGAGATGGAATAGCTCTAATTTTAATTGAAAAATCCACACGCTCGCATCTCAAAGTGTCGAAATACCGAAAAACGACCATAGCTTTATCAAAAAAAGAGAAAATTGGGAACTTTGAAGTTGGCAGACGACGGAATATAGTTATAAATTCGAATGTTGTAATGTAAAAATATCAATAATATATTTTTTTGTACAAACAAACCCACATCAATTTTTTTAAAATTATAAATAGCACGTACAGGGTGTCCCACTACGAATAGCTCTCGGCTGTATCTCGGAAAGTATTAGTCGTAGAGCTTGCGGAAAAAAATATTTATAACTAAAGCGAGCATGAGAAATCGCTGGAAATTATTTTCAAGTTTGTAGAGCGGCCGCTAGAGGGCGCAACTGCTATTAAAAATAAGAAAAAATAGTTTTTACATAATTTTGCTTAGATAACGGAAACTATAAATAATAGATTCATAATCCTCAGTAATTTTGCATATTTTTTTGTTAGAACCATTTTCCCTATCTGCTAAAATAAAGTGGTGGGGGAAGGTTAGATCTGTTTTTCTTTAAATGTTAATAACTCCGGACTGGTTCATCGGAATTCAACAAGTGAGGGCACGTTTAAAAGAGCGTGTCTTACTCTATATTATACCATATAAACAATAAAAATAAGCTTTTGAACGTAGACGCTAGGGGCGCTGTTTTACAATTTAACAAACATTACGCGTTTTTTCGAAAAGTTAAATGCGATAGTATATGTAATTTTAGCTGATGCTAAAGAGTAATAAAAGCTTAAAAATTAATCGAAAACCGCATCTTGATATCTTTTTCACACCAAAGTTATTAGCAAAATTATAATAAATACGAAAAAATAAGCCCTTAATTACCTTATCTTTCTAACACGGTATCCCTAGCCCTCTTGATTATGACCATTCTAATAAAAAATAAGATAGAAAAAGATTATTTCATTCAAAAAATCGACACTGTACCAGAATATCATAATAATAAGTGTATTAATATCTAATAATTAAGATATCAATGAAGTGACTAAGAAACGACCGCGACGCCGACGCGCGACGCCTCAGTGAATTCATGGTAGGCTTTGGAAAAAAGTTGCTTTCAAAGAGGTAGTTTAAACTTAAAATAGTATTATATCAACAATTTGATAGTCTCAGCAGCGTTTCTATCTTTTGATTGGTTTTCTAAAAATGCCTTTCTTCAAAAGAGAAATAACGCTGCAAAGACTATCAAAATGTTGGTTTAATAACTCTTTGACGTTTATACTATTACGTCAAAAGCATCTTTTTTCCAAAGCCTACCATGACTTCACTGAGGCGTCGTTTCTTATTCATTGTCATTGATATCTTAATTATTAGATATTAATACATCTGGTATCAGGGGTGGATGGGCCATATGGGAAAACGGAAAAATTCCCGGTGGGCCGGTGGAAAGATGGGCCGGTGGGCCGGCCCCGATCAGAGCTCAAAAAAAGATTGGATTAGCAAAAATTAAATGGTTACTCTTCTAACTAAAGTGACGTAAGGTCCTTAGTGACTCCATAACTAACTAATCAATTTACATCAGTATAATCGTCAGTTGCTTTTAAACATAAACACCAATTTGTAAAATAACTATTGTAGAATATCTTTCTCTGGGACACTTATAATTTTAATAAGCATCTGTTATTTGTTCGGTTTGAAAATTTTTATTATACGGTGAGTCTATAAGTGCAAATACTTTCAGGGCTGGTAGATCTCAATAAAATAAACATAATATATTATATTCTCTTAACCGTGTTTCAAATAAGTCCAATCGAGTTATTAAAGTTTGGAAATTTTAAAAAATAAATTTATTTTAAAAAAAATTAAGCCACTTTAATTTTTCGGTATTTGCATCTCTTTTAGTGCCGTAATATCAGAGATTAAGAAACTATACCGTGGGAAAACTTGCGGTGAACAGAAAGTACTAAAAAGTTTTCTAAAATATACAGAAAAATTTAAAAGAAAATGCTCGATTTTTAACATCTTTTTTTGCAAAAAAACTCATAGACGTGTTCCTGGGGTCGAAATATACCACACCCCAGAAAATATTTGCACTTATTTAAGACTCACCCTGTATAGTTTTACCCACTATTCTTTTATTAATAACGAATAAATATGACTGACTGGGAGCAGAAAAAAAGAATGAATAGCATTAGGTAAATTTAAATAGTCTCTATCTAAATGTATACTAATACGGTAGCGTAGATTGACAACTGGGGGCCTCCGTGAAATATTTTTCGAGCTCCCCTTTGTAAAAAGGTTGACGAATTTGACGTGAACTCGGTGGTTGACGGGGAAAACATATCTATGTTTGGTTTTAATTGGGGACAGACTAAAAGCCAAGTCTGAGAACTAAAAGCCAAGTCTAAATTGTTGTTTAAAATGTTGATAAAATGAATTTGCTAAAAATTACTGAGACAGCAGAGAAGAGTTAAATAAGGTTTAAACTAGATTAGATAATAAAATAATATCTCGAAAATCCAAATATTTTTATTATGGACTGTAACATAGCATTACATATCCACATTTATATCCACTACCTGCGTTTGAGTCATAGTATTATCATACAAGATACCAAACGTAGAAAAGTATAGAGGAAAAGTTTCGTGATAAGAACTATATATAATAACCTAAAAAATGCTGCAGTTTTAATGGTGACCGCGGTTCATTCAGTTAAAAACACGTGTACACGAGGAGGCTGCTGTTGTAGCAGAAAAGAGAGGATTTCTTTCTACAATGTGTAAGAAAGTATATACCCAAAAAGCTAAAAGTAATGTATTTCACAGAGGATTGGGCCGCTGAACTGAATGAATCAGCAAGTCTTAAAGTTTCTCAAAATCGTGACCCAAAATCGTAGCCGATTCAAGATCAAATTACAGTTATCGATAATGGAAATAAAGCAGTAGAACCCTGTAAAACTGAGCCATTTTGTAGTAAAAATTCAGATGTCCGACCCAATATTGGTCTTTAGGAAAATTTTGATCAAGACAATTTATTTTTTTTTAAACCGGAGACAAAAAGCTTTTTCTCAGGAGCGAAAAACACCCTTACTTATATATTAATAAATAAAATATACATATGTTTCTTCGTTATGGTCATTTTGTTTTTGTCGATTTGGGCCGGTTGCCTGTTTTTCCCGGGCCGGTTTCCACTTCCCCATCCACCCCTGTCTGGTATTATCGTATTCTAGTATATTGTCGATTTTTGAATAAACTAATCGTTTCTATCTTATTTTTTATTAGAATGGTCATAATCAAGGGGGGTACTGTAACCGTGTTAAAAAAATAAGATAATTAAGGGCCTATTTTTTCGTATTTATTATAATTCTGCTAATATCGGTTTGAAAGAAGATATCAAAAAGCGGTTTTTGCTAACATTTTAAGCTTTTATTACTCGTTACTATCAGCTAATATTATATATACTATCGCATTTAATTTTTTTGAAAAAACGCGCAATGTTTGTTAAATTGTAAGACAGCGCCCCCTAGCGTCTACATTCAAAAGCTTATTATTATTGTTTATATGCTATAATATAGAGTAAGAAACGCTCTTTTAAACGAGCCCCCGTTTGTTAGATTCCGTTCATCCAGTCCGGAGTTATTAAATTTAAATAAAAACAGATCTAACCTTCCCCCACCACTCTATTTTGGCAGATAGGGGAAAACGGTTCTAACAAAAAATATGCCCAAAATTTACTGAAGATTATGAATATATTATTTATAGTACCCGTTATCTAGACAAAATTGTGTAAAAACTCCTTTTCCTTATTTTTAATAGCAGTTGCGCCCTCTAGCGGCCGCTGTACACACTTGAAAATACTTTCCAGCAATTTTCCATGCTCTCTTTAGTTATTAATATTTTTTTCCGCAAGCTCTACGACTCATACTTTCCGAGACACAGCCGAAAGCTATTCTTAGTGGGACACCCTGTACACAACATATTTTGTTATTATTTGAAGTTATGATTCGAAGTAACTGTAAATAAACTATTAAAAAATAGTATAATCGAAAAAATGTGTGTGTTATGGTGGTCTTTGAATTGACCCTCTATGATAATTTCTGAAGAAGAGCAATCTCTCATTTCAAAGGCTACTAAGACGCCGCTTATTTTTCATTCGCATGTCATAATCATTAAAATACACACAACCAAACTTATATGGAATCATTATTTATTTCTGACTAAATTTCTTGCAAGGATAAAAATTGGTATACAACTATCTCAACAACAAGATAAGGCTTTTTGTTGTAAATAAACATGATAATAAAAAATAAACGACTGCCGCGATTCATTGTCTTTTGAATTTTGTATTCAGTAGTAAAATCACGATTGTCCGGGAATTTTCATTCGATCCAAGAAAAAATTGACCGGCTATATCGATGCCTTTGACATCAAAACTGGAAAACTGAGATTTGAAAAAATGTTCTTTTTTCGGATGAGACCAGAATTGGCGTAAGATAAAGTAACCATCGAATTCAGGTTCTCAGAGCTCCAGGACGACGATCGAGATTTCAGGCTGCCAAATTTGTACCAAGATATAAAGAAGGAACTGTAATGTTCTAGGGAGGTATTTTACTGAGAACAAAAACTCCATTGTTACCACTTCAACAAACTTTTAACGGATCGGAGATATGTTGATTTGGTGCTAGAACCAATCGTTAGTCTTTGGAGAGCTGCAATTGGGGATAATTTTAACTTCTTGTACGATAGTGCACCAAACCCATACCAGCAGAGTGACTAGAAAATGTCCTGAAACGGAAGATGTCATAGTTTTGGACTGGCCTGCATGTTCACCAGATCTAAACCCTATCGAACACTTGTGAGACTAGCTCAAAAGAAGGGTTAGAGCTAGTCGAAACAATCCAGGAAATCTTGCACAGCTTATTGATGCAGCATTAGCAGAATGGGAAAACATACCAAGACAACATTGATAATTTAATAAGAAGCATGCCAGTG
Source organism: Sitophilus oryzae (assembly GCF_002938485.1). Taxonomy (NCBI): domain Eukaryota; kingdom Metazoa; phylum Arthropoda; class Insecta; order Coleoptera; family Curculionidae; genus Sitophilus; species Sitophilus oryzae. Next base: position 2,108,597 of record NW_022146409.1, read on the forward strand.
CGGATAGAAGCTTGCAAAATGGCTAGAGGTGGCAACGAGGAATATAAAATTATCAATTTTATTTTTGTTTTTGCTTTTTGGTCATTAAAAATTTAAATCTTAATTTCGTTTTAGAAAACAAAAAAATACAATTTGGTTATTTTGGGAACTGATTAATTTTTTATATGGATTATTTTTCATTAAAAGTCATTGGTAAGGACTGAGTTTTATTCATAAACACAACATTTTTTCATACATCTCAAAAATTATGAAAAATAAAAGATGATTCCATATAAGTTTGGTTGTGTGTATACACTTAAATCTCATAACGTATAACAATCAGGGAAAATAAATTTCTTCTATTTCTACAGGTCAAAACTTATTGAATTCAAAATCAAAAATAAAAAATGTAACTTTTTAGTTTCACAACAAAACATCAGGCGCAGAAAGTTTAAAAGTTCAAAACAGCGGTGTGTTACTGACAGGCAAATTGTACCAAGCTTTAAAAGTTTTTTGTAATTTTAACTCGGACATCTAGTTCTACTCGTAATTTTAGTACAACAAACAGTTTAAGTTTTATAAGATATAATTTTAACTACAACTACAAGATCGCTTTTATGTATAAAAGAATATTTTGCACGAAATAGTATATTGTTAAATTAGGAGTAAAAATTATAGTTTCTGTAACGAGGCTGTACGTTTGACAGGTAACTGTAATAACTGTAACCTAAACAAATCAACTAAACAAAAAGTAATTTTTACTCAAATAATTTTCTAAACAATTTTAAACGTTCTAATTAGTATAAAAATATTTAAAAGTAATACCTTCTTAGTAGTTATAAATTTGACACTTTATGTCAGTTTAATAATATATTTTTTTACTTTTGTGCATAGGCGTAAAAGTGCTTTACTTTTATGCCTAGGCGTTAAAATTACTTTTTTATAAAAAATGTCTATACCCTATGTGGCGGATTTATCTCTCCAAAAAAATCCTTTATGGGTATTTCGCCACTGCACTGCAAGAAAATCTGCAAAATAAAATGATTATTTTTTGTAAACACTTCTGCGTTAAACCTAAACGGACGCTGCTTGTCAGAAGTTATGTTTACGGTAATACAAATTTGCCTAACAAAGAAAAAAATGCTTAACGTTTCGGAAAGTTTTCTCTTTCCGTCGTCGGAAGCAAAAAAATATAAAGAATAAAGAAAAAAACAACTATTCGAGAACACTTTACTTTTTTAAAACAGATACGTCTACAAGAAACCATTGACGTTCTGTTAAAATGACATTATATCAAGTTAAACTTCAAAATTAACAATTACTACCTTATAACAATTGCTTAATAAGGTAAAACCAAAAAGCCCCAAACTTTCTGTATGATTATTTTTAAATTTTACGTATGTTATGTTTATTTATGTTATGTTCTTTAAAATCAAAGAAGCGATTGCCATACATTACTAACATCTACAGATGCATGAGCAATACATTTATTTTTATTAGATTGAATTAAAAAAAAATTATTTTTCTTTTAGAAGCTATCGCTTCTTTCATTATAATTTTGGCGTTATTAAAATTTATTCTGTACCCTGTGTCCCATGAATGCTGACAAATCTTAGATTTGTGAAAATCTCCTTTTCTTAAATAATCTTTATGTTCTTCAATTCTAACATTTAAGGGTCTAGATGTTTTACCAATGTAAAGTTTATCGCATTCACAGGGTATTTTTTGATATATTACATTTTTTGTTTGTTGTTCTGTATTCATTGGTTTAGTATGTGATAAAATGGATCTAAGTGTATTTTGTGTTTTGAAAGATGTTCGTATATTATATTGTTTTCCTATCCTTCTTATTTTTTCCGAAACGCCTCGTATGTATGGAATTGTAAGTTGCCTATATTGTGTATTGTTATCATTTTGTCTATGATTTGGGGTTTGTATTTCGTTTAATGTATTGTCAATAAAATATGGTAGGTAGTCGTTTTTTATTAATGTATTTTTTATGTGGTTTATATCTCTGTTTAGTGAAATGCCGTTTGTACATATTATTTTTGCCCTATCATATAAACTTTTTATAACACCTTTTTTACACTTATACTGTGATTAGATGTGAAATTTAAGTATCTATCTGTGTTTGTGGGTTTTCTATAAACATCTAAAATTAGTTTATTTTGAAACTTTGTCACTAAAATATCAAGAAATGGGAAACGATTACCTCTCTCTACCTCTAAAGTAAATTTTATGGTAGGTTCGCGAAAATTTGTATAATCCAATAAAATGTCTATCTCAGAAACGTTATATTGCCATATTGCAAAAATATCAACATAACGCAGCCATATTACAGGCTTATTTGAAAAACTGTTTATTGTATTATTTTCAAAATCTTCCATAAAAATATTACTTAACAAAGGAGAGAGAGGTGATCCCATTGCCATACCGAAATCTTGTTCGCAAAAATTAATACTTTTGTGACGTTTAAAAAACAATTATTTGTAGTTTTAGATTTTTTAAAATATAATATATATTCTATAAATTATAACTTGTCTTGGTAAGATTTTTAAAATAGCTTTAACAGACCATTCCAATCAATAAATAATTACTTTAAATTGAATAAATTTTAACTCGAATCATAACATTTCATTACGCAATAAATAATAAGTAAGAGTATAAATGAATAAACGCGAAAAAAATGGAAGTAACCTTCAACTGAAGGTGACTAAGATAATCCAGAATAAAAATATAGACCTATTTTGAAAACCGTTAACACTAAAAAATACCTAAATTAGATATGTAGATGCCATTAGAATACATGATAGGTACTGTGAGCTACTCGACATAAAATATTTTACTACCTATTTTTATCTCTTTACTTAAATCTTTCTCTGTTTGAAATAAAAAAATCAATACCAGTAAAAATCCAAAATAAAGTACAGCAGTCAACTTGGAATTTTATCTAATTAATGAATGACGTGTTTGAATTTTGGCTCAGCCTATATTTGCAAATAACTTTGTAGATAAATACCATTGCCAAATCAAAAAGTTTTACACATGAAACCCTTGTTGTAAAAAAAGCAGGTATATCTGAAATTTCTTACACTTCTATTTAGACATTTCATATACTAGATAAAATGTTAATATGATATTCATAAAAATATAATGTAGGATATCATATGATTGCATCGCAGAAGAAGCTCTTTATATATAATAAATCCTATATTTAATAACCATATTTATGGATAATATTTTGCGAATATTCCTGCTAAAATCTATTAAAAATATATTGGCCTCTCATAGCCTCGTATATTATGAAAAATAAAAGAGTTAATTGTGCCATCTCCGGCATAGTAAAAATCGATATTACCTTGGATGTAATGTGTGTATACAAGGCGCAACAAATAAATGCAAAATAATTTTGGAAATACTTGCGTATTAAAAAAGGGAGATCCGTGTATGTTTCTTTTTGTGATTTGACTTTTTAATACAACATTATTCTGCTACATTGCATTGGTGTGAACGGAAGTCATAATATTATTGACTTTCTTTTTTATAAGAGGTACCGAAACAGAACTCAGTGGGTGTCTGTCATTATTATAAACTATAATTTATCTAGCGATATATCTTTGTCACATTTTGTCTGATAAATTTGTTTATGTAATTTTGGTTCAACCTTATACAGGGTCACAGATAAAGTCTGCATAATATGATATTTTATATTTATTAACTTATTTCATGATTACTTTATGATTTGACTATGGTGTTATATTTTGCTTTGAAATGGATTAAAAATGGTATAACAAATGGTTAAAAAAATGGGTATACAGGGTGCTACAAATTTGAGGTACGAGCATTGGTATCTCGGGAATACGAACATGGTTAAATTGAGGCAAAGTTGCGCTTTGGGATGTTTTCCAAGATGCCATCATTTTTTTTTTAAATTTCACGGATTGCTGATTTTTTTTGAAAAAAAAACGTATTTTTTTGAAAATGAATTTTATTTTTTCCCGCCGTTACTTTTAAGAAAATCAAAAGACTAATTGCACATTATCACAGCTACTTTATTAGGGCTATCTGACGGTATTTTTAGATTTTCAAGTTACCTGATAATTTGTGAGATACAGAGGCCAACTTATTTTTTTTAAATACGGACCTGCATTTCTTATTTCAGATTTTGAAAGAACTCGGTCTCCTGAGTACAATGATATGCCACACTTTATACTTTCTTTGTTTTGGGTACCTTAACAACAACAAAACTATTTAATTATTATTTAACATAATTTCAAGTCCGACCCTGTTTTTTAAATTATTTAATCTGATTATATTCATCACAACAATATTGATTTGATAATTAACATTAAATAAGGAAAATCGAGCCAATTGGAAGATTCAAATAAATTATATCCAGGTCAGCGATTTAAAGATAATATTTTTTAACTTTTTCTTCATGTGAATTTGAAATCTCAGTGTGCGATCTAATAATATGCGTAACATTAATCGTAGCTATTAAAAATAAATCTTCTACAAACTAGTTTCTAATGCTCTACATGCACAAATTTATTTTTCGTTCAATTTTATTTATAGCTCTTTGAACTTTCTTCTTATACTTCCAAATGCATTTTGTATTCTTTATTGTAAATGTTGAGATGTATTGTTTTCACTTTTACAAATAATGTGAAGTAATGTGTATTCATTTGTATATTATTTTTTATTATTTTATTGCATATGATTCACCATATTCAATGTTTTACCCCACGTCATTGTTAAGTTTGAAAGCTTATCAATATTGTAACGATGAATAGATTAAATATTAAAAAAAACAGAGCCGGAGTTGAAATTAGTTTAGATAAATAATGTTCAAATGTCTGAAACAAAAAAATTATTAAGTGTAGCACGCCATTGTACTCAGGAGACCGAGTTCTTTCAAAATCTGAAATAAGAAATGCAGGTCGGTATTTAAAAAAATTAAGTTGGCCTTTGTTTCTCACAAATTCAGCTAATTTGAAAATCTAAAAATACTATCAGATAGCCGTTATAAAGTGGCTATGGGAATGTGCAATTAGTTTTTTAATTTTCCTAAAAGTAACGACAGGAAAAAAAAATAATTTTCAAAAAAATCTGTTTTTTCCAAAAAACTCAACAATCCTTGAAATTTTTAAAACTTTTTTGATGGCATCTTGGTGAACATCCCAAAGCGCAATTTTGTCCCAATTTAACCATATACATATATATTACGGTTACCGAGATACCAATGCTCGTACCTCAAATTTGTAGCACCATGTATTGTCCGAATGTACAACGAACTAGTAGACACAAAAGACATTGTAATAAATAACACTAAAAACACTGGAAATATTAGAAGAATATATACAGGATGGTCCGAATTGTATTCCGGAAACTTCGGCAGCATATTCTGCAGATGAAAATAAGTAAAAAAGTTCGTATAAATGTATGTCCAAAAATACTTAGTTTCAGAGATACAGGGTGTAGAAGTATCATTTTTATTTCGATTTTTTCTAAGTAATTTCTGAAGTAACGTCAATATTTGAATGAAAATTGGTGTCTGGAAGTTTTTTGATATGAGAAATTTGATTTTGATGTCAATATGACTCCTACTAGTGGAGGGGGCCACCTACATGTGTTTTAACTGTTTTGAAGCGTAATAACTTTTTGTAGGTACCTGTATAAAACTACCGAGTGAAAAAATATACATCTCTGTGATTTTTTACGTAAAAAATATCTCTTTGTAAAAATCATTGAGTAGATAGTTATTTCACTGAAATAATAAATTTGGGAAATTTTTATTTTTTTTTAATTATTCATAATTTTTTCTGCAAAAAATGATGATAAAACCGTTTCTGTTGAACTTTTGGCTCAAAAACATTTCAAATTTATGATTTCAGTCTAATAACTATTTAATGAACATGTTTAATTTATATCAATGATGACAGTTACTGATAATTTCGATTTAAAATATCTCGAAAGCCATTACTCGTAGCGATTTTTACCAAAAGACCTTTTTTACGTAAAAAACGTCGTAAATGTATATTTTCTTACTCAGTAGTTTTATACAGGTACAGACGAAAAGTTATTACTCTTTAAACCAGTTAAAAAATATGTAGGTGGCGCCCTCTACTAGTAGGAGTCATATTGACATCATAATCAAATTTTTCATGTCAAAAAACTCTCAGACACCAATTTTCATCCAAATGTTGACGTTACTCCAGAAATTATTTGGAAAAAATCGAAATAAAAATGAAACTTCTGCACACTGTATCTCCGAAACTAAGTATTTTAGGACATACATTTATATAAACTTTTTTACATATTTTTATCTGCAGAATATGCTGCCGAAGTTTCCGGAATACAGTTCGGACCACCCTGTATATTTGGGACAATTAATACACAGCTCGGGATCTTTATTACCAGAAATCAACAGAAGAGTTAAATTAGCATGGAGTACTAATGGAAGAAACTCAATCATATTCAAATCTGGAGTGCCGCTTTATCTAAAGAAGAAAACATTCGACCAATGTATACTACCAGTCATAACCTATGCATGCGAACCCTGGACTATGCATGCGAACACTTAAAACGGATATTATAAGAAAACTGCAGGTCGCACAACGCTGAATGGAACGAAATATGCTGTGAATAACCAAAAAAAACGTAAAAGAATAGAGTGGAGATGACAAAAGACACAACTAATAGAGGTCATCCACAGAATTAAATCCCTCAAGTGGCAATGGGCAGGACACTTGACAAGAAGGACGCACAACAGATGGGCCACAAAAATTACAACAAGGTACCCAAGAGGAATTAAGAGACCTAGAAGACCGAACCTGAGATAGGAACATGATATTAGGAAATTAGCATAGCCAACAATAGACAACAATAAGTCAAACTACAAAGAGAGTATCTAAAAATGTAAGGGAGGCTACACCAAATTTATTTCTTAATTAAATATTAATTTTTGATATTTTAATACATCAAATGTACGAGTTGGTCTGACAAAAATTAACGATTACCATATCAAAGCCAGCTATGACGTCGTCACCTTTTTGGTTTAGCCGTATGGTATTAATATTCACTATGGAAATTTACATCTATTACACTAAGAGGTACTTTGCAAAAAAAAATCCTTTATGGGTATTTCGCCACAGTGCAGTCGCGAAATACCCATAAAGAATTTTTTTGGAGAGATGAATCCGCCACATAGGTATAGACATTTTTTACTAAGAGGTACATTTTAAAAAAATATATGAAAAAAACACTATTTTCACATATAATAAAACTTACATTGACTATAAATATTGCTAGGTAATTTTTGCTAATATCCGTGTTAAAACCTATTTAAAGGTGTATCGGCGTCTCATGGCCTCCTATATTATGAAAAATAAAAGAGTTAATTGTGCCATCTCCGGCAAAATCAAAATCAATATTTACTCGCATCATATGTGTACATAATGGCGGTTATTAATATGCCTCCGCTATATATTTTTTTCATTATATAACCTTCGCTTCTCTTCAGTGTTCAAAAGAACGTAAAGGAATTTCCTAGAATTACTATTATTAAAGTTATTGTTTATTTTTCTAGGAACATAGGCGTAAAAAATAAATACTTAGTAAAAAAAGGTATAGTTTCTTTTAATAAGTAGTGCTAAAAATGTGTTATGCTTAAAATAACTTTTCTATTCTATTGTATTTTAGTGGTAGTATTAATATTTCTAAAAATAAAATTACAATAGTTTCTAGAGTTAGTAAATAAAGGAATTTACTGAATGAATAAAATATTAAGTAATTCTTATTAGGTAGTAATTTTTAATTTTGAAGTTTAACTTGATATAAAGACATTTTAACATAACGTCAACGGTTTTTGCAGACGTATCTGTTAAAAAAAGTAAACTGTTCTCGAATAGTTGCATTATATATTATAAATAGTTTTTTTTTGTTCTGTATGTTTTTTTTGCTTTCGACGACAGAAAGAGTTCCAAAACGTTAAGCATTTTTTAATCCATTAGGCAAAGTTGTTTATTTTATAGTAAACAACTGCTGACAATTAGTTTCCATCATTAATGCAGCAGTGTTAATAAAAATAACTATTTTATTTTGTGGATTGTCTTTCAGTGGCGAAATATCCATATGACTTTTTTGGAGAAATAAAATATCGAAATATTAAAAATACACAGTGTCAGAACAAATTATTAGCAAATAATAATATCAAATTTTAAAAAACGTCAATTTTCATTCAACTGGACTTTCATTTTTAAAGAACAGTTTGATTAAATAATAGTCATGTTTTATTTGATATTTTTGCTATTTTATCAAACTGTTTCGTATTTTACAGATATTTGTCAGTAACATATCATTACTGTAGCTTAAGCAGGCTACTCATTAGAGCAACATGCCTCTCAACAGGTTTGTCAACAAAAATCACCCAGCCGCACACTCAAGAAACATGTTGCAAAACTTCAGTTGACAAAACGCGAAATTTTGAGGTTAACTATTAACTAGTAGCCTACAACTTGTGCTGCGAACCACACACCTAAGCAACATGCTCAGCTCACGTCGTGGCTTTTCGGTTTTGTCCTGGGAGCCTGCAACTTAGCAACATGTTGACGGACCAACACACATACTTGGAAACTGGTTGACGGCAACTGCGTTCGCCAACATGTTGCGCAACATGCTCCCTAGTGAGTGGCCTGCTTTACCGATCTTGTTAACCTGTTTTTACAAAGAAATTCAGACATATGATATATAGGTATGTCTTTTTTGTATTTGGATATACTTAATTGATTCTACATAAACATTTTTCAAAATAATTCAATAAATATTTTTTTTATTTAAAGCACACATTTTATACAAACACTATATTTTTGGATTTTCTGTACATTTAAGACACATTTACATAATTTAACTATTAATAGGTTATTTACAAATGTATACAAATTATTGCAATAAAAAATATTTTATATAAAACAAGAAAAACAATTATGTGTAATGTGTATTCTATTTAACTGACGGTTGTGTTATTGATTAGATGTAATATACTTGACATGTTGACTGTACATGTACATACTACTCGATATGCCCTATAATAGCAGTCTCTTTATATATTAAGTTGATGGCTACTATTATTATCTGGAAAGTATATATTATAATATTACTTTAAAACTTCGATGATATAAACCCATTTTTTGTATTTTTAAAGGAGAAATTTAATTTAATCAAAATAATATTTTTTAAGTTTAGATAATTTATAAACATAAAATTTAACAAAAATCAAATTATGTAAGATATAAATTATGTATACAGACCGGACCACCGTAGTAGTAACATAGGCAGAACCGGACGAATTAGCGTATACCCGTCCGCCCGCGCCGGATAAAAAGCAGGCGAAAAAATGCGATAAAATAAAAATAGGTAAATATGTGATAAGAATGTTTCAGAATTTGTATTTATTCGTGTTTTAATAGCCAAAACGAATACATAGATTCTCGCGACAGTTCTCGTGTAAAATTTATTTTTTAAGTAAAATAATGGATGTTTATGAAGTTCGTGAGAAAATTCAAATTGCAAAATGGTATTTCCAAAATAGGTCTTATCGGGATATACAAACAATTTTTCCACAAACTTTTGTAGACAGGCCAATTCTATCTTTACCTACTGTATCAAGAGTTATTAATAATTTTGAAACACATGGGTGCGTGTTCCCACAAAAACAAAAAAGCCTGATGTGTTGATTAATGAAGAACAGGATTTAAAGCAAGTGTTCATTTGTGCTACCGCGGATCAAAATCCCACGTTTTCAAATAATCAAATTGCTGAGATGGTTGTCCTGCCCACAATGCCCCTATTGTTCATGAATATTTGAACAATACTTTTCCCAACCGTTTAATTAGTGGATATGGAACTATTTTGTGGCCCGCTAGATCACCAGATCTTTCTCGCAATGACTTATTTTTGTGGGGTTATGTAAAATCCAAAGTGTATGGTCATAATAGGGCTAATAATCTGGATGAGCTTCAAGTAGAAATACGAGGGGCTTTCCAAACTATTAGCCCTAATAAGTTAGCCAATGTCAGACGGGGACTTTACGACCACCTAGGCTTCTGTCTAGCACAAGAAGATGGTCTTTTTGAACACTTGTTATAACTTTTTTTTATTTAGAGTAGTATTTTAGTTTTTTTTTGGGTTTAGAGAATTTATTTATTTTTAGTTTTGGCTTGTAAACACACTCAAATAATAAATATTTAAGTATTTTCATTTTAAAGGTTACCTTAAGTGAAGGTAAACACTTAAAATAAAAATAATAAATACTCGGCACTCCTCGAGTCGTATTCCTAGTGTGTCATGACCGACCCGTCCAAGCACAACTGCAACTGCGTACTGCCTGACTACCCGGCAGTGACTCTCGAGTACGAACGCAAAACGGGTAAACGTAAATTCGTCCGGCAACTTGCTATGTTACTAGTAACCTGGTCTTCTCTGTATATAATATAGCTTTTGCTGCATTTCTAAGTAATATTTTACAATTTACTTTTTTGTAAATTTAATCACATCATATATCTCTAAAGTTTAAAAACTTTATGATATTTCCTTATTGAAAAACTCTTTCGTTGATCTTATTAAATTTTACAAAAAACATTTTACTCGTAGCAAGAGTTTAATGGTAAAAATATAAAAAAATTATGTTTACTACACTTTACACATTTTATCGAGAACAAAAGGACCTTTAAAAAGTTTAGCCTATCGATAACTATTACACGACGAAGCACGCTGCGAAAAATTGCTTCGCTTGAGATTCCAGGTCAGCAATTCCAAGTACTTCGATTCTTTTACATAGACTACGATTATGCAGCACAGATTACTCTTTGGTAGTCTCTTTAGAATAACACCACTAAAATAAACACTTAATAACATTATTTACACGTAAGAAAATGTTAAAAAACGCTTTAGTAATTTGAGTATGTATTGTCAAAAATAATTTTAAAAAAATCACAAAATGATGTATATTTTATTGACAATTAAAATAATAATACTTTAAAATTTTCTAATTGTAATATAAAATATTTCTACGGCAAAATCAATATTTATTTTGAGTGTTAGAAGTTAGTCCCAAAAAAAACACCCTCTATTCTGGGTACCCGCTCACCAAGGGATAGAAGGCAATGCAAAAGCAAACGATCTAGCTAGAAAAGGAGTGAACAGTCCACTAACTAGACCAGAACCGTTCTGCTTTCCAAGCGGAAACCAATTTAAAGTGGAACTGAAGAACCTGGAAGACTCCATCCGTAACCTGGAATGGAAATCCTCCAACGGTCTAAGACACTCGAAAAAGTTCCTCAGAACTCACGACCAAGAAAAATCAAAGGTTTTTCTTGATTTAAGTAAGAACAACCATCGGATTGTCACGGGATTCCTAACAGGACACTGTCTCCTCAACAAACACCTCAGTAGATTGAAGCTGAGAAACAACAGCAAATGCAGATTCTGTGGGAAAAATGGGGAAACACCAGAACACTTTATCACTGATTGCCAAAAAAACAATTGCAAAACCACAACCGTTCCTGCCATAAACTCTAGTACGGTTGATGTCGAATATGGAGAGCTGGCCTCTGTGGAGCCGTCTCAGTTACCGGCTTTTGTCAAAGCTCTAAGACTTTGTATGATGAGTTATAACCCGTTATAACTCAAGAATGAGGAACAGACAATAGATCTGTGAGGTCACGGTGATTATTGCATTTAAAAAAGAGAGAGATGCATTTTTAGTATTAATAGAGGTTAAACCAACATCGCCTCAAAAATAATAAGAATAATTATAAAATTACTAATTTATGAATTGTAAATTAGACTGTTGTAATAAATTCAATATTTAAAGAAGTTCGTTTAAGATAGTCTTTGTCCTTAAACGTAGGTACTCAAAAATATGGTTAATATATTGTAGTTTCAAATCTATTAAATATATTATTTTAAAGGTAACTTTATCACAATATATTTGGTTATGTAACATAACCATTGTAACATTTTTAGTTCGTTACATGTCTTTTTTATATATAATATATGATGTCTGACCTATCATCACAGGATTCCGTATCGTTCAGGCCTGATAATTTATGTGACGCGCTTGACGTAACTTTTACGTTCTCTAGTCCACAACCCTGTTATCATTTGACACAACCCTGTTATCGCTCTGTGGAGGCGCTGTCAACATCGCTTCTGTCAACTCTCTGTGCTGTGGACTGACTTTTGCTTTTAGCGCTCTGTAGCCTAACCTAACCATCCCGGCTTTTAGAAATGGTGATTATTTAAATATTGCTGTATAATCTGAATCAGCTGCTATTTCAAAGCAACAGAGTAGAGTTTTGGATGTCCCAACTTAACTTGTATTTGTATTTTGCTGGCACGTTGGCGTCCCTTTTCTTTTGTCCTCCAGAATGTTACATGGAAGAAAAGACAGTTTCTTTGTTTTTTATTGAGCCCTCGGAAGTAATTCGAGGTAGGTTTATTTTGTTTATTAGACCTTGTTTGGTTTTAAACAAGAGTTTCATATTTTTAGGGTCCAAGGTACGAACTATTTACAAGGTACGGGCATTATCCAAGGTCCTAGTAGTATCCAAGGTACGGGTAGTGTTCCCCTGTACAGTTGTCTTATGGCCGGACTGTGTCCAAGGTTATGGTCCAAGGTTATGGTCCAGTTTACGGACATTATCCAAGGTCCTAGTAGGGTTCCAAGGTACGGATAGTGTCCCCATATTGCCACAGTATGGATACAGCGTAAACCCCATGCTGCTTCGCTCCCGTTTCTAAGCCTGGTCAGTAGCTGCGGCTGTATTGATTCATGGTGTCCTCATTCTGGCCCCTTTTGTTGTTTTGGCCAACAGGATCGCCGACAGACAGTACAGAGATATGATCCTACCTCACGCTGCTACTCTTCGAAGCAGGATTGCCTCAAGAACAGCTAAGTGTAGATTTAACGTACATTTTAAATAATATCGTACAGACTATATTTAGTGGTTAGATTATTAAGAACATTTATGTCGATTTAGTATTTAAAATATGATTTAGATCTTAGGTTTCATTACATTATGTCTTGTAATGGTATTACTTTTATAGATATTTAGTACAACTCTTAACACCACTTTCTTTGACATATAACCACTATAATAATTATTAAAATTGTACAATGCTATTTACCATCACAATCCATCTTGAATAAATATAGTTATTAGTTTTAAGTAATATACAACTGTGTTTTCTTTCTCTGTACATGCCTGGCGCCCAATATCTATATTTTTTGTTTATTGTTATTGATTAGTTTTCTCTCTAGTGAAATACCTTATCCACGACTGCTCTCCGATGAAAAGCTGCCGTTCGCAGTGGTAATGTTTTATAAAAAACGCTACACCACATTTGGCCATTTTAAAAAACAGGCAATTATAAATGTGGAGAATTCCTACAAAAATCAATATTTGTAATATATGTAGTTTCTATAAAACTTAATAATAGCTCTATTAAGTTTTATAGAAACACGCTACCTAAATCCTTTCATAATATAAATATACTAGGATCGGCATTTCTGGCCTTGGGTGCTGATTTTCTTGTATTTTCCCAAGCGCATGAAATCTAGCGTCGGGTTAAGTGGTTATGTAATAACCACTTAGTACTTCGTACTATTGATCTCTCCGACTTACTAGATTAACATAGCCATTCGCTTCTATGCATGTAAACGCCATCTAAAGGTTTTGCTTGCCAAGATGGTATATAATTTTGAGGACTTTATAAATATGCTTTTAGAGATTAATTATTAAAATATTAAGATCTTTTTATCTCTGTAAAATCTATGAAATATTTTTAGCTACAAAAGAGTAGACGAATAATAAGTTTTTAACCATTTTCATGAATAATTTAATTAGATTAGATAATAATAATATAATAGCTCCCGTATATAGCGTTTAACGCCTTGGGAGTAGCAAGGTATAGCTTGCCATGCTAGAGCCGTTCGGTATACTAGGAAGGTAATGTGGCTAGCACTACGCTTCAACCGCCTATTATTACCTCAGGATCCCAAGTACTCATTTAAGGCTGAGTCGACCAAGGTACCCAAACTATTTTTAGTTTAATAAGAATAGTCGGCTGATGCAATGCCGAGTGTAGGGTTCGAACCCACTACCTTGAGATTGGTAGACGAGAGCCTGTACCTCTACGCCACCGGGCACATATTACCTACATCTATAGGGATTAGATAAAAACTAAATTTCTATTAATAATATCTATACCTTAGTGGCGAGTTCGTTTCTTCAAAAACGTCTTTTGGATTTATATACATCTGTAACTCCAACGCGCGGTGTATATGGATTAGAATTTTTTACAAATTCCATAATATATTTGGATATGATTCACTTTTTTAATATTTTTGACAACAAAATCTATAATATTTTTAAAATAACCTTCATAATGTAATAAATTACTCTACTGAGTTAGATATATAAACACATGCATGATTTATACAAAATACCCAAAATGTTAAGATGCTTATAAAAATAAAAATAAAAAGTTTTGTATTTTATAAGAAAATTATTTCATAAACTTTTAGTATTAGGAGGTTCTATAAAAACTAATTTTAAGAACTTAGATATGATCCATCATTCCAAAACTTTCCTGTAAAAAACTAAACTGACAAATTGACAGATTTATAAATAAAAAATCAACCAATGTAGGTCCGTGGTAATAAATCCAATCTCTTAAGAGACCCTTTTAATATAATGGCGTTCTTCTGCAAACACCAGATAAAAGATTCAAGTTTCCAGATAGCGCTATAACTGAAACGTAGTCGATGTATTATAGGAAGAAAGGAAAATAACCGCAAAAAGTATCGTATCAGCGATTGTCTGGAGGGTTTACTAAAGCGTTCGATCTATTGTTAATCGATTTTTAGGGGATAAAAACAAATAAAATAAACTTGAAAAGGTCATTCTCAATTGATCACCCATAAAAAATGGAATTTTACCAAATTATTTTAGAAGTTTTTGCGTTTTTAAAATTATACTGATTTACTTATTTTTCAAAAACGTATAAAGTAAAAAGTTATTTTGCCACTATAATAATAGAGAGTTATAAAATGAATGAGGTATTTTTTGTAAAATGCCACTGTGTTAGATTTCAACGTAGATAGAAAATATGTGACTTTGAATGTGGTAGACAATGATTCAGTATTAAAACTAAAAGAATTTCACACTTGATAAGGGTCAGTGATACTTCTGACCGAAAAATTGTGCAAGCAAAATATAGACAAAATAAATAAGCAAAAATTATTTTAGTTTTAATAGAAAATATGTGGGGCTATCGGTTTATTTAAATGACATACAAGTGACATAATAAATTTAACTAAGCATTAAAATATTCTATATACACATCTGAAAAATGAATCTATAAATAAAAAAATAAAGTATGTAACAAAGCGGCTAGTTATTCCGTGCTAGTAAATTAGGGTATACCGGGTGCGTCTCAAAAGTGTCTCACCTCTATAACTTTCTTATTTTTACAGAGAAAAAATCGAGATTTGGTATAATAAACCATATTCAAAAATGTCAAAAATTATATGTCATTCTATTCAGAGTGTCATTTTCTATCGATTAACGTAACAGAATACCGAGGGTGCCATTTAAAAATCAAAAGTTGTAGTCATTTCCGGTGAAACAAAAAGTGATCAAAAACAATTGAATACGTCAATCAATCTTAATTTATGTCATATACTAACATACCAAATCTCGATTTTTTATCTGAAAAAATAAAAAATTATAGGGCTGAGCCACTTTTAAGACGCATCCGGTATAGGTATTTATACAGGGTTGTTCACCACATACGACACGGAGTATTGCAACTAAACAATTAAAATTTTACAAATTGTAAGTTTTGAGTTCGTTGAAGGACTACAATTTATATATAATTTTACAAGATACAGAGGGACCCAAATACGTCAAAAATTATAGATGTATTTTTTTAAATGGAACACCCTGTATATTATTTTATTTTTAGATTTTACGATTGAAATAAAGGTAAATTTGATTAAGGTTTATCACACTTAAACCTTACCGTTTTTGAAATATTTTCAATTTTATGACATTGCAGTAACAATTTTAAGGCTTCATTTCTTGAAGGGTAACAAAGTTTTTAATACTAAATGTTTACTGAAGATTAATCAGATTTTTGCTGCCTTATACAGAGTGTCCAAAAAGTTATATTAAATAATTACTAGCTGTAAACGGCAAAAAATTTTTAATTTAAATAGAACACCCTGTATTTTTTAGGTGAATTAGATTTGTGCGTAAAATTTAATTGTCTATCAAATTGTATTATACCATTTCTTACTTACCTCTTCAAGTTTTCGTAGAAAATGCAAATGCAAATCTATTTCTTATGATTCCACTATACTTACCCATGGAATATTGACATTTTAGCTGTTATTTTAATCGTAGAATCTAAAAATAGAATAATATGCAGGGTGTTCTATTTAAAAAAATACAACTATAGTATCTTTTTACTTATTTGGAACACTCTGTATCTTTTAAGAGTATTTTTAAATTGTAGCTCTAATAGTCCTTCAACAAACCCAAAACTTAAAATTTGTATATCTCCGTGTCGTATGTGGTGAACAACTCTGTATATTTTTAATAGTTTAAAAAAATACACTCAGATGCAAAAAAAACGGAATTTGTTTTCGTCAAGTTTAAAATGTTATATTTTTTAATTTTAGCCCTATGTTTATGATTTGTTTAGCAAACTGTATATAAATCTATTAACTTTAAGTCATAAACTCACTTTTTTATAAACTTTAGTATTTGGCTTATTATAAGGGTTAATTGAAGGGTTGTTTTTTACCCTAACTTTGAAACACCATGTGCAATAATTTCGTGAGTAACTTTTCCTAAAACATTATTTTTCGATCAGAGCCATTTCGATCATTTTGTTTTTTGACTCATGTCATCACATGCCTTGGTTAATTTTTAAGAGCGAAATGAACTTGCCACCAACAATTATTTACAACTTCTTCAACTATCATTACTTAACTATGTTATTTTTTAATATCAGAAGGTGGCTTTGGGAACTGTTCTCGTAATGACATATCGACACTGATTATAATTATCTATTAAAATTAAAAGAAAAACGTTAAATACAGGCTTGATTTTAATAAAATAATATAATTATTATTAATACTGACAAAATTAAGGATATTTCAAAAAATAACTAATAACTAAGTGTAACAAACAAAAAACTTGTAAAAAATACTCTAATGGTCTAAATTCCTCCCCCGGCTGCTATAACTGTCTGTAGACATTCTTCTTCATACATATACCATACATACCGCCATTACTCGCTGACGAGTATTTGACACGCATCAGAAGATGGTCACGCAAGGCGTTTTCTTTCATGAGCTTGATGAGTTATAACTCGTTATAACTCAAGAAAGGGGAACACACAATAGATCTATAAGGTCGCGGTGATTAACTCCCCTCCTAAACATTCTACATTCTACATTCTACAATCACCCCGTCATTATGAAAAATAACACCAAAAAGTAACGATAATTGAAAAAATTCCAAAATGTTTGTGGCAAGTTCATTTTGCCCTTAAAAATTATGCAAGGCATATGTTGCTATGAATCAAAAACGAAACATGGTTCTGATCAAAAAATATTTTTTAGGAAATTTTCTCACGAAATTATTGCACAGAGTATTTCAAAGATAGGTCAAAGAACAACTTTTTTGATATATAATAAGTCAAATACTAAATTTTATAATAAACTGAGTTTGCGAATTAAATTTGATGTATTTATATATAGTTTGCTAAAAACAAGGAAATAGGCCTAAAAATAAAAAAAAATATAACATTTTCAACTTGACCAAAAATGTTTGGTTTTTTTTTGCATGAGTGTAGATTTGATGTCTGTTATACAAATAATATTGTTTGTATAATTTAATTTCAAATTCTAAGGTCAATTTTATTGTTAGAAAAAAGAACTATTTTAAAATTAAAAAGTGATTAACGGATTCACTGATAATCCATAAAGTTTCGAAAAAGAAAAAGCGTAATCGCAAAGTCAGCTATCTGCCTGTAAAATCCTTTTAAAATTATTGTCTTTATTTTATAGATAATCTTCGGAAACTTCGACAAAAAAAGCAAATCGATTAGTGAAATCCCAGAAATTAGAGCTGAATCAAATTTAAAATAAAGATTGAACTTAAGGTTCATATTATAAGAGGTTTGCTGATTGATTTAATTTACTGCATTTGTCTTAACTACTACCTAATTAAATATTTAAATGACTTGCACTTACGATATTTTATAATGTAAAAAATTGACTCACTATTATACCGGGTGCGTCTCAAAAGTGGCTCACCCCTATAACTTTTTTATTTTTTTTGGATAAAAAACGAGATCTGGTATGTTAGTATATGACATAAATTAGGATTGATTGACGTATTCAATTTTTTTGGTCATTTTGTGTTTCACCGGAAATGACTACAACTTTTTTATTTTTAAAGGCACCCTCGGTATATTTCTACTTTATTTGATAGAAAATGACACTCTAATTAGTGTGATCTGAAGTGACCAAAAACAATTGAATACGTCAATCAACCCTAATTTATATCATATACTAACATACCAAATCTCGTTTTTTTATCTGACAAAATAAAAAAGTTATAGGAGAGTTATAGAGCCACTTTAGCCACAGTATATCTAAGAGTTCAGTTTGTAATTTCGTATATCATCAAAACAATAAGTTACAAGTTTTGAAGAAACAAACAAGAACTCATCATACAGTTTTGTTATAACTCATACAGTTATAACTTGTCATACAGGGCTTTGACAAAAGCCAGTGTTTGAGGCGGTTTTACGGAGATTAGTGCTCCATCTCTGATATTAGTCATATAAAAGTTTATGAAACAAATACCCATACAGCACGTCCAAATAAAATTACGTTTCTACAAGGGAGACACATGAGAAACCAAATATGTTAAAGTGAACCTAAGTGTTCATCTAGTTCTAACATATACATATGAGATACACGCAGGTTTATATTGATAGAATTGTGTGATACAGTGTTTACTATTTGTATACCGTATGCACTCAAGATTCTAAAGAGTTTTTTGTAACGTAACAAATAATTATTAAAATGATGAAATCTGACGTCGGTATATGAGACATACAATGTAGATGTCATATGTATGTGTGATACTTCGTATCATAGTTGTGCCTATAGTACACACCTTGTAAAAATTGGACGTATACACATAATATAAATTTCTATATAGACACTTTGTAATAGTGTACTGCTGTGTCTACATTCTAGCATGAAATGAAGGTGTGCGCACGCGCGGATAGCCTCAGCGTAGACACACCGACCAAGTGTATCTTATGTGTTCTCTCTCCTTTCTCTTTTCTAGGAGTGGTATGTGTTAGCAGCCATTATTGTTTTATCATTCGGAAGCTCTATATAAAGGTTCTGTTTGTGTGTAGTTTAAAAGAGATTTTAAGGTAAGCACAAGTTTTTAATTACCTTGTTACACCTTCCTAAGAGTATTATTAATATTATAGCAGCGACTCTTCCCTTACTCGATATTTACCAAATTTTGACTCCAATGAATGAAAGCTCCAAATATTCTCGTATAATGATAAAGAGGTTAGCTCTGCAATATAATTTTTTTTAATTTGGAAATAATAAAAATCTAAATGGACCAGAGAAAGAAAGATTTAAACACTTCAAAGAATACACTGATATTCGGTAAGTTATTGATGGATCAATATACAGGTATGTTTAATATTCAATAATCAGTTTCATATAAAATTTAAGGGTGAGATTGTCAATCTGATATTGTTAATTTCGATGAATGAGTATGCTGATGGTTGCTAATGGTTGCTAACAAACCATCTGGTTGGAGGGAAAAGAAGAGAAAAAAAATGACTAAACGAATCACCAAATCGTGGCGATATACCAGTGTTTACCATTTTAGTATGTTGTTATACTGGGTACTTAGATTTTTAATACATTTTGATACAAATTCTGTTCTTTTACAGTGTTTTCTTACTTCTGGTTTCTGCAGTGTAAATAATTATTATTATTGTGATATTTGCGCTATTGCGTTCCATGATATAAAGAAATATAAGAATTTTATTTTTAACCACTTAATCCATTTTATGGAAAAAAAATGGTACATTTAATACAAAACAAAAATGGAACATTTGTAAGGCTACTTCTTTTGAACTTACGATCGAGATACTTTTGGAAAATACAAAGTTTTGCCTTCCTAATTTTCGTTCTAAAAAGATATAATTGGTATTATTGAATAAATATTTCTTAAAAAGAACGAAAAGTTAGGCATCAAAACTTGTATTATTTCCTAAATTCGTTCATAAGAAGTAGTTTTATCTAGCACAAAATATATATACGAAGTATAATACATACGTATACACGCAGTAGTCACAACTGCAATGTGTAAACAGAGTTTAAACGTAATACACAAGCACTGTGTATCCTACGGCACACTGTGTATCCCTTACTTTGTGTATACGTAAATGCTATACTGTGGCTACATTGTGAGGCGGACGTTTAACCTTTGTGCATACGTGTTGAACTACAATGTGTAAACGTATCATATTTACATCGGGGGAATTGTGTCACCCTGTGTCTACATCTAATAATGTAAACACATCGTAAATGTGATTTGATGTGCTGTATGGGTAGTTATTGTCTCGGTGCAGTGTATAAGGTATATTAATGTTTCCAAATTTTTCCCAGAATCTGCATTCGCCGTTGTTTCTTAGCTTTAAAATACTGAGGTGTTCGTTGAGCAAACAGTGTCCTGTTAAAAACCCCACGAGAATCCAAAGATTGTTCTCACTTAAACAAAGAAAAATCTTCGATTTTTCTCGGTAATAGTCAAGTTCCGATTTTCCTAGAGTGTTTTAGACCATTTTAAACAATTGTGGTTTTGTCAAATTGAATTTTGAATATCAAAAACTGACGTAAATGATATTTCAATATTCCATATTATATTAATGTGTTTTATTAATACAGACACATATAAATAAAGATATATCAATATACAAGTCTATAAATCTTTAAATAAAAAAGTGTGACACTTTTTTTATAATTTACTGAAACATTTTTTGACACGTGATGACTTTTGATATACATATAGTATTATTACAGTTGAGGGTTGGAACCTTTGGTATTACGCACCAAAATAAAACACTAAATCGCCACAATACAACAAATCACTTTTACTCTCTATAAAATCTCTATCTCTATGTTTTAATCATCTGCTGATGATGCTAATATGGTTAGCGAAACGCGCGTCCAGTGTAAAAGTAAAAGTGTTTTGGTGTATTATGGTGATTTGGTGTTTTATTTTGATACATATAGTAATAAACTTTTTTCTTATACATAAATTTTTTCAACAATTATTGAAAACTATTAAGAGATATCTTAATTAATTCTAATTTTATTGATTTAGATTGTAAAATAATTAATTTCATATTATTTAGAAACCGAAAGGTCTCTATTTCTTCTTGACAGCTAGAAAAATTACACTAGTTTACATGGTTTTCATACCCCAGCTGAAAGTTGTTATTTTATTATTTATTTAGGTAGAATTATCCATCTGGTTTAAGAAATCCACATCTGGTTTAAGAAATATTTATTTACTTAACTTAAAATTAATTACTTAAAAAATTAAAAACGATAAATGTTTGCCTTCTTTTTATAGCTATTTGAATCAGTTTCTCTTATAATGGACCAACAGTAATCCCCTAACATGTTTTCATCCCAAAATCCTTGGTGTAGTTCTTCAAAAACCTTTAAATCTTGGTGGAAACGTTCCCCTTGTTCGTTATACAACTCATACTTCCTAAGTTATCAGGGAAAAAACTCAGATGCGAGTGCAAAAAATGAATCTTTAATAACATGTTTATTCCCATCTGTTGAAAATTTTCCAATAAATCGGTAACAATTTCTTTGTAATTTTCACTTTTTTTTATTTCCCAAAAATTCTTCCACAACCATTTGGAATAACTTCCAAGCAGATTTTTCATTGACAGATAAAATGCTTTCAAACTGAGAATCTTTCATAATTTTACTGATTCGTGGGTCAATAAATACAGGGTCCGGCAATAGTGCGTCGGGCATTTGTAGCTCCTAGAATAAAAAACTTGGAAATTTTGTTTAAGTGCAAACCTAAAGTATGTACTAGGATGTATTTCAGGAAAATATTTTAACTTCTATAGGATGGCTCAAAAAAGTGTGAGTGGATCGGGACGATTTTTTTTAAATGGAACACCTTGTATTTTATTGTATTTTTGGCTTCCTTTCAGATCACTTTACATCATCCTATGACATGAGTAAACATATTTCGATAACTTTAGAGATATTAATAAATAAATAAAAATTATATATTTTTCAGTCTTTCTTAAAAAAATTATTAATAATACAAGAACTGTCCTGAAAGATGGTCTGTACTTACTTTGCTATAAATATGGAAATCGTAAATCATACAGAATGTTCAAAATTCAATGCCAAACTTTCTAAAATATAAAATAATTTTTCTTTGGTAAAATATAAATGGAACACCCTGTATATTATTTTTTCAGTAGATGGAGAATTAAAAAAAGAACATTTTTTGTATTCAGAGTATTTCAAAATTTTTAACGGTTTCGCAGATATTCCCGGTTTTGTATTTCATATGGCATTTTCCACAGTAAATTTTTATCAAAGCCACCCAATGATTTTTCTCTCGTATTTTACTATTGAAAGCGCAATATGAAATAATACTGCGTGTATCCGGAAAACTATTAAAAATTTTGAAATACTTTAAATACAGAAAATGTTTATTTTTTAATTCTCCATCTAATAAAGAAATAATATACAGGGTGTTCCATTTAAAAAAACTAAGAAAATTTATTTCATATTTTTGAAAGTTTGGCGTAAAATATTGAACATCCTGTATGATTTACAATTACCATATTTATAGCAAAGTAAGAACAGACCATCTAAAGTAAATATCTAATATAGTTTTGATTTCAGAACAGGTCTTGTATTTTTAATATTTTTTTAAGAAGGGTTGAAAACTATATATTTTTGATTTATTTTTTAATATCTATGAAACTATCGAAATAGATTTACTCATATCTTAGGATTATGTAAAGTGATCTGAAAGAAAGCCAAAAATGCAATAATATACAGCGTGTTCCATTTAAAAAAAGTCATCCAGATCCACTCACACTTTTTTGAGCCACCCTATAGAAGTTAAAATATTTTCCAGAAATACATCCTGGTGCATACTTTAGGTTTGCACTTAAACAAAATTTCCAAGTTTTTTATTCTAGGAGCTACAGATGCCCGACGCACTATTGCCGGACCCTGTATATCCCAGTGTCTTCGTAACACAAAAGTAAGAATAATTTTCATAATTACTAGGTTCTCTCCATAGCATTGGTGAACCAAATGGAACGTGTACATTTTTTCCTGATGACCACTGGAGTAAGACAAATCTACAGCTTTCACAAAACACATGAGGCACACACTTTTTATCTTGGTTTGCAACAGGAAATCTAAAATAATAAAGATAAGCAAATTTTAACGAATCTAACAATGGGTCTTCTCTTCTTTGATAATATATATTTTCCATAAACATAACAAAAACGACCAGAACTTTTTTACCTATTCTACTCGACATTTTAAATCAAGCTGAAACAAGATAATTCATGTCGTTTGAAGCGAACGAACACTAAACTGTCCTCACCACGTCAGGCATTCGAAAAAAAACATTTGATTGCGGCAAGAAATTGTGACGTGATAGAATATTTCTTCAACACTTTTAGGTTTAAGGAAGCTAGATTAACATATTTATGTGCATTTATTTCGGGGTATATAAAAAAAGTTAAACTTTGTAAACTAGTGTTATATTCAATAAACAAAATTGGCAATTCTAAGTATTCAAAAATTGCTACGACGAAAATCAATATTCTTTTGACATATTTATTATACTGCCAGATCTATACAAATTTATTGTATCTCATAAAAGCAGAGCATATTTTTTTACTATACCTAAAGACCTATAAATATAAATATGTTTTTAGAAATCAAAAGCTTTGGCATATTTTGTAAAATATACGAAGAAAATTTATATACTTTGTTTTAAAAATATAATAATCTAAAATATTAATTATATAGATATTTAATATTAAATAATAAATTTTAATTTTAAATTTTCTAAATTAATTGGCATTAACGATTTTATTATACATATAATATACAAGTTGTTTTAAGAGATATTTTCGATTGCTAATTTTCAAATTATCACACTGCAAAAAAGCCTTGTGTATTTAATAAAAAAACAATGAAGTTATAAAAATAATTCCTTAAACCTAAATGTAATATTGCAACAAAGAAACTACAGCGTTACTTTTCTTGAAACATGATTGATATTCTTTTGAAAAGAAAAATTGGATCAAATTTATTTTCTGCTAGACTACTATTAAATAAATCGGTCTGTGAAATAAAATTTTGTTTGTGTGCCATTTTATAGTATTCTTTATTTTTTGTTCAATTTTACATATTTTTCTTTGTTATATCATAGCATATTCCTCTACACTATTCCCGAAATATTTCTGAAAGTATTTAGTGAATATTTAGTTTTAATCATTGTCTGTTTTAATCATTGTATATATTAAAAAAATATATTTCCAAAACTTCCATACATATACAATTACATAATATACAAATTCATTATAATAGAAATATTGTAATTATATTCCTGCAGATTAAGTAAAATGTTTTGTTCTTAAATATCTACTATACATATTATAAACGCATGTTCAAATATTAATCTTGTAAAAAAACGAGATGCAATTAACGAAATATCATCGTAGCACAGATATATTAGAAATGTCTAGGTTTACTTATTTCACTAAGATTTATGAAAAAAGGTTCTTATAGAAACCGACACGTCGTGGAAGTAGGTCGAAACGAAACAAAATTCAACTAGGTAACAGAAAACAACCGAGAGTCGCCAAAAAAAATCCCTACAAGCCCTTCTTTGTAATTTTACTAGTAGTTTCGAGGTATTTTTAAGAAATGAAAATAGGCCAAGGCAATCGGAGGCAAGCTGAGACAATCGGGAACAAGCTGAGACAATCGGAGTAAAGCTGAGACAAGACACAGACGAGGAAACAGAACCTTTTATACTTCGGCATAATGTACACGGTGTATAAATCAGCCTGCAAATTTGCGATCATTTGAATGGAAATGTATGTACAGGGTGGATCAAATTGGACTAGTCAAACGAAATTGAACTAGACAACAGAAGACAACCGAAAGTCGCGAAAAAAAATCCCTATACGCCCTTCTTTGTAATTTTACTAGTAGTTTCGAGGTATTTTTAAGAAATGAAAATAGGCCAAGACAAGCAGAGGCAAGCCGAGACAATCGGGAACAAGCTGAGACAATCGGAGTAAAGCTGAGACAATCAGAGTAAAGCTGAGACCAGACACAGTTAGACGAGGAAACAGAACCTTGTATACTTCGGCATTATGTACACGGTGTATAAATCAGCCTGCAAATTTACGATCATTTGAATGGAAATGTATGCACAGGGTGGATCAAATTGGACTAGCCAAACGAAATTGAACTAGACAACAGAAGACAACCATATTTTAACCATTTTTTATTATTTTTATTTCGGTATCTATCTTTTTTATTATAATTATTTTCCTAGAATAAAAAACTTAAGAACTTTATTTAAGTGCAAACCTAAAATATTATGTACTAGGATGTATTTCAGGAAAATATTTTACCTTCTATAGGGTGGTCCAAAAAAGTGTGGGTGTATCAGTATGATTTTTTTTAAATGGAACGCTTTGCATATTATTGCATTTTTGGCTTCCTTTCAGATATTTCAGAGATATTAAAAAATAAATAAAAAATATACAGGGTGGTCCGAACTGTATTCCGGAAACTTTGCCAGCATATTCTGCAGATAAAAATAAGTAAATAAGTTCGTCTAAATGTATGTCCTAAAATGCTTAGTTTCGGAGATACAGGGTGTAGAAGTTTCATCCTTATTTCGATTTTTTCCAAGTAATTTATGAAATAACATCAATATTTGGATGAAAATTGATGTTTGGGGGTTATTTGACATGGGAAATTTGATTTTGATGTCAACATGACTCCTACTTGTAGAGGGCGCCACCTACATATTTTTTACTGTTTTGAAGACAACCAAAAGTAGCCCAAAAAAAATTCTCCGCGCCCTTCTTTGCAATTTTACTAGTACTCTCGAGGTATTTTTAAGAAATGAAAATAGGCCAAAACAAGCGGAGACAAGCCGAGACGACCAGACACAGTTAAACGAGGAAACAGAACCTTGTATACTTTGGCATAATGTACACGGTGTATTAATCAGCCTGCAAACTTACGATCATTTGAATAGAAATGTATGTACAGGGTGGATCAAATTGAACACTTTTAAAGAAACATCCTTTTCTATAGAAGATAGAGGAAAATTAATATCGGTGTCTGGACCGCACTTCGATATCTGTTACCGTTTCGGTGTTACGGAGTGTTTTTCAAAAATGTGCATTTTTAACAAATCGCTGTAACTTTTTTGCTATGGAAAATTTTGTATTTTTGTGAAAACATTTCCAAAGCACCTTTTTACGTAGAATTTAATGATTGATGTATAATTTTTTAAAATTAATAATTTAAGAATTATCAATAGAAAATTTGATTTTTTATATGGGACACCCTACATATTTTTAATTTGTTGGAAAGAATTTAAAATTACCGTTCCAAAAATATAGCATACTTGATATTTTGCTTGATTCCTCTTTGAGATATAGAGTTTTTAAAGATTCGCCGACTTTGAATAAGTAGGCTTTGAACGGCGCCGGCTGCTAATACAACAAAATTCTAGCTGTGAGCAGCAATTAAAACGAAAATAATATTTGCAATGAAAGATGCAGAATTTTATAACAATTTAAACTATATTTAACAACATCAACACATTTAAAGTATATCTAATAATAATAAAAAATAAATAGCAAACCAAGACATGAGATTTTGCTACAGGTGTTCGACATATCAGCCGTCTTCTGGTGATGGGACCGTTTTTGAACATCTCTCGAGAAATTCGTTAACTCAGTGGGGGTGAAAGATACCCTCGCATAACCTCTATATACATCTAATTCTTGTGTAGATTATATAGGCAATTTAAAAATAAGAACCTTTATTCTTCCACAAAGATAAAAATCCAATAAAAATCCATAGGCGCTAAGTCCGGCGACCTCGACGGCCAACGGCTGAAATGTTGGTTAGCTATTCAATTATTCTCGAAATTGGTTGCAAAAATTTGGTGATAACGGCAGCGTTCTAACGCGGAGCCTCGTCTTGCTAGAAAAATATGTTTTCGAGTTTTATTAGGGGTAGATCATCGATAAAGGGTCCAAAGCCTACTAGTTAAAATTGTCTAACTCTTAAAAATTCTGTATTTCGAAGGAGACTAGAACAAAATATTAAGGGGACTATAGAACAAGATAGCCTATCATTATGCAAGATTGGGCTCAAAAATCTTAAGTCGAGTTCATAAGCATCTGCGTCTGTGCATCTTTGACCGTTCCGTCACTCCAATCATATTAAAATACGATCTGTCATTTTTGAAATATACCAATAAGACTGGTTAAAAACAATAAGAGACGACGCCATGACGGATTTATATATAAATCCATCCAAGTTAATTTAAACAATATTGGAAACTTGTTTTAGTGAAATAAATGAATTTGAGTAGTACCTGAGAGGTAGTAGAATACTAAAATCAATAGAAACTGACTAGATCACTATGAATTAACCATGTTTATATCATTTTTATCTGTTAATTACTATTTATTTAATACATATTTTTTAATATGAATTGACGAAATTATTTTATTATTGTAATAATAATATTAATAAGCTTCCAGCTACAATAGAGTGGTAATGGCTGGAAAGAGAGCCATCTACTATGTAATTCAGTTAGTATAACAGAAATGAGATTAAACATCGATGGCATTTACTGGCAATTCAGTTACATCCAATTAAACTCAATTTCAATTTTAGGCATCGATTTGATTTTACTTGAACGATAATATCAGCATTTTCCAATTCTGTTTGTATACATCGTTCTGTTACATCGATTCTTATTAAAGACACTGTTTTAAATTATAAAGCTATTTAGACCAAGATGATTAAAAAAGTTGATTTGAAAATAATAATGAGAATTGAATCTTATGATATAAAAAATCGTTGTGAACTTTAAATTAAACCCAAGTTATGTACGCGTAATAAATATTGTTTTTTGACAATAAAGCAAATTTGTTTGTAACTTGCTCTACTACAGTCACACCAAGCACAGCACTGTGACAAATAGAATAATTTGTTGCTCATAACCAAACATTAATTGTCTCTTTTTTTGAGGTGGCTATTAAACTGCGACCTTTACAAATCGATTGTTGTCATTCTCTGATCTCTAGGTTATTTTTTTTTTAATAACTTGGAGACTAAAGCTTAATTTTCATGCGTGCGTTGTTCGTTGATACGATGGTCCGACGGCGCTCTGATTGGTCATAGCATTTTCGCGCCATCGAAAGATCGTACGGTAACAGACGTTTTCACACTTTTTTGACAAATTTAATCTAACCTTAAAAAAAATATAATAGTACAAGAGCTATCAACGTCAAGAAAACGAAAATTTTAAGAAAGCTGGTTCTATAATATATTTTTTGCTATGCTCACATGTGCTCTCCTGATCAAAGTGCGGGCCGTCTGGCTGCCGGTAGACTATTGCGGTTCTCTACTGCGCATCACATCTGTGCGGGACATCCCATTTTCGTGTGTTTTATGAGATTTTTCGTTTATGAGCAGAGATACAATGATGCGATTTTCACATTAATTTGTTACTTTTTTATGAAACTAAATATGCTACACATAGGTTTGTCCTAGCCTCCTTTGTTCCTGAAATACAGAGCGAATTTGTGATGCGCAGTAGTAAATAGATGTTGAATACAGATATGAGGACGCGCAGTAGTGAACGCAACGTCTACCGGCAGCCAGACGTTCCGAACTCTGTTCAGGAGAGCATAGCAAAAGATATATTAAAGAACCAGCTCTCTTAAAATTCTATCTCGAAAACGTTGCTAGCTTTTAGACTATAAGTAAAACAGCGAAATCGTTATGGAAATGAAAATATAAAATGACACCAATCACAAGCAAATCGTATATTCGGTGAACGGAGGCATGAAAATGCAATAAATTTAAAGACTGCGTTATTTTCTAACCAATCGAAATCTTTAAATTCAGGCAATTAAATTTAGTATCATATCGTCGAATAACGGATGCATGAAAATCAAGCTTAAAACATCAATATACAGAGCGAGTTTTAAATAAGTGTAAATATTTTAGGGGTAGTACATTTCGACACAAAAACACGTCTATGAGGTTTTTTTTTCACGAAAAAAATGGAAAATTTGTAATTTTTTGATTTTTGTTAATTTTTAGTTAAAAAAAACATAACATCTTGATAATATAACAATATAGCTAAAATATTAAATTTAGAAGAAAGAAAATCCAGAAAAGATCCAGTGGTACTCAAAATTTAAGAGAAAAATACTTTTTTACATTTTCAAAGTAAAATACTCTTATTCGAAAATATTTGCACTTATATATTTCACTCACCTTGTATATTTGTCAATCGCCTCAGTACAATGAACTTGAACAATGAACTGCAGATTTGTCAGATTATCGCACCAACATAGAATCATAGAATGTATTCTGCCGTGTGTTCTTCAGACTGATCGAATCTGCATAGCATTTCGTCTGTCATTCCCAATTAAATTATTAATAGCCTAATTAACTATCGATGCCATGGGATTAGAGCTACTCGAGTTTTGGCAATTCGCCCATCCAAGCACATACGGTCGGCTATAAATTTTAGAGTTAGTTAATCTAAGTTGCAAGCACGTGTATGTATTTTAATAAAAATATAAAAAAAATCTAGTTGTTACATTCTAGTTATTTGTAATCATACTTCTTACTCATACTCATTTATAAAATGGTAAAGGTTATTGGCCTGAAACTTCTCAATTAATGTTGATTCTAACTATACCTTTCCATATCAGCACCCTTCCGTTTCTCTTCCGTTTACATAAAATATTATATCATGTAAAAGAATAGGACAATACGTTCCGTTTCCCTTCCGTTCCATATCTTTTCTTTCCATATATTTTTTCGCGGACGGACTGAAGCTTATCGGAAACAGCGTTGTAAAGTTCTTACATTTGTACCAGCTCTGTTAAAATTTTGCTGATATTTATTTATTCTTTCACTTCTTAATTAAATCTATAGGTAACCTTTTTCAAAAGATACAAATTTTTAAAATAAAAGTTTCGTAATGATATAAATTCTACAATAAAAAGTATGGAACTGATACGAAATGGAAGCTTACGTATAGCGTCAATACAATAAAAAATACGGAACGGATATGGAATGGAAACGGTAGGTTATTTTAACCATTTTTTATTATTTTTATTTCGGTATCTATCTTTTTTATTATAATTATTTTCCTAGAATAAAAAACTTAAAAACTTTATTTAAGTGCAAACCTAAAATATTATGTACTAGGATGTATTTGAGGAAAATATTTTACCTTCTATAGGGTGGTCCAAAAAAATGTGGGTGTATCAGTATGATTTTTTTAAATGGAAAGCTCTGCATATTGCATTTTTGGCTTCCTTTCAGATATCTCAGAGATATTAAAAAATAAATAAACAATATACAGGGTGGTCCGAACTGTATTCCGGAAACTTTGCCAGCATATTCTGCAGATAAAAATAAGTAAATAAGTTCGTCTAAATGTATGTCCTAAAATGCTTAGTTTCGGAGATACAGGGTGTAGAAGTTTCATCTTTATTTCGATTTTTTCCAAGTAATTTATGAAGTAACATCAATATCTGGATGAAAATTGATGTTTGGGAGTTATTTGACATGGGAAATTTAATTTTGATGTCAACATGACTCCTACTTGTAGAGGGCGCCACCTACATATTTTTTACTGTTTTGAAGAGTAATAACTTTTCGACCGTACCTGTATAAAACCTCTGAGTAAAAACATATACATTTGCGATTTTTTTTACGTAAAAAAGGTCCCTTGGTAGAAATCGCTACGAGTAATGGTTCTTGACATATTTGAAATCGAAATATCAATACCTGTCATCGTTGACATATATTAGACATGTCGACTAAATAGTTATTAGAATGAAATCATAAATTTGAAATGTTTTTGTGTCAAAAGTTCAACAGAAACATTTATTATTATTTTTTTCGCAGAAAAATTTATGATTAAAGAAATAAAAATTTCTCAAATCTATTATTTCAGTCGTTCACTCAACGTGTTCATTTTTTGTCAATATGCATGCACTGACTATTTCCATTCTAAATATCTTGAGAACGGTTGCTCATAGCGATTTTTACTAAGAGAGGCTTTTTACGTAAAAAGTCACGCAAATGTATATTTTTTCACCCAGTAGTTTTATACAGGTACGGATGAAAAGTTATTAAAAACACATGTAGGTGGCGCCCCTTACAAATAGGGGTTATATTGACATTCAAATCAAATTTCTCATATCAAAAAACTCCCAGTCACCAATTTTCATCTAAATATTGACGTTACTTCAGAAATTATTTGGAAAAAAACGAAATGAAAATGAAACTTCTACACTCTGTATGTCAGAAACTAAGCATTTCAAGACATACATTTATACGAACTTTTTTACTTATTTTTATCGGCAGAATATGCGGATGAAGTTTGCGGAATACAATTCGGACCACCCTGTATATTTTTCAGACTTTAAAAAAATTATTAAACTGTCCTGAAATCAAAACTATATTAGATATTTACTTGGTCTGTGCTTACTTTGCTCTAAATATGGTAATCGTAAATCATACAGAATGTTCAAAATCCTACGCCAAAGTTTCTAAAATATAAAATAATTTTTCTTCGTTTTTTTTCCAAACACCTTGTATATTATTTTTATATATAAACATTTTTTGTTTTTAGAGTATTTCAAACTTTTTAACAGTTTTGCAGATATTTGTGGTTTTATATTTCATATAGCATTTTCCACAGTAAATTTTTGTCAAAGCAAACCAGTGATTTTTCTCTCGTATTTTACCATTGGAAAAGCCATATGAAATAATACTGCGTGTATCTGCGAAACCATTAATAATTTTGAAATACTTTAAATACAAAAAATGTTCATTTTTTAACTTTCCATCTAATAAAAAAATAATATATAGGGTGTTCCATTTAAAGAAACAAAGAAAAATTATTTTATATTTTCGAAAGTTTGACGTAGAATTTTGAACACCTTTTATGATGTAAGATTACGATATTTATAGCAAAGTATTATTTTACAGGTCACAAACTATTTAATAAATTCTCGTTTAAGTTTTTCATTCCAATTGGCAAATGAAACTGGATACTCGTAAACACTTCACGATCATGAGCAAAGCTCGTTTACCGTAATAGCTGAAGCGATATCCTGATAATTGTTTTGTCGCACCTTCCTGTCGATTAATTCGACCAAGTGCACAGCAGAAACTCCTGGAAATCCATCGATTTCCCGAAGTGTAGTCGTCTCACTAACTCCCTTAAGATACCGATAATTAGGTCAAATAACGTATTCTCGTATATCTCTTTGACTGCTCACTGAGGCGTTTAGCATAGATTTATCATTATAAAGAGTTATTAAATAAATATTTTATTCTTATTTTAATTTATTTTGCTGTATGAACGCACAATAAATGATTATATTAATTTATATTTCTCTTATCTGACCATACAAAAGCGATCAACTCAGTGACCACCAATTCTAAGTTGGTCAAAGAATGCCTAGAGAAGCCTAGGTGCCGTACCGCCGACACATAAACGCATTAAACAAGTTGCAACAGAGACTCCTTAGACAACTCTTATAAGAATCCGATGGTTCCATCATGTCTCAAACGTATCGGTTCTTGAAAAAGCTAACTTCGAGAGTATTGGGGTCATGGTTACAAAATCCCGCTTAAGATGGGTGTAGAATGAGTGGGAAGAAGCAGCTCATAATAGAACTCAATGGAGAAGAACTGTAAACTCAGTTAACAGCGAAAACCAAAAAGTAAAGAGGCAACAAGGCAATGAGATTTTTGAATGTCCGGAGTGCGATAGGCAGATAACATCACGTATCGGGCTTTTCAGACATAGGAAAGCTCATGAAAGAAAACGCCTTGCGTGACCATCTTCTGATGCGCGTGAAATACTCGTCAGCGAGTAATGGCAGAAGCTGAACAAATTAGGCAAAGAAAATAAAGTCCTCCTACTCTAGGTGCCCGCTCACCAAGGGATAGAAGGCAATGATAAAGTTCCACTAACTAAACCGTTCTGCTTTCCAAGCGGAAACCAGCTTAAAGCAGAACTGAGGAACTTGGAGGACCCATTCCGTAACCTGGAATGGGTATCGTCCAACGGTCTAACACACTCGAAAAAGTTCCTTAGAACGTACGACCGAGAAAAATAAAAGATTTTTCTTGATTTTTGTAAGAATAATCTTTAGATTGTCACGGGGTTTCTAACAGGACACTGTCTCCTCAATACACCTCAGTAGATTGAAGCTGAGAAACAACGGCGAATGCAGATTTTGTGGGGAAAATGGGGAAATACCAGAACACCTTATCACTGAGTGCGCCGAGACGACAACCCTTCGTGCTTCAAACTTTCGTACGTCTGATGTCGAAGATGGAGAGCTGACCTCTGTGGAGCAGTCTCAGATACTGGCTTTTGTCAAAGCTCTGAGATTGTATGATGAATTATAATATATCCCGCTATAAATCAAGAAACAGAAACACACAATAGATCTGTAAGGTCGCGGTCATTAAGCTCCCTCCTAAACATTCTACAACAGGTTGGTGTAATAAATACATTTTCCACTGCAGTCAGTTTATTGACATCAAGGTTGTTAAGTGCACTGCCAATGACATTCCTCAACACTTTTTGTGAAATAAAATTGTTATCTAATAGCCACTACTTATACAGACATTACTCACATGTATATATGCATATAAAATAAATAATAACACACGCGTGAATTTTTTGAAGTTATAACAAACTACTGTGTTATGAATACCCCATCATATACGGCACGATACTTTTCTGGCAGTATTTGTGCTGTAGCCTCTTCTACCTGGTAATAATTTCTTGCAAAAGATCTTCCTGAATCATTTTTCTTTAAAATCTGACTTGCTGGTTGATAATTCACTATTTTATCGTTAAAAAATTGCGATTGATCTAAATGACGTCTTAATGTCAGTGCAAGGGGCCGGAAAGTGAAATAGCAAAAGCGGTTCCACCGTTTCCACGGAAATTTCATATAAAATAGTTCCAGCCTCGGATTGTCATATGGCGTTCAATCAGATTTTTTTGTAGTTTCCATAGTTTCCAACGGCCATTGTCATACTATTGTCAAATTCTCAAAAAATATTGTCGTTGTCATAGCGCCAATCATAATATTATCAAAAATGATTATCAAAAAGTTTTTCAAACTATAATTTGTGATATGTGTTTTTATTAGACAATTCCTTTTGTTTGTGGCCCTAAAAATATAATGTAAGTCTTTTATTTTTGCCATCATTTAAGTACCTATTTATATTTACTCCATTTACAAAACTTTGGGCGTATTACGTTGGTCTTGTTTTATTATAATAAACGATGTTTAAATATTTGACTTATAAATTCAAACTTAAATAATAAATAATATTTACACATGTTTGGCTTTAATTTTATTTAATAATTGTATAAATTATACCGTTACATCTTATTTTTTACACATCACAACGATACTTGTTATTAGTATTGTTGAATTTGTGTAAAAAATAAGATTTAATAATCAAATTTAATAAAATTTTAGAGTAAAATTCAATAAAAACGCTCATTTAAAAAGCCCGCGCTTCGATCCATTTAAAACAAGTCCTACTCAATAGATGGCGTCACTTCTGTAGGACCATTTTTCAGTATGGCAGAGTCCATTCTTTTTCTAGCTAGGTATATTCTTTGGTCAGTGCTATTTATTATTTACAAAAAACATTGAATAAGAAGACTAAGGAAGGAGCATAATGCTATCCATGTATTCATGCATGGTGGGCGGAAAAGGCACCATAAAAGCTTTCTAGGGTGGGGATCCTTGACAGTTCTGTTTGACGATTTATTTGACACATTTGAATTTGATTTGAAATTTTGTGGATTTGTCAGTCTTTATGGAGCTTATTTTATGTTATTTATTATTTATTCTACTACTGATAGTTGTAGTAAATCTAGATGGAAATTGTGGCAGAACTTAAATTAACAATGACACTATCGCGATTTATCGAAAAAGACTCTAAAATAGTTGGTTGTGTAGCGTGCGGTAGTTCTCGGCAAAAATTGAGTGAAATAATGGAACAACTTTTCGCTAGTAAGTGACTATATAATATACATACGTGTAGTAAACCGATCATTTATGAAATTCACTTAAATTAACTAAATTATATATTTTTCTTGCATTTTAGCTTTTATTTATTACTTGTCAAAGATTAGATGTCAAAGAATTTAGATACGTTAATTTGACTTACCTGCTTCAGTAGCGTATCGGATGTTTGTGTTAATAAATACTTATTATAACTTATCTATTTTTATTAGAATTATATATTTTTATAACAATTTTAATAACTACCACCATTTATTCACAACGTAAAATAAAACAACAAATTATTGAGTCTACCCCACGTCTACCCTACATCATAGTTTTACATTTTTTAAATAAAATTAGAACGACACTGATAAACCGGAATTTAAGTCGGCCATATTTGAGGCCCATCGCGGTGTACCTAAGATTTTTGATATGCTCCTTCCTTAGTCTTCTTATTCAAAGACAAAAAACAAAACGCACATCTACAGGGCCCGGCAATAGTGCGTCGGGCATCTGTAGCTCCTAAAATAAAAAAACTTGGGAATTTTGTTTAAGTGCAAACCTAAAGTATGTACTAGGATGTATTTCAGGAAAATATTTTAACTTTTATAGGGTGGCTCAAAAAAGTGTGAGTAGATCGGGATGATTTTTCTTAAATAGAACACCCTGTATATTATTGCATTTTTGGCTTCCTTTCAGATCACTTTATATAATCCTAAGACATGAGTAAATACATTTCGATAATTTCAGAGATATTAATAAATAAATAAAAATTATATATTTTTCAGCCGTTCTTAAAAAAATTATTAATAATACAAGAACTGTCCTGAAATCAAAACTATATTAGATATTTACTTTAGATGGTCTGTACTTACTTTGCTATAAATATGGAAATCGTAAAGCATCCGGCACTATTGCCAGACCCTGTATGCATAGTAACATAAACGCACCCTGATAATTTATTAATTCGCAACAATAAAAGTAGAACTGGTAGATCATTTTAAATCAATTATTTTAAATCAATTATTTTGAGATTGGACATGGAAACAGTTCTGCTGTTGGATAAAATTTTGTATGGCACTTGCGTGTTATAACATATAAGTCACTTGAGAAAATAGCTAAACATTTCCTATATGTAAGATTACACACTAGTACCATATATAACAATTAAATTTCGTTAACGTTTCGGTCAGGTTATTTAATCACATTTTTAGTCATTCATAGACAATAGATCTGTAAGGTCGCGGTGATTAAGCCGCCTCCAAACATTCTACGTCTGACCATACACACTTTAAATATCTAATGTACGAAAGGATAAATCAGAATACTCAAATTTGTTATACAATAGAAATGAATACAAAATAAGTTTGTACCTATAATACTGTATAAAAAATGATTGTTATAAAGCTTATAATTTAAGTTAAAGAGCAATAATCGTATGCAGATGAATTGAGTTATCTTCTTTCCGTAAAAGATAGCGTTTAGAATAGATAGTTTAAGTAAAATATAAATTTATACATTCATATTTTTAATGCAAGGATATACATACTGTTAAGGAATACTTGCTTAGATATTTTTTATCTTCTCTATATACACTATACCCAGAACACAACGAAAAAGTTTTTCGTCAATTTTAAAGTACTATTATATTTTTTTACCTTTTAGCCCTATTGGCTAGATTTTTTTAGCAAACTGTATATGAATTTATCAAGTTTAATTCATAATCTCAGTTTCTTCTAAAATGTAGCATTTGGCTTATTATTCAGGGTTAATTGAAGGGTTGTTTTTTACCCTAGCTTTAAAACACCCTGTGCAATAATTTCGTGAGTAACTTTTCCTAAAACACTATTTTTCGATCAGAGCCAAATCTCCTGAACATTTTCTTTTTTAACTCATGTCAACACATGCCTTGGTTAATTTTTAAGAGCGAAAAGAACTTGCCAAACAATTTGCAGTTTTTTCCAACTATCATTACTTTATGATGTTATTTTTGAATATCAGGAGGTGGCTTTGGTGACTATTGTCGTAATGTCATATCGACACTGATTAGAACTCTTAGATTAGAAAATTTTAAAAATGTTAAAAAGTAACGATACAGGCTTGATTGAATAAATATTAGTAACACTAACAGAACTAAGGATATTAAAAAAATAACTGTAATAACTAAGTGTACAAACAAACAAAAAGCTTGTAAAAATACTCTAGAACTTTGTACTGCCTTCATCAGCTGCTATAACTGTCTGTAGACGTCGCCGTCGGTTCATACTGTTAATGAGGCTGCAAATATATTGTGTTATATTTTCCCATTCTTGTTCAAAGGACAAAGCGAATATTCATAATTTCGGCCATATTTAACAAAATCAATGACATCAATGAAGAACCATATTCAATCATACAAAACAATAATGACCAAAGTCATCTTGCCATAACGTCAAAATTAAATCCATATTTTTAATATTACCATTTTTCATAGAGCCCTATGTCTTTAAATATATTAAAAAGTTTTGTTGTTAATTCTCATTAAATTCTAAAACACAAAATGTACGATGCCACAGATAATAATAATTAGATAGAATTCTAAACCCATGTCGCTGACTACGTTTAATTAATTTATAGCCATAAATTATGAACTAACCCATTTTCTGGCTAATTTTAACTTATGTATGCGTATCGGTTAAAGTTGATTAAAGCAAACTCGAAGCGTAATCGCGTTAGATTTATTAGATTTAATGGAAATTGGTGGATGACCAGAAGTTTGAGCTTTCGAAACAGTGTACACAACTAGACTAGGCTGGGAGATTTGCCGTATCAACTGTAATACGGCCACGTGGCAAGCATTAGATTAAATCTAACAGCACGTAGATTAATATTGGAGTATATATAAAACGCTATATTTTTCTGTTAAAACATTTGAAAATAAAAAAATTATTGAAATTGATCTACAGTATATCCCCGGATTTGTCTTTACTGGAAGAAAAACTTTTTTATCATTGGCATTTTGAAAAAGTGCATTCTTCATAAAAAAAATCTTATTCTGTAATGGTTAATCCCGTTTCTACTTTTCGATATTTCCATGCCGTTCTAGAGTTAATCACCGCTACCTTACATAATATACAGGGTGATCCGAACTGTATTCCGGAAACTTCGGCAGCATATTCTGCAGATAAAAATAAATAAAAAAGTTCGTATAAATGTATGTCCTAAAATGCTCAGTTTCAGAGATACAGGGTGTAGACGTTTCGTTTTTATTTCGATTTTTTCTAAATAATTTCTGAAGTAACGTCAATATTCGGATAAAAATTGGTGTCTGGAAGCTTTTTGACATGAGAAATTTAATATTTGATGTCAATATGACTCCTACTAGTAGAGGGCGCCACTTACATGTGTTTTAACGAGGTTTGTTTTTTTTTTTGAAGCGTAATAACTTTTTGTACGTACCTGTATAAAACTACCGAGTGAAAAAATATACATACCTGTGATTTTTTACGTAAAAAATATCTCTTCATAAAAATCTTTACGAGCAACCGTTCTTAAGATATTTTAGAATGGATATAGTCAATACGTGTCATTATTATGACGAAAATTAAACACGTTGATAATAAATTTGGGAAATTTTTATTTTTTTGAATTAATCATAATTTTTTCTGCAAAAAATGATGATAAAACCGTTTCTGTTGAACTTTTGGCTCAAAAACATTTCAAATTTATGATATCAGTCTAATAACTATTTAGTCACCAGGTTTAACTTATGTCAATGATGACATTATTGATAATTTCGATATAAAATATCTCGAAAACCATTACTCGTAGCGATTTTTACCAGGAGACCTTTTTCACGTAAAAAACGTCGTAAATGTATATTTTTTTACTCAATAGTTTTATACAGGTACGGACGAAAAAATATTACTCTTCAAACCAGTTTAAAAATATGTAGGTGGTGCCCTCTACAAGTAGGAGTCATATTGACATCAAAATCAAATTTCTCATGTCAAAAAACTTCCAGACACCAATTTTTATTCAAATATTGACGTTACTTCAGAAACTATTTGGAAAAATATCGAAATAAAATTGAAATTTCTACACTCTGTATCTTCGAAACTAAGCATTTTAGGACATACATTTATACGAACTTTTTTATTTATTTTTATGTGGAGAATATGCTGCCGAAGTTTCCGGAATACAATTCGGACCACCTTGTATATTGCGTGTTCACCTTTTTTGAGTTACAACGAGTTATAACTCATCATACAGTCTCAAGGCTTTAACAAAAGCCAGTATCTGAGACGTCTCCACAGAGGCCAGCTCTCCATCCTCGACATCAGCCGTACCAAAGTTCATGGCACAAACGGTCGTCGTCTCGGCGCACTCAGTGATATGGTGTTCTGGTGATTCTGGCACAGAATCTGTATTCGCCGTTGTTTCTCAGCTTTCAAAAGGCGTTTCTATGGTAATATCAATTCGATTTCATTCTTTGATAGATGGTTATTATTAATTGTGATTAATATTATATTCTTTGCTGTTATTAAGTATCAGATTTTTCAATAACTGCATGTCATCTCCCTTTCCATAGTATTGAACTAAATAAATTTTATGCTTCTTTAACATTCTAAAGCAACAAAAAATATTAAATTAATTAAAATTCTACGGTAATCGCAAAATATTTTCCGATGCACGTCACCAATCATATCAAAATTGACACTAAAGCCTATAAACCTGACCAAATAAAATTTTGACAAAAATGTTTAAATTTATTGTATAATTTAAGATACCGAAGAGCTCTTCATTTTACTTTGTAGAAGAAATGATTGTAAGAGATATTTTATTTAGATTAAAGCTGCAAAAATTACTTTAAACCAAATTTTATTGTCGCTATGTTGGTCACATTGCACAGTGTTCAGCAACGTTGTCGTTTATTATTTGACAATTATCATAACGTCAGTCATTATTTTGTATAATATCGTTTTGTTGTTGAATCTTTGTGAGTAATTATCGTTCTTTGCCTATACATATTTTTTTGTTAAATTATTGTACCTTTAAGCACAAACAGTTCTTTTAAGAATTACATGTTGGAGTTTTTGTATTGCATTTTTTGAAATCGTGTGTTGAAAATATGCCAAAGCATTTAAACAGGCGAAGCAAAAAGCTTGTAGCTTCCCTGATAAACTATTTTGAAAAATAACGTGACAATAAAGGTCCTTTATTATCCTTGACTGCAGTCAGAGAAGTAAGTTTATTGGTAAGCACATTATACAACTTTCAAATTTTTGTTTACATCAGTTTTTGGTAAATTTTGTGATTATTAGTTTCATTAAGTAAAATAAGCTATAAAACAAATAAATCAATTAATTACTAAAATATTAATTTTAAATTAAAAATAAAACGTAAACATCTTTAAAAATTGATATAATAAAATATATTGTTTTCCAATTTTACATTAAGATTCATCTCATAAATCCATCACAATCTGGCAGCGCTGTCGCCATCGCTTGTCACTCAAAGTTAATCACGTGCATCGGAAATTGTTTTGTGATTACCGTATTAATAACAATCTATCAAAGAGTAAAAACGAAATTATATTACCATAGAAAAAAACGGTATGAAAATTTCGAAATGAAAATTTTAAAAAGTATAAACGGGATTAATCATTTCAGAACAAGAAAATTTTTAATACATAAAATAAATTTTGTTTATATAAAACATTTCATTAGTGACCTGGTACAAATGTTATAAAATAAATATATTAGAAAGATACAAATCAACAAACCAATATTTCTCTCGTATTTATGAAAGCATTATTTACTAACTTGTGCTCCACTTTTGTTTAAGTAACATATTATTCCTTTTTCAAAATGTAAGAGTTGATATTAAATATAAATGGTCGTCTTCTTACAACATTTTGTTTACAAACATAATGATATTCTTGCAAGAAAATGGGAGAAAAATTAATAACCGCTTTTTTATGGATTCTCATCTTCTTCTCCTTCTACTATAGCGGCA
This sequence comes from Sitophilus oryzae, assembly GCF_002938485.1. Lineage (NCBI taxonomy): Eukaryota > Metazoa > Arthropoda > Insecta > Coleoptera > Curculionidae > Sitophilus > Sitophilus oryzae. The sequence goes on from NW_022146409.1 coordinate 2,150,129, forward strand.
AAATTATCCAAGCTTTTATGGAAAATTACGGAGGTAGGAAACTTTGCCTGGTATAAACGCAATTTTCTATTTTGGAGCTAGGTGCTCAAGAAACTCGATTCATATTAAATATCTCACTCTTTCGTAATATCAGTTCGAAATAAATTTAGGACAATGTCGACTATTAACATTTTCAATATTTAACGTAAATACCGTATGATCGAAAAAAAACGGCGTCAAAGATGGCTGGGGAATGACAATCAATGACCATTTTGGCAAGGTCAATCTCTAAACATCATTTACTAAAAAAATAACATAAAACTTGTCAAAAATTAACACTAATAATTACAGAAAGAATAAAAAGGATAGAACGTTTCCAAATTCCAGACATACAGATTTATTTCCACAAAAATATTTTTCCTCGAAGCTTAAACTACACCATTTTAAAATAGTTTTACTCAATATAAAAATAAACTGGCAGTAAGCACCATTAAAAAATAATAAAAGAGAGTACGAGCCTAGTAGTCTAGAGTTTGACCTCGCTAAAATTATCATCGATGACCGCCGTTTACAGGATCCGCCATCTTGAATTTTGCCAATCCAACGTCAGATTCGTGATCAATGATCCATTTGTCTTCAGATTCGTGATCAGCCCAAGAAGCATTTTTTGTTTTATAAGTGTGTTAGAAAACTTCCCAACACACCATATTATACAACCTAAACGCATCTAGAATGGTTGTCGTGAGTTATTGCTAACCATTATATAACATTTATATGCCCTAAACGGTCCATTTTATAACTGTTCTTATGGTAACCCTTAACACTCAAGGTGTTCAACCAATGTCCTGAAAACTTTCTCAACACCTTTATATATCCTATCGAGTTACCGCTATAAAACTGAAAAAGAGTATATAATAGTTATATAGTGGTGTTGAGAAGGTTCCCAGTACCTCTATAGAAATATCGCGCATGCGCGTTTTTTGAAAATAAACTTGTTTCTTTCTGACTAACTACTTTAATATTTGCCTCTTTTTTTAACATAAAAATTGTTCTACGCAGATAATCCAGACCAGACACAAAAGAGACAAAATGATGCCATCCCTGTCATAGCCTACAAAAGCGTTTGCGTTATGCAAATGACTTTATAGAAATTACTGGCTTAATAAAATCTATTATGCCTAGCCAGAGTACTAAATACATGTGTGATATTAAATTTACTATGTGAAAATCATTTTTACCTCCAAAAAAACACATGCGCCCCCAAAAGCAGAATTATTTAATAGATTTTTTTATAAACAAAAAAAATATGGTAAAATGTTTGTAATAAAAGTCAAATTTATTAATATAAATAATAGAACATACGACTTTTTTAATACATAGAAATAACTGGCAACTGGCCAAAATATAGTTTTGTACCAGTTTTCAACGTTATATTAGAAATACTCATTGTAGCCAAAAATGAAGACATCAATAATAATGGCGTCCATTATATTTAAAGTGCTATATATTACTTTAGGGTCTATAACATACTCATCAACCATTATAAAAATTTGGTTACTTAAGGTTGCGTACATGAGTTTGGGTTATTTAAAACACGAATTTTAGTGTTTTTTACAACTAAAGGTGATACAAATCACCATTACAAATGCCGGGGCCTTTATGGCTACTTTTAGTCACCCAAAAAACCTTTATGTAACCCGTGGTGTCGACTGTAGCGACTCCCTGCGAACGAAGTTTGTAACAGCAATTTGACAGAAAATGTGCAGAAAACAAAACATAACCTCATAAAATTGAAATAACACTGTTTTGGTTTTGGTTCAGTTTGATCTATATTTAAAATGGTAGGAGTTTGCAAAAAAGTTCTAGGGTCCTTTGGTAATTTGGTAGAACAGTTATGAATGAATTTACTATAGAAAAAAGCTCTTTAAGTGCAGAATGTGTAATGTTAAAGCGCAGAGCTCATTCTCTTATGTTAGAACGAAGTTTTTCCTCCTTACCACATTCATTAATAGAGGCTTCTTCTTCTCCCTCCCTTAACCATCGTTTTGGCAACTTTCTCTTGGAAATATCTCAGGTTGATCCTGATCTCTGCTTGTGGATGGTAAATTTGCATGTTGGCTTTCAATATTGGTAGATGTAGTTTGAATGAGGTTTGGATTATTCCTATGTTTTTAAATTCTGAAGAACCTTTCTTTTGAACGTAGATGTATTTTTGTGTTTTATCCAGTTTATTTTTTATTATTCATTATAATACCGAATTGCTTGCTTGCTAATATATTATTTGTTTTGATTATATTAAAAATTTGAGGTTATGTCTCATCAGGTTTGGTATTCGGTAACTACAGGTTATATAAAGTATGCAAACATTTGAAAGGTGCAAAAAACGATTTGAGGGAACAATTATATAACTTGTAGTATTATTGGTTACATAATGGTTCTCAATAACACCTTTAATTATATAGTGTATATCTTGCGTACCTTTATAACACCTAATACCAGAAGTTATATAAAATAGATGTGAACACCTTTATAAAACCTTACAATGAAACCTTTAGTAACAAGAACCTTTAGTGTTATAAGGAAAGTGATGAACAAACTTTCAAGGTTACTATTAGTAATAAGTAACCAACGCTATACTTATATAAATGAAAACACTGTAAGATACCATTGAGACATTTATTAAACCTTTATATAACTAACCTTGAGAATATATAACCTAAAGGAACTTAAAATGTTACTTGGGAGTGATCTAAAAAACTCCCATATAGTGATATCGTTCGCATACCTGTCTTTTTTTTAAATTCGCATCGGCCATATTGGATCCGCCATTTTGAATTCTGCCAATCCGACGTCAGATTCATGATTAGCGACCCAAAAAAACCCTCTATACCGATTTTGGTTAAGAGCCGTGCGATTGTCGAAAATCATGATTGTAGGTTTTTTGAGGTTACAAAAAATACGAGACATGCTACCTCAATTCTGATAGGATATTTTGAGTTTATCAGGCCCATTTACATTAGGTCATAGTGTCAATAATGACTTTTTCCTACTTCATTTTAAGTTTTTAAGGTTAGAAAAAAAATGAGATGTGGTGGCGTAATTCTAATAGCGGATTCGTGATCAGCATCGAAAAATACCATAGGATGTGATGGTCTGGTAAAAAGCATAGACCTTTTTTGTGTGGCTCTGCTATCAATAATCTTCTTAAGCCAATATTGACTGTGAAATTCAGCACAGGATTAGCAGCGCCGAAAATAAAAGACAGGGTTTTCTACAATCATGACTTGAGTATAAAAACGAAACTTGCAGTATTCCGAGCAATCATAATCCCCACCATGTTATATGGGAGCGAAACCTGGGTGCCGTACCGACACATTGGGTGCCGTACGGACGCATTAAGCAAGTTGTAACAGAAACATTTTCAACAACTCTTAAGAATCAAAATGATTCCATCATGTCTCAAACGTATCGGTCCTTGAAAAAGCTAACTGCGGGTGTACTGAAGTCATGATTACAAAGTCCCGCTTAAAAACCGCATACCAAAATCTCTGCTTTACGGTGAACTTGTAGACGCTAAGAGGAGGCCGGCTGGACAACTGAAAAGGTACAAGGATATTTTCCACGAAAACTTAAAGGTGATTAACATGCAGAATGAGTGGGAAGAAGCAGCTCACAATAGAACTCAATGGAGAAGAAATGTAAACTTAGTTAACAGCGACAACAAAAAAGTTAAGAGCAATGCAATGCAATGAGATTTTTTGAATGTCCGGAGTGCGGTAGGGAGATAACATCACGTATCGGGCTTCTCAGTCACAGAAAAGCTCATGAAAGAAAACGCCTTGCGTGACCATCTTCATCAATCATCTGTAGAATTTCGGAAGATTATTCTCTTGGGCCAATTTTACATTATTGCAAAACCACTGTAGAGAAAAAAAAATATCTTAAATCATAACACACTTTATAATATACTTCAGCAAATTTCATTATTATTATATCCTCAATCTTATTTAGACTTCATAAACTAGATGACTTTAATTAAAATATACAGTGTTGTCGACACATAAAGATGACACTTTGTTTAATTTGATAAAGTTTTAAATTAATTTTATCAAAGAATTTGCCGAGATGGCGGCCTTTATAACAGTTGCTAATTAAATTTTCCGAGCTAACAGATTTCGCCTCTTCGAACTAACAATATAAGGTTTAAGCTTACGCTTACCATCCAAGAATGTCTCGTGTACGTGACCCGAATACAGTATTTTAGCAACAAAGTATATTTTTCAATCCTGCCTCGCATATCTGGATATTTTGGTTCAGTTTAATATATGTATATGAATAGACATACATGGCGCTAGTAGAATATCAGTCAATATGACAGTTCATATCAAATAAAGTTTTATTAACATAATTAAGTTTGACCAGCACAGCGTTGCTCACTTTTACATATTATTTTCTTTTAATCAAAATATTTTAGGTAACAAAAATAAATTAATTATAAATATATATTTACATCAACAAAAATCACCTCCTTAACAGCACTTAATATGTACTACTACTTGTATTGTACGTAAAGGGCTACTACTACCACTTTCCCGTTCAAAATATTCCAATAAAGTTGCGATGAGTTTTTTACGGCTATTAAGCTATTTTGTACCACTTCTCACTAAAAGAGGTTCTAAAAAACATTGTTCGACTGCAATGTCTGCTAGTAAAAATTTTTAAGCTTAAAGTATTACAACATAATTCATTTAAATCAAAAACTCGTAATAGAAATCTAACATGTCAAAGCGAATGACAATGTCAGGAAATGAATAAATAAATGTGGCAACTTAACATATTTTACATCAGAGCTACCACCTGAATCCCCAGCAGGAAATTTAAATTCCAGTTAGTCAGCCCTTCGTCGAATATGTCCATGGTTAGCGACAATGTGTGCTAACCATGTGTACAACAATACCGGGTGCGTCTCAAGAGTGGCTAACTCCTATAACTTTTTTTATTTTTTTCAAATAAAAACAACAGTGTTGTATATGACATAAATTAGGATTGATTGACTTATACATTTGTTTTCGGTCACTTCCTGTTTCACCGGAAATTACTACAACTTTTGATTTTTAAATAACACTTTCGGTATTTTTTTCTCTATTCGATAGAAAATGACACTCTAAATTAAAATACATATCATGTCAACTTTTGACATTTTTTCATATGGCTTATTTGAAATTGTAACATGGCAGTTCATAACGACAATTTGATCTGACTCTCAACTGAATACCAAGTGTGTGGTACCAAATTATTCGTAAAAAAATACTTCTTGCAAATATGCTAATGAGCCGCGTTTATTTTATTTGAAAAATTGACAGATGATTCAAAATACGATTTGGGCATCTTTTAACCGACAAGAACAGGACACGAAAAACATTAGACGATCAAATCTATTTTTCTAAGGCTCCTCGATTACAAATTAGTGTTTTTAACACAGCTATGGAACTCTAGATTGAAATTTAAAATACAATTTTTAAGCGAACATGTTAAAAGTTGACATATGATATGTCATTCTATTCAGAGTGTTATTTTCTAGCGAATAAAGTAAACATATAACGAAGGTCTCATTTAAAAATCAATAGTTGTAGCCTTTGCGGTGAAACAGGAAGTGACCAAAAACAATTAAATACACCAATCAATCCTAATTTAGGTCATATACTAACATACCAAATGTCCTTTTTTTATCTGAAAAAATAAAAGTTGTAGGGATGAGCCGCTTATGAGACGCGCCCGGTATAATATAATTCCAGCAGAATTAACTCAAATTCAAAACTTTAAACATTTTAATAAAAAAATGCATTTTGATACTGTCTGCTGTATCAAATTGCATTTTTTTTCACAAACTAAAGAGAGAATTCGTAAACTCTTTGATGTTTTTAACTCTTCTTATTTAGAAGTCAAATAGATATTTACATGCTGATCAAATATGATTAGCCCTGGATAGTGTTTTATTGGTTTTTAATTTTTTTATTATGTAAAATATCTAATTTTTGTTGAATGCTGAATGAACTTTATTAACTATACTAACACATTTTATTATTATTTTTATGATAATTATTTCCATGCATTAAAATTTAAGAAGAGTATATTATTTGTATTTTATTAAAACCACTGACACACAAAAAATGGGTTTTTGAAATCCCAGTTAAATCCTTTTTTCGGGTTAGAGTTATATATTTTGTAGAAAGACGAAAAAATACGACAGCTATTAAATCTCCATAATACACAGGGAATAAAAATATCTGAATTTCTTTTTTACGAGACGAAAAGCTCCTTTAAAGCTATAAAGTTTTGTCTGATATATATCACTGAGTTAACGATTTTATTTTGATACTTAAATATCTTCTTTGTAGAAGCTTACTTGATACAATATGTTTACTGCCATTTTTAAGATTTGAGACATCTATGTAATGGATTGTAGATTATCTCTTCAGAAATGTAAATATTCTTTTCCCAAAAATATTCGTTAGATAACAGTTACAGGTTGGAACCTTTGGTGCTACAACAGCAAAATAAAACACTAATTCACCACAATACACCAAAATACTTTTGCACTGAACGCGCGTTTTGCTAACGATGGTAGCATCATTAGCAGATGATTAAAACTCAATTTAAAAAATAAATGATTTAAACTCAAAGTTTTAATCACCTGCTGATGATGCTAACATGGTTAGCGAAACGCACATCCATTGCAAAAAAGTAAAAGTGTTTGGTGCATTGTGGTGTATTAGTGTTTTATTTTGCATTCGTTAGATACTTTGAATGTTGAAGTATTTTCTTTATTCAAATGGCAAAGATAATAGATAATATACACCTCAAAATTTTAAGTGCTATTTGATTGTAAGGTAAAACTACCACAATGAATTATCAAAGTAATGGCTTTTGATCTAAGTATATCTATAAAATTCGACGCTGATTGACTTGGACTCTATCAACGCTCAGCCAAAACTGAAATTTGGTACATAGGCTCCTTGAATGTTCCATTTCATGTTTCCAAATTTTGCACAGAGATTTCTTAGGTAACGTAATTGAACACTAAGGACAGATTTTTTGGATATTCAAAATAAATTGATCGGTACAATAATTTGCTCGGTCTGATCGAAAGTGAAAATGCTTCTAAAAGTCACTCTCTAAATTGGAAGTTATGGATTTTTGGATATTGCTAGGGATATAGCGCTTGAAAGGAAGTTTAAATAATTAATTTCAATTTTAACAATAGTTTTCGTAATAATACTGATTTTTTACTGATATTTGTGGTCAAGCAAGTTGAAAATTAATTTCGAATATCCTTTGAATAAAAAGATTAAGGAAGGGGCATATCAAAAATCTTAGATCGACCGACCGCGACGGCATCGGCACTCCGACTCAAATTCCGGTTTATCAGTGCCTTTCTAATTCTAAACGTGTAAAAATATGATGTAAGATAGACTCAATAATTTGTTGTTTTATTTTACATTGCGAATAAATGTTGTTAGTTATTAAAATTGTTATAAAAATATGCAATTCTAATAAAGATATTTTATACTAATTATTTATTAACACAAACATCCCATACGCTACTGAAACAGGTAAATCAAACTGACGTATCTAAATTCTTTGACATCTAATCTGTGACAAGTAGTAAATTAAAGCAAAAATGCAAGAAAAAATATATAATTGAAGGGTTTCTGGCAAAAACCCCATTAGTCAAAAAATGGGTAAAATGAGTTAATGGCGCTATCCGACAGTAATTTGTTAATCATAACGTTCCTACCAAACGAATTCGGGAAAAGTGCTATAAGTCAGCCCGTGCATATACGATCAAAAATACCGTAATTCCGCAAGAACCCCACAAGTCACAAGTCTTAACGGCAAAAATTCCACTAGTCCGCTACTTGTTGTGGTTTGGTTGTTTGTCGTTCGTAATCGTTCGAACAGTTGCTAAGAGGACTTGGTTGTTTCCACAGTTTTTGTCAAAATTCCAGCAAAAACCCAAACAAATTCAAAACTCAAAAAAAAGTCAAACAAATTCACGCCCTTCCTAACTTAAAAATAAGAAAAAAATAAAGAAAGCGAATTTTTGTGTAATTTCAGATTATAACCAGAGCTCACCCAAAAAAAACGACAATTTAAATTTAAATGGGAGCAAGATATACGTTTTTTTTTTAGTTTTTCCAAATTTCGAAATATCTGACTAATGGGGTTTTTGCCAAAAACCCCTCAATTGGTTAATTTTAACCGAATTTCATAAATGCCGTTCATTTATACGAACAAATTCATTTACAATAAAGAAGAATAAAATTATTGGGCAACCCACAGTAAGATTAGCCACGAAACATGGCTAAAATACGACTATCCGTAGACACTCTAAAACGGGAGGAATCAGCAACGATGAACTAGCGATCCTGAAAAAAGAAAAAGGAGAAGCAAACGAGGCACTAGGTACCTTTTGCAACCTGGTTATATATATATATTGCTGATTCCTCCCGTATGGATGAAGCCGGAAGGCAGAAACACTGAGTGTCTACGGGTAGTCGTATTTTAGCCATGTTTCGTGGCTAATCTTACTGTAGGTTGCCCAATAATTTTATTCTTCTTTTTTTTATAGTCCCCACTTTTACATCTGCTTATTGTAAATTCATTTACTTACACGAATGTATAGGTACATATATAATAAAATTATATAAGAGTTTCTTGCCTTGAACTGCTAATATAGAAATTAATTCCACGCTGTGTTCGTCATAATGTGGATCAACCTGCTCTCACTACCGGTTTCGGGGCCCTACCTCATCATCAGGTGAGCCTGGGTATTTCCACAAAACGACGAGCACAGCGCAGAATATATAAATACGACTTGTCGTAAAGTAGCGGTAAGATATTAAGTCCCGCATCGCGAAATAGCGGCCTGCGTGCAATGGTAGTACTTTCGTACCACCGAGGCACAACTATCGATAGTAACGTACGGTACATATATATAGTCACTTACTAGCAAAAAGTTATTTCATTATTTCCCTCGATTTTTGACCGAGATCTACCGTACGCTACACAACCAACTAGTTTACAGTCTTGTTCGATAAATCAATCGCAGTAGTGTCACTCTTAATTGAAGTTCTGCCAGAATGTCCTTCTAGATTTACTACCTTTAATCAAAACTATCAGTAGTAGAATAAATAGTAAATAACATAAAATAAGCTCAGTAAAAATCCATAAGGTAAGTCCACAAAATTTCAAATGCAATTCAAATGTGTCAAGTGAATCGTCAAACAGAACTGTCAAGGATGGATAGCATTAAACTCCTTCCTTAATCTTTTTATTCAAAGCGAATATCCAATAATATACAGAAAGCCATTCAGCAATAACAAGGCGACAAAATCTTTTGAGCAAAAAAGTGTAAGCATTTTTATCCTATGCATCTCTATCTTCTAAAATATTAAACATAGTTTTCTCAGCGAAAAACTCGACTCGAAGTGTTCTATAAATTTTAAATATTAGGTTTCCTTTTAAAATCTAGGTCAATATAATGTTCAGAAGATAGTACATTAAATTAAAGTTGGGAACCTATTTTCCAGCCAGACATCTTCAGAGACCAATAAATCAATGATTCCTTAGTTAAATGCAAATGGTGCAAAACGAGTAAAAAGCTTTTTGATGTTTTGAGGAAGAATATTGCCTCTCATCCTCCATTAGTTTGGTTTGGTTGAAGAAAATCATTAGATGCGTAATTTTTATATATAACCTGGAACTGTTATATAAATGTAGACATTAAAAAATTATTTTTTTAATTTTTATTTCGTAAAATGCATTTAATCACCCACTGTTCATAAAAAACTGCATATAAATTTGGCCAATTTGAAATAAAATACATAATATTAATTTTACACCAAAGATTTTTTTAAATTAATTCTGTATTTTTTATTAACATTCACATTTGATGAATATATTAATGTTATAACAGATCTATTTTTTTGCTTTTAATTTTAGGATACCTTATATAACGCCAGAAAAAAATATAAAATCTTCAATTTTCGTTTTTTAATCAGGAATCCTTGGACAAAAGTAATTGTCTATTATTTTTAGTGTGTTGTCCCGGCCGATTAAAATATGCAAATCGTGTTTTTAATCATATCTCAATGTTTTAAAATGGAACGAAAGTGCCTCATTAACATATTTAGAAAAATCATTTTTTACGAATATTTTAGTACCACACATTTGGTATTTCTAGTCAAATTGTCAGACGTTAAAAAAAATTAAAAAAACAACTGATCTTTATTGAACTGAACTTTTTTTAATTGTTAAGCTATAGGTACAGACAATTATATCCCTAATACAATATCTAAAGATTAAAATCGCAATCGCAGGTTACAATAGCAGCGATTTTAAAATCGCAATCGCAGTTGCAATTGCGATTGGTGAATCGCAGTTTTGCTCATCTCTAGTAACGGGTACACATTGTTAACATACATTAAAACATATAAACAGCTATTAACTATTGGATATAACGTGTAAATTTTAAATCGCAAATAACGCCGAGATTAAAAATACTGTTATTTATTTAATTTATAAATCTAAAAAGTATTTTTAATCTAGAAAACATGTAAAATACACCATTATTTAAAAGGAAAAAACAGCAATGCTCCTTCTCATTAATTGTTTTGTGTTCCATTTTTTGGGAAAGTGCAAATTTATACACCGCTCGTAGCGTAACGAATGCAACTAAGTGGAATTTAAAGCATTGTAACGGGAAGATAAACATTCTACATGGCTTCAGGCAGTTTGGACTGGTTTTAATCAAGCACCGGTTTCGACGGTGCGCGTTTTGAATTAGAAATAAAACGAGAAGACTAAAAGAAAAAAGTTTAATTGTTTTCCTTGTTTAGAATTTGTTCTTCATTAATATCGTTATGAGTTGCAAAACCTGGTTATTTTGTTCAGTAATAAAACAATTATTTTCTTCTTTTTATAATTACAAAATTTAGCAGTCACAGCTGTAGAGCTTCATTCAGAACCTCGCAATTAGTAGAATAAATTAGTGGTTTCAATTAGCGTAGAAGTTTGTTCCTCTAATTGGAATGTAAGCATTAAGAACGTTAAAATTAGTGATAGGAATTTTCAATTAGTGAAAAAAGGTAGCAAACCTTTGACTTTTCCACTAATTATACTTTAAAATTTGCGAAGATTGTCATTTTGGCCTTGATTATCATCAGTCAAGAGAAAATGTGGCTAGCAACCAAAATCTTATTATTTTATAAAAGCTAAATATACGGCTACTAAATATAAGGTTTTTTTTTATGGATACAACTGATGTTGAATTCCTCACTCGGAAGCCATGGGCCCATTGCGATACCCCTGTATTATTGTACCAAACCTTCTTCTCATTCTTTCTTTGTGTTAAAGCACTTGCAGTTCTTTGCAAAGTTCCCGATGTCGCTGATGTTGGTTTCTGCTGCTTCCTCTAGTCCCTCCAAAAAACCTTCACCTAAGGTTTTAAAGCGTCGGTATTCAAACGCCGGACAGTGGCACAGCTGGTGCTCTATGATTTCTTCTTCCTCTCCGCATTTTGTGCAGTAGTCGTTTTTGGAAATTTTTTATTTCACGAGGTTTACCCCCGTGGGGCAGTTTAATAGACATGTTCACTAATTTCTAATTTCAATAAATTTTGATAGCTACATATGAGTAAAAAAACATGCCACTCAAAATTTTTCTTAAAAACTATAATTTTCTCACATAAACGCAAAACAAAACTAAGAAATGCAGCAAGGCTAGAAAACGTACCCGGCTCGAGGCTACCTGTTTTTGACGTATCGGGCACTTGCCGCATTGTTTTTACAGACATTCGCGAAGGTGTATTGTTTATTTTCATTGTTTTGGTGTTTTGAAGAAGTAAAATGAGTTCAAATAAGTGGTGTTTTGTCCCTGGGTGTATTAATACTTCAAAAAATAATCCACAGAAGTTTAAATCGTTACTTTGCGCCCCTTGCTTTTAATTCTTATTTTCTACTTATAAGTGCATTTAATTTTAAGCTTGTTTTAAAAAGTTTTTTTTATCAATTTTTTTACTTGTAAATTTTTCGTTTAATATGGCTCCTATAGGGTGTCCAATTTAAAATGAGGTACATGGGGATCTCTTGGAAACGGTTGAAGATACAAAGTCGGTTAAATGGAAGCAAAGTTGCGTATTTGTGTGCCCAAAATTAATCTAATTCTATTTTATTTTAAATCCATACCGTTACGTAGATACAAGGTAAAGATCAAAAGAAAAAAATGAAAATTTTCGAAAAACCACCATATTTTCTTTATTATTGGAGCTAAGTTATTCAAAATTTCAATATATGGTCAAGACAACATGACAATTTTAAAAATGATATCAAAAAAAACCTAGGCCTTCTATATTGCGCATGGCCGAGGTCAGCTTTTATTTTTCTTATGAGCGCCATATTTAAAATTGACATTTTAAAAATCCTTATTAAAAATGTTTTCAACCATGTATTTCAATATGGCGCCCATAGGAAAAGAAAAAGTGCACTTCGGCCATGCGCAACGTAGTAAGCCTAGACTTTTTTGAACATGATTTTTAAAATTTCCATATTGCCTTACCCCTATGTTAAAATTTTGATGACCTTAGCTCCAATAATAAAGAAAATATGGTGGTGTTTAGAAAATGCACATTTTTCTTTTTCTCCCTGTATTTACGTAACGGTATATGAATATTAAATAAAATAGACCTAGATTATTTTTGGACACACAAAAACGCAACTTTTCTTCTATTTAACCGATCTTGTAACTTTAACGGTCTTCAAGATCCCCATTATACCCCATGTAGGTACCTCATTTTAAACTGGACACCCTGTATACGTGTGCGAATTTTCAGGTCAATACAATTAAAATTTAAGATTTGGCTCCTTCTCCTTAATACGGCCCTATATCAGATCAACAATACGATAATTTTACATTGTCTTAGCTTCTATATACGCATGCAAATTTTCAGTTTAATATGATAATTAAAATTTAAAATTTGGCCCCCTCCTCCTAAATACGGGCCTCTGACAGCTCAAAAACTCAATAATTTTGTATTGTCAAAAACCAAATGTTGTCTGTTATCGCTTTCAAGTAAACCCGTCCTCCATCTCACTAACTAACTTTGTTTTTAAACTAGTAATAAACTCCAAATATTAATCACAATAAACCAAATTTAATATATAAACTATATCCGAGCACAACGCGATGTCGTATTCTAGCTTGTTCTGTTAGAAATTCCACAGCATGCAGACAGCACCGTTTACTCGCGCGGAAATACCGTTCGAAGCAGTGACGTCAGGCCGCGTTTAGCGGATTCAAACGATTACGATAATTTCACACGGATTTTTGAGGCATAAGCCTTTTACGGAATTACACTATGCATACTGAGTTTTAATGTCATAATGAATGATTCTATGAGAAGTAGGCACGTTTTAATTTTTTTGTGAACATTTCTACTCTAGTAGTTGTTTTGTCTTTTTGCTATCTACCAATGGCCAAAGTCTTCAAGCTGTAACGCAGTTCTCACGATGTTTCCACGTATTTTGCTGCTTGGCCTTGATAGTAGTTCCTGTAGTTCTTATAGCTTCCTTCAGTGTGTTGATTCACAAGTGGTGGGTCATCTGGCACGGCCTCTCCCCTGGCCCCCTCTTTTGCGAATCTGTCTGTTTTTTTAAACTATCAGTTTTAATTTACCTGCTGAAAACGCGCCTTCAGTAAAAAATAAATGTGTTTTTGTGTATTGTGGTGAATCAGTGTTTTATTTTTTGTTGTAACACTAAAGGTTCGAACCCCCAGCTGTAAAGCATTAAGTAACTGCACCCTTTCTAATATAAATATTTTAACTTGATACGAAAAACATTTATTAAATTTAAATTATGTTGGAAAAGCAATTAAATAAGTTTTATACAAGTAATTACAGAAAATATTACGTTCATATACTACCGAATCGAAATTTATTGTTAGATTAAAATTTCGTAATTTAGACAGTAATTTATATTTATGATGACTTTTATAAATATTCGTACATATTTATAATTATTGAAATGCTTGTGAAATGTAGTATAGATATGAACAAAAAAAATGCTGGATTACCAGGTATTTACTAAAAAAATATATTAACGAAGATCGCATATGCTACTTATACAGGGTGCTACAAATTCGAGCTACGAGCATTGGTATCTCGGAAACCGTAAAAAAAACAGAGCCGGACTTGAAATTAGTTTAAATGAATTGTGTTCAAATGTCCGAAACAAAAAAAATAATATTAAGTGTGGCACATCATTGTACTCCGTACACCGAGTGCTTTCAAAAACTGAAACTAAAAATGCAGGTCCGTATTTAAGAAATTAAGTCGGCCTCTGTATCTTACTAATTATCAGCTAATTTGAAAATCTAAATACATGCCAGATAGCCCTAATAAAGTGGCTATGAGAATATGTAATTAGTTTTTTGATTTTCTAAAAAGTAACGACAGAAAAAAATTAAATTGATTTTCAAAAAAATCCGGTTTTTCCAAAAAAACTCAGCAATCCTTGAAATTTTTAAAACTTTTTTGATGGCATCTTGATGAACATCAGATAATGCTCAACTTTGCTCCAATTTAACCATGTTCGTATCAATTACGGTTACCGAGATACCAATGCTCGTACCTCGAATTTATTGTAGCACCCTGTATATTGAGTATATTTGGTCTTTCATATTAAATTAAAAAAAAAAGATCTACACTTATATTAATAATATTAATTTTTGTGTAAGTCTTATCTTCTACATTACTATATACAGGGTGAGTCTTAAATAAGTGCAAATATTTTCAGGGGTGATATGTTTCGACCCCAGGAATACGTCTATGACTTTTATTTTTTTCGAAAAAAGATATAAGTATTTAGAATTTTTTAAAAAAAATATTGGGTTTTTTTAAATTTTTAATTAAAAGTTAATTAAAAGCAGTTTAAAACTAAAGGTGTCTCATATATTCCAGTATTATGAACAATATTATATTTTTGGAAAGCAGAAATAAACCGACGATATGTTTTATTCTAATAACCAATCTACAGGGTGGTCCGAATTATATTCAGGAAACTTCGGCGTAAACGTAAAAAAGACGAAAATGTAATTTTTTACTCGATAGTTTTATACAGGTATGGACGAAAAGTTATTTCTCTTCAAAACAGCTAAAAATATGTAGGTGGCGCCCCCTACAAGTAGGAGTCATAGTGACATCGCAATCAAATTTATCATGTCAAAAAACACCCAGACACCAATTTTCATCTAAATATCGGCATTAGCTCAGAAATTATTTGGAAAAAAATTGAAATAAAAAGGATAACAACATAATCTAATGTTGACATTACAGACTTATTGCTATTGAAACACAATATCTATCTTTATTTTTCTCTTCCATTTCTAGTTTTCTCCTTTCATTTTTCTTGCTTCTGCTCCTGTTGTAGCTTTTTTCAATTCTAGTAGGGTTTCAGTTAACAAAATCTTCGTTATCACATTCTGGTGAGTTTGAATGATGAACGATAAATTCAAAATTGCCAAAAGTTCTTCGTGTTTTATTAGACTACATCAAATCAAAAAATTGCAAATTTTGGCATTTTGAACACATTTTTTCATTTTCAAAATAAAATATTTTAACTACTTTTTAATTATTGGTGTGGCTGCGTAAAACAAATCGCAAAGGAATTTTTTATTACTGCCTTAACAATAGAATTCCAAATAGTCGAAAACAAAAAGTCTTTACCTGACTTTTTCAACGAACCATCCAGCATAACAGTCTGTTTTTTTAAACTATCAGTTTTAATTTACCTGCTGAAAACGCGCCTTCAGTAAAAAATAAATGTGTTTTTGTGTATTGTGGTGAATCAGTGTTTTATTTTTTGTTGTAACACTAAAGGTTCGAACCCCCAGCTGTAAAGCATTAAGTAACTACGCCCTTTCTAATATAAATATTTTAACTTGATACGAAAAACATTTATTAAATTTAAATTATGTTGGAAATGCAATTAAATAAGTTTTATACAAGTAATTACAGAAAATATTACGTTCATATACTACTACGTAATATACGTGTTTTATTACACTACATCAAACCAAAAAATTGCAAATTTTGGCATTTTGAACACATTTTTTCATTTTCAAAATAAAATATTTTAACTACTTTTTAATTATTGGTGTGGCTGCGTAAAACAAATCGCAAAGGAATTTTTTTTATTACTGCCTTAACAATAGAATTCCAAATGGTCGAAAACAAAAAGTCTTTACCTGACTTTTTCAACGAACCATCCAGCATAACAGCATTTGTATTCCGATGAATGTTTTCAACGGTAATATAAAAGCGGAGAATGCTAAAACCGATGTATTATTTCTATTTTTTCTGGTACGTGTGTGATTTATTCGGTGTAGATTTTATTTTAAAAACCTTCGCGTTCAGTTTTAATCGAATACGTAAATTAATTTTTTAATAAAGGTTTTATTAATTTTATCCATCAGTTACATACGTTTTATACAAAATTTTATTAAAAATATGATTTAGATAATTGAATATTCGTTCAGAGACAAACACACTTATTTGCCATCATTTGCCATTTTGTATAATATACTTAATTGGGTTTGGTAGTTCGTAAAATTTTTGTAACTGGTTTTATTAATAATTTAGTCAATCAATTATACACATTTAATATAGAATATTTTATATATTTTTTTATACAATTTATTTTTGCCATGTTTGTGTTATTACAAGATACCAGATTTGTAAAAAAAAATTTGAAATTCTGAAATCAATTCTTTGTTTTTCACAAATAATAGTATGCAAAAAGAAATAAATTGCAAAACGGCTTCATAACAGAATTTTGACAATAAAAAATTTAAATGTTTTAATTCATTTGTCTACAATATTACTGACGTGACGGCGGTATGCTTAACGTGGAAGATTAACACCGTTCAACGGCTGCATACTTATTGTTACGTTTTCCGTCGGTTCCGTGTGGATAGAAAGTCACAATTTATTTAAACACAATTTATTTTACACTAAATAACAAAAACAATAACGATAAGAGACTTAAAGAACTACGTACAAACTATTTATAACTATTTACCTAGAAAGAATTTATTTCAAATTTAGCGCGGCAACTGTACTCGTCTATTTATTTCTGTCCTCCTCAGACCTCAGGTGTCGGTTTATATACCCACAGCTAAAAGTTCTCGAATTGTCCATAGATCATTAGGTGCATAGAGAAGGTTTAGAATGTTCTCGTATGTACTACTCCATTCCAGTGGAACTCGATTGTTCTCGAACGTTCGAATGGATCATTACGGTGCACGGTGTATATTCTTTAATGCGATATTAAGGTCATATGGGGCAGGGACATATTAGTTAGTTAGGTTATGCCGAGTCCACACGGGTCCGCAACATTATTATTAATCAAACATCGGCATAACGGCATTAATCATTATTAATTATCAACGACATGAAGACTGCCGCATTTGCGGCAACGACATGCAAATGCCGCCGAAATTTTAACCTAATATACTTGCATATTTATTTTTTGATTTGAAGTTAGCTGTTATTGTGGCCGGCCGTAGCTCCAGCGTTAGTGTGTCGACCTGCGGAGCGGAAGGTACGGGTTTCGATCCCCAGCCAGCTTCTCTGAATTATTTTATTAGCAGAACAAAGATGGTA
The DNA here is from genome assembly GCF_002938485.1 of Sitophilus oryzae. Lineage (NCBI taxonomy): Eukaryota > Metazoa > Arthropoda > Insecta > Coleoptera > Curculionidae > Sitophilus > Sitophilus oryzae. The sequence goes on from NW_022146409.1 coordinate 2,167,830, forward strand.
TATCAAGATTACAAGAAAAACATGTAAATGCGCGTTAAGAATGAACTCTTCATTTATACTATTGGTTATAATAATAAATTAGAATAGGATAATTGTCTTATTCGATAGAAAATAACATTCTGAATAGAATTACATAATATCATATGTCAACTTTTGAGGTTCTCGTTTAATTAAAAATCGTAGGTATTTTAAAATTCAATCTAGAGTGCCATGGGTATATTAAAAACACTAATTCTTAATAAAGAAGCCTTGGAAAAATAGATTTGATCGTCTAATATTTTTAATTAGGTGGCCGGTCGTAGCTCCAGCGTTAGTGTGTCGATCTGCGGAGCGGAAGGTACTGGGTTCGATCCCCAGCCAGTACGATCGCTATATTTATTTAAATAAAAATATTTATTTATCTAAATAGAGCGACCAACGAGCCGCCACCTCAAGGAAGGCAATGGCAAACCACCTTGAGTATATTTGCCTTGTACAGCCTCTCAAATAGTGCCGTTCGGATTCGGCGATAAACTGTAGGTCCCGTGTACTTGTGAAACACTGATGACACACATCACAAGTACATGCGAGAGGTAGCCGACGCTCTGTATAGAATATGGCACTGTAAGAAGAAGATAGCTGTTATTGATATTTGATATTGTAGAAAAACGTAAAACGTTCAATTTTAAAATCAAAATATTCAAAGCAACCAGATATGCATTAATAATTTGAAAAAAATAACAAAACAGTTGATAAATTTATGACATCTATTTAGAAATTGGGGTTTAGAATAAGACAAACTCGCTATAGTATTTCATCTGCGTGTTGTTTGTAAAAATTACAGAGTTGACGTAATTTCAATATGGCTTACAAGTTTATATTTGATTTAGATTTTTCTCATTAGTATCGTATGACATGGAAACCAAACAAATTAAAATTGAAAAATTAACTTATTAAGCTGACAAAAGTTATTAAGCTGGAATTCAATATTAAATTTATGTATTAAGAAAGAATGCATTTTTTTAAATAAAAAGTATAGACATGTAGATAAACTCAAAATTCAGGTAAATAAAAGAGATAGCGCTTAAAGTACATTAGACGAAATAAATTTGTTATTTATCCCAAGGGGTAATTACATCTAAAAATCTAAAGAATTTCCTATAACGTTCCTTTTTAATTTCACATTTTTACTCCAGGAAAATCCCATTAAACTAGGAAGCAGAGAGAAAATACAATTTTTTTAATATTTTCGTATTTAGAGTCATAGTATTTGTAGATTATTTTAATCTACAGGAAATCTTACTACATAAATGTGTAAATAGAAAACTTCTAGAAATTCTTCTTATTAGCCGACTGAATACTTTACGACGAATATCGTGGGTAGTTCTATGATGATTTTTTAATCTATAGTTCATATGAAATAAATTTTTAATCATGTGATTAAGCTTGACCGGTAAAGCGTTACCCACTTTTACATATTTTCTTTCAATTAAAATATTTTAGGAAACAAAAATTAATTAATTATAAATATTGTATAAACAAATATTGTATCAACAAAACTTTTTTCGTTGCGATGAGTTTTTTACGGCTATTAAGCTATCTTGTACATTTCGCACTAAAAGAGGTTCTGAAAACAATGTTCGATTGCAAGGTTGTACGTAAGGTTCTGAAGACTGGTCAATAAAACAACTACTGCAGGAAATATTATCTTTTTTATTTTCCACGCTGATGGTTGTAAGTGTGGTTTAGGAAAAGTTCTACAAAGTTCTAAAATAAATTATAATTAATAGGTAACCGAGTTAAGGGTTGTAAATCAATTTCTTACCTAATACCAGGTTTATACCCCAAAATAATAAAAATATAATATATTTGGTAATAAGTCGAAAATCAAAGGCTGTTAACACTTCTAGCGGTATAAATAAAATGGCAATCAACCGAATTCCATTATTGCAAAAACGCGAAATTTATAAATTGAACTCCCAAGGCCATCTATATATTTGTTTATAAGAAACCTAATGTTAACATCCAGAAACCTGTTTTACTATTATATTAAATTAATATATTATATTTAATATTTCCCACATATATTATAATTATGCTACAAGGTCTGCTAGTAAAAATTTTTAAGCTTAATAAATCACAGCATGATTCAATTAAACCAAAAACTTTTAATACAAAAATAAATTGTCAAAACGAATGACAATGTCAGGAAATAAATAAAAATATAATATATAAAATGTGGCAACTTGACATTTTCTACAGCAGAGCTACCACCTGACTCCACAGCGGGAAATTTAAATTCCAGTTAGTCAGCCCAGCGACGAATATGTCGCCATGTTTGGCAACAATGAATTTAAAAATAACGCTCTCGAATACGTTACTAAAAGTTTAATAATTGGTATCAAATATATATTTGTTGTTATGTATACCTAATATATTTTTATAATAGATAAGAATTAATGCCTTGTAAAAGGACTTTTAATCATATATAGGATCTCTAAATGTTTAATGAATTATAATTAATAAATAGATAGACTAATCTTTAATATTAAAAGTAACCAAAACTCATTTTACAATTACTTCTCTCGCTTAAATTAAATTACAACAGCTGGACGAGAACGATTTCATATTATGCTCTGTATAGTTGATTTTAGCCATTCCTTTTTTTTTTCACGATATGTCAAACGTTTCGGCATCGAAAATACGAGAGTAAATTTGCATGAACCGGAGCTACTGATCCATAAACAACGGCTGCACGCAAACATGCATTTCGGCACTGTTAAACATTCTGCCGTTTGGTTTAGCATTATTGTCTCCACGGCTTTGTGTAACGCTCAGACTGTTTAATTGTCGTGTGTACGACAATAAAATGTTTTAAGTGTTACGACCTGTGTCTTAAATAAACACAAAATAACACCAGTAATAGTATGTCACAAAAGAAATAAATATATACATTGTAACTTATCTGGAACAAACCATTAAACAGGGTGAGTCTTAAATAAGTGCAAATATTTTTATGGGTAGTATATTTCGATTCTAGAAACACGATTATGAGTTTTTTTTGCAAAAAAAGATTTTTGAAAATTTATAAATTTTTTGAAAAATATTGGATTTTTTTTTAGTTTTTAGTTAAAAAACATAATTTGTTGATAACAAGAAGTAATATATGTAGTAGATTAAATTTACAAGAAAGAAAATCCAGAAAAGATCCAGTGGTTCTCAAAATTTTAGCAAAAAATATTTTTTTTGGAAATTTTCAAAGTAAAATATCTCAAAACAACAAAAAAAAACGGTAAAGAGGAAATATGTTTCTTTTGTCGAGATCTACCAGCTCTGAAAATATTTGCACTTATTTAAGACTCACCCTGTATACTAATTTAAGAAGTTTAACAAGTCTCTCCTTAGACCTTATACCGGTTTTGTCCCGGATCTATAATAGAGAGATAATCCCATCTTCTTAAAACTTATGATAATTTTACTAAAATATTTTTAAATACTTATTTTAAAATTTTCGACAAAAAGGTATTCTCAAACACGAAAAGAGTCTTTAAAAGATTAAAATATTTCTCAAAAATAAGCAAAACTTGTTGAACCGTGGGCTGCACTGTTTTAACTTTCAGTTCGCTGGTTCGGCTACACCAAGAATATCGATAAAACATAAGAAAAAGAAAACTATAAAAAGGAACCAAAAGAATTTTTCATAAGCCAGATTGAAAAGTTTCTAGCGGTTTTATTCTGTAAGTGAAGTTAGCTTAAATTTAATGTCCCCTTAAATTGAGTTTAAAATTGATTTCCGAGAAATTTCTTTTTTGTAATAGAGGGTTATATAGTAGTGTATAATAGTTGGAGTTTTTTTTATCAAAAAAGGAGATTTTAATCCATAGAAATATATTGAGTTTTCTCTAAATTTCTGATGACTTCCGAAAATATCTTGAAAAGCTGATATATTAATTGATGTAAATAATTATAATTCATAATAATATAAAATTCAATACACCTGTTATATAAATTTAATTAAAAACCTGCATTTGAAAATAGTTACGTATAATAGAATTCTTAAACAACACAGGACTTTCTATAATACATTATTAACTAAGATCCTTGAAACACTGCATTCTATCTAACGTAAGAAATGTATACATAATATTCCTTCAACTCTTAAATAAAATATTCATAACCAATTATTGTTTCATAATGGATCAGTATCTGATTGACGTTTCCTACTTTTTTAATGTTTTTATTTTCAGTAATCTCTATTTATATTAAATTAGTCCAAAATATACTTAAGTCAATTTATTCTGTCACTGGCTAATAATAACCTACACTTTGAAGTATCTGTAGCATAGTATGCCCCAACGACAACAAAAAATATCAATTCTGTATAACTTTAGTTTCTAAGATATACAAAAACTACCTGCTACCTAATCTAAAAAAAATCATAAAGCTTGTACACATAGAATTGTTTCAACAAGTGCTACAAGTTTTTCAATAAATGTATTTCATAATTAAATATTCTGATACACCTCTTATACAGGGTGTGTCTTAAATAAATAATATAGATAATATTTTCAAGCCTGGTAGATCTCAATAAAACAAACATATTTTCTCTTTACCGTTTTTCAAATAAGGCCAAAATGATAGAGTTATTTTACTTTGAAATGTTGCAAAAATAATATTTTTGCTTAAATTTTGAACTGGATCTTTTCTGGGTTTTCTTTTTTTTAATTTAATATATAACCTATGTTGTCATATTATTATCAACAAATTATGTTTTAACTAAAAACTAAAAAAATCTTCAAAATTTTTTTTAAAAAATTTCAAATTTTTAATTTTTTTGCGAAATAAAATTCATAATTGTATTTCTGGGGTCGAAATATACTACCTCTAAAAATATTTGCACTTATTTAAGAATCACCCTGTATAAAAAATTGCATTTTAAATTAATCATTTATCACAGCAGGTACTCCACAAAAAGGATTATTTTATTATTGAAAAATATTTGCGTTCTACATTCAAAGAAACTACATATATATTTTTATGAACAAGTAAAAAATAGTGAGGGAAATGTATAAACTACAGCACTATGGGTTCAGGGGAACATCTCTCGAATGGTTTAATTCGTATCTGAGCAACAGAAGTCAACTTGTGAGGATGGATACCACGTTGTCTTCTAGCAAGCCAATAGAATGTGGAGTACCACAAGGCTCAGTACTAGGCCCTATTTTGTTTCTTCTTTTTATTAACGACATTGCTAACATAAACATCAATGGTAAAATATGTCTTTTTGCGGACGACACTAGCTTCACTTGGAGCAACAAGGACGTCACGGCACTTCATAGGTTTATATCAAATGACTTAAACACCATTAAATCTGGGTGCGATTCGAACCTCCTGAGTCTCAACATTTCTAAAACTAAAGCTTTGTCGTATAAAAACTTGCTGCAGTCTTTTGTACTTAACAACACCACCATTGACGTCGTAAAATCTGTAAAATTCTTAGGGCTTGTTGTAGACAATTCTCTGAAATGGGACATGCATATTGACGCTTTGTTGAAAAACTTAAGCTCTGCCTGTTTTGCATTAAGATCTGTTTCTAAGGAGCTTAACTTATCAGTGCCTAGAACTGTTTATTATGCAGTTTTTGAGTCGCACCTCAGGTATGCCCTTCCATTCTGGGGTACGTGTTGTGCGACTCAATTTGACCGCATTTTCAAGCTCCAGAAGAGAGCTGTTCGATATTCACTGGGACTAAACAGCAGAACTCATTGCCAGGGCTTTTTTAAAAAATTAAAAATATTAACTCTTCCTTCCTTATTTATATTTGAATCCGTTTGCCTAATACTTAAGCAAGTATCAGCTTCTCAAGAAAGGCCATCTTACACTTATCCACTCAGGAACGCGAAGCAAGATCTTTATCTACCTACCCCACGCTCAGAGTTAGTTAAAAGTTCAATATTATACAACTCGAAAAAAATGCACAATCACCTGCCATTTGAAATCAAATCCATAACATCATTTTCTTCATTTCGCAAAGCATTGAAATCTTATTTATCATTTACGGCGTGGAAAGCCTTGTCTAGGGCTTTCTACGCCGTAAATGACTTATATTTTGATAATCGAATTTGATCTTGTAAACACTGGTCTAATGTTTGCTATTGCTATATTTACCAATGACATCGATATAAATTTATTTAGAGGTCATTGATATTTACTATAAACTAACTAAATATTTTTGAATATTATTTTTATTTTTTTTATTCTTTGACATTGTAAACATTTACAAATGTTTATTTTAAACAATAAGACTGACAATGTTATTTTGTGTTTTGTATTATCTTTTGTTTGTTTGTTTAATTTGTTTGTTTAGTTTACCTGTGTCTACAAATTGTAAAATTTTTTGACAATAAAGGCATTTATTTATAAAAAAGAAAGAAAAGATTAAACGGCTCAGCCCATACGGTTGCGAGTTGTTGGGGGCTAAGCCGTTTAATCTTTTCTTTCTTTTATATATTTTCAGCGTAAACATTATATCAAATTTATGTTAGTTTGAATTGTAGTCTCAATGTTTGGCAAAATTTAAATTATGATTAGTCACTCAACTTCCGCTATAGGTATAGCAAAAATATATAGTTACTTTGAAAGCCGAACGCAAATATTTTTCACTAATAAATGAATTGTTTTTGACCATATAACCAAACATGATATGGATTTTCTTCAAGTTGTGTGTTACCTTGTATAAATTAGTCAAATGATTTTTTATAAAATAGCTTACTTAATTTCGACATTATAAGAATTTAGATATTGAAAGGAATTTTCTTACCTTATTATAAGGATTTAGACATTACCTCTACAGGGTGTGTGCTACATTATAATAATTGATAATAGCTTACCCTGTATAATGCATATATGTTTGCGTGCTTAGTTATCTTTTCCACGCTTATATACCTACCTTCAATAAATTTCAACTATTTCCATTAAACTTTCCAAAACTTCGAATCTACGAAGTTACAACGTTTATATCATAAATTTCTATATATAGTTCCAAAATTACATTATTGTTTTGTTTCTTTTCCGGTCTGTAGCAAATGAAAATATGAAACCTCTAATACACGTAGTAGCAACATCGTAGTAACATTTATTTTAGAAAATATCGTTTATTAAAATATGATCGTTATTTTATTTTATGATTTAAATAACTGAGACGTTTCGTGTTTCTCGGTACTAAGTACATACAAAAACTAAATATAAGCTACATCATTTACACATGAGTTTTAGTTATGCTAGAATAGACTAAAACGCATAAATACAGAGTACATTCCGTATTCCGTGAAAACAATGAATTGACAACATCTAAACATTAAGTTTTTTTTGTATAAACCGTTTATTAACTAAAATATATACAACTGTTTAAAAATATACAATTCAATGATATTGTCAATCTTTATGTTCGTGGCAGTTGTTGGTTGCGTCCTTCTTCATCTGCAACAGTTTGCAGACTTTTAAGACTCTCCCTGGACAGGTGGTATCGAAGGCATTGTTCTTTTTTTATAAATTGGTCTATGTCGTCTACGTTTATACGCTCTTCTCAAATATCATGTTTTTAATTTTTTTCTTAAAATTTTTATAATTTAATTGTGTTAATTCTTTTGGTAACATATTATATATTGTGGTAGTTTCTTTTGTTAGTTTTTGTGAAAGTTTTTTTTGAGTTCTCTTGGCTGTTCTGATGTCTGATTTTCTTCTAGTTTCGTAAGTGTGTATTTGTTTGTTAGTTTTTAGAGAAATATTTGTTTTTATTAATTTATTTTTGATTTTGTGTAGAAGTAATATATTATGATATTTTATTAATTGTCTTATGTTTAATTTTTTGTTTTTTGTTATACTTCTTCTGTTGGCGTTAGTTTATCTAGGTTAAATAATATTTTTAGTATTTTTAGCATGTTTAAGTTGCTTTCTGTTGTATTACTCCACGTATTAATTAAATATATATTCCTTGATAAAAATAATGCATGATATATTGGTTTCTTCATATTTGGTGGTATTATGTCTTTAAGTTTCAGGAGTGTGGCGTTTTTGTTCTGGCGTTTTCTTTTTTTGAACTATTTATATGTGTGTCCCATTTTAAATTGTTATGGATTTTAATGCCGAGGTAATTGACTTCAGATATTTCTTTTATTTTTTGCTCGTTTAGAATTATATTTAAGTCTTTTGTTTGCTTTTTTATATCAAATCTTATAAATTCTCTTTTGGATTCATTTATAGTTAGTGAATTGTTGAAGCACCACATTGCAAATTTCTTCAGGTTATTATTGAGGTTCACTTGTAAATTGTTGTAATCCTTGTCAGAATATACCATACATAAATCGTCAGCATACACAAACATTCTACCAAAAAAAGTTTGTTCAAATAAATCGTTAGTATATAGAATATATAGTAATGGTGGCAAGTTGCCGCCTTGTGGTAGGCCATATGGAGCTATGCTACTATTGCTTTCCATGTCTCCGACTTTTGTTTTCTGGGGTCTGTTATTCAAATAACTTTTTACTAGATTGAATATAGATGTAACAAATTTTTAAAGAGTACAGATACTAATATTGTCGATATAGTTTGTTTATTTCATTAAAAATTAAAAAAAACTGTTTAAATATTAGGACCAATTAAGATGATTCCAGTATTCAAACTACATTAATTAACTGTTTGCGTTAATTAATAATAATTGCTCCAAGTACTAAAAAACTGAAATTTTGCATATGTGTAGTAAAAAGTAACATTTTAAAAACTTTATTTCATTTTTTGACGAATGCTTATTTGTAACAACAGAGCCGTTCATTTTCGTAACTTATTATTTAATTAATGTAACTTATTATTTTGATTTCTGATTCAAATCTACACTTGTTTAGAATAATTTATTAACTAACACGATTAAGTATGTAATTAATTAATATTTGGGCAGAAATAATGGTGGTATATTTAACTAATGGTATACCTGTTATGAAGATTTAAATAGTTTTCTTTTTGTATACAAATGGGCTAGTAATATTATCGTTTTTAGCACCTGTACATTTTGTACATTTGTTGCTTTAAAAACAATCTAAAATGTCAATATTCCATGGGTATATTGATAAATGAGGTATAAATTATAAGAAAATTCATTATCTACGAATACTTGAAGAGATAGGTAAAAAATGGTATAATACAATTTGATAGACTATTAAATTATGCATCTGATTCCCGTAAAATATATAGGGAGTTCCATTTAAATTAAACTAGTTATTGCCGTTTAAAGCTAGAAATTATTTAAAATAAATTTTTAGACACTCTGCATGAGGTATTATTATTTTGATCATTGCAGCAAACCAAACCATACCAATAACTGATCAATAAATAAACTCCAGTAAATATTTAGTATTAAAAACTTTGATACCCTCGGAAAAATGCAGCATTAAAATGTATACTGTATTTTGACAAAAACTTAAATATTTCAAAAACAGTAAGATTAAAATGCGGTAAACCTTAATAAAATTTACCTTTATTTTAATCGTAGAAATTAAAAATGTAATAATATACAGTGTGTTTTATTTAAAAAATACAACTTTGATATTTTTTATTTATTTGGGACACTCTGTATCTTGTAAAAATAATTTTAAATTGTAGCACTAATAGTCCTTCAACAAACCCAAAACTTACAATTTGTAAAAATCTAATCGTATAGCTACAATACTCTGTGTCGTATGTGGTGAACAACCCTGTAAAATAATAATTAAATATAACATATATTTCACTATGTTCACTGACCGTTATCAAGTATTCACACTTCTGATCAAAACATTGTGTAAGCAAAATAAATAAACGCAATGAAAGTCCGAAATTCTCTTAATTTCAAAATTATCTATGTACCACGGAAATTATAAACTGTTAATAGCCTCGGGCAATTGTTGTCTCTCGGGCCATAGATTGAGCCCTTTGGATAGAAATTAACACCTTTATAATTCCCTTGATACATAAATAACTATTATGTCTACAAGGTTACCAATGTGATTAAATTCAAACTCTATTTGAAAAACAAACTAGGAATCTTTTAATATCCGTTTTTCAATTTGACTTTTCTCGTCAGCACACTGCATTTATTAGTAATCAGCTTATTGAAATTAAAGTTGCTACCGTATTAAAAAAAAGTTCCGCAGAACAAAATAGAGAGTTCGCGATTTGCCGGATAACAAATTGAAAAGTTCAGAGAAGTTTTATTGTTTGAGACAAGTTATGCGTAATTCATTCGACCTCTTCGCTCTTATTCAGAAATTGGGTTTCTGCAGCCTACAGTTTCTAGCTCTCCTATTTTTGGATTTAAATTTAAAATGTTCAGGAGCCATTCTAGAAACAGTATTTTCTTTTCAAAGCATGTTTGGATTGTCTTCGAAAAGTCTGTATTTAGTTTTAAAATATACCTATAGCCTAGAGGAATGTAGAATATAGAATGATTAGGAGGGGAGTTATAAAGTCTGCTATCTTACAGACCTATTGTGTGTTTTCTTTTCTTGAGTTATAGCGAGTTCTAACTAATCATACAGTCTCAGGGCTTTGCAGCCGTACCAAAGTTCATGGTATGAACGGTCGTCGTTTCGGCGCATTCACTGATAAGGTGTTCTGGCGTTTCCCCATTTTCCCCACAGACATGCATTCGCCGTTGTTTCTCAGCTTCAACCTACTGAGGTGTTTGTTGAGGAGACAGTGTCCTGTTAAAAACCCCGTGACAGTTCGAAGATTGTTCTTACTTAAATCAAAGAAAATCTTTGATTTTTTTCGGTCCTTAGTTCTGAGGAACTTTTTCGAGTGTCTTAGACCGTTGGAGGACACCCACTCCAGATCACTAATGGAGTCTTCCAGATTCTGTTCTTGTTTCAGTTGGTTCCCGTTCCTGTTTCAGTTGGTTCCCGCTTCGAAAACAGAACGGTTCTGGTCCAGTTTCCGGTCTGGTCCGGTTAGGGTACACTCACACGGACGACTTTACAGCGACTTTTGAAACAAAAAATGTGGTCGCCTCTGAAGAGTAACGATTTTAAATGGAAATCCGGTGAAGCGCTCACACGGGCGACAAACTGCAGTCGGTTTCGGCAACTGTCGCCGTGCGTGGTTGATACCGTCCACAAAATTGTCGCCCGCCCGTAGTGAATCCAACTCACACGGACGTTTTTCCGACGACGGCGACGCGACAACAACACAACTGGACCAGATGATGACCAAACCGACTTTTATACAAATACAGGGTGATTTTTAAACACTCGGGTAACGGGACTTACAGTCAAGGTAATACCACTAAATTTTTATTGCAGCCCTATAATAAATTGTTTATACCTTTATAAAATATGTTGATGTAAACAGCACGTCGCTGCCCGTTTATATTGCAATTTTTATATATCTTCAATCGAAGTAATCAATGTAATTAAAAAATTTTTCATCATACATTCATAACACCGGATAAAGTTTTTGGAACTGGTTTTCATTTTTATGTTCTATTATTGGATGAACCCAATAAATTCTTTTTGTATTGTACTTTTACGTATTTTATGTATTCTTTTTACTATTATACTTTTCTGTGTGCGTCTTCAAAGCAAAAGCCACAACAGTGCTTCTTCATCAAAATTAATTTTTGACTGAATCAAAAATTTAGTTGTGGTTCGGGTGTCGTCCATCAAATCACACGGGCGACTTCTCGACGACATTTTTGTCGCGCAGTTGTGGTTCTAACGTCGTCGATAGCTGCGACAGCTTAAACACCGTTTTGTCGTTGGAAAGTGGTCCGTGTGAGCGTAGCCTAAGGCATCGCAATCAAATATTCGGCCGATCGGCTGCATAAGAATGTGTTTTCACTTAGTTTTCACTTAGCACCCAGAGTAGGAGGACTTTATTTTCTTTGCTTAATTTGTTGAGCTTCTCTAGGCAATATTTGACCAACTTCGAATTGATGGTTACTGAGTTGAACGCGTTTAGTGCTGCTTGACTATCGGATAAGATGACTATTTCCTCTTTTCGATAGTTCCTATCTAAGATAAATTGTACGCATCTTTCGATAGCGTAAAAATTTCTGCCTGAAGGATGCTGGGGTAGGTGCCCATTGATTCGGAGTATTTAGTTTTCAGCCCAAATTAAATACTCTTATTCCTATCCCTGCTTTGGTTTTGGAAGCGTCAGTATACCACGTTATTGTATGGTTCTCTACATGCTAAGCAAACATTTCTTCCTTCAAATTCTTTTTATTACTCAATACTACAGTGAAGTGTTTCTCAAAGTTGCACTTGGGAGAAAATGAAAACACACGTCACACTCCACTGGGAGTTGGAGAAGTGGAATTTTCTTTATGAGGGTGTTCCAAGCCCCTGGCCTGAAAATTATCTCAGTACTGTTTCCGTCAATGACCATTCTAATCATAGGCGCATTGGCATAACTACCGACGACAATATGCAGTGGTGTTAGGTCTAGGATGATGTCCATAGCTATAGCCTAGAGGAAACAATTTATTTTACAATTATTAATTATTTCTATTTTTATCTCCTCTATATCTTATCTAATTTTTTAAGTTAAGTTTTCTAAGTTATATTCAATAGGCAACAAAATAAATAAACCAAAAACTGAAACCAACGCATTTAAAATTGTTTTTTACACAATAATTGCAAAAGGTTTAGAAGTGAGAAAAATTTCCATTAAATTTATTTTTGTTATTTAAAATATAGAAAAATACTTTAAAAATTGATACTATTTCAAATTCTTTTTATCTTTTTTTAAAACTAAAAACAAACATAAAATGGAAATAGAAACAGCGTTCTTTTTTAATACGTTTTCATATACAAAAGTCCCTAGTTTAACGCGGTATATTTATACGCGTTTGCATTTGCATCATTGTGATATTTAAAAATCAATAGTCATAGTCATTTCCGGTGAAACAGGAAGTGGCCAAAAATAATTGAATACGTAAATCAATCTTAATTTATGTCATATACTAACATACCAAATTTTGTTTTTTTATCAGAAAAAATAAAAAAGTTATAGGGATAAACCACTCTTGAGAAACACCCAGTATATTATGATCGTGGCCCTAGAAAATAACGCCTTCTGCATAAATGAATGATATCAGAGAGAAAATTCAATTGCACGTTACTATAAAATGCTTCAATAGTTCAATAGACCACAAAATTACATTCGCAACAATATCACAAATCGCAACTCCTAAAAATTCCAACTCGCAGATATAATAGTGCAAGTATACACACTCGCCGAGACGACCCGAGGCCGAGACGAGGCGAGTGTGTACTTGGGGCCCTCGCCTGCTCTCGGACCCTCTCGCCTCGCACTCTGAACGTTATGTAACAAGTACACGCTTGCCGAGGGGTCGCGAGGCGAGACAAGACGAGTGTGTACTAGGGGCTCTCGTCTTGCCTTGGTGCCTCTCGCCTCGTCTTGGGAGCGCTCGGTCTAGAGGCGGTCTCCAGCACGAGTCAAAGGAGAGGAGAGCCACAGAGAAACTAAATAAAAGAGAGACACAATAGATTCAATATTTCTCTATGACGAAAGCGTTAAGTAGGAGGTCCCGCGAAAATATACACGGTGCTCTCGGGAGATCTCGGCATTCCTTAGTTCGTCTTCTCAACTGCCTTTGAGTTGACGCCTATTTTCGGTATTTAAATTATTAAAATATAAATATATAATTAATACAGTGGATAAACGATTTTAGTCAAGGTACCGAAAAATCTGTTAAGAGAACTGCGGAAAAAAAGATTCTTTTAAAGGTCACTTTCCGGACAGTTTAAAAAAGAAAAACAGGTCTATTAGAAGCTATATGCACGAGGTTTTCTTTCAGTTTGATGGAAAGTTTTCAAATTCAAATATATGACTGCCAACCTAATATAAACATTCATTAGTTTCTATAAGTAACTACGTTTATTTTAATAATTGAGAAGCAATCAAACAAAAACGAATCCATTTTGAGATATTAGCAAAAAACATAACACATTGGTATAAACGTGTCGTTATTGCGTCTTTTAAACAAAGAAAATTATAATGTACGTGAAAGATATTATGATACAGACTTTCTAGACACTGTTTTTGCTTTTTTGACATCATTAACATAAGAATTATTACTCTAATTACAAAATTATTGATTAATCTCTTTTATCCTCAGTTAAAAATAAAGATTTATTTTTTATAATGTAAAATAGTTTGTTTTAATAATATTAGGTAAAATATTTTACGTTTTTTGCATCATTATGTTTTTTTTTTAATTTTAACCCTCACATGGGCAACACAAAGTCGAAAATACAGTTTGTTTCGATCCTTGGCAGTTACGTCATCATTTTCGACGTATATTGGTTTTCATGATTTTTTTCATGACCACCACGGACAATAGAATGATAATCTGTGACGTAACAGCCTAGGATCAAAAACAAAGCGTAGCTTCTATAAAATACCAAAAATACAATGAAAACAAAAATAATCACAGGCGGATTTATCTTTTTCTGTTTGAAACTATTTTTATTTTCTCGACTTCCAGGTCGGTTTTAAATTGGATTTAAGAAACATTTTTGCCCAAATTTTCCCAAAAGTGTTATTAAATTTATCTCGTTGAGCGCCTGATTGTTTTATTTTTACAAAATTATTCTTCAGAATATATTTATTTATGTACTGCAAAATTTTATTGGTGTGTTTTTGCGCAATGTCTCGGGGCGCCTCGCTGGACCTCGCATTTTTTGTGGCGCCTCGGGTCCCCTCGGTGATGTGTACTTCCAGCAAAGGTTTGCACGGTCCTAGTTTACAAAATCACAATCACAACAAAATCACAATCACAACAAAATCGCAAATCGCAAACTATAGTAATATTGGTTGCCTAAATTGAAACTCGCAAATAAAAGAAATCGCAATCGCAGTTTCCTGTGAGACCCAATCGCAGTTGCGATTGCTATCTTAATATATCTTATATATTGTTATCTTTTTTTTGCTCATCTCTATTAGATAGGAAAGGTATCCAAAGAAGGTAGTTAACGTTAGACCCAATAGACTTATATTTTCAGGTTGGAGGTAAGCAAAAGTTTTGAAATTTTATGATTTATTATATTTCTAAACTACCTGGAAAAATAATGTAATAAAACTAAAAAGTTTATTATAAAATCAAGTGATTATATTAGTTTCAGATAAATATTATTACTCGAAGTTTTAATAGTATTTAGAGTTCACTCGAAATGTTTCAATAAGGTCTAAAATTAATATATTCAAGTAATAAAGAAAGAACGTGACCTATCAAACGAAAATCTTTTTAAAAGCTTCCAAGTGCTTACCCAGCGGATTTATTTAAAATTTATAATTTAAAAATAAAAGAAGCTTCTCTGATTTTTTTTATTAGCAGAACAAAAATGGGTTATCAAGATTACTTACAAGAAAATGATGTAAATGCGCACCTAACATTATTAAGAATGAACTATTCATTTATACCATTGTTTATAATAATAAATTAGAATAGGATAACTAGTCATTGGGACACTTTAGACAGACAGAATCACAGGAATTCCGGCGCAGGAAGTGACATCATCGGCTACGAACATGTAAAATAAGTAACAACCGCTTTAAAATAGAAATAAACAAGTTTGAACAAAAAATGAACAGGGCTGTTTTTTTAAGTTAAAAAGCGGTTCAAACCTATTCAAATGTGGTTCAACGCGGTTCAAACCTGTTTATTCTTGTTTATTAACCTATTTTACATGTTCTTAGCTGATGACGTCACTTCCTGCGCCGGAATTCCTGAAATTCTGTCTGTCCAAAGTGTCCCAATGTATCAGCCGTACCAAAATTCATTGCACTCAGTGATAAGGTGTTCTGGTGTTTCCCCACAGAATCTGCATTCACCATTGTTTTTCGGCTTTAGCCTACTGAGGTATTTGTAGAGGAGACATTGTCCTGTTAGAAACCCCCTGACAATCCGAAGATTGTTTTTAATTAAATCTAGGAAAGCCTTTGATTTTTCTCGGTTGAAAGTTCTGAGGAACTTTTTCGAGTGTCTTAGTTCGTTGGAGGACAACCATTCCAGGTTACAGATGGAGTCTTTCAGATTCTTCAGTTCCGCTTTCAATTGGTTCCCGCTTGAGGCCCAATTCCTTCCAGTTTTCTGTTCTTATTGCCCTAGCTTCGGAAATTAATTGTTACGCTCGGTTGGTTTTAACTCGCTTGGCTAGTTTAGCCACGCCTACTCAGTAGCCAGCTGAGCACCTATATAAACGCTCAATTTATAATTATTAGTTTAGTTTTAATCATCTAGTGAAGATGCTAACATAGTTAGCGAAACGCGCGTCCAGTGCAAAAATAAAGTGTTTTAGTGTATTATGATGAATTAGCGTTTTATTTTGCTGACATATGGTAATTATTTTTGACAAGTAATAGTTAAATGCGAGACCAATAAAATTTCATTTTAATATTTTTAATTACTTTCGTTGACATATCTAATTAGTAAATGTAACGAACCTAGAATAAAAATACAAATAATCGTTCCTATAGATTTAAAATTGCTTTAATAACTATTAGAAAACTTCTGAACAATGTCATACAGAATAAACGCAAACACTTCATATATTCTACAAACTAAAGGATTAAATCTTCTTAACCATCCGCTTTAGGGTTACAAAGAGACGAACAGAGTATGCTGAAGACTAATTATTCTAAAGAGGGACCTGAATGGCTTCCTTTTGATCTTCCGAAGTTTCTAACTGTCGCAGAAACACTGAACTAAATAGTCATTTAAACTTAGCGGAAAGTCAAATATTTAAATACCGATTTGAACGTAAATACCGTACCGTTCTTAATTGATGAAATAATTAATAGACAAAGAGAGAGAAAGGAAATAGGTACTTTATGATTTGGTTTTCGAAAATAACGACGTCAAGTTACATAAAAAATTACGATCTATGACATTCACCATATAATTTTACATTAAAATAACGGTCGTCTTTTATCGGTTTTATCGGTTGACAGATAATTAATTGAAAGTAATTCAGAATCTAATTTTAATACAAAACAGATTTTTAGATTAATACCGAGGAATTTCACTACTGACTATCGGATGAAAAGTTCTTGCACAAATTATGTAAAGAACAGAGTAAACTTTATATTGCATTCATCGACCTAACGAAAGCCTTCTACTCTGTAAACAGAGATGCACTCTGGGCAATTATGCAAAAGTTCGGAGTACCCAACAAATTTCTTACAGTGCGTAAAAGCCTCACAAACAACCAGTCGAGAGTGTAACACCATAGATCACTGAGCGTTCCCTTCCTAACAAATACAGGAGTTAGGTAAGGATGTGTCTTACCGCCTCTCCTATTCAACAGATTCATGGTAGCACTCTTTATTATAGTGGACAGTAAACTGCAGGAAAGAAGAATGGGCACTAGACAGACACGACGGCGGCGGCGGCCGTATGTTCAACATAAAAAGACTCAGGGCAAAAACACGTATAAAATTCATGTCAGAACATCAATACGCTGAGAACTGCGCTCTAGTTGCAAAAACGTTACAGCAATTACAAGAAATGCTGAACACATATACCTGAATATACGAGGTGTTGGGTCTTAAGCTAAACATCGATAAAACTAAAATCATGTGCACTCCCCGTGGAAAATCATAACAAAGCTATACAAGTCGGAGAAGAACCATTGAAATATATAGCGGAATTCAATTACCTCAGCAGTTTGATTTCGGAAAAGACCAATATGTACAATCATGATTTGAGCACAAAAACAAAACTTGCAGTGTATCGAGCAATACCCACCATGTTATATGAAAGCGAAACCTGGGTGCCGTACCGTCGCGTGGGCGTATCGGGTTTTTCAGTCACAGAAAAGCTCATGAAAGAAAACGTCTTGTGTAACCATCTTCTGATGCTTATCAAATTCTTGTAAGCGAGTAATGGCAGTTAGTAACTTTAAAATATACTTTCTTTTTACATTATGTTTTCCTACTTTATTGACACTTCACTTTCATATCTTTCTAATGATAATGTAAACTTACACAGTTTATTTTTTTCGTCCGTAGTTTTAGAAGAGCTTCGCAGTACAATTAATACCATCAAAAATAAATCCTCATCTGGGACCGATTGGCTAACTTTAAAAATGTTTTCGAATCTGCCAGAAAGCACTCTGAATCACCTAACTACTTTAATAAACATGTCATTCCAAAATGGTATTTTTCCAAAATGTCTTAAGACGGCAATAATCATTCCTCTGCATAAAGGATTAGACAAAGATGAAGCTTCTAACTATCGCCCAGTTGCACTCCTTCGAACGCTATCTAAGATCATAAAAAGGTTGGTTAAAAGAAGGCTGGTATCTTTTCTGTTTAAGTAATAAATACTTACTGAACATCAATTTGGATTTCTAAGCAACAAGTCCACAAATGACTCTATGTTTTCCCTCCTTAATAAAGTTTACTTCAGCCTAAATACCTATCATTCTACAGCAACAATTTTCTGTGATTTTTCTAAGGCGTTCGACTGTGTAAATCATAAGATCCTAATTAATAAACTGCAGCACTATGGGTTCAGGGGAACATCTCTCGAATTGTTTAAGTCGTATCTGAGCAACAGAAGTCAACTTGTGAGGGTGGATACCACGTTGTCTTCTAGCAAGCCAATAGAATGTGAAGTACCACAAGGCTCAGTACTAGGCCCTATTTTGTTTCTTCTTTTTATTAACGACATTGCTAACATAAACATCAGTGGCAAAATATGTCTTTTTGCGGACGACACTAGCTTCACTTGGAGCTACAAGGACGTCACGGCACTTCATAGGATTATATCAAATGACTTAATCACCATTAAATCTTGGTGCGATTCGAACCTCCTGAGTCTCAACATTTCTAAAACTAAAGCTTTGTCGTATAAAAACTTGCTGCAGTCTTTTGTACTTAACAACACCACCATTGACGTCGTAAAATCTGTAAAATTCTTAGGGCTTAGGGAACTCTTATTTATTAGACAAGGCTTTCTATGCCGTAAATGAATTATATTTTGATAATCGAATTTGATCTTCTAAACACTGGTCTAATGTTTGCTATTGCTATATTTACCAATAACACCGAAATAAATTTATTTAGAGGCCATTGATAATTACTATAAACTAACTAAATATTTTTGAATGACATTTATAAATGTTTATTTTAAACAATAAGACTGGCAATATTATTTGTATAATGTTTTGTATTATCTTATGTTTCTTTGTTTCTGTACCTTGTACTTTGTTGTCTACCTTGTACTTCTTTACTTTGTTTGTTTACTTTACCTTTGTCTACAAATTGTAAGATTTTTTGACAATTAAGGCCATTTATTTATTTATTTACTCCCGGTTTAAGGTTGACTCTCACTATACCTTCCGTATCAGCTACCATCCATTTCCTTTCCGTTTAAGTAAAATATCATATCATGGACTAGGAATCCTATCATCTAAAATTAGATGGGGAATGTGAACGATCGTCATTTCAATGCCAACTGGGCGCCTTTTTTCGATCGTACGGTATTTTTAGAGATCGTATTATATATTCGATCCCAGGGGTTTTTCTGCGCGAAAAAAAAATACATTTTCAGTTCAAACCTTATTTTGTAATAAGTATAGTGTTGACGACACTATATTTGATTTGGGATCTCGTGGAAATTTTTAGAAAAAACGGGAAATTTTGACCGCGTCTTCATTAGTTACGGCTATTAGTTTAGGAGATATATTTTTTTGTGTTTTTTTAGTAGCATAAACTACAAAATATTCAATCTATACTGCCTAATTAAATTTGGTAAAACCTGTAAAAAGTAAACTAAGATTAAAAAGCTTTTAGTAAAATAATGAGCTTAAATTCGGATAAATTATTTTAAAACGCTCTATAAAAGCACGCTTCTGTGTATTTAATAAAATTTACTGGAAATTTAAAAACTCTCTAAGAAAGGAAAATACTTCAAATTTAAGCTCCAAGCAAATAAAACTAGACGAAAAATAAAATTTTAATTATTCATTACGCATTGTCTCCCTAAAAGCAGTCGATACCGCGCCTCGAAATAGTACAGGCTCTTGAATCATTAAAAACTATTCTTCGGGAGTTTTAATACCGAATTTTTATATCCTTAAGCAGTAGTCGTAAAAAACTACTTTAATATAAGGTAGCTATTAAATAAAATGGAATTTTACAAAAATTAACGTTTATGGAGTAAATAAAAGGTAACACTTTGTTGTAATATATTTTAGTCTAAAATTTAAATTTACGCTATTAGTTCATCTAGAAAACGACTATACTGAAATAGCAACCAAAGTTCAAAAGTAGCATTAAATACGGAAAAGGATTACTACATGAGAACAGTCCAGAGCTGCAACAAGTCAGTTTCAAAAAAACGTTTCAAAAGTCGTCTCTAAAGTCAAAATGACTTAAATCTTAAGTCAATTTAATTGTTCTCTTTTTTCCGACTTTAGAATAACTGAAATCAGTTACTTAACCTAGTAGATACTGTAATTTAGATATCAATACCGTACCTAGAAAAAAATTCACAGTCCTTTACAAAGATGCAACCGGGGGGGCATTGAAAATGATGAATAAAAACGTAAAAATATGATTAGTGTTGATATGAAACGAATAACGAACTTAACAAAAAACAACAGATTTAAAGATTCACTGAAAAAGTAGTAATGTTAAAATTAAATAAAACATTATCAATAATTATTATGCGATCGCACCTATCCGTAAAACAAGCAAGCAAAAAAAAAGAATTCTTACGGAAAGTTACACTTTACGATATAATTTTTTAACTGTTAAAGGCAAACCCCATTTAAACACAAAACTTTTTAATACCTACTACTGTATCTAAAAGACTTTTTTTTTAATTACTAAATTCTTAGCCACGCTTCTGTTTTTCTTGGCTGTTGTGCGTCACGTCACAGATTAACAGGCCCACGTTTGCACCACAAGGCGATGCTGCAGACCACTAGGTAGACCGGTCGTAGAAATTTATGTTATACAACTTGTAGTCAATCTACACAAATATTATCAAAAACTTTTTTTCTTTTAAAATGTGTTCAAAAAAGTCAAAATCACAAAACTTAAATTTGATATGAGTTTCTTAGTTTTTAACTAATATAGTGGCGAATTACAAAAATTCCTTTTCAATGAAAATTAATGAGTTAAATAAAATAATTTAATAAATTACTAGCTTTTTCTCGTGACTACGTTCGCGTTACACCTCGAATCGTTCATGCATTGATTTAAATGATTTTTTACTTCTTTATAGAGAGCTAGTGAGCATAGATGTTTTTTATTTTTCATCTTTTCTTATTTATTAAGAGCACTAATACTCTCTCTTTATAGGTTATTTTTTATTCTTTGAAGGATAATTGAGGAAGATATATTTCGTTATGATGTCACTAAATAAACCCTTGTATAAAATTTTATACTGTCTGGTTTATAATGTTATAATATTGCATTTTCGTACAGCAAACTTTCATTCCCTATTCTACTCTCTAAGGGTATAAATTTCATAAATTCGCTTTACCTTTGTGCCCATTTTTATGTGTATAATCCAGAGGTCACCAAGTTTTATATAAATTTTTACTAACTTTACCCATTTGGTTGATGAATTTAAAAAAATTCTTCTAATTCTTTTTGTAGGATTTCATTCTTCTAGACCAAATAGTAAGGAATTTTCTTACAACAAACTGTTCCGAGATAATTTTACTCTCTAAGAGGATGAATTTCCTAAAATCGCTTTGTGTAGCTAATTCACTAATGTCGTTTAAACGAACCTTTGTGCTAATATTTATGTATGTAAAGCTGGCGGCATGAACTTACTCTAAAATATCTAAAAACGTAATATATAATCTAACTGACACACCACTGACAAAGACAAATAATTTATATCTGGAGGTATTGTGTGTAGGTGTTTTTCAGGCATGTTTTAGTATTTAGTCGTTTTACACAAAGAAATAGCCATTAAGCACTATAAAAATACTTCATAACAAATCTACACATATATACCTTTCATTTAAAGAAAGAATCATCAAGATTGGCAAAGCGGTTTCGGCGGGATGGATGCAACAAAAAAACCCTTTGAGCTTTTATATATGTATGGATTAATTATTTTTCCAACATATTTTACTTTGCAAATTTTTATAAATATTCAGACTCGCTAATATCGTACTCCACCGTGTCCAGCCTGTTTAGCCAAACGTAGGCCGATTCCTCTTCGGCTGCGTCGTGACCCTGGCCGAAGGAAGAGTCTTGAAGACGCTCATCCGCGCATAGGAATAAGTTGACTGCGTAGCGTATTGCGTATTAATCGATTCTGAAACTTTCTATCTCGTGTATAACATTATACGCAAGTTTATTATTTTAATCTCGATTTTAAAAGATAAATGTGTGAAATGCCACCTGAATATCTTCCGCCATGACATGTTTTTACTTTTTTGTTATGGTAAAGTGATTTGTATAAACTTTATTCAATAACGTATATTTTCCTCCATTTGTGATTTTTTAATTTTAAGCGAAAATTAAGTATAACATTTTAGGAAAAAGAAACACTGTAATATTTAAAAGAATAAGAAGAAATTAGTCTTATTTTGAAAGGAAAATATAGAAAAAACTCTTTCTATAGAAAAAGTCTTTATACTAACCAGAATCCGGTGACATATACGCGGTCTCACCGGAAACATTACTTATTACTTCGCATAACTTGAAGAATATCTACTTTTAATAATGAACACTTCAGAAATACACCAGTAAAAACATTTATTATTTGAGATTAAAACTCGAATTAAATTATAAATATTAGTTACCTATGTTGTTATAGCTTTTATAGGCCTGTTTAACGACTTAATAAGTTACCTAGCGAAAAAATCTGTGCGCGTACCTACCACTATTGTTACAGGTTAATTCGTTAAAGAAATATGTTACACAAGTTAAAAACGCTAAAATTTTAATGGTATTACTTGTGCATTATTGGCCTTATAATGTAATTTGTTGGAATTATATCTTCTTTAAATATAATTAGACTTTTTAACGACTTTTAAGTTACCTAGGAAAAAATCTGTGCACGTACCTACCAGTATTGTTACAGGTTAATTCGTGAAACAAATGTGTTACATATTATTCGTGGTATTAGTGGTATTATATTGGAATCAGCTTGGCATTAGTGGGGCATTATATGAGAAATTTTGGTATTTAATTTGTATTTTTGGCATTACTTTGGCATTAGTATACAGACATTTGTCAGCGGTTTACTCCTTGTAGATAATCAAAAAGTTTTTTGATAAAATTTGCTTTTTATGTCAGATCATTTCTATGAAAAATTACATTAGATTTTTATTAAAGACGCTGGGTAATTAAAACATTGACTAATAAAGCTTGTCCACTTTAAATAAGGGGTCACGAAATATCCTCCTTGGAGTGTTTGGGTTAAGGGGTGTATAATAAATTAATCGTTGTTTTATAATAAAAACCATAAAACATTTATTTGTGAGTAAAATAATGCAATGGTTGGATATCTCTCCTTTATAATTAGGTGACTAAAAATACACTAAAATAATTAGAAAAAAAATCTTGTACTTATTTAGTAATTACGTCAATATTAATTAATTGACTTTCTAGTCTATTTTATTTTATGTACAAATATATTATTAAATTTTAAGCATTAAGTAATAAAACACTTTGTGCCCTCTTATATCGTAAGAGGTTACGAAATATACTCCTGGTTACACCCCTTACAGAAAACAGTGTAAGGGGTGTAAATAAATTGTATAATCACTGTTTTTTATAATAAAAACTATAAAACATTTCTTATTTGTGAGATTAAAAAAACAAAACAATGCATTGGTTAAAATAAGTACATTCAATACATATGTATGTGTTATAACATAATATAGCCATTACTATTATACTATTATTATTAAAATAATATGTGTGTAACATATTTCTTTAACGAATTAACCTGTAACAGACATTTATATGCCCAGTATATTTTTGTTTAACAAACCAATCAGGAAAAATCCAAAACCTACCGTTATAGGAGGTATAAGATGATTAAACTTATATAATGACAACTACTTATCGGATAACAAATTAATTACTACTGTCAGCTAGTTCAGCTACTGTCTAGGTAGAATATACCTAGAGTACCTACACCTGGCCTATGATGTAGGTAGATTAAAGCTTATTTTGACGTTACCTCTCAATTTGGTGTCACAAGCTGAATTTTTCAGGGATGGAAGTACAGTACATGATATGGGGACCTTTATTCCGAAAGTAGTACAAAATTAGACCGGGTAAAAGGGCGCTATCATCAAAAATCGATATATTAATACCACCGTATAGAGAAAACAAATACTTATTTTTTGATCCAGTACACAATAAAGTCTTCGTAGGGAGTAATTTTTTATAATTATTTACGAAAAAACATTTCCATTAGCGCTTATGATCAAAAAAAACTTTAAACATGAATAATCATTTCAATCATGCGAAACTTTGGTTTAAAAATAGATTTTTTTTAATATAACTTTCATTTAACGAAAAACGAAAGCCTAAATGAAAAAAAGAAACAATTTAAAAGTTTCGCTTATGTCTTGACAAGGTATCAAAGCAAATCCCATATTTTTTGCTTTTAAACTAATAAAGATATATCAATAAACAGTTAGCGATATAATGGTTTTTGCGCGCGCTGGCCGACTGCCGCCGCTGTGCCGAGATTTCCTATACCCTTGTATATATAACGTCATGGTGTGGCAAATGTAGCATTTTAATTCTTATATAGGATAACAGAAACATTTTCAATGTTAAAAAACAAAAATGAACCAACAAACCTAACCAAAGCAATCAAAACACGCTGTAAGTTAAAACGCATCGGTTTACGAATTCTAATTGCCAAGTACTTTTCAAACCTTACTATATTTTACAATATTTTATCAATAAATGAAAATGGTTTAAAAAAAACATAGACACGCAAGAAGTTTCAAAGACACGCAAAAAAATTCTAGAATGAACAACAGAAACGTGTTTTTATGTAACAGGTTTCAGCTATTCTAAAATTGAAAAACTGAAAATTTTTGCATTTCGCAGAAAAATGTTCGTGACTTTCTATTTGGAAAGGCTTCCAAGTAGTAAATAAACAAATATTTCTTACATAACTGATTTCAGCTAAACCCCTGATAGCCCTGATTTGAGCAATTCTAAAACAGCCTCTACACTATCCCCGAAATGTTTTACGAAATATTTCTGGAAATATTTCGTGAAACATTTCTCAAAACATTTCTGGAAATACTTCTAGAAGTAAACTCAAATATAAGCCCGTGTTATAAAAATTAGTTCCCACGTTTCCTGAAATTGATCGAGACGCGCCCTGCTTGGTTCTTTGTTTTTTTTATTGTTAACCCAGATTAATAATATATTATATATAACATTATATATAAAAGTATCTTTTATTGACATCGGGTCAATCAATAATTTTCCCAATCAGCTCGATATATTGATATTGCCAGTATTACTCATTAAGCAATACTACTGTTATACAGTGTTGTTCACCACAAACGACACGGAGTATTGTAGCTAAACGATTAGATTTTTACAAATTGTAAGTTTCGGGTTCGTTGAAGGACTATTAGAGCTACAATTTAAAAATATTTTTACAAGATACAGAGTGTCCCAAATAAATAAAAAAATATCAAAGTTGTATTTTTTTAAATGGAACACCCTGTATATTATTGCATTTTTAGTTTCTACGATTAAAATAAAGGTAATTTGGTTAAGGTTTATTACACTTAAACCTTATCGTTTATGAAATATTTTCAATTTTGTGAAATTGCAGAATTGCAGTATAAATTTTAAGGCTTTATTTCTCCGAGGGTATCAAAGTTTTTAATACTAAATATTTACTGAATAATTCATTCATTCTTCAGTAAATACTAAATATTTCCTGAAGAAATTTTTATAAAAGAGTATACCATTAATTAAATATACCACCAGTATTTCCGACCAAGTACTAATTAATTACATACTTAATTGTGTTCGTTAATAAATTATTCTAAATAAATGTGGATTTGAATCAGAAATCAATATAATAATAAGTTATGAAAATGAACGTTTCTGTTGTTATAAATAAGCATTTGTCAAGAAATGAAATATCATTTTTAAGGCGTTAGTTTTTTTGCCACACTGTCTAATACACATACATAATTCAGTTTTTTAGTATTTGGAGCAATTATTATTAATCAACGCAAACAGTCAATTAATGTAGTTTGAATACTCGAATCATATTAATTGGTCCTCTTTAACAAATATTTAAACAATTTTTTTATTTTATAATGAAATAAACAACCTATATCGACAATATTAATATCTGTACTCTTTAAAAATTTGATACATCTTTAAAAATAATCTAAAATGTCAGTATTCCATGGGTATATTGATAAATGAGTTCTAAATTACAAGAAAATGCATTTTCTATGGAAACTTGAAGAGATAGGTAAAAAATGGTATAATACAATTTGATAGACAATTAAATTGTGCATCTGATTCTCATAAAATATACAGGGTGTTCCATTTAAATTAAACAAGTTATTGCCGTTTAAATCTAATAATTATTTAAAATAAATATTTAAACACTCTATATAAGGTAGTAAAATTTTTATTATTGTAACACACAAATTGATCAATAAATAAACTTCAATAAATATTTAGTATTAAAAACTTTGATACACTCGGAGAAATGAAGCCTTAAAATTTATACTGCAATTTCACAAAATTGAAAATATTTCAAAAACGGTAAGGTTTAAGTGTAATAGACCTTAATCAAATTTACCTTTATTTTAATCGTAGAAACTAAAAATGTAATAATATACAGAGTGTTCCATTTAAAAAAAATACAACTTTGATATTTTTTATTTATTTGGGACACTCTGTATCTTGTAAAAATATTTTTAAATTGTAGCTCTAATAGTCCTTCAACGAACCTAAAACTTACAATTTATAAAAATCTAATCTTTTAGCTACAATATTCCGTGTCGTATGTGGTGAACAACCCTGTATTATTCAATTAAGTAAAAAAAAAAGGATTTCAGTTAGCGTCTCCTTTTTGCTGCCAGGGCTAATCTGGACGGGGCCTACTTTATTTATGCGGAATCCGAACCGCGGTCCTCGGTCATATCATGGTCAATGGCCTACCGACTTGGCAAGTGTCTAAATCGACTCTTACTCACGAGATATCCGATCTCATCCGGCCTCGAACCGTGTCAATAGATTTTACACTTTTGCCTTTCGACAACAACACGATACAGAGTTTCGAACCTGTCACCCGTCCATCCACTAGTATTGCCTTACGTCGCTTAACTTCGGTGTTCTAATGGGAACCGGTGTTTCGACGTAGCTGGGCTGTTGCCCTATTCAATTAAGGTCGCGTAAATAAACATAACATATACAATTTTATATACTAATTCATTATAATAAAATTAATACTAAACATATTGTAATTATATTCCTGCAGATTGAGAGAAAAGTTTTGTTCTTAAATATCTACTCTACATAGTGTAATCGCGTGTTGAAATATTAATTTTGTGGAATTATATATCAACATAAAACGAGATGCAATTAACGAAATATCATGGTGACAACAGCTATTTTAGAAACGTCTAGCTTTACTTATTTCACTGATATTTATGAAAAAAATCCTTTGCTTCGGGTACAGATACCGCCACGTTTTGGAAACAGCTCAAAACGAAACAAAATTGAGCGAGACAACAGGAAACTCTTCCACGCCCCGAAACCGAAGTGGGTCAAGACAACTGAAAATAAATTAAAATGCGACAAAGTTATTTCGAACAGTTCTCCGCATAGTGTAGAGGCTGTTGCAAACTGAAAATGATGCATTTCGGCAGAAAAATTTTCGTGACTTACTATTCAAAAAAGCTTCCAAATAAACAAATGCTAAATAAACAAATATTTCTTATATAACTGATTTCAAGTAAACGAAACTTGAACCCTTGGATGTAGAAAAGAGTAAAACTCAAAGTTTGAAAAAACTGAAGTTGATAAAATAATTTAATATTTCAAATTATAAACAGGTATTTTCGATTTGCCAATTTAACAGTCTATTTGATGCGTAAAGCGTGAACCTCAATCTTCTTCACCTTTTTAAGCATGACATATTTTCCTGTTGGAGCTTTTCTTGAAACGGTGCAAAAGGAACGTATTATTTCCAGAGTTTTCACAGCAACCGACCTAGAATATCGATCAAAACACAATTTTCTGGCAGGTTTGGATTCGCTTTGTCGAACATAAATACTGTTATTTTTTTACGCCCGATCAGTCTGTTTATTCTTGTGCTGTTTTTAATCTGAAAATATGAGCAAAGGAAACGAAAAAAGAAAAATAAACGATGTTGATATATCTTGAATTTCTTACATATATTTTTTTCAGTATAGGTTAGGTTTACTAGGGTAGTATAGTCTATCCAACGACAAAATCATTGACAGTGATAGTTGTGTCTGTCATTTTAATTTCAAGTAGTTTATTTTATCCAAAAAATCCTTTATGGGTTTTTCGCCACTGCACTGCAAGAAAAATCTACAATATAAAACAGTTATTTTTGGTAAACACTTCTGCGTTAAACCTAAACGGACGCTGCTTGTCAGAAGTTGTGTTTACAGTTATAAAAATTTGCCTAACAAAGAAAAAAATGCTTAACGTTTCGGAAAGTTTTCTCTTTCCGTCGTCGGAAGCAAAAAAAAATATAAAGAATCAAGAAAAAAACTATTTAAAATATTTAAATTGAACTATTCGAGAACACTTTACTTTTTAAAACAGATACGTCTACAAGAAATCGTTGATGTTCTGTTAAAATGACATTATAATATTAAGTTAAACTTCAAAATTAACAATTACTACCTGATAACAATTACTTAATAAGGTAAAACCAAAAAGCCCAAACTTTCTCTATGATTATTTTTAAATTTTACGTATGTTATGTTTATTTATGTTATGTTCTTTAAAATCAAAGAAGCGATTGCCATACATTACTAACATCTACAGATGCATGAGCAATACATTTATTTTTATTAGATTGAATTAAAAAAACCTCTTTCATTTTTCTTTTAGAGGTTATCGCTTCTTTCATTATAATTTTGGCGTTATTAAAATTTATTCTGTGCCCTGTGTCCCATGAATGCTGACAAATCTTAGATTTGTGAAAATCTCCCTTTCTTAAATAATCTTTATGTTCTTTAATTCTAACATTTAAGGGTCTAGATGTTTCACCAATGTAAAATTTATCGGTATCACAGTCCACACGTAATAACACAGTCCAAAATGCGAAATATTTATCATTTCTATTTGACATAATTTGACACAAAGTATAACCCTCGGTATAACCTAAAATTTGACAAGAGTTTGACAACTCTCAAAAATCTTAAGTTAAGTTCGTATGTATTGGCGTTCGTTCAATTTTACGGCACTCCAATAATATTGTGCATTTTATTGAAAAAAACCCATTGAAACTGGATAAACACACCAAGAGACGACGCATGTGGGATTTATATACCGGGTGCGTCTCAAAAGTGGTTCACCCCTATAACTTTTTTATTAATAAAAAAGAGATTTGGTATGTTTGTATATGACATAAATTAGGATTGATTGACATATTCAATTGTCTTTGGTCACTTCCTGTTTCACCGGAAATGACTACAACTTTTGATGTTTAAATAACATCATCTGTATTTTTTTTACTTTATTTGATAGAAAATTATACTCTGAATAGAATGACATATCATATGTCAACTTTTGACATTTTCACGTATGGTTTATTTGAAATTGTAACATGCGGTTCATAACGACAATATGACTCCAAATAATAAGTGTGTTGTATCAAATTATTCGTAAAAAAGAGTTCTACTATCTTAGCATTTTAAATATTTTAATAGACGCAAAAATAGCACAGTATTTACAAGGCGAAGTTATAAAAATTTGGAAGAACTAATAATGCACTGACGCACACAAAAATCAAAAGAATTACTAAATATTTCATTTATGAAAAGCATTCGATAGTCGTGGCTCAAAGATAACCATTTAGTCGCATGACGAAGTTGTCACATATGCTTTAGTATACAACTGAATGATTTTATTCGAATAAAACCATTCGATAGTTGGAATCATTCATTCAGTAACCATTCGATAGTCTAACTCGTTTGATAGTTCCATCGCTAATTTTTTACTTTAATATCAAAATCATATCAGTACCGAAACAATATAAGTTTAAAGATATTTTTAAATCCCCTCAAACGGCCAAGAGCTATAACTCTCTCCAAACTCGTCAGATCGAGAATATTTTAACTGAAGAGATCAAAAAGCAGTATTTCTCTTTTGCATTATTCAAAAATCTCCGACCGTGAGCTTTAAAGGATTGTAAAATTCGGTAGGAAGCCCTTTTATTTTATTCTCCAGTGAAATTTTAAGCTGCCTCCTTTGAATCTTGTTAATATTGCTTCGGTAGTAAGCAAATTTTATTATTATATTCCATACTTTATTAAATATATTAGCATCTCTTATATTCTTTGTTTTTTTTAATATATACGCATTGCATAAATGAACTTTTTTTTATTATAAAGTCGTATTGCTTAATATTAAACCAATTTTATGATTATTCTCCACATTTAGTAAATAAATTATCATATTATTAACATGTTTTAAAAACGTTAACATGAATACATATTTTTTATTAGGTTAGTATGACAACCCAGGGTCGTTCAACAAAGTTGATGAGGTAATATTTTGACCAACTGTTAATTTACTTTAACTTTAAAACACCTTGTACAATAATTTCGTGAGTAACTTTTCTTAAAACATTATTTTCAATCAGAAGCGTGTCTCCTGAGCCTTTTCTTTTTTGACTCATGTCTACACATGCCTTGGTTAATTTTTAAGAGCGAAATGAACTTGCCACCAACAATTTGCAATTTTTTTTTCAACTATCATTACTTTATTTTGATATTCTTTTAAACAAACAATTTAAATGAAATAAAGAAGCCTACGCGTTGCGTTAAAAATATTTTTAATTGTTGCTTACCTCGGATGCGCTGGACAGAAGCTATATTCGGGAAATTTGAGGAGAATGGGTTATGTATCTTGCCAAGATGGCGCCCAAAATCGGTATTTTGTGAATATCTCGAAAACTGGAGAGCAAAGTTAAAGAGAATAAAATTTCCTATTAAAAAGGTTTTATGAAAATTTTCGCTAAAGTCAACCGTTTAGGCACAAAATCCCTGGAAATTTTACAATTTTGCGTAAAATATGATATACCGTATGATCGAATAAAAACGGCGTCAGCGATGGCTATGAAATGAAGATCGCTATCATTTTATATGTAAATTTATATGGGAAATGTCATCGATTGTCATTTCCAAGCCAACTGGACGCCGTTTTTTTTTCGATCACACAGTATTATGTATAGTCGATTTTCCGAAATCAAATGTCGATTAAGGTTCACTAAAACTAGTTTTAGTTTAGTTTCTTCAATTTTGCCATGAAACAGTGGCGTATCATTAATTCGCTCATTAATTTATGAATAATTAATTTTAATTATTGAAAATGTGTACTTGTTTCCACACCACCCAAGAGATAAAGTACATGGCGCGTTTATTTTAACGTGGTCTCCCCGGAGGCCGGAGGCCTACTCAACTAGGTAAATTAAAAACTTTAACTTAACTGCACAAGCCCGACGGATCTGGCTCATTGATGTCAAAGTCGATCGTGTCTGCTGTGCTGGGCTCATCAGGGTGGTCTCTCAATTAGAGGTGGGAATTCTAGTTCCTTGGGAGGAACTAGTTCATTAGTTCTAGTTCCTTAGTTCCTCCAGAGGAATAGTTCCTTGAACTAGGTCTTTAGTTCACAATAGTTCCCGACTAACATTGACATCCCCCTTGCTTGCTAATGCGTTTCGTTGTCAGTCAGAACTATTCACAGTATGATCTGTGTAATTTTTATAATGTACGGAGATATAACGAGACGTGTAATTGTGTATGTTAAAAACATATAGGTAAGTTTTATAGCAGATAAAAAAAATTAAAAAAAAAACTCAAATCAGAATTTAAAAAACTATATCACAAATCAATTGGAGCAAATATTACAAAAATTTTGCGAAAAATTGCATTTTTCCTAACTTCAAGCTTTTTGTTTTTGTCTAAAAATTCAGAATATCTACTTCGTTTTATAAGATATTTCTTAATTTTAGGGACCTAAAGTGAAACATTTTATATTTTATGGATTTATTTTTTATAGGAAATTTTATTCTCTTTAATTTTGCTCTCTTCAAATTTTTGCGAAAAACGCATAGTTTTCGAGATATTGACAAAATACCGATTTTGGGCGCCATCTTGGCAAGATGGCGGCGCCGGCGACAAGTCTGGAAATGTGCATTTTATGGATTTTAGTTAGGGACCCCTAAACCTATAAACCTGCAAAGTTTCAAAACTTCCGGACTTTTTTCCAAGCAGGCTCCTTTTTTGATCCCCAATGACTGAACTAGATGCTGTTCTGGACTTTAATAAAAGAACACGTAAATAATAATAATACAAATACTGTCTTCACATCAAGGTTTGAAGTTAACATACTTAAAACATTCATAACTGAAGAGGTTTTGTTAGTTAACAGGTCCCTTTATGCAGGTACTGAGATTCCTAGATTCGGGAGGCTACTCAGCTATAGTTGATATGTTTGGTGCAAATATCTTTACACTATAAGTTATACCATTCTATGGTTTTGACTGCTCTCTTGTTTACTAAGATATTCACCCCGGCACGGTTGGAAATTATTAGTACACGCAACAAGGCCCTTATTGTCACACACTAGTCATACTGAACCAAAAACATCGACACGAATGGACAGTAAACGATGGTATTAAAATTACTTTTAAACTGAAATAATTCACAGCATAAATCGAATCCATTAAATACATACACATGCTATATAATACCTTTGTCAGATCAAATAAATAAGGAAAAGCTTTAGCACAGAATATTTCAACAGGAAAATAATATATAAGCTTTAGTTAATATTAGTTAAATTATAAGGAAAGATTACTAATTAATTAATAAGGAAGCAAACATTACCCTTAACAACATTTTTTGTCACAATAACCAAAATAACATCAATGCGTCTCGAAAGGTGTCTCAAAGCTATTTCCTAACACCTATCATCTGTTAGTTGTCTGATTTCCCTCTCCCTAGTTGGCGAATAATATTTTAAAAATCAATATTTTTTTACGTATACAGAGTGTCTTAAAACTGAATCTATTGATTTTAAAGAAATATAATTATTTTTAAATAGGCGGTTCATCTCAGTTAATTGTCTAATCAAAATATGATGTTATGAGTTTAGTTAGAATTTAAATTTAAATTTAAATTTTCTCCCGATAATTTTATTTTTGGATCATCTCAATAGCAGTGTTTTTACAATAATTTTAGCTCATGAAGATATCTTTCAAATCGTGTTTATTCTGTTTCTAATCACACTGTAACTGAAAAGTAATATTATTATTGCTTGTCGGTACTCTAGCAGAGATTGTTTTAAATCCATAAGTTGATATCTGCCATATTCTATCAAAGCAACAATAGCCGATACAACTTCTGAACTTGTAGTAGAGTGGAAGCAGGGGAGTTACATGGGGATCTTCCTGTTGTAGAGGGGGGAGGGATTCCCATCATCCTCTGACAACGATGTTCTTCCTCCGAGAGATGCACAATCTACTTCCTACGGGGGTATACACACTTCCACGGTTGGGGTTTAGCCCTCGGTGCCTTCCACAGTCGAGGAGCTTGTCTCCGACTGAGGAACTCGTGAGGTGGAGGCTGGAGGATCTGTCTCCGTTTTCTTTACCTCTTTAACTTGGTCTCTCCTTAGACCTGATACCGGTACAGTGTTGTCGCGAATCTATAATAGAGGCTATATGTATCTTCCTTTATTGCCTCCTTGTATTTGGGGTCAATTCCTATTGTGAGAACCGACCATGGACCTCCTCCCTCGAGTTGATGACTCGCCAACTCGATGTCCTTACATTGAAGTTCTGGCAAAGCTGGTCATACGTCCTTGCTTGCCTCTCGATGTTGGACGGCTTTATATCCTAGCTTTTTCTTTCCTTGCCGAAGCAAAGGTGAGAGGTGCTCGCTCTCTCTCATGCCCTTTGATGGAGATGCGCCAGGCTGTTTCTTGCTTCCTTTACTCTCCCAATTTTTTAGTGTTTTTGCTTTTGCTTCATCTGGAGCAAATCAAAAGATTTGTATCTCTGGAGGTATCTCCGTAATCCTACTCCGCTGAGATCTAAGTCCTGAGTCCGCTGAGGTCGTCTAGCCCGCCGGGTTAACCCAGGCCGAGTAAAGGAAACGGTAGTTTGTGTGCTTGTGTAGCCTTTTGGGTCGAGAAGTAAGCTCCCGACCCTTACTAGGTACCTAGGTGATAGATTGTGTGCCACTTGTAGAGGCTGGTCTCACGCAAGTGTCAGCTGCCTCTCCTGTAGTTTCCTTTGAGGTTGGTCCCTTGGAACTTGCACTGTTAAATGTTCTGAGTGTTGCTATGGGGGTTCCTTCCCCATCAACGACAAGGTCTTGCATCTCCTAGAGGAAAAATTTCTAGACTTAAAATCATCTGCTAATATGATTGTCAACATACATATCTTGAATTTTCAGTGACATTACAAAATAATAGGTAAACACTATTTCATGAGTGTTATTTTAGTGTTATTTCAGTGTTAATTTTAAATAAATTTGTGGAAATATAACTATTTTTTTCTATACTAGGAATATATTGCAAAACAACGTTTACCGGGTCAGCTAATGTAAATATCAAGCTCTTGTTCATCCGATATCATAATTACTTTTTATAGGAAATATTAAATTAAGCGTATAATATACCCTCTAAATCATATTTATATTTAATAAATCATATTTTGTAAAATATTAATATACTGCTTTGATTACAACCCTAACCAAATTTATATATAAATAAAATTAAACATGATATTATTGCAAAACAAAGAGCCCTTGTGATGCGATTCAAAATATGATTTAATAAAACCAAATATTTACGAAAAGGAATAAAATTTGTCGCTGCCGGGAGGTTTTTGTTCATAAAAATACGCGCCGTTATTTTACATATTTATTTGTAGGCTTTAATTAATATGAAACAGGAGCGTTTTTACGCTAATTAAAAAAACATTTGTCAGGCGGTATTAAAATGGATGAGTCCATTTGCATAAAGGAAAATTAGAATTCACTATAAAAGAAATTTGTGTTAAAAAACGTTTTTGTGTAACAAATTATTTTGTTTTTTTAATTAATAGGATAGTAGATTTTCATAGACTAATATGTCACGTACTAGAGATATATGAGACTATGGGACATTAAATAAAACAAATAAATCCATCATTCAGTCACCTGGTGGTCCGGAAGAAACTAATGGAGAGTTTTGGCATAACATAATTTGAGCATTCCGTTACTTATAAACGCTAACTAAAACGGTAACGCTAATCAAGCGCAAAATTATTCCTTGAAAAATATAAAATAAATAACACAGACTTTTTCACTATTTTATGATTTATTAGACCGTTAGAAGCGTTACATAGTCGCAACAAAAATAAAATTATTAATACATACATTCTAAACACAACAATAGAGCACATAGCGCCTATTTTTTTAATTTAACAGTAAATAAATTATAAGGTAGACTACTAATTACCTGTTACTATAAATACTATACAGGGTGTTTTAAATTCAGGTTTTTCTGTAGGTACTATCATTATTTTTATTTACTAACACTGCTGGACTTGTTGCTTTATGGTTTTATTTCCTTTTCCCGCACCTTTTGATTCACACACAACTTGGCAAGTCACTTGTTACAACTTTTGTTGTACTTCTAATAGGTCGATCCCACTTCTGATGCCAGAATGTAATCCGTATATTCCAAATAAATCACTAGATTTTGTTTATAACTCATTTATTCCGTCGTAGTAAAAATGTTTCTGCCTTAAATAGATATCCATACATATATAAAAGATCAAAGGTTTTTTTGTTGCATCCATCCCGCCGAAACCGCTTCACCAATCTTGATTATTCTTTTTTTAAATGAAAGGTATATATGTCTAGATTTGTTATGAAGTATTTTTATATTGTTTAATGGCTATTTCTTTGTGTAAAACGACTAAATACTAAAACATACCTGAAAAACACCTATACAAAATACCTCCAGAAATAAATTATTTATTTGTCATTGTCAGTGGTGTGTCAGTTAGATTATATATCAACTAATTAGGTATTTTAGGGGTCAGTTAATACCGCCAGCTTTAGATACATAAATATTAGCACAAAGGTTCGTTTAAATGGCATTAGTGATTAGTGAATTAGCTACGCAAAGCGATTTTAGGAATTCATCCTCTTAGAGTGTCGTAAAATATGTCAAACAATTTGTTGTATGAAAATTCCTTACTATCTGGTCTAGAAGAATGAAATTCTACAGAGAAAAATAGAAGGTATTATTGAAATTCATCAACCAAATGGGTAAAGTTAGTAAAAATTTATATAAACTTTCGTAACCTCTGGAATATACACATAAATTTTGCACAAAGGATCATTTAAAAGACATGAGTTAATTATTTGGACATAGCGAATTTATGAAATTCATACCCATAGGGAGTAGAATAATGAATGAAAGTTTGTTGTACGAAAATGCATTATTATTACTGTCCTCCATTCATGCAGTTGTGCAGCTCTGAACTGTTCAAGAACGCGATACTCTCACTCCATTCAACTGAATCATAAAGTTCAGAACTGTTCCGCGCCAGATGGACACCCATATCCTAGGATATCGCGCACAGCTCCTTTCAGAACCGTTCCTGAGAAGCCCAGGGCGTAAAGCTCTGAAACTTGAAATTCGCGAATGGATGACAGCATATAACATCTAGAAGTATAAAATTTTATACAAGGGTTTATTTAGTGACATCAATATGAACGAAATATTTCTTCTTCAAACCATCCTTCTAGGAATAAAAAATAACGTATAAAGAGGGTGTTAGTGCTCTTGAAAATTAAAAATAAATCAGTGGAGTATTCAAGAAAAGCGACAATTGGAAACTTCAAATATTCCATTGAAAACTTTATATGTCAAAGCTATTTATTTTAGTAATACAGTTTATATGGAACCATAGGTAGGGTTCTATCTATAGAGGGTAAATAGTCATTTCAGTATTTATTATTTTCGAGAGATTTTCTTTTTTCAGATTTTGCAAAATTTCGACTTTGGTTCGATTTCTAAAACACCCTATACCCATAATTAAGAAATAAAAAACCACATCAACCCTCTGTCCAACCATACATAACTAGTTTCAGTCACAAATCATTTTGGGGCCAAAATTGAACTTCTTTGAAATACTTTGATTTCGATAACAACTTCTAGAAATATTAAGATTATTTAACTTTTTAGATTTCTTTTTAGTTTTTAGTTAAAAACCATAATTTCTTGATAATATGGCAACATAGGTAGTAGGTAGATTAAATTTACCAGACAGAAAAACCCGAAAAGCTCCAGTGGTTCTCAAAATTTAAGCAAAAATTTCTTTTTTTGGAATTTTTTAAAGTAAAATAACTCGGTTATTTTGGAGTTATTTGAAACACGGTAAAAAGAAAATGTTTCTTTTATCGAGATCTACCAGCCCTGAAAATATTTGCACTTATTCAAGACTCGCCCTGTATAATATCCAGAAAATCGACAATTGCTAGCTTTCATATGAAATACGAGTAGCTCTAAAACTCTTAAAAACATAGTTTAAATATTGCATTTGTAAGGCTCACTAGCTCTATCTATAAAGATAGAGTAGTCGCGGGAAAAAGCTAGTATTTATTTATTGAACACTTTTTCTGATAAGGATTCTGAAACTACCCCAATGACATCGAAAAATATTGAATCAAGGATTATTTTAAGTATTTAGTCAAGTCAAAATTTAGCTAAACAAAAGATGTGTTTACATTGAATAAAATGATTTAATCATATTGTCGCGTCCACTTATCTAAAATAATCTCCAATTTAATATACCCGAAGCACATATTTTATATGGTTGCATTTTTTCAATCAATAACTTAAATCCTCCAAAAGCTTGACTAGCTTAAAGATGAAAAATTTTTAAGATAATAAGTTTTGGCATGGAATAACTTGGATGAAAATGATAATTAATAAAAGCATCAAGCTCTTATGTTAATCAAACTTTTATTTCATTTTTCTAAAACAAAAACCTTATACGATTGCATTTTTCCAATCAATATTCGAAAGCTTTGAAAAGCTCTACTAGTTTGGACATCAAAAAGAGTTGAACACAAAAACTGGTCACGCGCTTTTATAGAACCAATTAGTTCATAAGGATTCTTTCACATAATGGCGTGTACCGTGTCAAACGTTTGTTGTTGTAATTGAAAATACTTCGAGTTCTGCCTAAAGGGCTCTAGAATACAATATCAACACGTCACAATAACTGAAATACTTTGCCTTTGAAAGTTAACCCAGCAAATGCCAGACCAGTTTATAATTCGTTAGAGAGTTTTAAAAGTATTGGGTTTCTTGCACGTGTCGGGTAATATATTTACGATTACTAGCACTATTTTTAGCTAAAATATATACATGGTGTTTAAAAAATATGTATATATATGCGATAATTTCGTAATCGCGATAATTTAAAAACTCAACTTTTCAACACATAACACGCCATAACTTAAGAACCACTTTAGATATTGAAGCTTTTTTATCTTGAAGATCAGATGATTAACAATATGTTTACATAAGAACAATTCGATATGGTTGTTTTTTCCATTCTAAAATTCTACAACAACCCATCCGTTTACTTTTAGTGCATAGCAGTTTTCAGCAATCATGCAACTTTTTTGTTTATAAAGATTTTTACATACTGTCTGCGAAGAAAGTTACTGAAAAACTACAATCAATTATTTCTATTAAATTTCGAGATATCGATTTTTGAATTCAGAGTTCTAATAGCGCGACCACTGTCGAACACCAACTCAATTCCATTTATTTTTACCAAAAATGCAAGTGTTTCTAACTTGCACTTAAAAATTTTCAAGCTATAGGAAAAATTACGACTCGTTAATAAATAAACAAATAAAATACGAGAGTAATTAAATCGTGAAGCTGAACGCATGATATACACCCTTTCCTAGAACTTTAAGTACTGCCAGAGGTACTGATTGGGCAACCAGTCAACTGCGACAAATCTGCTATATTCCCTTCGACGTCTCTTAGGGCGCAAACATAGTGAGGCATCTCGATGCGATGCTCGCCAAGATGCTGGCCGCGCTGCTCGATAGCTTTTGTACGATAGCCGCGCTGCATCGCGACTATCGTACAAACATAGTGAAGGCATTTCATCTCGATGCGATGCTCGCCATTCACCTCGCCATCCTGCGATGCTGAATCAAACATGTACAAATTTATGCGTCAAAACATACTGGAGCCTTGCACCTCGCCACGCACCTAGATGTTCAGCGCGATGCTTCCTAAAAAACAAAATTTTTGTTTTTTGCGAGAAGCGGACGCGGATGCCTGAAACTTTACATTTGATTGGTCGGTTTAGGATCAAAATTCGTTGAGCATATGTCGAACTAGAGTCGGGTGGAATAAAATGTTTACAATACTAATATTTAATTTATCACCAACATCGGCAATAGTGCGTCGGGCATCTGTAGTTCTAATAATAAAAAAACTTATGAATTTTGTAGTCCAGACATAGAGTATGTATTAGGATGTATTTGAGGAAAATATTTGAACTTCTAAAGGGTGGCTCAAAAAAATGTGAGTGGATCGCGAATATTTTTTTAAATGGAACACCTATATACGGGGTGGCGCAACTCATTCGCGCCGGTTGATTATACGAAAACGGAAATATGTAGAAACAAAATATATTATGGGCATATGTGGGAAGACCATGTGTATAATTTAAAATTATTTTGAAATGTACAGGGTATGTCAGAATTATGATTTACACCAAAATTATATTTTTTCTTATGGAACACCCGATATTTTATTTCTTATTTGGATCCTTGGACACAAAATAAGGCATGTATTATAAGGGTTATTATATACTAATATGTTTACAAGCTTTGGTTTTTGAGATATTTAAAGATATTTAAATATGCATGCTACAATGGAATAGATTATCAACACCCTGTACATTACTTTTTAGAATTAATTCTTTTGCTGAGTTTAAAGATAGAGAAATAAAATTTACTGAAAAATTGTATTGCTCCCTTAAATTTATACAGGGGTACCAAAAATTGATGATTTATTTTAAATATTTATTTTACATAAAAATCTTGTTATTTCAAATAGGACAACCTGTATTTTTTAAAATAAATCGAAACAGATTCAAATGCTCTTTCAAACTATATTAGGGTATCATATACCTATCTAGCTCAGATTTTGAATAAAGAGCAATTTTTCAATAAAATGGCAACAAAGAGGGCTGATGTCGTCATGGCAAGTTTCTAGTAACAGTAGCTATTTTCAAAATCGAAATTAGTTTATAGACTTTATTTATTTATAGCAAGTACTTTAATCACTATTTGATTAAAAAAAGTATACCATTAATATTGCAAATTATATTTTATCCTCTCATAGTATATGTCTTTTTAATTTTTTGATTATGTAACGAGCACTTTGTTTACTCACTTGTTTCGTCGAACTGCTTGAAATCATTTTTGCTTTTGATCAAATCGGTGTGAGAAACTATGATGCTATAAAATTTTGTTTCAGGAGAGTTGAATATCCGGGAAAGTTGAGTTATTGAATGTAATTGCACCCAACAACGCCCTAATTGCGCTCTCCTTTATGCGTTAACATTTTTTCGGCAATTTTATTAACATTTGACATTGTCACAACACAGCACGACGTCGACGCCTAGTTCTTTTTCATTTATTTTTTACGGTTCCCGAAATAGCGTTACATCACACAAACCTGGTACCTGAGTGTTTATCTCTTTTTGTCTCAATAACTGCACTAGCAAAAAACTAAAATATTTATATATTATAACAAAACCACGATTTCAATATTATTCTACGCGATCAACATGACGGCGACGTGAAATAGATAGGGATAATTTCTGATTTTTGCCATTGGCTCGCTGCGGTAGAAATTTGTTGAAATCAACTGAAATGCCTATATTAATTAATAACTATTATTACATAAACTGGTGCTTAATAAAACGACGATGGTAAATGTTTCAGTATGCCAACGCGCACCTATTCGCCGTTATGGAACAGTGCGCGTAGGATGCATCGCGGCTACCATCCTGGAGAGCAGCGTGGCCAGCATCTTCGCGAGCATCGCATCGAGATGCCTCACTATGTTTGTGCCCTTAGCAATGTGCACAGTTTCTCGGTTTATTTCATGCGTATTGGGTTTCTTGCACGTGTCGAGTAATATATTTACGATTACTAACACTATTTTTAGCTAAAATATATACATGGTGTTTATAAAATATGTGCCATATCATTTTGTTTTGTTTCGAATTATTATAATTCTCTTCCAAGTTCTTTTAGTGATATACTTGATATAATTTTGAGGGTAAAAATGTTACATATTTTAGTACTGAAAAAGTGTAGACAGGTTTACCAGGGACGTTCATATAGGATATCACTGAAATATTTTTTTGTTAAACGACATGTGTGCCACTGACCCTTCTTTTCTCCTGTTAGCAAAATTCTATAGGCATTTTTTTTCAATAACAAGCGGCCGCGGCCGTCCTTTTCCGGAAACACTGCGACCTGTGAAGCCTATTGTGTTTGCCTCTTTCTATGTCGGCACCCATTCTATCCCTGTACCCTGCACCAACTTATACAGATCCTTGATAGGATGGAATCATATTTCCTCCGATTCTAGCCTAGATTTCCTAAAAAAAATGTCGCTTGCAATCCAGAGCCTCGCAGTGACATATTATGTGCTCCACTGTTTCAGAATCTTTATCGCAGAGTCTGTAGCAAAGACTTCCTTGAAACCTAAAATGGAAAAGTTGATTTGCTTTTAAGCTATAAAATTTATTACATTGCTTTCTTATCAATGTGCATCATCCTACCAACTTAGACATTTAAGAATTATTTGTTGAGCTGTAATATTACTTTATTACTATACTGAATATGAATATTGGAGTGGATTTATGTTCTACAGGGTGACTCTTAGATAAGTGCAAATATTTTTAGGGGTAGTATATTTCGACCCCAGAAACACGAATATGAGTTTTTTCGCGAAAAAAAAAATTGAAAATTTGGAATTTTTTGAAAAATGTTTTGAAATTTTTTTTATTTTTAGTTAAAAAACATTCTTGATAATATGGTAACATACGTAGTAGATTAAATTTGTAAGAAAGAAAACTGAAAATTTAAAAAAAATATATATATTTTTTTTATTTTTTTAAATAAAATAACTCTAATAATAAATATTACTGACTTATCTGACAAACAATTCTTTTTTTTTGGAAATTTTCAGAGTCTTTTTTCACTCGGTTATTTTGGACTTATTTTAAAAACGGTAAAAAACGGAAAATATGTTTCTTTTATCGAGATCTAAAAGCACAGAAAATGTTTGCACTTATTTAAGACTCACCCTGTATAAAAGACCATTTATTATGATTTATTTCTTTTATTTCAAATTTATTTCTCAAAAAGATTTAATATAGAGATCATTGCTGGATGTATGTAGAACTTCTTTAAAAAAATTAGTGTCGTATTTTTATCGAAAATTTGTTATTAGAGACGAGTAAAACGTATTTACCTAGAATTAGTATTTTGTCTTTTTACTTTTTTGGATCGTAAAGCAAAAAGTTAATTATTAATGGTGATGAAACGTCGATTATTGAATTAAATTATTCTGGTTATAATTTTCTAAATTTCCACACCGTTTTAGAGGAAATTAAAAAAACGTGAAAATATAGTAATTTTTTTCTAAAAAATAACGAGTTTCTATCGTAATATCATTTCGATTTCATTCTTTAATGGATTGTTATTAATATAATTTTAATTAACGTCATATTTTTAAGTAAAGTGTAAAGAATATTGTAGTTTGGCTGTACTGCAGTTCTGCTTTCAGTGGACAGAGTGGGTGGTTGCCGGAGACAGTGTTGCCAGAACTACGGATTAATCCGTAGATTTACGGATTTTAGGTACAGTACGTTAATAATACGGATTTTCTATCATTAAACAGTTTAATATAATATTTTATGATTAAACAAAGAGTTGACTTGAAAATGAAAATCGCTGTTATTTCATACGTAAAATATTATTGTAAATATCAATAGTCGTCATTTCCAAGCCAACTAAATGACTTTTTTCGATCATACGAAATACTCATTACCTATAAAAGAATGTTTATTTTTGTTGTTTATTCTATGTTTAACACGAATAAATTTTCAATACATAAACGCGGATTTTTTATCCAAAGGTATTTTCGTCAAACGTATTTTTTTTAATATGGCAACACTGTCGGTTTTAGTTCCACTCCGCCTTAGATATGCCTTTGCTAGCCGAATTAGAGAAAATGAGAGTTTTATGCTTTGGACACAGAACATGTAGAGGCGCCACCGTACAGCACTTGAGACGTAAACGGAAATAAAATCAGCCTTGTCACGAATTTGTCCATTAGGTTGCGTATCTTCCCAATTCTTTCAATCAACGTTTTAATATAAACTATTTTACGTGGGTTATTTAAAAGAAAACTTGACATATAACCTAAAATAACAGTATTCGTTCTATTATTGAAACGCGAACCTGTTGGTTCATGCTTCCCGTAGTTCTATACACTTTAGGTCACGTCGATTACTAGACGGCAAACGTGTTTGACTGCACATTTCTGTCTGAACAGGCCCCGGGCAGATAATGCAATCTGCGAAACGATGTGCCTACGAGAAAACTGAATTAGGGCACGTCGGCAAATATCGATTTTTTAATTATACAACAGTCGGCCCCCATCACTCCCTCAACCGAAACAGACACTGCGTTTAAAATTAGGATCCAGGTGAGGATAAATCATCTCGACTTTCGGAGGATTACATTTGACGAGTTTTAAATAAACTAAATGTGCTTTTTACGGGATAATGTAAACGAGAAATTATTTTACGAAAAAGGACTACTATTTTTAACGCAGGGTTCAGTATCTAAAATGCCATTTTATGACAATAATGTTAAAACTAGACCTGTTCGGTGTTAAGATTTGAACACCGGTGTTAAGTGTTGATGACCACCGGTGTTTCAGTCGGTGTACCGGTGTCAACACCGACACCGGTGTTTATCTCAACACCGGTGTTAATTTCAGCACCGATGTTCATCTACAACACCGGTGTTGATCTCAACGCCGGTGTTTATCTCGACACCGGTGTTTATCTGAACCCCGATGTTTATCTCAACACCGGTATCGCGATGAACACGGGTGTCGGTATCGATGTCGATGGTGCCGTTTGTTTGTTTTTTTTAGTTTTTTTAATGTAATATTTTTTAGTTTATTTTACAGCTACGAATTTTTGTTTCTTTACGTGTTGTTTTGTTTTCTGTTTGTTTTTGATTAAACAATTTTTTACTTTATAGTTGTTTATCTGACGCTTCCACTTTATCTTAGTGATTAGTCTGGAAAAAAATATATTTAAATTTGAAAGCTTTAAGTGAAAGTCTATGCGCTTTAATAAACGATAAAAATAAGCACCGATACGACATTATTATTATGAGGGTTTATTTTGAACTTATTAATTAACAGTATTTCTTCTTTAACCCGTTTACCAAACACCGGTGTCGTAGTGAAAACCGGTATCGAGATGAACACCGGTGTCTAGACCAACACCGGTGTCCAGATGAATACCGGTGTTGTAGATGAACACCGGT
The DNA here is from genome assembly GCF_002938485.1 of Sitophilus oryzae. Lineage (NCBI taxonomy): Eukaryota > Metazoa > Arthropoda > Insecta > Coleoptera > Curculionidae > Sitophilus > Sitophilus oryzae. The sequence continues at coordinate 2,212,751 of NW_022146409.1, forward strand.
ATCGAAATCAACACCGATGTCGGTACCAACATCGGAACACCGGATAGCCCATACTTCGACACCGGTGTCAGCCCAACACCGGTGTTTTGAATAGGCATAGTTAAAACTACGTATTTTCCAAACAATACACTAAATTTCCTTCATAACACCTTTATTTTATCGAAGTATTCAGGATTACATCACACATATTTGCTTCTTGTCCGCTGCTAAGGGTGCTGAAGGTGCCGTTTACGGTGCGAGGTTAGCCGAGCCTGGACTGACAACTGTCGCGCAGCACTTCGTGTGATTGGGTCGACGCGAATATCTTCGGGTCACAGGCCTGGTATATGTGCAGTTGTAGATTGTAGAATATTTAGGAGGGGGGTTAATCACCGCGACCTTACAGACCTATTTTGTGTTTCCCTTTCTTAAGTTATAACGGCTTATAGCTCATCATACAGTCTCAGGGCTTTGACAAAAGTCAGATCTGAGACGGCTCCACAAAGGCCAGCTCTCCATCTTCGTCGTACCATCACCTGTACCAAAGTTTATGGCACAAACTGTTGTCTCGACGCACTCAGTGATAAAGCAACACCTTATAAGGGTTTCACCATTTTCCCCACACAATCTGCATTCGCCGTTGTTTCTCAGCTTCAATCTACTGATGTGTTCGTTGAGTAGACAATGTCCTGTTAAAAACCCCGTGACAATGCGAAGATTATTCTTACTTAAATCAAGGAAAATCTTTAATTTTTCTCGGTCGTAAGTTCTGAGGAACTTTTTCGAGTGTCCTAGACCCTTGTAGAATTTCCATTCCAAGTTACGGATGGAGTTCTCCATGTTCATCAATTCAGCTGGTTTCCGCTTGGAAAACAGAACGGTTCTGGTCCAATCAGTGGAGTGTTCGCTCCTTTTCTAACTAGATCGTTTGCTTTTTCATTGCTGAAACTGCCATGGTGAGTGGACACCCAGAGCAGGAGGACTTTATTTTCTTTGCCTAATTTGTTGAGCTTCTCTAGGCATTCTTTGGCCAACTTCGAATTGATGGTTACTGAGTTGATCGCGTTTAGTGCTGTTTGATTAATAAATAAAAAAAACTAATAATAAATAAGAATAAGATAAGAAAAAAACATAGATTTATAAGTTTAGGCTTACGACAGCACAAAAGGCAAAACACAGCCAAACCAAACACACTCGTAAGAAAAATTTAATTCACTTTTTTATCTTTTATTGGTAATTTTTTGTTGTTTTGTGCAGAAGTATACTATGTGTTTTTAGTACTTTAACTAAATTGTATTTTTTGATTTATCTGTTATCCGATAGCATTTTGAATATTACTCTGTAGCAGGGAAATTAAGAAGGACATGCCAATTTTTTACGAGATTCTCGTTTTTTTTTTAAATTGCTAAGGTTTGAGAAAACCGCTAAGTTCTATCATTGGTTCTATCCATAACTAAAAGAGAAAAAAACACTCCATATATCCGTGTTCTATTACAGAGTTTTAGTCTACTATCAAACCAAATATACTGGTAAAATCGAAATTAATTTTCCAAACACTGCTGTGTTATTTGTAATGTCACTGTTTCACATTAACCAGAAAATTAATCAGTAGTTGCAATATCTCCAAGACCACAAAAAGCTAGCAAGGATTTAAAACCGAAAGACAAATTTTGACATTCTATGTTTTTTTCGCTCTATACTGTTGATTAATATTCTGAGGATTAATAATTTTTATTTAAGTTTTTTTAGTTTTATTTAAATGATAAATAATTTATTAATTAAATTAACGTTTTTCAGCATTGGTTTATGTAGCACTTATTCATGCTTTTAAATTAACATAACACAAATAATATTTTATAGTAATCTGTGATAAATTCCGCAATAATTCATGCGTGGGCTGCTTTTCTGTTAATTATCAGGTTGCAACTTGTAATTTAATGCTTGTTTAATTGCCTATTACACAGTTAGATAAACATTCTAATAGATCCTGAAACAGGATTACATGAAGAGTGAGATCAGCTCTTTTATAATAATATTATTTTATATTTCCTATTTAAAAATAACTTTAAATGTTTTATATAACATATTTTTGTACCAATCTAATTTTGAAAATATATTATAAAATGGTTTTGTCCTCTTTAGCTATTATTATAACGAGAAAAACGAAGACTATGGGCTAAAAGGTAGCTTAACAGAAAAAAATTCTGTTTTGCGGTTTAATTTCAGGTGTTTTATTAGGTTAGGTTAGATGCAGAACCTACACACAACCTAATTCTTAATTTACCCCAATTGGATCATGTATAGCCGGTTTAGGTAAATTTGTAGGAAGAAAAATCGAGTAGCGTTATGTATTTGGATAAATTGTAGCAAATTATATGAGAAACAAAATTACTATAATATCCAGTATCTCTTAATAAACGTACAAAAAAAATACAAAAAGATTAATATAGCTCTTTAGTATCATAATAAAATCTAAAGAATATTTAATATGTTTTATTCAAATAAAATAAAAAGTTTCTTAGCATAATTCGCCTATATATGATTCTCCATTACTATCCAATAGCATTATATGACTAAATAAAATCGTATTCATTATCTTAGTATTATTATCTTAGTTGAATATGACATTTTAGTAAAACAAAATGTATTTAAACCTTAATTCTAATTAACACATTCAGATTTATTCTGTCGTCAAGAACGGAAAATGCATTTTTTACATTGAGCATGTGCAAATAAGTTTCCAGAATGTAGAATTAATAAATGAAAATGACATTAGCAATTTTTCAAGACTAAATTTAAGACTGCTAGATAAATATTTGACTGAGACAATCGGGCTATTAACAATAACTACTTACAGCAATTACTGATTAACCATCAGGAAAAATAAAATTGAAACATCTTTAATAAAATTTTTCAATATTCGCCAATAAATCTGTATTTTGGCAATTTATTACTTTAAATGTCAAATTTATCAGATAATCGAGAGCAAGAGGTTAATTTTTATTATACAGTTAAAAAAACCTTAGTAGAAAAACGTCTAAGCTATATTGCATCTAAAGCATTTAATACAAAAAGTTTATATGATACGGACTTTATCGAAATCACTGTATATAAAATATTCTTTATTATTAACCCAGATTTATTCTACATGTTACTGTGAGCTACAAAAAATATCCAATATCTACCATAATGTATTATCCTAAACTATAAAAAAAATCATTATAAATGAATTATTTGTTTTTCTCTCTGTAGCTATCTATTTTAAAGAATTATGCAAATAATTATTTTAAGTTAAAGTTGATTAACGTCTCAAAACCAAAAAAAAACATGAGTTTAAACAAATTATTCGATTTATTAAACAATACTAAGTTTCCATCATAATTTTCCAGATACATTTTTTGATAGACTTTATACGAAATGGAGCAAAGAAAATACGGAAAAAGTTCTATAAACGTAAAAGTTGGGATGAGTTTAATTTTATTTATTTATGCTGTACTTCGACAACTTCAAACAAGTTTTCCATAGTGGAACTTTCCACATGCAAAACTACGAATGGTAGCAAGCCAGGAAAAATACATTAAAGCATAATTGGATCAAGATATAAAAAACATGCCAAATGGTTAAAACCAATTTGTCCTTAAGCTATACTGGATTACAAAATATACAAAAACAATATGCGCATATTTGAAGTGAAACTTCTTTCCACTTTCGTCTGTCTCTGTTTGTCCGAGGACTCCATTTGGGTACCTTCATCCACGTGCCGACTTTGGTTCCAATCGACCCGTAATTAAGAAAAATCCTGTATAATTTCGTTTATTTAGAGGCATCGGTTCGAAACGTCGAGGGTGTCATCCTATAGCCCGTGTCCAATTAGGCTGAAATCGAATATATATTTCTTCAATATCAAATCATTAGTCCCACCGTCCCACCCTGATAAAGATGTAAACGAAACGTCGCGTCAAACGAGCTCTTGAAAATTTTAATTTTCAATAGCTCAAAAAGCTTTTTAATCATACTACAATAATACTAAATATTTTTATCAACCACAATTCAAACAATTTTTTTGCTATTTTAACTCATTGTTTCATTAAATTTCTCATCTCAATATCTTTACAAACAACGATATAAATATTTAATAAATCGCTATTATCTAATAAAATTAATTTATTTCATTTCCTTTTTTCTGTAGAATTTAAAGATGTAACTTACAATCTTATCGTCTAGATTATTCCGAACGCGTTTCCTAGATAAAATACTAATTTTATTCTAAGGGTAAAATTAAATTCCTTCGATCTTAAAACAGAATTTATTTCTTTTTTACAAGAACATGATGAGTTACTAAGAAAAGCTATTTCTTACAAGAAAAGCTATATATATTTTAATCTGTAGAATAATTTTAATAGTAATTTTAATAATATAATAGTTTTTACAGATACGTAAGATCATAAATATAAAATCTAGTATTCTAAAAGAAAATTTCTATGGTGATTTTATACATTTTTAAGCAAAAAATAATTTTTTAAAATTATTTGTTATATTTTTATGATATATATTTATATATAATTATCACATTTAATTATATTTCATACCATTTCATTTTCCTACCAAACTAATTAAATAATAATTGTCTTTTTTGCAGAATATTTTTTGAACCTCTTAAAAGATATATAGTTCATATCAAATAAACTTTTAGTCACGTAATTAAGCTTGACCGGCACAGCGTTGCCCACTGTTACATATTTTCTTTTAATCAAAATATTTTATTAAACAAAAATAAATTAATTATAAATATACATATAAACAGATATTATTTGCATCAACAAATCTCATCTTATTAACACCACTTCAAGGACATAAAGGGTCATTACTACCGCTTTCCCGTTCAAAATATTCTAATAATGTTGCGATGAGTTTTTTACGACGATTAAGCTATCTTGTACAGGGTGGTCAAAATTGGTCTGTTTTAACAGAGAAAACCTATTTGCTGACTAGATAGAGCAAAACCGACATAGATGTCATGGGCTCGATTTCAGAGGCATGTTTAATGGCGTAAACCGCCTATTGATATTTTCATTGCCAACTGAGATATGGGGACTTTTTGAATTTTTTACCATTTGGAAAATTGCTCATAACTTTTGTATTTCGCGGAATAATAAAATTCTGTAAAAACGTTCTTAAGGCACTTTTTTAAGCACAATTCAGTGGCGTAGTCGGTTTTTTTCTATACTTGCTCTTTTTGTCAGAAATGATAAAAAAAATTAAATGGAAATCATAGTTGGCTATGAACTTAAAAAAATGCTGGCGTTTAACCCTTTCCAGCAATATAAAGTTATGTGTATTTATTTCTAAGAATGATAGAAATATTAGGTTTTTTATCTTTGTATCGAAGCGGGCCTTGATTTTGTGTTGACCTAGTTGCCTAATTATTTTTTGTCACCATTTAATATTCTATATTTTAATTTATCTGCATAACTAAAGACTTTTGAAGAGGTAAATCGACATTCTATATTAGTATAACCCATTATAATTAAAACGCCAGGGTTATAACTGAACTATTAAATGGAGAATTTAGAGAGAACTGGATTGGAAAAAGGGGTTCCATATCTTGGCCTGCTACTCCTGCTAGGTCCTGTAACCCTTTTCGACTTTTTTATGGGGGAAATTAAAAGTACTTAAAACTTAACTTAGAACTTAAATATATAAGGGAAGAAGAGAGAAGAGAGACGAGAGAAGAATTGCAGAAGGCTTCTAGGCAAGCTTTTGGACTTATTACACCAGTTCGTTTAATAAGTCGCTGTAACGCGCAAAAGATGTTTATTGTGTATTCAACAAGGAGGTGCTGTTTGAATATCTTTAATGTTTTGTTTTAGAAAACTATATTCGTCACTCAAAAAATACGTTTTTTTTAGTTTTGTTCATTGTTTATTGTATCGATTTCAATTGTAATTACTAATGCTAATATAGAATGTTAATTTACCTTTTCAAAAGTCTTTAATTATGCATATAAATAATATAGAATATAAATTGTGATAAAAATAACTAGGCAAATAGATCAACACAAAATCAAGGCCCGCTTCGATATAAAGATAAAAAACCTAATATTTCTCTCATTCTTAGAAATAGATACTCATAACTTTATATCGTTGGAGAGGGTTAAACGCCACCATTTTTTTAAGTTCATAGCCAACTATGATTTCCATTTAAAAAATTATATTTTTTATTATTTCTGACAAAAAGAGCAAACATAGAAAAAAAAACTAACTACGCCACTGGATTGTGCTTAAAAAAGTGCCTTAAGAACGTTTTTACAGAATTTTATTATTCCGCGAAATAAAAAAGTTATGGACAATTTTCAAAGTGGTAAAAAAATCAAAAAAACCCCGTATATCAGTTGGCAGTGAAAATATCAACAGGCGGTTTACGCCATTAAACATGTCTATGAAATCGAGCCCATGACATCTATGTCGGTTTTGCTCTATCTAGTCAGGAAATAGGATTTCTCTGTTAAAACAGACCAATTTCGACCACCCTGTAAACTTCGCACTAAAAGAAGTTTTAAAAAGAAAAATGTTCTACTGCAAAGTCTGCTCGTAAAAAGTGTAAAAACGAATGGCACTATCAGGAAATAAATAAATAAATGTGGTAACTTGACATTTTTTATAGCAGCGCTACCACCTGAATGCCCAGCGGGAAATTTAAATTCCAGTTAGTCATCCCGGCGCCGAATATGTCCATGGTTGGCAACAATGAATTTAAAAATCGCGCCCTCGATTACGTAACTAAAAGTTTAATTGGTATCGAATATATAATATTTACTCTGCTATTTAATAATTACTTTGCAAAGAAAGAGGTATCATATATAATCAAATTATGACAACTACATTTCATTTAATAGTAATCAGATAAATTGATAGTTTTTTAAAAAAGTTAACCAAAAAAAATCAAATTTACAATTCTAGATATTAATTTAGAGTTTTTTAACATAAAACGTATATAAGTGTATTAATTAATTAAAAATATTTTTCTTTTTCAGAACGTCGCAGTAATTTGCCGAAGAAGAGTATTTTAATTATTAATCATAAATGTTGATATTACTGGACGGATTAATGTAAAGGACAATTATTTTATGTTATGGAATAATGAAAAATTTGATGTTTAGTGCATTTTATGGTGAGTATTTAGTAGACAGGTATATGCATTTTATACTTACTTGATATATTTTAGCATATTCTAAGAATACGCTTTGTTTTATAGTATTGGTCAAAAAAATCGGTGTCAAAGACGGCTGAGGAATGTCAATCCATGATAATTTTAGCAAGGTCAATCTCTTCAAGGACAAATAAACTGGTCTAAAATTAATACTAATTATTGCAATATTAAAAAAGGATAGAACGTTCCCAGACACACAAATCTGTTTCTAAAAAAATATTTTAAGAATTTTAGACTACATCATTTAAAAATCATTTTTACTCAATATAAAAATAAATTACAACTTTCTTAAAGCCAACTGGCCGTAAGCGTCATTAAAATGTAAGGAAGAGTACGGGTCAACTAATGACGTCTAGGGCTTGACCTCGCCAAAATTATTATCGATTGTTATTGCCCAGCCGTCTTTGACGACGCACTTTTTTTGAACCTATTGTATCTTAAACAATATTAATGTATTATAGGATGGCCTATATACATTAAAATTATTTAATATATGATATATACAGAGTGAGTCTTAAATAAGTGCAAATATTTTTAGGGTTAGTACATTTCGTACTCCAGAAATACGATTATGAGTTTTTTTCGTGAAAAAAAAAATTTAAATTAGCAATTTTTCGAAACATTTTTGGTTTTTTTTAGTTTTTAGTTAAAACAAAATTTAAGCAAAAACATTTTTTTATTTTAAAACTAAATTAACTTCGTTTTTTTGGATTTATTTGAAAAACGGTAAAGACAAAATATTATGTTTCATTTATCGAAATCTACCAGCCCTGAAAATATTTGCACTTATTTAAGACTCACCCTATATAGTGTTCTGAAAATGCCCCATATCAAGTTTCGTATTTGAAATCCTATTTATAACTAGTTTTTATTAAAATATATGATTGAAATACAATTTTAAGAAAAATAAAATATTTTTATTATACAGAAGAAACATAACATGAAGAAGAATAAAAAATATTTACACTAAATTTAGCTATATTTTACACTTTGTAAACTTACACAACATTGTATTTATCAAGGGGTGTCTCACTATTGGAATTACATGTACATTTTCTTGGCAGCCGCTGGCAATCACGGCAGTCGCATATAATAATTACATAGCAGTCATAGGCAGTCTTCTTCGCAGCCATTGAGAGTCGCTTGGCAGTAAAATGATATTTTAGTAGTACATGTACTGTTTTGCCCAAATGAGATACCCCTTGGTATTTATTTAAAATAGAATTCTATATCTTCTTTGCTCAGTTTATTTTCTATAAAATTTAAGTTCTAGAAATACCATAATGTTATAGTCCACATTGTTTATTGAAAAATGACCATTTTTAATAATATTTTCTACACAATTAAAGTTCTTTCAAAATGTATAATCACCTATCTGGAACAAAAAATTAGGATTAGTTGAAAACGTATTCGATTTGTAGATTCATCTATACTAATATATAAAATCCTTAAGTGACTGACTCACTGATTAATCACGATCCTGCTCAAACCACTCAACATAAGAAGCTCAATTTTGGCATACAGGTTGATTCTAGGGTGTATAGGTTCGATAAGAAGGGATTTTCGAAATTCCAGTTCAAAGGGGTGAAACCACCCCTCAAATATTACAATATTTTTTATTTAAAAAACGGTCAATTTTCTGAAAAAACGCTTAAACACGTATATTTTATTTTGTTTTTTTACATATTTTAAGATTTTTTAAAAATGTATACAGGGTGTTTCAAAAATTCTGGTCATTGATTAATCACGATCCTGCTTAAAGCGCTTGTAGTAAAAAGCTGAGTTTAGGAAAACGGATTTACTTTAGGGTGTAGAGGTTCAATGAGAAGGGGTTTTTCGAAACTCGAATTCTAAGAGGGTGAAACCACCCCTCAAATATTAGAATATTTTTTTTATTTATAAAGACCGGTGAGTTTTTGGGAAAAACTCTTAAATACGTATATTTTATTTTGTTGTTTTACATATTTTAAAATTTTTTAAAAATTTATACAGAGTGTTTCATAAAATATGACCATTAAGTAATCACGATTCTGCTTAAACTGCTGCACGCTTAAAGCTGATTTACTTTGTTGTAACACAATAGCGATTGGTTTTGGTAAAGCTGATTTTTGGCAAACGGATTGACTGTGGGGTGTAGAGGTTCGATAAGGAGGGGTTTCTCGAATCTCAAGTTCCAAGAGGGTGAAAACGCCCCTCAAATATTACAATATTTGTTATTTAAAAAATAATTAATTTTTCGGGAAAACGCTTGGACACGCATAATCTATTTTGTTTTTTTACATATTTTGAAATTTTTTAAAAAATCATACAGGCTTATTTTTAGCAAACGGATTTTTCGAAAGTCAAATTCCATCGAGATGAAACTAACCCTTAAATATTACCAAGTTATATAATAATATCGCCATATTATTTTTTCTCATGCTGACATAAATGTGAGAAAATGTTATCCAGTTTTTATGTTAATGGAAATTCTTGCTTTGCTTTATCATCACCATTACAAATGATTAATTCCACGTGAACGAAGTCGCGGGTACACGCTAGTAATTAATAAATTGCAACCTGTTTATTTCCACTTTTTTATTTTTTCAGTCCAAATTCCTTCTAAACACTGTTAAATTTGAAACGTAATGTAAAAATGCACTTTGATGGTTTAAGTGTCTTTTTTTCTCATTTTTAGTGTGCAGCATTTGCCTTTTATCGTAATTTCGTTTACGAAGAGATTATAACATTAACGCCGTATGTAGCGACATAAACTGATTAAGCTCCATTAGTTCCCTGTTGATAAACTTCCGAACAGATGGCGCGTTTGAATGGAGTTTAGTGGTTTTAAATCAGCTCGATGTGCAGTTTAAACTATAAATTTGCTTAGTTCGACAAATACTTTGTTGTAACACAATAGCGATTGGTTTTGGTGGTTTATTTTAGATTCTGATGCTAAATATAGTAAAATCTGGTTAATAGAACATTAGAGCCGTTTAGAAGTACAGGGTGGGTCAAATTGGACGGTTTTAAAGGGAAGCACCCTTTTCTATAGGAGATATAGAATAGAATTTAGAATAAGTGGGAGGGGGGTTAATCTCTGCGACCTTAGAGATCTATTGATTTCTTGAGTTATAACTCATCATACAGTCCCAGGACTTTCTACGGAGACCCGTGTCCTTCACAGTCGAGGAGCTACGACCCAGGCCGGGTAGACGAAACGGTAGATTGTGTCGCCTGTTGGGTTTAGAGGTAGGAGGTAGGCTCCCGACCCTTGGAGGAGGTGGTAGCTTGTATGCCACTTGCGGAGGATGGTCTCACGCAAGTGTCAGCCACCTCTCCTGTAGTTCTCTTTGGGTTTGGCCCCTTGGAACTTTCATTGTTACTGTTCCCAGTGTCGCTAGGGGGTTTCCCCACAGCTTCACCGGTGATGTTTTTATTACTATTATTACCAGATCTCATAGTGTTCCCATGAGTCGCTAGGGACAGTCGGTCCACTTCTACAGAGCCCCGCATGTAGAAGTAAGGGGTAAAATGCAATGGGGTGCCCCCCGATGTCCCAAAGTTGAGGCTGTCCGTAGCCCCGCCCGGTATCGTTATATGTCTTGGTGCAATTCCCTGGCCACGACACTACAGTCAGGGACAAGACGATGAGTGAGATGCTTCTTAGACCAAGCCAAGTGATAGGGGGGATTCCCCCCAGCATCTGACCAGGAGCTTCCCCACCAACGACAAGGTCTTGCATCTCCTAGGGGAAGTTCTATAGGAGATAGAGGAAAACTAATATCGGTGTCTGGAGCTCAATTTTTATCAAAAATATGATGGTGAAAACCGCACACCGATATCTGTTACCGTTTCGGAGCTACGGGGTGTTTTTCAAAAATGTGCATTTTTAACAAATTGCTGTAACTTATTTGTTCTGGAAAATTTTGAACTTTTATGAAAACATTTCCAAAGCACCTTTTTACATAGAATTTAATGGTTTAAGTATATTTTTTTAAATTAATAATTTGAGAATTATCAGCAGAAATTTGATATTTTATATATATGGGACACCCTGTATATTTTTAATTAATTGAAAAGAATTTAAAATTACCTTTCCAAAAATGTAGCATACTTGATATTTTGCTCGATTCCTCTTTGAGGTATAGAGTTTTTAAAAAATCGACCACTTTGAATAAGTAGGCTTTGAACGGCGCCGGCTCTAATGCAAAAAAATTCTAGCTGTGAGCAGCAATTAAAACGAAAGTAATATTGCAATAAGAGATACAGAATTTTATAACAATTTAAACTATATTTAACAACATCAACACATTTAAACTATATCTAATAATAATAAAAATAAATAGCAAACCAAGATATGAGATTTTGCTACAAGTGTTCGACATATCGACCGTCTTCTGTTATGGACAGGCGAGGCCGTTTTTGAAGATTTCTCGCGGAATTCATTAACTCAGTGGGGATGAAAGATACTCTTTCATAATTTCTAAGTATTTCTAATTCTTGTCTAGATTATACGAGCAATTTAAAATAAAATATAAACCTTTATTCTTCCGCAAAGGTAAAATTCTATAGGCACTAAGCTCGGCGGCCTCGATGGCCAACGGCTGGGATCTTGATTAGCTATTCAATTATTCTCGTAATTGGCTGAAAAAATATGCTGATAACCTCAGCGTTCTGAGGCGGTGCCTCGTCTTGCTGAAAAAATATGTTCTCGAGTTCCATTAGGGGCATATAATTAATAAGGGGTCAAAGCCTACTACTTAAAAGTAGCGAACTTTTAAAAATTCTGTATTTCTAAGTGGAGTAAAAGAAAATATGAAGTGTGCTATATTTTTGGAAAGGGAATTTTAAGTTCTTTTCATTTAATTAAAACTATACAGGGTGTCCCAAATAAAAAAATATTTTTTCTGTTGATAACTCTTAAATTATTAATTTTAAAAAAATTATACTTACAAACCATTAAATTCTACGTAAAAAGGGGCTTTAGAAATGTTTTCAAAAAAATTCAAAATTTTCCATAGCAAAAATGTTACAGCGATTTGTTAAAAATGCACATTTTTGAAAAACACCCCGTAACTCGTAAACGGTAACAGATGCGGTTTTCACCATCATGTTTTTGATAAAAATTGAGCTGCAGACACCCATACTAGTTTTATAGAAAAGGGTGTTTCCCTTTAAAAGCGTCGAATTTGACCCACCCTGTACATGTTTAAAATTATAAAAATTATAAAAATTCTTAAATGTCTAAAAATCTTTCTAAAATTGTTATTAGGTGCTTGTGGTATAATAGTCAATAGCTTTGAATATAAAGATTAAGGAAGGATATCAAAAATTTTAGATCGGGTGAGGGGGGGGGGGGAGGGGAACGCAACTGGGTCCTAGAATGGCCGACCTTAATTCGGGTTTACCATTGCCGTTCTAAGAGATTTTCTCGATTTTCTTCTAATTCTATTTAAAACGTGTAAAAAATATGATGTAGGGTAGACATGGAGTAGATTCAATAATTTGTTGTTTTATTTTACGTTGTCAATAAATGTTGGTAGTTATTAAAATTGTGATAAAAATATATAATTCTAATAAAAACAGAAAAGTTATAATACTTATTTGTTAACACAAACATCCGATACAATACTGAATCAGCTAAGTAAAATTGACGTATCTAAATTCATTGACATCTAATCTTTGACAAGTAGTAGGTAGTTGGTAACTAAGGTTGTATTCCGTTGCAAACCAGGGCTCGTATTTTGTAACTTTGACATAAAAACGTTACGCTTTCAAAACGGTGAGCGCAAGTATTCGATCAGCGAAACGCAAGGCAGTCGATTTTGGTATTCTCGTTACCATGCGAATCGTGTTCTGGATACGTGTTGAGCACATATTGGCAACATCCCAATTTCTAAGTAGCTAATAGTCAAAAGTTGATAACTGACGGATGTAACAATGAAAAATGGTTATGTCAAGCTATTTTTCTATGGATATGTCATTATTCGTATTATACGAGGGAAATGTTGAAGACGCTTATCAGCATTTTCGATGTTTTGAACAATATTTATAGCTGCCAAGTCGTAAATTATCAATTACTTATTGAGGAATTTATAGAAGAAGCAGTAATTTTCACTAAAGAGCAAGATAACGCACAAAATCACAATATTTTCGATTTTCACTGACAGTTCGACAAGCAAAACGATCCTTTAAGGTAACCGTTTTCAAAGCGCTCAGCGCAGCAGTAAAGACGCTAAGCGCGTCAGACGAGAATACCGAAATCGTTAATTAAGTGCGCGCTCAGCGAAAATTAACGTCATATACGCTAAGCGTCTAAAAGCGCTTAGAGTTTTCAAAGTTACAGAATACGGGCCAAGACCGGTAAACTACGGTAAAGAACGGTTCCTGAAAAACATGGGTTTGATACGGAACGGTTTGGTTTGGAAACGTCAAATGTTTTCTAAATTTCAATACCTCTATTATAAAATTTATCTTTTATGCATTTTTAATGTACCTATTCTCTGCTTTCACGTTTGCTTCTTCTTTTCAATGTAGTTTAATATTGAAAAGTACTTTATTAATAAACTGTTAAACTCGTTAGACAGTAAAGATTTGCAGGTCCAATATTAAAACAGATCAATAATAAATAAATAAATCTAATCAATATTTATATTTTTATAGCTTACAAAACGTTCACGATTACTTGTCTGGTTTTTCATGTTTTCTTTAAATGTTCCTGACTTTAAGAAACAATGGCTGCATGATAAGTTTAAATGGTCCTAAAAAGTCATTCTATTTAGTTATTAAATGAAATGTATTTACCTTTACTACCTACTTCCATTGCTTTTGGATGTAAATACAAAATATTATTACAAATTTTAGAAATTAAATATGAGAATTTCACTCAAACTTCCAATATTTGCTTGATTTCTGTCATATAAATAACACTGATTGACAATTTTTTGCAGTGCTCAAAGTCTTTAAATTCAACCAATAAAATTAATATCGTATCAACGTATCGTCGGACAACGGATAAAAAAAAAGCTTGATTTTAATTGGTTAGAAAATAACGCAGTTTTTAAATTTATTGCATTTTCATGCCTCCGTTTATCGGATATATGTTGGTGTCATTTTATATTTTATTTTAGTTTGTCAAAAAAGTGTCAAAACGTCCGTTATCGTCTGAACGGGTCCGTTGACGGGTTGAAGTAAAATATTTGCGGATGAAAAGTGGCGCGAAAACGCTATGACCAATCAGAGCACCGTCGGACCATCGTATCAATGTATAACGGATGCATGAAAATCAAGCTTTAAACGTACAGCCTCGCCACAAGAAGTATCTTTTTTATTCCTAATAAAACATTATACTATTTTTATTATTTAAAAAAAATACCGAAAATCAAATTTATCAAATTCAATTCCAGCCTAGCTTTAAATTGTGCCATTAAGCGTTCAATATATTTAATTTAGGCGAGTGATCGAAGTGAGAGATTCAATAATTTTCGAGCTATTTTTAAATCTCCCGCCGCTCCGGGCGAGAACTCCATATATGCATGTCTTTCCTTTTTAGCGTCGCATCGGAAATGGGGAAAACGGGAACAGGATTCGAAAAATCCGGTATTCGATTTATATGGTAAATATATTATCTAGGCATTTTGGCTCGTCGTTTTAGCCCGTTTCAAGTGTTACGCGCACCCGATATGCAAATTTTTGAAATCTTTATTTCCGATGCAAATCGACGTACAATTTTAGGTATTAGAACGTATAAAAATAAGTGGGTTATTTTATATTTATGTTATCAATACTTTCAGAAAAAAAAAAATTGAAAATGATATCATAAAAATAAATATTTACTATGTATTTGTGGAGGGTTTAGTTCTCGAAAAACGTCTAGGTATTTCGTTACTAAAGGAGTGCCTCAGTAGCACATCAATAAATGTAAAATATTATATTTACATATCGGCCAAACGATGGAAATGACAAATTTTTTTAATGGCCCAATGTATAATTTTTATATGAAACCGATATTACAGATATTGTACCAATATGCCGAATTAATAACTATACCTCATATTAACTAACTAACCCCATATTAATTTCAGATAAAAGGCAATTCTGCAGATAAAAATAAGTAAAAAAAGTTTGTATGTCCTAAAATTATTAGTTTCGGAGATACATCATTTTTATTTCGATTTATTCAAAATAATTTATGAAGTAACTACAATCGTCGTGTTCGGCAATATTCTCTGAGAAATCTAGATAAACAAAGAACAACAGATATAAAGCATCCCAGATGAAAAGAGAGGAAAAACCTGTACTCTCTCTGATATTTGTCAAAGTTACGGCAAAATATTGTTGTAAATGTCATCTTTTTGATCGACCTGAAAACTTCGAGCAAAAAGATGACACTTTCAACAATACCATGACAGATATCAGAGACGATACAGGTTTTCCCTCTCTTTTCCTCTGGAATACTTTATATTTACTGTTCTTTGTTTATCTAGATTTCTCAGAGCACAGTGCCGAACTCAGCTAATATTTGGATGAAAATTGGTGACATGTGAAATATCATTTTGATGTCAATATAACTCTTACTTGTAGAGGGCGTTACCTACATATTTTTTAACTGGTTTGAAGAGTAATAACTTTTCATCCGTACCTGTATAAAACTACTAAGTAAAAAAATATATATTTACGATGTTTTTTACGTAAAAAAGGTCGCTTGGTAAAAATCGTTACCAGTAATGGTTCTCGAGATATTTGGAATCGAAAGTATCAATACCTGTCATCATTGACATAAATTAAACATTATTAGACTAAAATCATAAATTTGAAATGTTTTTGAACCCAAAGTTTAACAGAAACTGTATTATCATCATTTTTTCACAGAAAAATTTATGATTAATTTAAAAAAATCAAAATTTTCCATATTTATTATTTCAGTCAAATAACTATCTACTCGACGTGTATATTTTTTTAATAATAACATGTATTGACTATTTCCATTCTAAGTATCTTGACAACGGTTGCTCGTTGCGTTTTTTACGAAGATACATTTTTTACGTAAAAAGTCAAGAAAATGTATATTTTTTCACTCGGGAGTTTTATACAGATACGGACAAAAAGTTACTACTTTTCAAAACAGTTAAAACAGATATAGGTGGCGCCCCTACAAGAGTCATATGGACATCAAAATCAAATATATCATGTCAAAAAACGTCCAGACACCAATTTACATCTGTGTTTACATCCAAATATTGACGTTACTTCAGAAATTATTTTGAAAAAAATCGAAATAAAACTAAAACTTCTACACCCTGTATCTCCGAAACTAAGCATTTTAGGACATACATTTATACGAAAAAAAAAATATATATGTATATATATATATATATATATATATATATATATATATATATATATATATATATATATATATATATATATATATATATATATATATATATATATATATATATATATATATATATATATATATATATATATATATATATATATATATATATATATATATATATATAAAATCTGGGATTTAAGTGGGGTTGCAGTCGGAAGGGTTTGACAAAAATTAATACACTTTGTTAATTGTCAAGCTTTCGGAATTTATTTATTCCTTCCTCAGGACACTAAAATGGAAATACAAGTTAGACAATTGCTGTTATAAAAGTTAAGAATAAGACTTACTTAACGTGGTACAGAAAATACCTTCATAAAAACTACATTAAACATGGTTTGTGTTGATAACTCCACCGTGAAAGCATCGCTGACCAGTCAACCACAAGGACTCTTATAAGGCGGTTAAGCCGCCAAATATAAGTTAGAACATTAGAATAATTAAGAGATGTTAGAAATTTTTAAATTAAAGAATTTTTTGCGTCTCAATCCGAAGCGTGGAGGCGCAAAACAATTGACAGGCGACAACCGCGACATCCAAACGTCAAAAGTCAATTGTCAGAAGTCAAGTTAGTAAAAGTGATCTATGGATGTCGAACAAGGCTGTGGCATGTCCATAATTGTATTCATGTAAAAAACCAATGGTGTGGGTGGTCATGTAGAAAAGTGGAGTGATCAAGGCACAACACTGAAAAAACACTAAAAAACATTAATAAAACACCCTTACTCGTGCAACGAGAGCAAAAAACAATTAGGTGGTAAAAATACAATTACATTTACAATTCAGAAAATGTCACCAAATATCTGCAACCAGGTGAAGAACCAAACGGTGGTTTTACCTTTGATTAAATGTTTTTTAATAATAATAAGCAATTTGCGTGGAGTGCACTGTCAGTTTGGTGCATTGCCTTTTCTTGGATTGTCCAAGCCGCACATTGTCTTTACCTTGTCACTCAACTGTCTTAATTTGCTGATTTTGTTTGTTCCCCCCTTTTTGCGGAGTGTGTTTCTGTAGTTTTTTACACCTTATGTAATTTTGTAATTTTGGAAGTATTGCCAATACTATGAAAAGGTTTGGTTCATGAATTTCCTGTGAATTTAATAAAAAATTGTGAAGGAAAAAATTTGTACAATTTAATGATTTTTTGTGACAGTTTTTCACATTGATTAATATGAACATTATTGTCATATTTTCCTCATTACCTTCTTCACATTTGGCCTTTTCTAAGTGTTTGCATTGCACCTCTTGTCTTTTTTCAGAATTTTTAGCACATCCTAATGTTTATTCAATTGCTTATAAGAAAATTCTTTTTCTGATTGCGCTCGGTGTTTTTCTGGTTGCAGATATTTGGTGACATTTTCTGAATTGTAAATGTAATTGTATTTTTACCACCTAATTGTTTTTTGCTCTCGTTGCACGAGTAAGGGTGTTTTATTAATGTTTTTTAGTGTTTTTTTAGTGTTGTGCCTTGATCACTCCACTTTTCTACATGACCACCCACACCATTGGTTTTTTACATGAATACAATGATGGACATGCCACAGCCTTGTTCGACATCCATAGATCACTTTTACTAACTTGACTTCTGACAATTGACTTTTGACGTTTGGATGTCGCGGTTGTCGCCTGTCAATTGTTTTGCGCCTCCACGCTTCGGATTGAGACGCAAAAAATTCTTTAATTTAAAAATTTCTAACATCTCTTAATTATTCTAATGTTCTAACTTATATTTGGCGGCTTAACCGCCTTATAAGAGTCCTTGTGGTTGACTGGTCAGCGATGCTTTCACGGTGGAGTTATCAACACAAACCATGTTTAATGTAGTTTTTATGAAGGTATTTTCTGTACCACGTTAAGTAAGTCTTATTCTTAACTTTTATAACAGCAATTGTCTAACTTGTATTTCCATTTTGTGTCCTGAGGAAGGAATAAATAAATTCCGAAAGCTTGACAATTAACAAAGTGTATTAATTCTTTGTCAAACCCTTCCGGCTGCAACCCCACTAAATCCCAGATTTTCTTTCTCACTAGTCAGTCGAGACTACTTTCTGCTATATATATATATATATATATATATATATATATATATATATATATATATATATATATATATATATATATGTATATATATATATATATATATATATATATATATATATATATATATATATATATATATATATATATATATATATTATACCATTCCAGAATACAGTTCGGACCACCCTATAGAATTCTTAGTATATGATGGGACCACCCTATAGAATTCATATACTAAATCTATGCTGTGCCGTTAAAAAATAATCTGTCGTTTTCAACGTTTAACCAACATGTAAACATTATATTTAAGCAATACAGAGCTGTGTTTGTGTATTCTGTATATGAGATCAATTTGTAAATACCATATTATGGTATTAACAAATTGATGTGTCTTAAGCGGATATATTATCAAAAAATTGCGCAACAAACCGATGCGCAACAAAGCGATGCGCAACGTTGCGTTGCTCATCTGCGTCACCCATACACTTGGTCAAATTTTGATCAAACTTTTTATTTGTGTTGTGCATTGATCGAGAAACAATCATTGCGTCAATTATTATCGTATGTGGCCTAGATGATGTCGATGTTACCAAAAATTGAAAAAGAAAACAAAGAATTAGGATGAAAGAACTAAAATATTGCACAACGATGCGCAACACACACATTCACTACACAACACGTTGCGCAGTGAAACAGTCCCGTTGCACAAAAGAATTCAAACATTTTTGAAACTTATCAAACAACTGCGCAACAAGTTGCCAATGTATGGCCCTGTTTGATGACAGCCTGTGTTCCGCAATTTCTTTGATATTGTATGGGCCGCTTTAGATACCCTTCTCTTACAAATCCTGAATTGCTACTGACATCCGATATTACTACAAAAAAGAATACCTACTAAACACAAAATTGTTTGGTACAATTTTTTTATTATTTTAGAATATAATTGTACAGAAATATTCTAATAATGATGATAAAAATATTTAAAAAACTGATCCTAAAAACACAATATATATGTAAAAAGGTAGAAAAGTCATTGGAGAAATAACCAAACTTATATGGAATCACTCTTTATTTCTGTCTAAATTTCTTGCAAGGATAAAAATTGGTATACAACTTTAAGATAAAGCTTTTTGTTGTAAATAAACATGATAATAAAGAATAAACGACTGCTGCAATTTATTTTCTTTTGAATTTTGTGTTCAGTAGTAAAATCACGATTGTCCGGTAATTTTCATTCGATCAAAAAAAATGCTTTATATTGGATTAACAGATGTATAGAGGGGAAGAATTATTGCTCTAACCGAACAAGGAATGCTCCAAAGAGACGTAGCAGAGATGGTAGGCGTTACCCAGGGTGTTGTATCGAAAACATATGCAAGGTATTTGAAATTAGGAACACACAAGAATAGGCCCAGACAAAGTCGTCAAAGAGTCACTGATTGAACAACAAGACCGCCTTGTGGACCAAATTGCTAAAATAAATCCCAATGTTTCTCATCCAGAACTACAAATACAACTTCTGGCAGCTACAGTGTGAACCTTTTAGTTGAAACCATAGCAAAAAGGCTTCGCGCTCGAGGATTTTACACTAGGAGGGAGTTACGGATCCCACAGTTATATCGGCTAAATAAAATTGGCCGGCTAAATTGATGCCTTCAACATCAAAACTGGACAACTGAGAATTGGCAAAATGTTCTTTTTTCGGATGAGACCAGAATTGGCCTAAGATCAGATAACCATCGAATTCGGGTTCTCAGAGCTCCAGAAAGACGAGCGAGACTTCAGGCTGCCGAATCTGTACCAAGATATAAAGGAGTAAATATAATGTTCTAGGGAGGTATTATACTGGGAGCAAAAACTCCATTGTTACCACTTCAACAAACTTTAACGGGTCGGAGATATGTTAACTTGGTGCTAGACCCAATTGTTAGTCTTTGGAAAGCTGCAAGTGGTTATAATTTTAACTTCTTGTACGATAGTCTTGTCTCCATACCAGCAGAGTGACAAGAGAATGTCTTGAAACGGAAGGTGTCATAGTTTTGGGCTGGCCTGCATGTTCACCAGATCTAAGCGCTATCGAACACTTGAGTGACTAGCTCAAAATAAGGGTTAGAGCTCGTCGAAACAATCCACGAAATCTTGCACAGTTTATTGATGTAGCATTAGCAGAATGGGACAACATACCCCAAGACAACGTTGATAATTTAATAAGAAGCATGCTAGCGCGAATAGAAACTTGCATAAGGGCTAGATGTGGCAACAAGGAATATTAAAATTATCAATTTTCCTTTTGTTTTTGCTTTTGAGCCATTAAAAATTTAAATTTTAATTTCGTTTCAGAACCTAAAAAAACCATTTTGTTTATTTTGGGAACTGATTAATCTTTTTTTATTGCTATATGGATTATTTTTCATTAAAAGTAATTGGCAAGGACTGAGTTTTATTCATAAATACAAAATTTTCATACGTCTCAAAAATTATGAAAAATAATAGTTGATTCCATATAAGTTTGGTTGTGTGTATATTTTTAAAACGATTTCACCAACCAATGATTTGACAATTTTTTTTATTTTACGTTATAGTTCAAAACGTCCAGTGCAAAAGTAAAGTGTTTTTGTGTATTGTGGTGAATTATAAATAAATATATCTTTATTTAGCATGCCAGCTAGGTAAACATGTATAATTTAGTTACAATAAAATACATAAAATCAATTATAGTGCTTTTAAATTAAATATCTCCTCGCCAGAAATAGGCCATATTTTAGTAATTTATACTAAAAGCTGCAAGAAAACTTTGTTTGCCTTTATTTTTACATATTCATTTATATATCCTAAAAATGTTTCAACAAATGTCTGGGGTGAACAACCCCGTATTGTCTAACTGTTGCTTTTTGTGTATATATTATCACTAAAAGCAAGCTCATAATATTCCTCTTAAACATAAATTTACAGAACGGAAAAAGCCCTTTTAAGCTCGCCTTTCACTCCTAGCTTATAGCATTATTAATTTATAAATTCCCCGGATCTTGCAATACTTAATAATTTAATTAGCTGGCGAAATGACCTGAAAGCGTTGCCGTAAGCTTTGGCGGCAGCTGCCTAGGATAAAGCTGCTCCTAACTGGATTTCGCTAGCATTAGCGCTATTAAAGTTAAATTAATGGCAGAGGCTACAAATTTCCCGTGACCACTTTTCAGAGCGGGAGCGACCGATGCCCAACTGGGAGATAATAGTTTTAATGACAACAAGGAAGCTTTGCCGGAAATGAGCGATATAGTTTGCTGCTATTTAGGTTAGTTCTATGAGAGACACTAATCAGTAATTTGGTCACTCAAAGGGAAAGAGGAATAGACATACCTTACTGTACAAAACGATAGTTTCCAAGATCAGTGACGGCTCGTTGTTTAATATTTGAATAGGAAACTTTTTTTGAATAATAAGGGGCCGCCCTGTGCCGAGGACACTGTGATCTGTAAAGCCTATTATGTTTGTCCCATTTTTATGTCCACACTGAAAAAACTATAAGTAATTTTACACAAAAAAATATTAATATATTATAGTACTTTTAATAAGAAACTTGTAAAAATACGATATTTTTATATAGTTTCACAAAATGTAATTTTGCAAAACAGTTTATTAATATTAAATGATTATTAGAAAACGATATTATTTTCACAATTAGTTTGCCTTTGTAGACTATCAAAAAACCTTTGACAGCATCAAAACCTGGTCATTTCGAGCTGCAACGGACGACGCGAGAATCGATTCAAGATATTATTCCATTATTAAAAATATCTTAGATGATGACCTCAAAACAGAAAAAATACCACTCGGCAAGGGCGTGAGACAAGGAGATACCATCTCTCTCATGTTATTTACACTGACACTGGAAAATGTCTTCAAGAAATTAGAATGGGACAACATCGATGGGGTACAACTTAGACATCTTAGGTTCGTGGACAATATTGTCTTGCTGAGCACCGACATTCAAGAACGAAACAACATGCTAAAGGAGCTAAATGACCAATCCCAGACACTTGACCTTAAAATGAACTTGAAGAGGACCAAGAAAATGAGGAACAATATCCATAACATTACCGTAGACAACGTTGTTATTGAAAACGTAGACCGATATAATGGTCTACGTTTAAATTTTTTGATTATATATATTTAGGCCATAAAATCAAGCTGGATAAAGAGAACCAAAATACAGAGATCAAACGCAGGATCCATTTGGCATGGGTAGGAAATATGAGCGATATTTTCAAGGATAAAAAGGTGCCCATCAACCTAAAGGAAAAGGCTTACGACAGCTGCACTCTACCTGTGCTTACGTATGGCTTAGAGACTATGGCAATTCTTCGAAAAACAGCAAAACAACTACGAGTAGCACAAAGAGCCATGGAAACAATCATGTTGGAAGTCACCATTAGGGAAAAAATACGGAACACCCACATACGTAAAAAAACAGAACTAATAGATGTTGTTAAAAGAGAGGCAAGTCTGAAGTGGAAATGAATAGGACATGTGGCAAGACAGGAACCAGACCGATGGCCCCAAAAAGTCATTCTATGGAGACCTAGGGGAACCACAAGAAGTGTGGGCCGACCAAAAAAGAGATGGGTCGATGACGTAAGAACGGTGGCAGGAAGACAATGGATAAGATTGGCTAGAGATCGCGAAGCATGGAAAAACCTAGAAGAGACCTATATCCAACACTGGATGGAACCAGGCTGAGAAAGAAGAAGAAGAAGAGAATTAGTTTTGTGAGCTTAAAAATTAAATTTAAATCAGAAATACGATCTTGTAGTAAAATTGTATGTGTCTAAACATATTCACAAAACTTAAATTTACCATAATATATTTATTAAAAAAATGACGCCACGTATCGTGACTTCTTGTAAAGCTAGTGCGCATTAAGTATTCAATTGAAAACGTAGTTAGGAGGAAAGACGAGCAACAGTTCAGGAGAAAGTCTCAAAGGTGATGTCTCGGGGGTGATCAGTGTTTATATAATTATCCCTGTATATCCTACACCTTGGTGTTTTTCCTTTTAATAATATAAGACAATCTCGGGTTGACAATCAAACGCAGATCACCAAAGAAGTTCAAATTTGTCGCGGTCATTGCCGGGTGATTGGAATTATAATGTAAACTATTTGACGACGTAACCGGCGGTAACCACGATGAACAGAAGAATATAAGAAGAGTATGCTAAAGAAAGCGGAGTTGATAAGTTAAAGAGACAGTTGAGAAGTTCATAGCCGTTTGGTAGATAGTCAATAGCATCGATGTAGAATGAGTAAGAGGGGGGTTAATCACTGCGACCTTAACCCTCAACTGGCGTGGTGAATTTTTGTAACGCTTATGGCGTGCTGCAATTTTTTTTGCAGTTAAAAATACATGATCAAGAGATTTTATAAAAAGCTTGTTATTCTAACACTGTTTACAATATATTCAAACTTGTAAACGAGCAATTTCATTAATTTTCAAGAAATTGATGAGAACGGACACAAAAATAAAGTAAAACTCATTTTTTAGGAATTTTTGACAACAGAAATTGCATGGCTAAGAAACCCATAGAAATTAAAAACATATATATTTTATGATTTTAGCGTAATATTAAAAGTACAAACAACTGAAATGTGAAGCTAAAGTAATAAACATAAATTATTTTCAACAAAATTGCAAATCTTGAATGTGCATAACTTTTTCAAATACAGTTCATGCTAATATAGGATCTGCATTTGCCGCACATGGATCGTGCATATTTGATTCATGAGATTTTTGTTTTTTGTCATTTCTTCATTGACATATGGTTGCCATATACCAAATCTCTTTCTTTTCTGGTATTGATTATTC
Organism: Sitophilus oryzae; assembly: GCF_002938485.1. Lineage (NCBI taxonomy): Eukaryota > Metazoa > Arthropoda > Insecta > Coleoptera > Curculionidae > Sitophilus > Sitophilus oryzae. The sequence goes on from NW_022146409.1 coordinate 2,237,220, forward strand.
AATATTCTCTCTTCTATAAGTAAGAGATTCAGAATCCGAGTTATGGTTACTCTTCGGGGAAAACTCAATTTCTCGCTAATCTTCATCTCACTTAAGCCTCTTTAATTTCATCAAACCACCCAATTAATGCTTCCTCAAAATTAGCGTCCCAGTGAGGCACACTTTTTAGACCACCCACCATCCTAATAATGAAACATTCTTGGTGTGGTGGTGCCACACAGACCCCAACGAAACTTTAGCCCCCGCTGATAGGAACAATACTTGATAAAATCAAGTGCGCCTTACATATGTAACTGTTAAAGGCGCACTTGATTTTATCAAGTATTGTTCCTACCAGCGGGGGCTTCGTTGAAAGAAGTTTCGTTGGGGTCTGTGTGGCACTACCACGCCAAGAATGTTTCATTACACTAACTTAAAGGTAAATGGCGCGGTGAGGCCTAATTCTTAAACGTAACCATTTTACAGAGGTTTAAATAGTGCTTGGGGTCCGCTAGACCCCACCACGCCAGTTGAGGGTTACAGAATTATTGTGACCCCCTTTCTTGAGTTATAGCTCGCCATAGAGTCCGATAACTCATCACACATGGGAATCTTTCCTGTTGTATGGAGGACAGGATATACAATATACAAGGATATACATATGAGATTAGACCTGATACCGGTGTTGTCCCGAATCTATAATAGAGGATATATGCATCTTTCTCTATTGCCTCCTTGGATTTGAGGTCAATTAAATTTAGGTTAATCGGTCCACTTCTACAGAGCCCCGCATGCAGAAGTAAGGTAGACAAGGATACAATAGGTTGCCCCCTGGTCCCCCAAGTTTGAGACCAGTAGAAGCTAGTCTAGCACCACATCCCTTTGACCTGGTCCCACCATCATAGGATTTAGGTTTTTGGTGAGGTTGTGTCCTTTTATAGTTTATAGATAACCACAGGAAGTAGAAGGTGCCTGGTATGACGGACAGGGTAGTCCCATCCGGCATCGTTATACATCTAGATGCAATTCCCTGGCAACGACACTACAGCCAGGGACAAGACAATGAGATGCTCCGTAGAGTCTTTACAAGGCCAAAGTGGTAGAGGGGATTCCCCCTAGCACTTGACTAGGATCTTGCCACCAATGACAAGGTGTCGCATCTCCTAGAGGAAGATAGCAACGATAGTCAATAGTCAGTTGTTAAGTTAGTCAGTGAATAAATCAGTTAGCCAATCAGCCAGCATGTTTCTGTAAGTGTTTCGCATACTCTATCTAGTCTTTGAATTTTCCAAAATTGTTGTATTTTTACTTAATAAATGGATCTTTTTGTAATGGTTGTTTAATCTGAAGAGAGAACGTGAACTTCAGCGAACATACCAAAGGCCCTCAAAACGTCGCGACAATATCATGTCAGTTAACTTTTATTTATCTAATAATTCTTTGCTATCTCATGCTTTTGGCGTAAATAAAAGCATTTTTTTATTTAAATATTTTTTCTGTATTTATAAAGATCCTTAAACTACACGAATGACGTTAAATTTTATAGAAAGAGAATATATTAAATCTATGTTTATAGGTATTACAGTTTAATTCATTCATAATATGGTGTAATTTTTGCTAAGAAAATATCCCTATTTATATATTTAATTTTCAAATACGAAAATTAAAATTAACTGTTTCTACAAACTAAACGGTTATTTAGAATACAGAGGTGTCAGAATAAAGATATCTATTCAAAGTAAACAACTACATAAATATCAACTTGTTGCTTTAATCTTGGCCTCGCCAATTCTGAATTTCCTAGGGCGTAAAATTTAATACGAAGCTGTATGGCGTAGAAAACATGACAGATCAATTAGGAGAACAAGTCCTATCATGATTTATAACGACAACATTGGATATTCCAAGACCGGGCTTGGAGTAAGTTATTGCTTTTATTATTGTAGACTGCTGCGATAGATATAACGTTAACGAAGCTTTTAAAATTAAGGGTTATAAGATTAAACCTTATGAAATGAAATGTAAATGACCAAAAAATATTTTTTGCAGGTTTTAAAGTTCGGTAAGAAATGTAATTTATTACCAGATAGTATAATCCTTTTTTCAGGATTTGAGGTCATTGGGCAGTTTCAGGACATTCATGAAAAACAGAATAAGAGTGTTAAGTAAATAAATATTTCTATTTACGCTAAAAAAAATAGGAATTACATAAATATAAGTTACCATGACATGATATGATAAAATTAACATATGTATACTGGGTGCGTCTCAAAAGTGGCTCACCCCTATAACTTTTTTATTTTTTCGGATAAAAAAACGAGATTTGGTGTGTTAGTATATGACATAAATTAGGATTAACTGACGTATTCAATTGTTTTCAGTCACTTCCTTTTTCACCGAAAATTACTACAACTTTTGATTTTTAAATGGCACCCTCGGTATTTTTTTTACTTTATTTGATAAAAAATGACATTCTGAATAGAATACCAAATCGTATGTTAACTTTTGACATTCTGGTTTAATAAAAAATTGTATTATAAATTTCAATCTAGAGTGCCATGGCTATGTTAAAAACACTAATTTTTAATCAAGAAGTCTCGGAAAAATAGATTTGATGGTCTAATGTTTTTAGTGTCTTGTCGTGGCCGGTTAAAAGATGCCCAAATCGTATTTTTAATCATATCTCAATTTTTTCAAATGGAACGAGGGTGGTTCATTAGCATATCTGGAAAAAGCATTTTTTACGAATAATTTGATACCACACACTTGGTAATTCTACTCAAATTGTCGTTATGAACCAAGACCCCCCTTGCGCTCAAGACCCCCCCTTGCGTTCAGACAAGTAATACGATATTATTAATTTATTTTGTCACAAACGCCTCTGGAGTATGTACTTTAAGTAAAGTTTTGATTCTAGACCCCCCCCCTTCCCGATTTCTGGATCCGTCTTATGACTTTAATTAAAATTCTATCAATAATAATCTAACAAAGAACGAAATCGAAATTATATTACCATAGGAACGCCTTTTGATTATGAAGGACTTTTATTCAACTCTAACCGGGTGCGTCTCAAAAGTGGCTCACCCCTATAATTATTTTATTTTTTCAGATAAAACAACGAGATTTGGTATGTTAGTATATGACATAAATTGGGATTGATTGACGTATTCAATTGTTTTCGGTCACTTCCGGTTTCACCGGAAATGACTACAACTTTTGATTTTTAAATGGCACCCTCGGTATTTTTTTACTTTATTCAATAAAAAATGACACTCTGAATCGAATGACATATCATATGTCATTTTTTGACATAGTCACTCAAAAACAAATTCTATTTTAATTTTTAATGTAGAGTGCCATGGCTGAGTTTAAAACACTAATTTTTAATCAAGGAGTCTTGGAAAAATAGATTTGATCGTCTAATGCTTTTAGTGTCTTGTTCTGGCCAAAAGATGCCCAAATCATATTTTTAATCATATCTCAATTTTTTCAAATGGAACGAGGGTGGTTCGTTAGCATATTTGGAAAAGGCATTTTTTTACGAATAATTTGATACACACTTGGTATTTTGAGTCAAATTGTCGTTATGAACCGCATGTTGCAATTTCAAATAAACCATATGCCAAAATATCAAAAGTTGACATATGATATGTCATTCGATTCAGAGTGTCATTTTCTATCGAATAAAGTAAAATAATACCGAGGATGCCATTTAATCAAAAAATCAAAAGTTGTAGTAATTTCGGGTGAAACAAGTGACCGAAAATTAAATATGTCAATCAATTCTAATTTATGTCATGTACTAACATACCAAATCTGGCTTTTTTAACTGAAAAAATAAAAAAGTTATAGGGGTGAACCACTTTTGAGACGCACCCGGTATACAAAGTATAAAATAACAAATGTATAGGGAAATTAAAACAACTTTGGTTGCACGTCATCAATGACACCATGCGTCGTCTTATGGAGTTTGCTGATGGTCGTATTATGATGTGCAACCAAAGTTATTTTAATTTCCCCATATCTAAGATCATATATTATACAGGGTGAGTCTTAACTTAGTGAAAATATTTTCAGGGCTGGTAAGCCTCTATAAATCAAACATATTTCCTCTTCACTGTTTTTCAAATAAGTACAAAATGACTGAGATATTTTACTTTGAAAATTAAAAAAAATAGTATATTAAACAACGAGTTTCGAAAACGACGTTTTGAACACGAGTTCGACAGTTTGTTGGCTCGAGCCGCAGGTAAGAGCCACAAATCGAACGAGTGTACAAAGAAGTTTTCAAACGAGTTTTTTACGCTATTTTTTCTACGACTACAAATTAGCAGCAGACTCACTCAGTTTTTGTCAGTTTTGTGGAATGATTTGCGATGTAATGATGCCATTTTTCTGACGGCTGCGTTGGGTTTGGCCAAAGAATATATTTAGCTAGAAAAAGAATGGACTAGAGGTGGGTTGTGAAATCGCAGTCCGCTACTTTGTCACAGCTCCACCAACGTCGCAGTATGTGACTGCTCCAGTTCCAAGAAAATCGCAGTGACATTTCGGAGCAGTTTACAAGTTTAGGACATCTGCGCTCGTGAGTAGCAATAGGAGCAATAGCAGGCAATAGTGTAAATTCTGAAAATGCTCCTAGCCCCGTCGCCCGGTCAGACTGTTCCAGTCACAGTCGTCGCAGGTCGCAGTCGACTGGAGCATAGTATATTGAGTATATTCTGTGTACTGGAGCTGTTGGGAGTTTGGGAACGGGAAACGTAGCAGCGTTCGCTTTTTCTTTCATGAATCTAAATAAGATATTTATGTATTATATATTAATCACAAACAGATGTTTTTGACAAAGGTAATTTTTAACTTGTTAGTATGTTTATTTGTTAGTTAATTTTGTATCTGTGTTTTGTTGTATATCCTAAATCTTTTATTTGATCTTATACATTCATATAAGTTTTATTATTTATATCTATTTTTAAGGTCTGATGATGGCTAAATAGCCGAAACCGGTCACTAATAAAGATTTTTTTGACAGTTTCGACTTTGAATTGAATATAACATTAAGTTTTTACCATGGGCCACCACTCTGTGAAAATGAACAGACTCTTTAAGATATTTATAGCAAAGTGCTTGGTACTTAGAAACACTCAAATTCTTCTGAATAGACTAAAAAAATATAGCAACATCTATCAAACTAAGACATCAGTATAGTACCGTACAGCCGCGATTTTAAGAGCTCTAGGGGCCCGTAGTTCGGAAAAGTTCGAATCTTGTTCGCAAGGGCCCGGGAGGCTTGGGGCCCGTCGGTGACTTACCCCGATTGCACAGACGTTAAAATCGCCACTACTGATCGAAATAAAAAACGGCGTCCAGTTGGCTTGGAAATGACAATCGATAACATTCCCCATAAATTTTACATATAAAATGCCAGCAATCTTCATTTCATAGCTATCGCTGACGCGTTTTTTCGATCATACGATATAAATAAATAAAAAAACTAGACGATGATGTTGCCTATCATAATCACACCTATAGTCCTGTACTTTTTTAGTAAATGCAACGAACGGTGCCGAACACCGAGTGCGATTTTTCGGAGCAATTAACCTATAAAACTACATTTTTAATTTATAGGTTAATTGCTCCGAAAAATCGCTGCTACTTGTCACAGTGCTTTTATTGGAGCAGTCGCAGAGCGTAGCAGCTCCACAAAAATCGCAGACTGGCCCACCTCTAGAATGGACTCTGCCATACTGAAAAATGGTCCTACAGAAGTGGCGCCATCTATTGAGTAGGGCTTGTTTTAAATGGATCGAAGCGCGGACTTTTTGAGCGTATTTATTGAATTTTACTCTAAAATAATTAAATTTGATTATTAAATCTTATTTTTTACATAAATTCAACAATACTAATAACAAGTATCGTTGTGATGTGTAAAAAATAAGATTTAACAGTATAATTTATACAATTATTAAATAACATTAAAGCCAAACATGTGAAATATAATTTATTATTTAAAGTTTTTATTTATAAGTGAAATATTTAAACATCGTTTATTATAATAAAACAAGACCAACGTAATACGCGCAAAGTTTTGTAAATGGAGTAAATATAAGTAGGTACTTAAATGATGGCAAAAATAAAAGACTTACATTATATTTTTAGGGCCACAAACAAAAGGAATTGTCTAATTAAAACACATATAACAAATTATAGTTTAAAAAACATTTTGATAATCATTTATTTGATATATTATGATTGGCGCTATGACAACGACAATATTTTTTGAGAATTTGACAATAATATTACAATGGCCGTTGGAAACTATGGAAACTACAAAAAAATTTTGATTTAACGCCATCTGGCAATAACTAGTAGCAACTTCTTAACCTAAAAATGAATTGCACTACCACCTAGTGGCTAGGGCTGGAACTATTTTATTTGAGATTTCCGTGTAAACGGTGGAACTGCTTTTGCTATTTCACTTTCCCGCCCCTGGGTTTGGCCAAAGAATATACCTAGCTAGAAAAAGAATGGACTCATACGTAATATGTCATATTGAAAAATGGTCCTACAGAAGTGGCGCCATCTATTGAGTAGGGCTTGTTTTAAATGGATCGAAGCGCGGGCTTTTTAAATGAGCGTATTTATTGAATTTTACTCTAAAATAATTAAATTTGATTATTACATCTTATTTTTTACACAAATTGAACAATACTAATAACAAGTATTGTTGTGATGTGTAAAAAAATAAGATTTAACGGTATAATTTATACAATTATTAAATAAAATTAAAGCCAAACATGTAAAATATTATTTATTATTTAAAGTTTTTATTTATAAGTCAAATATTTAAACATCGTTTATTATAATAAAACAAGACCAACGCGTAATACGCCCAAAGTTTTGTAAATGGAGTAAATATACTAAATAGGTACTTAAATGATGGCAAAAATAAAAGACTTACATTATATTTTTAGGGCCACAAACAAAAGGAATTGTCTAATTAAAACACATATAACAAATTATAGTTCGAAAAACATTTTGATAATCATTTATTTGATAATATTATGATTGGCGCTATGACAACAACAATATTTTTTGAGAATTTGACAATAATATGACAATGGCCGTTGGAAACTATGGAAACTACAAAAAAATTCTGATTTAACGCCATCTGGCAATAACTAGTAGCAACTTCTTAACCTAAAAATTAATTGCACTACCACCTAGTGGCTAGGGCTGGAACTATTTTATTTGAGATTTCCGTGGAAACGGTGGAACCGCTTTTGCTATTTCACTTTCCCGCCCCAGGGTTTGGCGTTTCAGCTAAACATTGGAGGCTAAAAATGTTAAAATTGACACATGTCGTGTGCACTAAGACACATGCCATGCGCTAAATCCTTAGCACATGACAGTTTGCAAAACGCCAATTTCAGATCGAATTTTCCGTGTGTCAAACTGAATTTTCTAGGCTAGTCGTAGAAAAAATTGATTTTTCGCTTAAATTTTGAAAGCCACTAAATATTTTCTGGGTTTTCTTTTTTGTAAATTTAATCTGCTACTTATGTTGCCATATTATAAAGATATATCTTAAATAACTCGGTTATTTTGGACTTATTTGAAAAACGATAAAGAGAAAATATGTTTCTCTTATCGAGATATACCAGCCTTGAAAATATTTGCATTTATTTAAGACTCACCTATATATGGATATTATAAAACATCTCTTTCAAACGGTAATGCCTTTATTTTCGTTTTTGGTATTGTATAAGAGTTCACATAATACATTGATTATTCAGAGGACTTCAGCTCATACATTCACTCTTTCCAGTTTCCAGGGCATACAAATGAAACCGCTTAAATGAATAATTATACGTGTAATTATTATCCATTTTTGAAAGCAAACAAAAGTTTATCTCAAATTTTGTGTATTTTACACGCTGTTTGATGTAATATTAATTTGGATGTTGCGAGAGAAAATAAATTAATTCGTTCATTTCATAAAGCAATTAAAATTTGGACGTACGATAATAAATTATAGAATGTTTAATTGGGCTTTTTATCTGTCAATTAGGATCAGTATCACGTATTGTTGAAATTAGTATAATTATTATGTTAATAATATTGGATATTTGGTTGAATTAGCAAAATTTATTTTGGCAGAAAATTATTTTTGATTAATCAAATAAATGATTAACAAATAAAATGATGATTAATTTATAATTTATTCATGAAATTGAATGATTTGAATTCGTATAGGTTTTCCAGTTTACGGGATCGGGATCCCGTTTTGAAATCCCGTGATCCTGGGATTCCAGGATTGACTATCAGATTGACAAATTTAATCTAAAGAAATACTTAATAAAATGAAGCTACATATATCAGAAAGAAAATGGAAAAGATCTTTATTAAAATAGACAAAACAAAGTAACATTCATATTAATAAGTAAAAAAAAATCAATTGTTGCTGTAAAAATAATAAAATATAGCAAACACGGAAATATAACTTTTAGATATTGACGTTCGGCTTAGTATAAATAAAATATGATCTTTGAAAGTCTAAAGCGTGTAAAGTGGAATCATTTTAATTTGGGCATTTAAATTTTTCTAGTTTTTTATCACAATTTAATATTCTATATTATTATTTATCGGCATAATTAAAGACTTTTGAAAAGGTAAATCAATATTCAATATTAGTATTACCATTTACAATTAAAACGCCAGGGTTGCAACTGCACTATTAAATGGAGAATTTAGGGAGAATTGGATTGGAACAAGAGGTCCCAAATCTTGACCTGCTAGGTCCTGTGATTTTCAACAAAGAGGTGCTATTGTATCGATTTCAATTGTAATTACTAATACTAATATAGAATGTTAATTTGCCTTTTCAAAAGTCTTGAATTATGCGCCTTAAGAACGTTTTTACAGAATTTTATTATTCCGCGAAATCAAAAAGTTATGGGAAATTTTCCAAATGGTAAAAAATTCAATAAGACCCCGTATCTCTGTTGGCAGTGAAAATATCAACAGGCGGTTTACTCCATTAAACGTGTCTCAGAAATCGAGCCCATGACATCTATGTCGGTTTTGCTCTGTCTAGTCAGGAAATAGGTTTTCTTTATTAAAACAGACCAATTTCGACCACCCTGTACAACACTTGTAATACTGTAACCAAAACGATAGTTTTGTTCTAAAACTGAATGATCCTCTTAGTTCTCTAGACGGTCTTCCATCTTAATTCAGTTAAAGTAAAACTTCGGCATAGTTTCTTACTTGACACGTTTTGACTGAACAGGTGAGACGTAAAGCATGCTGTAAATAGTTTAGGTCGATGTGGTCACCATATATTCCTAAAAACGTGTAACATACCATCGATCTTTAAACGCTCTGTATAATCAATAAAAGCAGCTACATTTTTTGGAAATATATCTTTTAACCTTCGGAAAATAAACTACGAAAGCTACGTGCTTCTTTTCGGAGCGTATATGGCAGAAATACAGCTGAAAAACAACTTTCACGTGCTAAAGATATAAATTGTCCGACAGTTGCTATATTGCCTTCTGTTATTGCTGTATATATGACACTCTACACGCGAATAGGAAGAAGACACGAAAAAATAACGATACTTTTGTGACTGTATGACGTCATTTATACCCACGTCTTCTTGCAAGTCCACTTTTTTACGATTTATCATGGTTAGGAAAGAAACAGGAAAAGTATGCTTTTATTTAATAGAAACTTCAATGTTTTTCATTTTTAAAGAGGCACTAAAAAATATTTTTTATTTGAAAATTCTCTTTTAAGAGTCCATTTCAATAATCCGAAAAAGTAGCAAAATAAGCGTTCGTCAGTTAACATATTATGTAAAACTCGCTAGGTATTTTTACACAAATGAAGAAGGAAATTAAAGATAAAGGATTATACTATATCCATATTGTAGCACATTTTAAGTCTTCTTTATTTTTAAGATTTTGATGGTCACACTTCAAGAAAATATTCCTTATGTTTGGACTAAATTTTCTTGAAAATAAAGACATAATCTAAACATCCGTTACAATACGGAAATAGATTGAAGTTTTGCGATTACAGTGATATAGTATAATTTATATAATTTTGTAACAAATTGCTCGCTATTTTATGGCAAATGCTGAAGCTCTGCAAACCTTAACCAAGCCTTAATTAAAGCACGTGTGTTCGGAATTTTAGGTGTGGCTCAACACGACAGGATCGGGCTAAGCCTTAAGCCGGAGTCTCATGCATCCGAAATCCGATGACACGACGATCCGACGGTATTTTTTTGTATTTGACTAAGAGTGGGTCCCATAGGGGACCCTCCACTGAGGCCGCGGGGGCCTATTGTGGCTCTATTGTGGGCCTAGACGGTGCTCCTATTGGTCGAAATATTTTGACACCAATTTTTATCCGATATTTTTAACTTTCGTAACTAATCGTCCGACGTCGTATAGAGTTAAGTTTTGTTTAACTTTTGTACGATATCGTGTGTTTTTTAACCTCACATTTTGAGAAAACATTGGTTTTTAAAAACGAGTTTAGTGGGAAGGGGGCAATTTCGGGATATTTGGCGAGGAAGTTATTTTTATAAGTGTTTCTCCAATAATACATGTAAGAATGTTGATACTGTTGACAGGAAATGACAGGTCTAAATGCCAAAACTGTCAAATTTCGGAACGAACTTTCGGATGTATGTGACAGCCTTTTTTTATTTCATAAGATAACTTCAAATTTCGGATGTCGTACCATCGGATTTCGGATGCATGAGAGTCCGGCTTTAAGCTTGATTTTCATGCATCCGTTATACGTTGATACGATGGTCCGACGGTGCTCTGATTGGTTATAGCGTTTTCGCGCCACTTTTCATCAGTAAATATTTTACTTCAGCCCGTCAACGGACCCGTTCATACGATAACGGACGTTTTGACACTTTTTTGACAAATTTAATCTAACCTTAATAAAAATATAAGTAAAATAGCAAAATCGTTATGGAAACGAAAATAGAAAATGACACCAACGTATATTCGATAAACGGGGGAAAAAATGCAATAAATTTAAAAACTGCGTTATTTTCTAACCAATGAAAGTCTTTAAATTCTACCAATAAAATTAATATCGTATCAACGTATGGTCGGACAACGGATGCATGAAAATCAAGCTTTAAGCAGATTTCTGAAATATAATATATATTTCCTTCGCCCTCTCGCCCGCTTTACCCGACCCCTGAGAGCGACCAGAAAGTGCAGCGTAATAGACTCTTAAGGAACACAAATAAAATAGTATAGTGTCATACCTTAATAAATATAGAATGTGCCATACTAGTGTTATGGTACACTAGTGACACATCTGATTATTTTTGAAGTGAAACTTCTTTCCGCACGCTGGGAGTAAATATTGAAAGCCGTGACACATGAGCTAGCGTCACGACACGCGTCGCGAAAAGTGGTAATGATCGAAAAAGTGGTAAGCCAATGAGGAAGTTGAGATGGGTCTTTGGAGCGTCGTAACTCGGGCCCTATGTGAGCTAGGGGCTGAAACTCGGAATATAGATGGGGCTCAAAGATCCCCATCTTTAATGATATTTTAACAACATTTCTCGTGCACTATGAAACTCCATCATCATTGACAAAAAATAATCCGATTTAAATGAAATTTGTTATATGGATAGATTGGACCAAAGCCAAATTGACCATGCACGACACGTGTCACTGTGACAGTTACATTTGACGTAAGAAACGTCAAAAATTGATGTTGTCCGATATATGGAGTGTAGAGGTAAGGAGAAATATCTTTGAGCATTAAAAAATGGTCATAAAAAAGGGAAGACTTAAGATGGCGCTACTGTAGCAAAAACTTAAAATTTAAAATATGCGACGAAAATATGTTAGAACAGAAAATGATTCAAAAGAGATAAATATTTGACGTGAAGACGCAGGTTTCAAAGAAATATGAATTTTATTTTTCCCATGAAATGTATTATCGATTTTTATTCAGCAGCAATATACTGGGCATCTAATATATAAAGATAATATTCTAAAAAATAAAACGTAGAATATTTTTTTTATTAAAAGGGGCACCGGCTTAGCTACGTCGAAACACCGATTCCCATTAGAACACCAAAGTTAAACGACGTAAGGCGATACTAGTGAATGGACGGGTTAGGCCGGTTCGAAACTCTGTATCGTGCTGTTGTCCAAAAAAAGGCAAAAAATCTATTGACACACACTGCTCATTCACGCCGGTTCGAGGCCGAATGAGATCGGATATCTCGTGAGTAAGAGTCGATTTAGACACTTGCCAAGCCGGTAGGCCATTGTCTTTGGTTCGGATTCCGCGTAAACAAAGTAGAAAGTCCAGATTAGCCCTGGCAGCAAAAAGGAGACGTTAACTGAAATCTTTACTTTACTTTTAAAAAATAAAAACAAAGCATTTTTTTCGGTAATGTTTGGTTATGTTACTTTTATTTTCTTATCTATGGTTACTTTTCATTTTTTAGATTTATGCATCATTTATGCGCCACTGTGGTTATTTGGTGAATCCTTATTCTTCCCATTTTTGTACACGAACTATACAAAAATTAAAAGTGTATGAATATGACAACAAAAATAGTCAATAATAATGTTTTGATATGTTTTTTTTAAATGCCTTTTTGAAGTTTGATAACGTAAAATTTTTATACCCATTTAGAAATCATCTTAAAAAATAAATAAAAACTAAACAATCACGAACTTGTTTTAGAAATAAATTTAAAGTACATACCTTGTTTAACAATATCCATAGTGGCTTTCAATTAAGTACGTACCGTTTAGCTCCATAATATACAGAACTACTATGAATGTTATTCTTTTCACTGATAAGATAATGATCGCAAAATTTATTTTTAGTGGAAATATTTGCTAACAAAAATCGCTGTTTATGAAAAATAATATACAGGATGGTTGAACATTGCTATGAGTAAAAAATTACATATTCAGATATTAGTAAATTTTAACTTTTTTTTTTCGATTTTTGTCCATGGGACGAAGTACTGTGCGATGCTTCTAAATGGACGAAATCATCAGAATTTTTCTTAATTATGGGTCGATTGGAATCAAACTCGGCACGTGGATAGAGGTACCCGAATAGAATCCTCAGACGGACAGACGGAAGTCAGAAAAAGTTTTACTTTAAATATTCGCACATAATAGTGCACACACACATTTTCCTTTATTGTCTATTGCTGGTTTTAATTTGCTGATCCCTCAAGTTTTATTTGATCTTTATGATTTGTATACAAACACTGATAAAAAAAATGCAAAAATACAAACTAGATCATCATTGATCGTGTACTTTTATGCAACAAAATATGTGTAAAATTCAAAAAAATATGTGTAAAATTTCATATTTTCTGGAATTTTACATACTTTTTTGTGGCATAATATAGCGGGAAAATATGTTTTTTTTTTCTCAAAAACGGTGTTAAATATTACAATTTATAAAATTTTACAGAGAATTTTAGTATGTAATAAAACACTAGGGTACTTATTGAATATAAGAAAGTTGCTCTCAACTTCTGTTACTTCCGGCAGTGCCGCCAAATTGAAAATATTTTTAATCCATAAATCTCGTTTGTGAAATAATGAGGAAATCTTCCAGCTAGAAACTTCCCTAGAAACTTCTAATGCACGTTCTGCCTGGATCACCCTGTATACGTACCTATATATATGCCCTTTTATTCTATAATTCACTATTTTTTTGTAGCTAAAAAGTCAGAAAGTTATTTTTATCTCGCTTTTAGTCGGCAAAAAGAAATCGAGAACCCTGTGAGAGAAAAAAAAGCCATAAAAATATATAAATGGAATGAAATGAAATATCGGATTTTCGGTTTGAAATAAATTCGGTCCCGGTCGGTGGAATTGGACTCATTATCGCATAGCATCAAGAATAATAATAAATCAACTGTCGACTGCCAAATACAAATGCGCCCTGAATATTAATAAAGGTAATAGATTACGCGACAGGGCACATTTTGATTAAATCAATTTGTTTTTGAAATAATTCAGATGGGTTATGATACTTAAGGTATTTTTTTGGAAGTTTGAATGACAAACTATAAATAAAGAAACCAGATTCAATATGCAGTGTAATTAAATTAAAAAATGTTCTTACCAGGTAGGCCTTTGACAATGTTTTAGAACAAATCAGTAACGACCTTCCTTGCATATTTTTCGTTTATTTACGTCCTTGTCATTTTGATGGTAAAGTAGAATGTCGAATGAGTGGAGGTTGGTTGGTTGGTTGAAGTGGCAAGTGCGACCGCTTGTCGAACTCTTGCCGTCTTGTTACTCTGAAATCCTATCCCTAGGGATGGAAAAGTTGGACTGTTAACTGTTTACAACCATTTGGTGGCATTGAAGTAATGGGTGACTTCCGTTCCCGGCAACATCTTCAAGATTTACAAGGAGTGAGGATTTACATCTTGAGTTTTAACTCATCAGACAGTCTTTCCCAAGCAGCATTTGGACGTCGGGACAACGTTGTGTCACGCGACCAAACGTCGGGGCGCAACGTCGGCACAACCTCGTGCCAACCCTAGTCTGCACTAGTTTGGAGAATAATTTTTGGGTCGAAACGACGTTGGATACCGACGTTGGCTAGAAGCCTAATTTAGTACAAACTGCAACGTTGTTTAAAATCCTAATTCACAGAAATACAAAACTAATATGGCGTCTTAATCCTATTTATCCTAAATTGGGATAATTATAGTAAAAATATTATTTTTATAATTTAGTTAGAGACATATGTCAGATGGCAGTGAAGGAAAACAAAACAAAAGTATTTAAGTGTGGAGGATGTTGAAAATCATAATTATTGAAACACTTTAACCGACTCTGTAACTCGTTACCCAAGGTAAAAAAGTTAAACGCAAACAACTTTATTGATAAATGTATTGTTTCTACTTTGAAAAATACTAATGGGCCTTAAAATTAAAGAAGTTTTAAAAATTTTCTTGATTTTTTTTTTAAAGTAAAATGAGAATAATTTATTCGCAGTCGAAAAAATTGTTTCCGCGTGTTTTTTAGGGTCAAATATTTCAAGTTAATGTATTCAAAAAGCAGGAATTGCTATTTTAGGAACGAAATATTTTCTTATTTAACAACATGGCGGCTTTCACTTTGTTATTTTGGAGATTAAGATGGAGTAGTTCGAGTAGTCGCATACTGGACTAATAAAGTCGCAGTTCGGCCTTAACAGGTAGTATACTAGTCGCAAGATTGCCTAATTTAGTCATCCTAGAGTCTAGCTTGTGCCGCCCTCTATAATCTAAATAAACGAGGGAGTGGATAAACTATCGGTAATATATGTCGATGTATATTTAAATTAATTTTATATGTACCTTTCTTATGTCCCATTTTAATTAAGTTTTTTTTTTATAAAAACAAAAACAGCACTGAACTGTCTGACTGAACAGAACAATGAAGTGAAAATTTAAGATTAAAGGTTATGGTTCAATAAAGTTGCAAAAAGGTAGTGACTCGACGTCCTACCAACGTAAGAATAAGGAAATATTGTCTAACGTTGTAACTACGTTGTCCGAATCACCTAAAGATCACTTAAGCAAAAAAGGTTACAAGACAACGTTTATTCGACGTCGCAGAAGCTTCTACTTTGCTGTAGTACTAGTCCAACGTCGGGCACAACGTTATAAAAACGTTTAAATTTACTTTAATACCCAAGGTAGGGAGCTAACTAATTTTTGTAACTAATCCAACGTTGTGTTTAGCAAACATGTGGTCGCAAGTCGTGAAAATGCTACTTGGGTTAACTCATCATACATGAGGATTTTCCTGTTGTAAGGGGGACAGGGTATTCCCCATCCTCCTCTAACAACAGATGTTCTTCCGCCCAGGAGTGGGCATCTACCTCCTACGAGGGTATAAACCCTTCCACGGATGGGGTTTAACCCTCCGTGCCCTTCACAGTCGAGAAGCTTACGTTTTGGTGCAATTTCCTGGTCACGACACTACAGCCAGGGGCAAGAGAATGAGATGCTCTTTAGACCCGGCCAAAGTTCCAAAGAGAATTCCCCCTAAAACCTGACAAGGAGTTTCCCCACCAACGACAAGGTCTCGAATCTTCTGGAGGAAGGTTTAGAGGTAATTCACTAATCATTCGAATGTCTTTTCCAAATCTAGGACAGTTAGTACTTGTGGTAGTGAAGCTTGATTAATATAATTTACCTTCACCAAACGGTAAGGACATTAATTTAATATTTGTTTGTTCACTTGAAGTTCAAATATTGAATTTTGCTTGGAATTTGTTCAAATATTGAATAATGATGTACATTATATTTATGTAATTACGATATTTTATCATCATTGATTAAAAATATAAAAATCTTCTATTTCATCATGTTTGTCACCCATTTGTATTGGAGCCAAATAAATACCTACTATATTAAAATTTTATTGCATTGTTTACTCTTCTGTGTTTAATGAATAAAATTCCTATTCCCCTGTTGCATTTTAGTGACTGTAAATAATTGACAGTAGATACAGGACAGTATTTACAGTAATCTCTGTTTAATTGTATACATTAACCCGCTCGATTGCCGAATAAAATAACTGTAATCTTATCCGGCATCATTTTACTTTGTGACTATCAATTAGGGTAGAAATACAAAAATATAAGCTATTAATTTATTAGGCTAAATTTGTAATTATGTCCTCTCTACTTATACAGGGTGAGTCTTAAATAAATGCAAACATTTTCAGGGCTAGTAGATCTCAATGAAAGAAACATTACTTGGTCCCTTTACCAATAATAGTCAATAAGTCCAGAATAACTAAATTTTATTTTACTTTTAAAATTAAAGAAAAAATTATGTGCACTATTTACACATATTTGAAGTGAAACTTCTTACTTCCATGAGGTCTTCATTTGGGTGCCTCTATCCAGATGCCCGAGTTTGATTCCAATTGACTCATAATTAAGAAAAATTACGACGATTTCGTCCATGAAACGTCGAGGGCGTCATCCTGTAAACCCAACCCACTCTTTTTTTTGAATATCAAATTCTTAGACGATAAAGATGTAAACGAAACGTCGCATCCAACTTTGACGGGTAGGACCGTGTGCACCGTCGCTCACATAGACTATCCACCAAATTTCGTCGTAATCGGACGATTTTTGACGTTTCTTAAGTCAAAACTAATTGTCACAGTGACACGTGGCGTACACGGCCCACTTGGCCTTGGTCCAATCTATCGACATATCAAATTTAGTTTAAATCGGAAGATTTTTTGATTTGATTTATTGATAATGGGGTTTCGTAGTGTACGAAACGTCGCGTCGCGTCGCATAGTGGGGTATTTGACACCGATAGTTGATCGAAATTTTTTTATGTAGACCTTATATAAATTATTGCTATTTTCAATTAAAGAGGAAATAATATGAACAAAATAAAGGATAATTCGTCGATTCTAAAGAAAAGAAAGAAAAATCACTGTTCCAGTGTTTCCACCGTCAATGCCACTAATACCAGTAGTAATATCGCAACTAATACTACTAATGCTACGACTGATTCGCGACCAATGCACATACCAGTAGAGCCGCTACTAATGCCAAATTGTGCTATACTGCTAATGGTACTAATGCCATCGCGGTTTACACCTTGCATTAGATATCACTGATTTGGAAATTAGAGGAAACCAAGAATGTTTTTCTCATTTTATCAGCAAAGTCGCAAAAAGTCGCAGTATTTTATTTTACTGTATGAAAGCCCAATGTTTACTAAGTAAAACGTATGTAGACAATATGCTGAATTCTTCGAAATGCGCAACTAAATCTCTAAGTTTAATAAAAATGTCACAAATTTAGTCAAATTTTCTGAACGCCTCACTTTTAGTTGCAAAAAAAATCGTTATATAGAGAATATCAAAATAAATAATATGTTTTTGTAGAATACATACCTGCAGCTTGCTGAGCCATTTTCAATCAAAACAATAATATAAACGTAAAAGGAGCACAAGAACAACAACAATTGATAATTTTAAACATAAAATTTAGCCATTTACCTCTTATCTGTGACAAGTAACAACTTTGACGTTTCGTTGAAACAAATGAATGCAACTGAACACACCCATAGCAACGCCATTCATGGCAGACATGATTTAACTTATCATTTATCTTTTTTTGGGAAATCTTAAACACATTTGCTTTTTCGAATTTCGATCACCTTTTTCATGCTAATACTCCACCGTGGTGTCGTCAAAATGTCATAAAAAGATGGGGCTCTGGCAGCCACATCTACATTCCGAGTTTCAGCCCCTAACCCATCCTGAATTGTCTGTTTTACGACTCAGGTAAGATTTCGACAGACGATGACAGAAAATAGGCAGATGACGTCCATCTATATCAATCCATTTATTTCACTAAAAAAGTTTCTAATATTTTAAGTTTATTATGGATATATTTATTCATAAATCCGTCATGCGTCGTCTCTTGTTATTTTTAACCAGTCTTATTGGTTTATTAAAAAAAAATGACATCATATTCAAAATTATCATATTTCAACATGATTGGAGTGACGGAATGATGAACGACCCACGCAATATGAACTGGACTTAAGAATTCTGAGACTTGTCAAACTCTTACCAAATTACAGATTGGAATTTATGTCAAATTATGTCAAATAACTTGCGATCTGAAAAATCTTAACATTTGCTAATTGATTTTGCATTTTGGTTCGTGTTATTACGTGTATTTTGTGTTTTTAAAGTTAAGTAGGCCAGAGCCACGAATAAAGTTTATATACCATCTCGTATGGCACTAAAAACTGGAGTAGCTGTAAAATAAAGACATCACACACAAACGATAGGCAAATAATAATAGATTTTACTACTGTAGAGAGATAAAGCTTCATTCACCTCGGAGTTAGTGGAATAAATTAGTGGTTTCAATTAGCGTAGAAGTTTGTCCCTCTAATTCAAAAAAACCTCAGAACGTCAAAAATAGTGGTAGGCATTTTCAGTTAGTGCAAAAAGTCAAAAAACTTTTAACTTTTCCACTAATTATACTTTGCGACGAATGTTATTTTGGCCTTTGATTATCATCCGTCAAGAGAAAATGTGGTTACAAATAAAAACTTTATCGTTTTAGAAGCTAAATATTCTTATAGTTAAAAACAAAATTACAATTGGGTGACTACCCAATTGTAATTGTGTTTTTTAGATATAGAAATTCTTAAAGACGTCAGACAAGGATGAATATTATCGCCACTTCTGTTTAATTTATATTCTGAATCGATATTCCAGGAGGCATTGGAAGATTTGGAAGTGGGAATAAAGGTGAATGGTAAACCTATTAATAACATCCGATATGCTGACGATACGGTGCTCCTCGCTGGCATGAGAAGGATTTGCAGTGCCTGGTGGACAGAGTTAGCAATATTAGTCAGAGTCATGGTCTTAAAATAAATATAAACAAAACAAAATTTATGATTATCAGCAAACAAAGTATTGAAAATATCAAGATACAAGTGGAAGATCAAAATATAGAAAGGGTAAGAAGATCCGAGACCTTAATCTGACTACTCGATGGCGAGCTACCAAATGCTATGTACTCTCTAAATTGTTATACGGAGTCGAGGGATGGACGTTGAAGGCACGGACCATGTCACGCTTGGATTTAGATGTGGCTTTGATTTGAGATGAGATGTGGTTATACCGACGAATGTTGAAAATATCCTGGACCGAACGAACAAAACAAATCTCGAAGTATTGGAAAGAATGTGTAAGGACCAAGAACTATTGACTACAATAAAACGACGGAAAGCAGCATATTTTGGTCATATTTTTCGAAATAACAAATATAGTTTCCTACAGCTGATCGTTGAGGAAAAGATTGAAGGACGACGAGGCATCGGGCGTAAACGGTTTTCCTTGTTGCGCAATTTGCGCCAGTGGTTTAATATAGGAGAGGCCAGTGCAATTATCCGTTTGGCTCAAGACAGGGAGGAATTCCAATTGATGGTCGCCAACCTCCGATGAGGAGAAGGCACATGAAGAAGAAGATATTGTGAATGATTGTAAACTAAAACTATAAAGTGTAATTGAAACCACTAATTTGTTGCACTAACTGCGAGGTTCTGAATGAAGCTTAAGGACAAAAGATACTGGTTTAAAAATATTAATAGTAAAGTTAATTAGCTAACTTTTAAGGTATAAAATTCAGTGTTTGTAAATTATTGAAATTATTATTAATAAAATATTTGGTTTTATATAAGTTGTGTCTTCTTTATTTCTGTGCAATATTAAAACTTTTTTATTTCTATATAAGTTTTATTCTATATATAAGTTTCTTGAAGTTTGAAAGTATAAAAAATGGTGCATTTTTATTGATTTCTGTATGTGGTGTTTTGTTTAACATACACCCTTGTTTGTATTAGTACACGCCATAAATTTATATTTTGAAATACAATAAATCGATTAGATATTTTCAGTTTTATACAGATTTTTTTCATAATATGTTAAAGTCATCATTTGTCACTAAAATTTTAATTATAATTTCCTGCTTTCCAATTGTACCAAGTTATATTTTTGTAAAATAAAATTAACTATTAAATGTCAAGGATTTTGTCGTTGGCCAGAATATACAGGGTGGCCCGAACTGTATTCCGGAAACTTTAGCAGCGTATTCTGCAGATAAAAATAAGTAAAAAAATTCGTATAAATGTATGCCCTAAAATGATTAGTTTCGGAGATACAAGGTGTAGAAGTTTCAATTTTATTTCGATTTTTTCCAAATAATTTCTGAAATAACATCAATATTTGGATGAACATTGGTGTTTGGGAGTTTTTTGACATGAGAAATTTGATTTTGATGTCAATTTGACTCATATTTGTAAAGGGCGCCATCTACATATTTTTTTAACTGGTATGAAGAGTAATGACTTTTTGTCCGTACATGTTTAAAACTAGTGAGTTGTTAAAGAATATACATTTGCGATTTTTCAACGGAAAAAGGTCTCTTGGTAAAAATCGCTACGAGTAATGGTTCTCGAGATATTTTGAATCGAAATTACCAATACCTGTCATCATTGACATAAATTCAACATGTTGACTAAATAGTTATTAGACTGAAATCATAAATTTGAAATGTTTTTGTGCTCAAAGTTCAACAGAAAATGTTTTATCATCATTTTTTCGAAGAAAAATTTATAATTAGTTAAAAAAACAAATTTCCCATTTCAGTCAAATAACTATCTGCTCAACATGTTTATTTTTAGTCAATAATGACATGTATTGACTATTTCCATTCTAAATATCTTGAGAACGGTTGCTCGTAGTGAGTTTTCCCAAGGTACATTTTTTACGTAGAAAATCACGGAAATGTATATTTTTTCACTCAGTAGTTTTATACAGGTATGGACAAAAAGTTATTACTCTTCAAAACAGTTAAAACTCATGTAGTTGGCGCCCCCTACAAATAGGAGTCATATTGACATCAAAATCAAATTTCTCATGTCAAAAAACTTCCAGACACCAATTTTCATCCAAATAGTGACATTACTTCAGAAATTTAAATAAAAATTAAATTCCTACACCCTGTATCCCTGAAATTAAACATTTTAGGACATACTTATATATGAACTTTTTTACTTATTTTTATCAGTAAAATATGGTGCCGAAGTTTCCGGAATACAGTTCGGACCACCCTGTATAGCTACTTAAATTTATAGACTGTTCACAAGTTTGATATTTACATTCCCAAATAATATTTTTTAGATTGCGAGACTTAAGTCTCTACGGTAAATCTGTAACGGTAAACATAATTTGATGCTTCATTTAAATGTCGAGTTTTCAGAAGTCATAAACTAATATTAACATAAGCTTCATATTTTTCGTTATTAAGCGGAGCGCTAAACTAAAAAGTGTATCTGTTATAGTAAAAGATGGAAATCAGTGATTGTTAACAATTACTAGTAAAATCTCACATTCACTGGTTTGCAAAGACTACGCCAGTAAAAGTTCAACAACTATTTTTGAAACCAACTTTTACTTGTGAATGTTAGCATTCCCTGAACGATAGCAGGATAGCAGTGAGTTTGAAAGATTCAGTTAGCGCGGTTGTCACATGTTGTAAAGTGTATAGATAAATAAGGATAAGTTGATAGAATTGAATAGGCAATATAAGGATAACATTAAATTGGGCTAAACGTCGGCATCGTAGACAGACACGCACCTTGCGTAAATTCGCTTTGTTTTTTGTGGTTATGTATAACTGTTTTGTTATCGTTGTAAAAAGTGCTGTGCGGTATTTTCGATATGGAAGAAATTTTCTGTGAAAAATTAAGGTAAACTAGGCACTCGCAAGAATGTAATAGTGCTTGTTTTTTGCAGTATAATGACGGGTTTGAAAAGACGAATAATTTCCACTGAAGAAAATTCGGGCATACATTATTTTGTCCACGATAAAGAACTTTATTAAAAAAGCCTTGTCCCAATAAGTAATTTTATGTTTATGAATGTTTTTTTAATTGTTCTCCCTTTTAATATTTAGAATGTTGTAATTCGTTATTTTCTAATAATGTAATGTCGTTATTTTCTAAGTCACTTGTAATCCCTTTTATTTTAAGCGCCTCAATTACTTTTTCTGGCAACCTTTAGTAAATGTTACTTTCGCTAGTGAATGTTAGAAATTACTAGGAAAAATCGACAAATCTTTTTAAAATGCAACATTCGCTGATCAAATGCATAATTGCTAGCATTTCCTAGTGAATGTTAACAATCACTGAATTTTCGACTTTTACTGTGACATATCTACTAAACTAAAAAGTTTAAAATTAGCAATCTTACGATTAATATTATAATAAGGGTCATTAGAACTGCGGATCTGCATAAATCAATTTAGGAAGTGTCCTATAAATTTAAAAAAAATGCGCCATATGTCCTGAACACAACTGGTTTTCATTATCAATTTCAATCCTCAGCCCATGAGTAATTAGTCCGAAAATCTAATATTGATTAAAAGAAGGGCACATTTCCGAAAGAAATTGAAAATAACAAACCACGCTAACTAAATAATATTTTTAAATTTTCGATATAAGTCACAAAGAACTCAATAAGTGAAATTCAAGTTGGTTTATTTGTTTCAGATTAACTGAACCATGCGTCGCAGTTCCGTAGCCCGCCTGCAGTCCCAAACCTCCGAACCAGTAATCGTCGTCGAAGACCAAGAAAATGAAGAAGAAGCCCAAAAAAGCAGCTCGCAGCACAGTTCCGAAGACGAATCCCCCAGCATGAACCCCTACCTCCTCTCGCCCTTCGCTAGAGACATTCGAAAACATTCGCTACCCACGCCGCAATGCAGCGGCATCACCGCAAGCCAAATCCGCCGCCTGTCAGACCGTGGCGGCGAGACAGGACCTGGTCCCAGACAAGCTGAGTTTTTGGCAACGCTGTCACAAGCGCCTCAGGTTTCTCCTGGAGGCCGACGTCACTCGGTCGTTACGATATCGAAAGTCCCCACCACGATATTCGGTAGAAACAGACGGGAATCTGTTGCGGCATTTCCTTCCAGTGGGTTTCCCCCACGCATTCTTCCAAACAGGAGGGAATCAATCGCCTGTCCACCCTCAACTGAACGGGGTAGCGTACATAACCTCCAGTTAGACATTATGGATGATATAGTGCAGGCACGAAAGGTACGAATGAAAGTATGGAACACTAGCAGTGAGAAACTGTGCGAAGTCCAGCCTTTAGACGAGCCTTCAGGCAGCGTTCAGCGCTACACCAACTCGGGCCGAAGATTTTCCGATTTCGTCGGTACGACTCTGCCGCCCATCGTGAGCTCGAGCAAGCGCAGAGCCTCCGAGCTGCCCCCTTTTCCTCCCGCCATCGCAACAAGTAAGATAAAGTCTGGAATAGTATGCACTAACACTGATCTTATCTCTATTTTATCTTCTCTTTCCACGTCTGCCACCGAAATCAATCAGTGGGAGAAGGAAGTCCAGACTCCTCCTCCGCAGCCGACAACAGCTAGGGCTGGTAAAACCACTGAGGAACAAACGCACAAGCCGCATAAAAGCAGCAGCAGGTCAAACAGTTTCGACGTCTCCGTGTTGCAGGACTCGACCTCCAAAGACGCGGAACATTCCAAACAATTCCCTAGCCTTTCGAATTGGTTCACGAAAAGACACCAGCCCAAAGCGCAGGAAACGTCGGGCCCTGAAAGAAAACTCTCCTTTTTGGAGAACTTGTCGAAGAAAATCATCGAAAAAGAGCCGGGACGGGTTGTTTGGGATGAGAGAAGCGGATCTCTGGTAGATCCACATGCGCTAGGAAGCGCGATCGAAGTGTTTCTTAGGCAATCGACCCCTGATTCGCCATCTGCAAAAGAGGCACACGCGTCTTCATCAAACAGAGGTAGTAAACTGGCCGATAAGTTTCTAGGAGCGGCTAGCAAAGTTAAAGCTAACTGGTTTTCTAAAGGAGACGAAGATTCGACCGAATCTTGCGACTCTTCCTTGTGCGCCACTCTCAAAGATCTATTTGTTAAATAATATTACTCTTCCAATTTTTATTTGTATTTTTCTAAATGACTGTTACATTATATCTGGCTCTATTCATTTAGATAAACCGACTTTGCCTTCAAAACTAACGACTTCGACAAAACTAAGCCTAAAAGAGACTTGGAAACTAAAACTTCATAATACATATTAAGAAAATATAATTTTGGTTTTTATAACATATCACCTATCGAATCAACAGTTGCTCCTTATTACGAATTAAAAAACAGGCACATCCTCCATTTAAGTAATTTTAGACGTACTTATAAATAAAGGAAAGAAATAAAGGTCACAGTTTTTGCTTGGATCGACTTGACGCTGTTTTTTTTTTTATTCGCTCGTATGACACACTTTAGCATGCTACTATCTACAGTTATACTGTAGTAATTCGTGTCTAAAGGCTTTTTTGTTTCTAGTTAATATAATTATTAATCATTTTACTCAAATTTAAATTCAGCAAGAATTTGAAAGCAGTTCATAAATGTATGTCAAGCCCTTATTAATCTGCAAAGTAATTATATTTTGCATACTAATGTGTGTAGACACTCTAAATTAGTTTTGTTTTATAAACCAAATCGCAGAAAATCTTGCTACTCTTCTCTCAATACTATTAGATACAACTAGCAATCAGAAAATTAAAAGAAATTTCACGTAATTGAAAGATAAACGAGGCAAACAGCAGAACTGTTTTAAAAAATATGTATCTTACGTAATTTTAAACTTCCCGTTGAAACCAAATAAAGCATGTTAAAGAGCTTAATAACTTTTGCTTTTTTTTATTGATAAAGAAGATTAGTTCGAAGAAGCGGGAAAAGATGGCAACTCCTCAGAAAACTTTAAATGAAAAAGGAAAACTAGAGACCATTGAAGTGTTTAAAAAGACAAAGGGCAGCGACAGTTCTGATATGACCTCTCGAAAAGGTTCAACAGTCTAAGCCCACGGCCACACAGAAAGCGTTTTTTGCGATTTTTGCGTGAAATGTCATTAGCGACTAAAACAAAATAACAGGATTATATAGGAGTGGCCCCACCAAAAACGTGTAACGGTCGGCGTGTCTCACAAAAAACGCAAATGAAATCAAATCAGTTTGTTTTCTGTAGCGTCTTTAGCGATTTCTAAGATGAGACCCCGCCATAGCCGGACGTCATATTTAATAATACAATAAAAATACGTTAAAAAGTATGATTTTTTTTTCATTTTAGGGTATTATCTAAAAATATTTTTTATATTTTATTATTTATATAATTATTTTTTATATTTATTTTTAAAAAATTCTATTAAATTAAAAAATTAGAAGGAAATGTTTGAAAAAGTGTAGTTTGAAATGTTGAAAAAGTAATAAATTAAAGGAATATTTTCTTGCGCGTAAAAAATAGTTTTTTATGCGTAAAAAGTGTTTTTTTTTCTGTGTAAAAAAAGGTTTTTTAAAAGAAACAAATAATTTTTTACACGTAAAAAATATTTTTTTTGGGCAAAATTTTTTTTTTAGCAGAAACAATAAGTTTTTGATGCGTAAAAAACTATTTTTTTTGCGTAAGAAAGGCTTTTTACCAAAAAAAAATAAGTTTTTGACGCGTAAAAAAATAGTTTTTTACGTGTAACTAATAGTTTTTTACACGTAATTTTTTTTTTTTTGGGTAAAAAAGTTTTTTTACCAGAAACAATCAGTTTTTGATGCATTAAAATTAGTTTTTTACCTGTCACAGTTTTATTAGTGTATCAAATGATTTTTTTTACACGTAATAATTTGATTCACTTTTACAAAATTTGTATTAAAATATCAATATTTTTGATAAACACGTGGACCACTTACAAATATACGTTGCGTCACTACGTATTTCTAACAACGCTTTCAGATGGAGCGGACCGTCCGCGACGGACCGTCCGTCGTTTCTTTTCAAGATAGCCGTCGGACGAACTCCTGTGAAATTGCTCATATAAACTCATGGTACTTGGTCGAAGTCGCGGACAGTCCGCTCCATCTGAAAGCGCTGTAAGCCGTTAACACGTTTCGTTACAACTAGCTCATGTGTCAGGGCCGTCTCGCTAGCTCGTATGTCACCGCCTTGAATTTTTACTCCCAGCGCGCGTAAAGAAGTTTCACTCCAAAAAGTTTTATAAATCATGTCCTAAAATTGCGTTAGCAACTAGTAATATTTACTATGCTATTATGTAATTATAATTATTTATTATTATATAAGGATTCTTGTCACTTAACTGCTAATATAGAAATTTAATTCTACGCTGTGTTTGTCATAATGCGGATCAACCTGCTCTCACTACCGGTTTCGGGGCCCTACTCCATCATCAGGTGAGCTTGGGAGATCCACAAAATGACAACCACAGCGCAGAGATAGTTAATTCCGACTTGTCGAAAAGTATCGGTTAGTATCGGTCAATGACAAACACAGCGTAGAATTAAATTTCTATATTAGCAGTTAAGTGGCAAGAATCCTTATATAATTTTATTATATACCTCTACTGCAAGAAATCTGTTTTCTATTTTTATTATTTATTATATTATATTATAATTATAACAAGTAACTACAACACCACAACATAAAAAAACCATACACATATAAGCTAAAATTCATAAAATAAATGGTAAATAATAATTATTATTTTTACACACACCACTGGCACTAGCAGTAGATTGTGTTTGTCGCCGAATATATGCTCCGGCCCGTCCACAATTCAACCCCAGCATCTTTTATCTTCGTCTCTTCAACGCTAACCGCGCCGATCTCGCATATCTCTGTCTCACGGGATTGATTGTTGAACGGGCCTGGAATCCACGAGCTTGCGACGTTACTAATTGACATCTTGATAGAAACTGCAGACCTGTAGCGTCTTTTTCGTCTTTTGCGTGTTTTTAATGGACACAAATCGAAAAAACGGTCAAAACGGTAAAATCGCAAAAAGCGCTTGAGACGCAAAAAACGCAAAACGCTAAAAACCTAACTTAACCTAACTAAACTTAACCTTAAAACATTGCTTAAGGTGAGAAAAAAAATAATTGTGTATAATAACTTTATAGTTTATGGTTATTATAACGAAAAACTCTCTCAGTATTGCTCCAGGCTTAGAATTACGACATTCAATTTTCTGAGCAAATAGACACTTAGATAAAAGTTTGTATAAGTATTCAATAAAATAGAACTTGGCAGAGAAGGCACGTATCAAAGAATTTTATTTAGTCTATACTAAGTGGTTTTTGAAATGTCACCATATTTATACTACAATTTCTGCAGATTTAAAGCTCCCCAGAATAATAAAATAGCCAATTCATTATAATTATTTTACAAATTTTAAATATTTTATCATATTGTCTTTTTCGACATACAAAGTAAAAACAGTCAATATAGAAACTTAGAAAATCAAGCTTATATACAGGGTAGCCCATCGAAAACGTTCCACATGGCATAACGGCCAGTGTAATTCTTTTTTCAGAAAATCCAAAAACACGTCAATTTTGTTTGTGAGGGGGACAACTTTTGCCCCAAAAATGTTTGCAAAATTTTCAACCCTCCAAGCGGGGGTGTCATCCCCCAACTTTTTTCAAATGGGAAAGGGGGTCAAGTGGCACCGCAATGAAAAGAGCTTTCTATTCTCTATATTTCTCCGCTTCGTTTTTGAAAATCGGTCGAGTCTTTGAAAAAATATGAAGGATTGAAATTTGAAAAGTTTATTTAAACATTTATCAGACTAAATGATAAGGATAAATTCCTTCGACCAATTTGCTGTTTTTTCTTATTATTTCTAGATGTTTACGCATTTTTTCAGTTGCCACAAGGTTGAACGATCAAGTGCGGTAGTTGCTAGATAGCTGTTCTGTGACTTGTGCGTTCTTCTTGTGCTTGAAAGTTCTTCTCAATATCGTTAAACTTTTTAACAATTATGGTGTACTCACTTGCAGAAAAAGTGGATATAATCGAACTTTATTTTAAAAATAATGAATGTGGCAATCGGTTTGCGCAGATATTCAATGAACGCCATCCTGACAAACACCTTTATGGCAAAATTGTTCGCGATTTAGTAGCAAAATTTCACGAAACTGGTTCCGTTATGAATAAAAAGAGGCAGAGGGAAAATCCTGTAGTAAATGACGCTATGGAGGTATTCGTATTGGGCCAAGTTGCCATAGGTAGTACGCTGAGTACAAGAAAATTAGCCAATGAGACCGCGACCGGCGTGAATCGTACAAGTGTCCAAACGATATTAAAAAAACACAAGTTCCACCCGTACAAAATTCAGTTGGTACAAGAACTCAACGAAGACGATTTTGGTTGTCGCGGGCTGGTATTTTTGAAAATTCTATTGTGGGTCAGTTTAACGATATTGAGACCGCACCTGATCTTTCAACCTTATGGCAAGTGAAAAAATGCGTAAACATCTAGAAATAATAAGAAAAAACAGCAAATTGGTCGAAGGAATTTATCCTTATCATTTACTCTAATAAATGTTTAAATAAACTTTTCAAATTTCAATCCTTCATATTTTCTCAATGACTCGACCGATTTTCAAAAACGAAGCGGGGAAATATAGAGAAGAGAAAGCTCTTTTCATTGCGGCGCCAGTTGACCCCCTTCCCATTTGAAAAAAGTTGGGGGATGACACCCTCGCTTAGAGGGTTGAAGATTTTGCAATCATTGTTGGGGCAAAAGTTGTCCCCCTCCCATACAAAATTGACGTTATTTTGGATTTTTTGAAAAAAAAAATATCCTGGCCGTTATGTCTTGCAGAACGTTTTCGATGGGCCACCCTGTATGTTGTTCTTGGTCGAATAAAATATTTAGAAGACTCCTCATCAAAGAATTGGATAGTTCTAAATTATGAGGAAAAATACCTTGAAATAATAATGAATTAATAAAAATGTACCGATTAGAAAAAAAAAACTAAAAAGTTAGAAAATAAAATGATAAACTAAAAAAATTATTTTTAAAAACAAACATTTATTTATAGGAAAATAGACTTTAAATTAAATCAAATCTATAAATTTGTTACATTACACAATTTATATGATAAAAAGCTTGACGCTAGATGAGAACATGTATGAGAAATATACAGGGTGTTTCAAAAAACATGTGACATCTCTCGTGGGGAGTTTCCTCGCGTAGAAATAAGATTTATTTTTCATTCATTTAATGTCCGATTCTGCTTTATTTCGTAGTTGCAAGGAGTTAAAGCCTTTATTTTTTTCGATTTATTATAATTTTCTTCCAAGTGCTTTTAGTGATTCGATTGAAATTTTGAGGAAAAAACTTACTAATATAAATACTACATATTTTAATGCTAAAATATAATGTCAACAGATTAGTCAGGGACGTGCATAAGAATTAACACTGGAATATATTTTGAAAAAAAAACATGTACGCCACAGACTTCTTTTTTTTATAACAAAATTATATAGGCCGTTTAATGCCAATTAAAAGTTGTATCTTGACATTTTGTCGATTTCGATCTCGTTGATGAGATAAACGCAATTTTATTAAATCACAATTAATAAAATAAAAATAAAATTAATAAAAAAATATTTATTTTATCTGCTTTTTTTCACGATTAAATCGGTTGGTTTGGTTTCTTGACCAGTACTACTCTAGTTCAGGGTCTTTTAATTATTAAGCACTTTTCGGACAATTCTCACTGTTCCCAATATGGCTGCTTTTAAGCACTCGTTGCTTAAGTTAAGCACACATTGACAAAGATTACAAAAGGTAAAACCGTGGCATTATTAAGCGGGTATATTCTCTTTAATTCATATGCAAGATCTGGATATTTCTATATTTTTTCTGTTGCGATTTTTTTAAGATTCAGATCTAGTAGCACGGCTACATCAATTATGAAGCATTCTTTATTGTCTTTGTTTATCCAGAGTATATCGGATTTGTAGTGCAATACTGTTTTATCTGTTAATATAATTGTGTCTCGGTATAGATTATAGCTGATGTTTTCCATTACAGATTCAGGGGTATAATTAAAATACTTCGTCTGCACAGAGTGTAACCCAAGAATTATTGAAAGTTTTAAATTAATTATTTTATCTAATTTATTATTAAATATTATTAGTATTAATTATTATTATAATTAGTCCAACCTACAGCAAATTTAAATAAAAAATTTATGTAATTACGATAATCATGTACTTCTCTATCCATGTTTATAAGACTTATTTTCATATTTTTTGATGAGGAATCAATGAATACTTATTATAACAGGGTTATTCACCACATACGACACGGAGTATTGTAGCTAAACGATTCGATTTTTACAAATTGTAAATTTTGGGTTCGTTGAAGGACTATTAGAGCTACAATTTAATGAGTGTCCCAAATAAGTAAAAAATATTATAGTTGTGTTTTTTTAAATGAAACACCCTGTATATTATTCTATTTTTAGATTCTACGATTGAAATAAAGGTAAATTTGATTAAGGTTTATCACAATTAAACCTTACCGTTTTTGAAATATTTTCAATTTTATGAAATTGCAGTAAAATTTTTAAGGCTTTATTTCTCCAAGGGTATCGAAGATTTTACTACTAAATATTTACTGAAGTTTATTTATTGATCAGAGATTATGTTGCAATAATAAACAAAATACTATCTTATACAGGGTGTCTAAAAATTTATATTAAATAATTACTAGCTTTAAACGACAATAACTTATACTACATAACTTGTTTAATTTAAATAGAACACCCTGTATATTCTACGATAATCAGATGCACAATTTAATTGTCTATCAAATTGTATTGTACCATTTTTTACCTATCTCTTCAAGTTTTCGTAGAAAATGCATTTTCTTATAATTTAGACTTCATTTATCACTATACCCATGGAATACTGACATTTTAGATTATTTTTAAAGATAGTATAGTACTATTCTTTTAAAAGTTCCTCAATATGGCCGACCTAGTTACGAAAATTGGTAATTTTTTTTTAATGAAAAATAAGTTGGCGTTAGTGAATTCAGAAATTGATTTACTCTTTGGTTAACAATAATATTTTTCAGGATTGTCAAGTTGACGTTAAAGTTAGGTTATTAGGTGGTTGTCATAAATAAAAACATAGATTATTGAAATTATTTAATAAGAATAAAGGTATTTTGCCGCAGATCCGAAGAGATTTTACTTAAAGGTATTTTATAAACTTTCTCAGTCAGAATATTAACTCCCGTTTCTTATATTTCAGTTAAAGGGACATAAGAACTATAGGAAGTGAATTATTGTTTTCATGTTTTGATGATATCTGAGAGTTCCTAGAATTATCAAGATTATTGAATAAAAATAGTTGTTTAATAAGTGAAATTAATCGAAGACTTGGAAATAGGATGATGCTTTTCATGTTATAGTTGATAGATCACCCCATTACTCTTAATTTGTTTTTATTTCAGTACAGTTAATCACAAATTGAATTGATGTGTGCAAAAACAGCTATACATATATACTCAAACATCTTATTTAAATAGTTCTTTTATATACTGTTAAACTGTATCAACTACAAAGTATTTAGCAAAAAATTATAAAGTAGTAAATTTTGTAGATATAATTTATGAAAATTTATAATATATAAAGATTAGAACACAATCCTCTGAAGGACAAATAAATACTCAAAAACTCATTACATATACTTTATTAAAAATAACAACATACAAAAACATCCATGCAAACTGTAATAATCAGAACGTTATCCACATTATACCTTTATTAAATTTGTGTCCACACTCCTGTCAGGAAAGCCAGAAATGTTTGTTTAAATATTAACTTATTTTAAATTGCCAGAAACACATCAGAATATATCACAACCACAACTATAGGTTAATCAGTACTAAATTTTATACCTAGTAAGTGATGTTAACTAACAAGTATAGGATAAAAAAACAATTATTAATATAGAGTGTACTATACAATGTCCTGCTTATTTATGAAATGATTCCCTTCAAATATGAGGGAATACCAGTAAAATAAAACATAATTTTGGTTTGGTTTGGTGTTTGATATTCTGACTACATCTATTACAAAACCTTAAGTGCTTTTTAGTGAGTAACTTTTTTATTATTCTTTGTGTATCCTGTAAAGTAAAAAATATATATATATATATATATATATATATATATATATATATATATATATATATATATATATATATATATATATATATATATATATATATATATATATATATATATATATATATATATATATATATATATATATATATTTCAAGAAATATAAAACAATGCAATAGATATCAAACAGATTCATAAAAACTACTTACAATTATTGTACATAATTATATATTTCAAGTGTTATTTGATGTTTGGTCCCATTACCAACATTACCTTATTTAGGTCTTCTCTACTAACTCAACTTTTTAAACCTGTTTTAAACCTTCTTTATATTTTAAAACTGATTTACAACAATCTGTAATGCCCGCGCTGTTTCGTGAAATATAAGTTTTAATCTATTTATTATCATTTAGTACATATTACAAACCTGAAAATTACTGATACGAGGAAACTTCTCAAAATAATTAGAGACCTTTTTACAAACATCTGGACTAATTTATTTTCACGAATTTGTGAACGAGTCAATGTTTTCGAATACGTTTTTAAACGTTTTACACATTTTGAATATCTTCCAGCCTATTCGTAAATTCTTGATCGGTGAAAAGATTATTTATAACTATATAATTAGTACTTCAGGTTGCAGGTTAAATAAAAGAACAAAATCAAGTAGAATTTGTGAATAAAAACTCGAAAAATAATGAAAATATTTAGAAAAAGGAACCGTACACGTCAATGTCAGCCAAGTGTCAGAGTTCAATTGGATTTACCACAGATTATCACTTCGAACGATTTGAAGTACAGTCGATTCTAGTTTAGAGATTTTCGTTTTTTAAGCCTCCCATACTGAAGTCCGCCATATTGGGAAGTTTTAAATGAATACAAGTATAAAAGGATGGTAAAAGGCTTTTTTTTCCAGGCAAGCCAAATTATAAAATAGAAAACAAAACTGATTTTGTTTTCTATTTTATAATTTGGCTTGCCTGGAAAAAAAAGCCTTTTACCATCCTTTTACTATCGATAGTTGCGCCACGGTGGTACGAAAGTACTACCATTGCACGCAGGCCCCTATCTCCCGTTCGGGACTTAATATCTAACCGATACTTTCCGACAAGTCGGAATTAACTATCTCTGCGCTGTGGTTGTCATTTTGTGGATCTCCCAAGCTCACCTGATGATGGAGTAGGGCTCCGAAACCGGTAGTGAGAGCAGGTTGATCCGCATTATGACAAACAGAGCGTAGAATTAAATTTCTATATTAGCAGTTAAGTGGCAAGAATCCTTATATAATTTTATTATATACCTCTACTGCAAGAAATTTGTTTTCTATTTTATTTATTTTATTTTATGAGTAATTATTAATTAAAACAATTAAGTATGTAATTAACTAATTTTTGGGCAATAAATAATGGTGGAATATTAATAATTAATAATAATTGGTATCCTCTTTTACAAATGTTTAAATAGTTTCCTTTTTTTAAACAAATAGGCTTACAATATTATATTTTAACCACCTGTACATTTTGTACATATTATGTTGCTTTAAAAAAATCTAAAATGTCAATGTTCCATAGTATAGTGATAAATGAGGTCTAAATTATAAAAAAATGCATTTTCTACGAAAACTTCAAGAGATAGGTAAAAATGGTATAATACAATTTCATAGACAATTAAATTGTGCATCTGATTCCGGTAAAATATACAGGGTATTCTATTTAAATTAAACAAGTTATTGCCATTTAAAGCTAGTAATCATTTAATATAAATTTTTGGACACTCTGTATAAGGTAGTATAATTTTTATTATTGCAACACAATATCTAATCACTAATTAAACTTCAGTAAATATTTAGTATTAAAAACTTCGATAATCATGGAGAACTCAAGCCTTAAATTTTTTACTGTAATTTCACAAAATTGAAAATATTTCAAAAACAGTAAGGTTTAAGTGTGATAAATCTTAATCAAATTTACCTTTATTTCAATCGTAGAATCTAAAAATAGAATAATATATAGGGTGTTCCATTTAAAAAAATACAACTATAATATGTTTTACTTATTTGGGACACTCTGTATTTTGTAAAATTATTTTTAAATTGTAGCTCTTATAGTCCTTCAACGAACCCAAAACTTACAATTTGTAAAAATCTAATCGTTGAGCTACAATACTCCGAGTCGTATGTGGTGAACAACCCTGTATTATTAACACCTTTGCAAGTTAGTTGTAAGTTATTATTTATTAATAACTCTGTCGCAAGTTAATAAAACTGCGTTTATCTCATCAAGGAGGCCGAAATCCACAAAATGTCAAGATACAACTTTTAATCGGCATTAAACGGCTGATACTCTTTCGCTAACAAGAGAAAGAAAGTCAGTGGTGTACATGCTTCTTTTAGAAAAATAGCCCAGTGATAACCCATAGAGGTGCATATGGGTGGTGGATATGTCGACACTTTTTTAGCATTAAAATATGTAGCACTTATACGAAGAATCCATCAAAATTTCATTCGACTCACTAAAAGCACTTGGAAGACAATTATGATAAATCGAAAGAATTGAGGATTTTAATCCCTTGTAACGATACGATACATACGATACAAAGCAGAATCGGACCTATGTCGATATAAAAATAAATCTTATTTTTACGTGACGAATCTCCCAAGAGAGATGGCACATGATTTTTGAAACACCCTGTATAACTGCTGCTGTCCATGACCAGAGCCAGAAACTTTCGCATTTGCAATATTAGTAATTTTACCTATCTTGTAGAAAAATTCCGTACACTGTAGAAAAATTCCATACTAATTAATATTTTGAAACAAACCTGTCGTGAAACAAAATATAGCTATTACAATATAGGTGAATGTTAGGCACTTAATTTATTATATTTTTAATCCGAAATTCAAGCCCATTTTTCTCGCAATATCCGTAATTTCCTTCAGTTTAGATTTAAACTAGGTTCGTTTATTTCTCTGGCGCCTAGTGTTAAATAAAACCGAATCCACAATTAGGAACAAAAAATAGCAATTACATTAACAGTAGAATCTAAAAAGGACGCTTAGTTTGTTATCCAATTAATCCTAAATTCAGACTCGCTGCTCTTGCAAACTCCGTATTTTCCTTTACTTGAAATTTAAACTTTGTGAGTTGTCGGAAAACTTTGGAGATTCGACGGGAAAACAAGTTTTCTCTATTCAATTTATGTTTGAATTGAACATCCGACATAATTTCATTCGGTTTGCTTCCCTACGAATTCTGTGTAGGTTTAGGGCAAACGAGATTCAGCATTACGCATCTACATTTGGGCTGTTTTGAGGGATGATAATGGGTAGTGATTAATTTTGTAAACTTCACTGAGGTGTTAATAGATATTTAGGAAAAATAAAAGCAATTAGTAATATTTTTTACACAAGTCAAAAAAGGTATAATTTTTAAAGCATTGTTCAGTGTATAAAATTCTTTATAGTTGTCAATTTCAAGTATAGTTGTCAATATTCTTTGTGAATTTATTTAAAACGTGTGTACCTTATAGTAAATTTACTTATTCATTATAATCGCCAACTTAAATTAACTAACATTAAATAACCCTTAATTAATAACATCAATTAAATTACCTACTAAACAATTTACTAAATTTGTTTACTTACCCACGTGTACCAGCTATTATAAAATCCTAGGACAAAAAATATGAATAGTTTTTTTTCGTAAAATATGCTTCTGCAGTTTGTGTGAAACATTTAACACATTTATGTTTTAAGATTATAACTAGGTAACATAATTATTATATTATAGCACACTAGAATGCAAAATATAAAAAAATATGGTAGTGTGAAGACAAGAAAACGTTGGAAAAAAGAATTACTCCGCATGGTTCCAAAGATTTTACTAATTACTGCTATATTACTGACTTTATATAAAAATAAAAATTGATCTCATTATAAAAATCTTTAAAAAGACTTTTCAATTAACATGGAAGAATTGAGTCATATTTTTGGAAATAATTAGAGTGTGCATCTTGTGCAAGCAAAAACACTCTGTTTATAGTACACGAAATATACATTTTTTCAAACTCATTTAATATTCTGAAAAAATAAACGAATGTTTCTAAAACTACCAATTATCTGCATAACTCAATGATATATGATTCCCATTTTATAAAAATCTACTTCAATCATAGAAAATAATATTTATTCTTTATACAATTACTTGAAAGATCACCGTATGAAATATCGAACACTTAATCAGAAACACTATGTATAATATATTCTAAAAATAGTTTTAATGAGAGTGGCGATATTTAGAAAATTAAATTAAAATATAATTTTATAACACTATGTCTTCTAAATGTACCAAATATATAAATTGTTTGTAATTATGTAATAAACTATATTAGTTCCGAAAAATACTAAATGTTCTTATTGCCACTTTACTACCTGTAATTAATTATTTTGTAAACAAATTGAGATAGATGTTTCCCTTAGAAGATATATGGGAAAATAACTACGTTTTAAAGAATAAATACATATATTGGATATTTCAGCGTAAGTATATACATAACATAAATCTCTCACCAATTTAATTAATCATTCTCACTATAATAATCATCATCATTATGAATTAAAGACTTTAAAGATTTATTATACATGTTAGACATTAAAATATATCTATAGTAAAGTTTAAACAAAATTGTACATACGTTAACATTGTCAGACATGTTATATGTTCTTTTTCTATTAAAAGAAACTATATTTCTTCCTTATATTTTTAGTCAGTGATTTATTAATTTTTTATGTTTCAGAGAAAAACTAAATAAATGTTAATAATTATTAATTGCAAATACTAAGGGCTGGCAAAGGTTAGTCTTGGGTCGAGATTTCCGTATGTAAGAAGAGTACAATGCGTTTATAATGTACTGAACAAAGAGTTGTTGTGTGTAGAGTAATGTACTGAACAAAGATGACAGTAAACACGTTGCCAAACGTATGAAATAAACCGAGAAACTGTACACATCATCATCTTTGTAGACAGTATGTGAAAATCTTAATCAATAAAAAAATTACACGATTGCTGAAAATTGCTATGCTCTAAAAGTAAATGGATGGATTGTTTACAATTTTTGAATGGAAAAGCAACCTTATCGAATTTTTCTTATGTAAACATATTGTAAAATATCCGATCTTGAAAATAAAAAAAAGTTTCAATATCTAAAGTGGTTCTTGAGTTATGGCCTGTTATGTGTTAAAAAGTTCAGTTTTTAAATTATCGCGATTACTGACGTTTTCTCGTTATAAAAAAAATGACACCCTAACGATATCCTTATAATTGCATTTCAGATGCTCAGAAACATGTCTAATGATTTTACCTAGTTATCTCTTGAAAAAAAGTCTTTTAAAAATAAGCGGTTTGCGTGATATTACTTTACTTGATAGGGAAAGGCGTATCGGCAACGCCGCACAAGTACACCGTCGCGCGTCGCGTCGGTCGGTTGCATTTCTCTCACTCCGACTTAATAAGATCCCTATGCGATTTACTTCCACACATGTAAATGCCGACCCAACAGTAACAGTTGCCAGCACGGTATAAATGCTGTTAAGTATAAGCTGTCAAACTCTGGTAATGTAAATATAACTTTGTTTAACACTTTCTTTAAGTAAGTAAAGATAGTTATAAGAGAATTGTATTATTAAGATGATGTAGACATAATAAGGTTGTATCTAGAAAAGTACCTTTAAAAACGCACATTATAAAAGAATTATTAAATATCATGTCCTTATTTTTTTATTATATTTGCTGGAAAGATTTATACTATAAATTATTTATGAAGAGATAGGAAAACGAGCAATCTATTTTCAAATATAACAGAAAAATAAAACAAATCTTTAAAGAACAATTAAAATAAATATTAAAGTTTTCATTAAAATCAAATAATGTATACAGATTTCATATTTCCCTCCTCTAGATTAGTAGCAATAATATGTTAATCAAACTTTCACAACATTTGATATCTAATCTGTATACCATTTACTTTTTGTTTATTGTAAACTATTATATGATATCTCTGTAAGTACGTATATCCCGAGAAAGTATAAAATGTTTATTTTAAATGTTACTATGTACTATACCGTTGTACCTATAATAAAGTGTAATAGATATATAATAAATACTAAGTTTTACGTTTATCATTAAAATTTATATAAATATAAATTAAAGTTTCATTCAGTTAATGACTAATAAACCATATTTGTATATCCCAAATTGTCTTCCCACAGAATTCTAATATAATATAAAAAAGTAGTATGCACTAAAAACTACTAGATATTAATTTGTTGTTGTTTATAATTTTCTCTAATTTGATGTAAAGCTATGTTAAGATATTTATTTTTTATAACCAATGTAATATCATCTAGATAATTTATTCTAATCTATATATAGATAAATAAAAAAATAGCGTCTTTATGTGTATTAGATTTAAATGCGATATATAGGATGATTCCAGCGATGGCACGTTAAACATTTATGGAGAACAGGTGATTTTTTTTTGAAAATTTTAATTTATTTTGATAGCATCTTTCTTATTTTAAATGTACCTACTTACAAAGTATATTATTATATTTTTAGAAACTACTTTCATATCTTATAATTTTCTATTATGCTAACTTATACCTATCTCTAATAGTTTTTGAGATAAAAAATAAAACATGTGTAAAATTGATAAAAACAGGATCGTGAATAAGGATTGGTAAAAGCGTGAATTAAACATTTTTAAAGTTGAAATTTGGGTTATAAGTTAACGAAAGTCGATATATTCGATCTGTCATTCGAATAAATCGGTTGGATATTACACAGGGAGAGCAAAAATATATAATTTATTTCAGTTTGTTATAAGATTGCTCAAATCTTAGTTATTTTAAATTCAACCCTATATATGTTATTTAAAAAAGCAAAAGACTAATAAAATTGCTTTTTAACGATATATCATATTCCTATACCTAAACCTTCCGGTTTCTTAAGTAGAGCTATTTAAAAATTAATAATTCTATTGTTATAGTTTCATTTCAAGAAATTGGTTACCATGATAATTTTAGAAATTTAGCACGTAAACTCTAAATTATATTGATACTTACAAAGTTTGAATATTTGTCATGGTAACGATTTTCTTTAAACGAAACAATTATAATAGACTTATTATCTTTTAAATGGCTTTACTGAAGAAATCAGAAGTTATGATTATATGACCATGATATTGTTAAAAAGCAATTTTATTTGGGGTTCGATTTTTACATAATATACATAGGCTTAAATTTAAAACAAAAATGATTTCAGCAATTTTGTAACAAACGGAAATATATATTTTTTTTGATCTCCCTGTCTGATATACAATGGGTTGGTTTAGATAGATCGAATATGTCGACTTTCCTTACTCTCTAAACCAAATTTCAGGTTCCAATATACCGAACTTATGATTTATGCATATTCAAGATCATGATTTGTCAATTTTTTTGTCAATTTAACAAAATTTTAATTTTTATCTCAAAAACTGTTATACCCCGCTGGCAACAAAAACCTTTGGGTCGGCGTTTACATGCATAGGAGTGAGTCGTTATGGCAATCTAGTAAGTCAGAGTGAGCAAAAATACGAAGTATTTATTACATAACTACTTAATCTCACGCTAGATTCCATGCATATCTTTATTCAGTACATCTTATTTTACTAAGCGTGTTGACCGTACTCTTCGTACACATGAAAACCGGCACCCAAGACCAGAAATGCCGACTCTTAGAGCGCTTGCACACACACCGGCAAAATCGGTGCCGGAGCCGGCGCCGGCTTTGCACACGTTCCGACACTTGTATTTAATCCTATTGTATTTGCCGGACCACGACTATTTTACCGGATCGAAGTTTATGTGAAGGAGCTAATTTATTTTTATTGCAATCGATTTCAGGACCGACACCGGTACCGATTTTGCCGGTGTGTGTGAAAGCGCTCTTAGTATATGTGTCACTGTAAATGTCCGAAATGCGGTAAAACCTAGGATAAGCGCGCTAAACCCAGGATTTACCAAAAGCATCTAGTAAAAACCCGAAAACTATTTATTTTGCTTCCATTTCGCACTTTACCGGACCCAAACAGTAAATCTTAGGATTTACCACACCGCATTGGTAAAAATACGAATAAGCAAGTGGTAGTAAAAACCAACCAACACCACCAAATAACCACCTAACCAATGCATTAACACCTCCCAGATAACCAGGCTGACCAATGCATTAACACCCTCCAAATAACCAGGCTAACCAATGCATTAACACCCATATTGTTGCTATAAGAAAAATAATTCGTACTTTTACCAATGCGGTGTGGTAAATCCTAAGATTTACTGTTTGGGTCCGGTAAAAGTCCGAAATGGAAGCAAAATAAATAGTTTTCGGGCTTTTACCACTAAATCCTAGATTTAGCGTGCTTATCCTAGGTTTTACCGCATCTCGGACATTTACAGTGACATATATAAAAATAATCGAAAAATTGTGACATATAAAGGTAATTTCAAAAAATATAATAACACACCAGGTTAAAATAATAAATATGCTATCGCTTTCACTATGAAGCGGCAATATTGTAACTAGCGATGGGAACTATCGAATGAATTAGACTATCGAATGGTTACTGAATGAATGATTTCAACTATCGAATGGTTTCATTCGAATAAAATCATTCATTCATTTGTATACTAAAGCATATGTGACAACCTCGCCGTGCGACTAAATGATTATCGTTAAGCCACGACTATCGAATGCTTTTAAAAATGAAATTTAGTATTCGTTTGATTTTTGTCTGCGTCAGTGCATTATTAGTCCTTCCAAATTTTTATAACTTTGCCTTCTAAATACTGTGCTATTTTTGCGTTTATTAAAATATTTAAAGTACTAAAAGTAGTAGTGTTTTTTTTTTAAATTGATGATTGTGTACGTGTGCAGTAGGTGGTCAAAATTTTTCCTGAAAATTCCAGTGGATTTTCCGATCTTTCAATTATTTAATTTTATACGGTATATGGTCTATTTTTAATGGGAAATTTTGAGAAGTAACAATTTTTAAGAGAGATGAGGTGAACTTACCACAATTAATTTTAAAAATACATATGTATTTGTATTTTAGATGTTTTAGTAATATGAATTAGTTGAACTTAATAATCATATTTAAGTAATGTGGTAATGTGGTTAAGTAAATGGTTATTGAACTCAAATTTTGGGATGGGAAAATTAAATTGTTTGATTAAAGTTTTACACGTGCCAATTTAAAAAAAAGTTAACGATATTTGTATTTTGATTATGCTAATTCTCTTACATGTAGATTTTTGCGAAGAAATATTTTATTTATTTTTTAAAGTAAATGCCAGTAAAAGTAAATATTATTTTTAAATACTAATACAAAGTAATAAAAAGTAATGTGTATTACTTATTATATAATTATTTTGATTTCTAATTTTTTATTTATATTTTTCTTCTATTACACTGCATGCTTAGAAAATTAATAAATGTTTACATTTCATGATTTTAAAATTTGTTGTTAATATAACTAATTAGTTCTGTAATTATTATTAATTAATAAACCAACGTTGCCACACAAAAAATTTAGAGACTATATTATTTTTAAATAGGATCTAATATAAATAATTTGGACTTCTAATTTGTTGTTTATATTTTGCTACTACTTAAAAAAATGTTTATATTAAATGATTTTAAATTTTGGTGTTAATAGGTATAACAAATTATTACTGTTATTATTATTTATTAAACCAGTTTTGCTTAAAAACATTAAAAATCATTTTCCTACATCCAAAATAAAAAGTATTATTGCAGTGTAACAACAGAATATTAATAAAAAAATGCAAAATATATAGTCAAACTATCCCTAACTAACTATAATACCTAAGATAATACCAAAGAATAATATTCTTTGCTAATACCAACTAATACGAATATACGGCAACAGCGCCGTTCATAATGTAGTTTCTGTGTAAACACTAGCACCTCAATAAAAAAAATAATGTGTCCTTATCTTTATCTGACTCAAAGACAAAGATGCCGGCTTTTTTCATACCATTGCCACCGACCGCCTGTCGGGTTCCTAGGAAAGAAACCTACGTCGCCGGGCGACAACTAAAATCCAGTTTATATTTTATTATAATCGATCCTGACGAATAAAATGAATTTTACAAATGAATGAATTTTATAAATGAATGGTTTTGGTGCCGAATTAATATATTTCAAGGCAGATGACGCATCTATTCGATATTTTTATTCGAATAGTTTTCGACGAATGTTTTCTTACTAGCTATCGAATTATTCGAATGAATTGCAACTATCGAATGTTTCGATAGTATTCATTCGATAGTTCCCACTACTAATTGTAACACAAAAAATAATTTAGACAGATGGAGCAGGTGCCTTTATACAAA
Source organism: Sitophilus oryzae (assembly GCF_002938485.1). Taxonomy (NCBI): domain Eukaryota; kingdom Metazoa; phylum Arthropoda; class Insecta; order Coleoptera; family Curculionidae; genus Sitophilus; species Sitophilus oryzae. The sequence goes on from NW_022146409.1 coordinate 2,280,275, forward strand.
AATCCAAATTTTCAAAAAAATCCTACCACCGGCACCGGTTCTCCATATATGACTGACGTACCATGGCCGTGTATTACCCTGTATACCTACTAAAGTTTAGCTGTTTATAAAATAATTCCAATTTTATGTTAAATGTGACATTTGCAGTACGAAGTATAATTAATTGAATTTTACAATAATTTTTAAAATATTATAGATTTCGCTTATTAAAATGTTAATTAACCAGATGCATGTAAAGTCCTGTAAAGCAGAAACTTGAAAAAGTAAAAGTGATTATTCTTCTTGTAACTTAAACTAGAAACTTATCTAGTTTATATTTCACAAATTTACGTTTTAGAAACTACGAATTGGAAAATGTAGCCTCTTATGTTTCTGCAAGTGTGAATCACTGACCAAACCTAATTTATATGGTACATATCTGATTTGTATATTTATTATTTTCAATTTTTTAAATTAGTGTTAAAAGAATCTAATAAATACAATACAAATTAGAATTTTTACGCTAATTCGAAAAATTGCATTACTATGAACTCTAAAGTAAATTTATTGAGATTAATTAGTCTGAAAAAAATGTTTAAGAGTAATTATCCATAATTAGTAATTACATTTTTATTTTCTAAAATGAATGTATACAGGACGTTAAAAATACAATAATATATTATGTTAAATTAAAATAGTATGATATTGCCAATAATACACATCAAAATTGTATAAATACATAGTAAATATTATTTTAATATATTTATTTAGAAATGAAACAATATATATCAAGATATATTTACGTATTATAAATTACAAGTATAAAATTATTTTAAATAATATTATATCTCTATAAGTTTTATTAGATATTTCTGTTAATTGATGCCCTATTGTTCTCTGAATGTTATTTAATGTTTATATGAATAATTTTATGTTTAAATTATATACCACATGATAAAAAAATATATCATTCTAGGTTCCAGGTTTAGAAATAACATTTCACTTCGAAATTTACGTTATTTATAACTGAATTTATATAACATTGAAAAAGGCAATACTGGAATTGTTTGTTAAAATAATATACAGAGAAGACCAGGCTACTAGTAACATAGCAACTTGACGGACGAATTTATGTTTACCCAATTTGCGTTCGTACTCGAAATTCACTGCCGGCTAGTCGGCTAGTCAGGCAGTACGCAGTTGCAGTTGTGCTTGGACGGGTCGGTCGTGACAGACTAGGAATACGACGCGAGGAGTGCCGAGTATTTATTATTTTCATTTTAAGTGTTTACCTTCACTTAAGGTGACATTTAAAAAATAAAATATACTTAAAATCTTTTATTATTTGAGTGTGTTTACAAGCCAAAAACTAAAAATAGATAAATTCTCTAAACCCCAAAAAAAATATTACCCTAAATAAAAAAGTTATAACAAGTGTTGAAAAAGACCACCTTCTTGTGCTAGACAAAGCCTAGGCGGTCGTAAAATCCCCGTCTGACATTGGCTAACATATTAGGGCTAATAGTTTGGAAAGCCTCTCGTATTTTTACTTGAAGCTCATCCAGATTATTAGCCCTATTATGACCATACACTTTGGGTTTTACATAACCCCACAAAAAGAAATCATTGGGAGAAAGATCTGGTAATCTAGCGGGCCATAAAATAGTTCCATATCTACTAATTAAACGGTTAAACACTTGCTTTAACTCCTGTTCTTCATTAATCAACACATCAGGCTTCTTGTGTTTTTGTGGGGACACGCACCCATGTGTTTCAAAATTATTAATAACTCTTGATATAGTAGGTAAAGATAGAATTGCCCTGTTCACAAAAGTTTGTGGAAAAATTATTTGTATATCCCGATAAGACCTATTTTGGAAATACCATTTTACAATTTGAATTTTCTCACAAACTTCGTAAACATCCATTATTTTACTTAAAAAATAAATTTTACACGAGAACTGTCGCGAGAATCTATGTATTCGTTTTGGCTATTAAAACACGAATAAATACAAATTATGAAACATTCTTATCACATATCTACCTATTTTTATTTTATCGCATTTTTTCGCCTGCTTTTTATCCGGCGGACGGGTATACGCTAATTCGTCCGGTTCTGCCTATGTTATTACTACGGTGGTCCGGTCTGTATATTTATTATTTACTTCATAATTATTACTAGGATATCAAATATATAATAAAATATAATTCCTATATGCATTATAATTCACATTACAGGTCATTATAATCTATAATGTCCTTCCTATAGGAAAAAAATATATTGTTATTGATAAATAATCCCTAGAAACACATTGGCCAACTTTGTATTGGCCAAGGTGTGGCACAGATTACTCTGCACATTAAAGATTCACCAGAAATTATTAATCATTGTATATTAAAAAATATCCAAATACATATACTGAAATTAATGGTGATTAAAAATATAAATTCCATAAGCACCACAGACTTTAAGATACAATAATGCCCATCGTGTGAGAAATGTACTTGGCTTGTAATGGGCTAAACTAAGTATATCTCTTATTACCCAACTCTGGCATTATCGTAATACTAAAGCCCTTGTTGCATAAATAGCTAAAATAGACAGTGACAGGCTTATAGACTGATCTCTTTGTAATTTACTTTTAATGATAAACGTAAATATTCCTGTATTTTCGACATATAGACCCGAACATAAGAAGTCATTCTATAAATGTGATGTTTATAGATCTAGAATTAGAATCTCTGTAAATTGTGATCTCTACAACTTCGCAGGTCGAAGATTTAGTCATCTTAGTGTAATTTTATATATAGTCTTTGAGATTTATATTCGGACCATAATAAATAAACTGACTAAATGTTTTTAACCTTAGACAATCCATATTAGATTATAATTAGTTTTAGGATAAGTGAAATGCAACTTGATTGATGGTAGTCGATATATTGAAAGGAACGGAGAGAAGTGAATGAAAAATTAATATATAAATAATTTAAAATACAGCTCTACAATAATGAGCTAAAATTTATCAGCAAACAGAAAAAGTCTGATATTTTTTTAAATATTAAGAACACTTTCATATTTAAGTTAAAGAACTACCAATTTTTCCCTATGAGGCGACGGGTTTTTAAGATATAGGTAATTCTTATTAATTTTTCTAATAAGAAAATATATTTAAAACATTTACCTATAAATTAAAATTTTACTTAATTTTTACATAAAAACCATATCCATATTTAGAGAAATAATGTAATCCTATACCCTGGTCTATAGTTTTGGAACTATTTTTGTAACATTTAACAATAAAGTTACTTTCATAACCAAATAAATTGTGAAATATTTTAAACCAAAACCGTTGATTGAAGAAATAAGAAGATGCGCAACCTTATGGGCGATTTCGTGGCACAAAACATCTCCGAGATGTAACTGGCGTTATCGTTAGCCTGTCCGAGATTTAGTTTAGTTCTGCGCCGCTGCGCGCTGATAGTCGTTAACAGCGCAGCGGATAAAGAATTCTGTACCGTAGTTCTTCTTTCAGTCGACAGAGTAAGTGGTTGCCGGAGACACTGTTGCCAGAACTACGTATTAATCCGCAGATTTATGGAGTACAGTACGTTAATAATACGGATTTTCTATTATTAAATTATTTAATATAGTATTATATAATAAAACGAAGAACGGCGTCGGAGTCACACAACAGAGAGGCTTAACTTAATCTTCGCTAGTGTATATGTGCACTAGCGTTCAAGATACCCTGTTGTTTGTACGAAGACTTACAAGATGACGAGGAAAAGATATCCAAATTAAAGAAAGTCCAAAGCTTCTTCCATGGATGGCGGTTGTGGAGCAGGTTGTGGAGCAGTATATCAAAAGCCCCCACGCAAAGAGATTAAGGAGAAGAAACAGTTGGCTTGGAAATGAAGATTACTGTTATTGCATATGTAAAATATTATGGTCTGGGTAGTAAGTGGTTTATTCTATGTTTAGGACGAATAAATGGTTAATACATAAACGCGGGTTTTTCATGCAAAAATATTTTTGTAAAACGTATTACAGATATTACACATTTTAATATGGCAACACTGTAGTTTTCAGTTCCACATTGTTCCACACCGTTTTCGGTATGCCTTTGCTGGCCGAATTAGAAAAAATAAGTGTTTTAATGCTTTGGCCGCAGAACGATTGGTGGCTCCACCGTACAGCACTTGAGACGTAAGGGGAAATCAAATCAGCATTGTCACGAATTCGCCCGTTAGGTTGCGTATAACCAATGCTTTCAATCAACACCAAAACTAATAATTAAACTGCCTCTATAGTTTCATCTAAAATATAAGAATGATTATTAATTTAATTTTCCACCTTTTAATAACTGTTTGCTGTATGGCAAATATACAAAATAATGTATTGATTTATCTATCGATTTTCTCTATAGTCGATGAAGTCTTTTTGATTTACTTTTTTTACCTTTAATACTAAAGTTATATTCATAACCAAATAAATTGTGAAATATTTTTGAAATACATTACAACCTTTATAATTTTCTATTACCGATGTTAGTGAAAGCTACTACTAAGCTCTATAGTTTCATCAAAAGTAAGAATGATCATCTTTTTTAATTTTCCATTTTTTAAATAAAAATAACAAGATAGTAAAAGTTTAAATATTACACTATTCCTACCTGTACGCCCTTCAAATTTTAAAATTGAGTTCCTTAAACTATACAGTAAGTAAATATGTATACCATATTGTAGTATACAACAAACCAAAAAGGGATAATAGGTAATTTAAAAACGCCAAAATTATCATCGATTGTCATTCCCAGTCGTCTTTGGCACCGTTTTTTTTTCGATCGTATGGTAGATCTAAAATTAGAGCAAACAGATTGTAAATAAAACTTAATTTTCTACAACCATATAACCTTAAATAAAAGAAAACAGCTATAGAAATAATAAGAAAACAATAACAATTAATCGTTTTAAAAACAGTTAAATTACTTACAAAATATAAAAATTTACCAAAATTTTAGTGTAGCCGAATTAATAATAATCACATTTTTCTATGGTAGGTACGTTTTATTTCAAGTTACATAAAAGGTTTTTTTAATCGATTCAGAATCTGAAAACGTATAAATCTATGTAACTTATTAAAACTCCATTCTTTTGTGGTATTGTCATTATAATTAATAATAATTTCAAACTGCAAAACAAATTGATGTATGCAATTATTATATTAATTATTAATACTAAATCTGGATGTTTAATAAAATCAGTCTTTCAATTTATTATCAGTAATAATTATAGGATCCCGAATAAAATTCGAACCCGCCACCACTGCTAAAATTAATACCCTTAATTAATTCAGCATTATCTCTATGCACATCTGCGGGCTCGTGTTTTCCATTCCAGATCAAAATGTTTATTCGAACCGACATATATCGAACGTTTGTGTGTGTGTACATATATATCTGCTCGTTCAATCATTTTGTACTTCACGCATATATAATTGTTAAAGCTGGTATTCTAAAAAAATGTAAATTCCAATTGAATAGTTAATTAACTGTGTATTTTTAGATTAATATATATGTGTTATCTATTTACTGAATGTTTAATAAAAATGAGATACTTCTATCATAACTTATTCGGTGTTGTATATAATATACTATTTGTCTAAATATTTTCATGTTATAATCTTTACTGTCAATGTTAATAAATGTTAAATAAAAGGGAAATAAATGACAGCTATTAGTATTTCTTAATCTGCCAAATGTCATTGCTACAAGAGCATTCTGTCCCCCATATCCTATAAAACATATATATGGATCAAAGGCCTGTATTTATCATTATACATTCAGTTTTGCCAAAATAAATTTAAGCTAGTATATTATACGACTAAGGCTAAGCGCAAATTGAGTCGCGTTTATCGCGTGTGACATGACCTGGCGCGACTGACATGACGCGACGCGCCACACATGCTTCGTAGTGATGCGCAAATTGGGATGCAGTTTTTCAATAACTAACCTCTGCAACCGTATAAAAGCGTCTGCATTAAGATGTCTGAACAAACTCATCGAAATAATTATTGGTTTATTACTAAACTTTAGTTATGAATCAGAATCAGTTGATTCCGAAGAAAAAAGTTTATTCTATTCTAAATACGCGACGCGCCTATAACTGTGTCTCAACTACAGAGACGCGCGCTGGTCAGGTAGCGTGCGACAAAACTCGCGTCGCGCCATGTCATGTAATACGCGATATACGCGACTCAATTTGCGCTTAGCCTAAAAGTACAGTAAACTACTTATATAAGTACATATTTTATAGCACCACTATAAGTCAATAACGACTTGGACCACTTAGTCCGATTTTTTCTGCTTTAATCATCTATCAAACAAAACTGACTATTTCCGCCATGATCGCTGCTTGTATATCCTTGTTTCTCTCGCTCGTTGTTTCTCGAACTTTCGACACGCCATCTCTCAATTTTTCTTGAAATCATCGCGGCCTGTACAAAACAAATCTTCGGCGTGTACATAGTGCCATCTCTCAGCTTCGCCATCGACTCTATAGAACAAGCTAGACTATTTTTCTTATAGAAATCTGCCATTACAATTTGATTACACTAGAGATCTCTTTTCCGTTAGGGCTGGTCGTTTCATCTTTTATCAATAGATGTCGACTCGCTTGTGGCCTGTAACTAGTGATGGGAAATTCGGATTTTTTTCGAGAGTCGATTCTTTGGTTCCAGATTCCAGATCATCCCAAAGATCCGGATCTTTATCGTATCTATTCTCAGCTCACAAATAATTTTTTGTTTATGCCTTATTATTTTTGCATTGGTGTAATTTTTTTTGTTTTGCTTTTTAATTGCCTTGGTGATCTGGCACCCAGAATAGGAAAACTGTTTTTTTACAACCTAATTTGTTCAGCTTCTCTAGGCATTCTTTGACCAACTTCAAATTGATGGTTACTGAGTTGATCGCTTTTAGTGCTGCTTGACTATCGGATAAGATGGCTATTTCCTATTTTCGATAGTTCCTATCTAAGATAAAGCTACGCGTCTTTCGATAGCGTTAGATTTCTGCCTGAAAGGTGCTGGAGTAGGTGCCCCTTGATTCGGAGTATTTAGTTTTCGGTCCAAATACCTATCCCTATCCTTGCTTTGGTTTTGGAAGCATCAGTATACCTGGTATGCTGATGCCATATGTGAAGTAAAAGACCATACCATAACGTGGTATAGTATACCACGTTATGGTATGGTCTTTTACATCCCGAGGAAACGTTTCTACCCAATCCTTTTTATTGCTCAATGCTACTATCGGTACTTTATTGACATTTAAATATTTTTCATTATAAGGGATATGTAAATAAAGAAAAATCCAAGAAAGTGTCAAAATCGTTCAAAAAAAGCGGCATAACGACAAAAACGTAGAACTGTCCGTCCTCTCAAGATCAATCCTACAAAAATTTGGGAGTCTATAACTATGACTCTATGACTATTAGTCTAGGCGCAAATTGAGTCGCGTCTATCGCGTGTGACATGACCTGGCGCGACGCGAGTTTTTGTAGACTACAGAAATGAATGGGACAGCGCAAATTGGCAACAAAACGGAGCGCGACCCGCGTGATCTGACCAGCGCGCGTCTCTGTAGTTCAGGCTAGGCGCAAATTGAGTCGCGTGTGACATGACCTGGCGCGACGCGTGTGTTTTGACTCGTGTATTTCAGACACAGTTTCGGCCTCGCTTTCCCGTGCATTATTTTTTATTATTGAATACAGTAAAATATCTACTTCGGCATCATATCTGATTCTGATTCAGAACTAAAGTTTAGTAACAATAATTGTTTCTATGGCGAATCAAACATTTTTATGCAGTCGTTTTTATACGATCGCAGAGCGAGTCACTGAATAACTGCGTCCCAATTTGCGGACCACCACGCAGCGCGTCGCGTCATGCCGGTCGCGCCAGGTCATGTCACACGCGATTTTATTTGCGCTTAGCCTCAGTTTTTCACGCGTCGCGTGCCCCGCGTTCGCGTGCGTTATTTTTATTATTGAATACTGTAAGAAATTTTCTTCGGAATCATCTGGTTCTGATTCAGAACTAAAGTTTAGTAACAATAATTGTTTCGATTGCAAATCAGACATTTTATGCAGACGTTTTTATACGGTCGCAGAGGTGAGTCACTGAAAAACTGCGTCCCAATTTGCAGACCACTACGAATCGCGTGTGGCGCGTCGCGTCAGCCGCGCCAGGTAATGTTACACACGGCTCAATTTGCGCCTAGCCGTAGTCGCATTTACAGAGGAAGCCAAGAGCGTATGTCCTTTCCGTAATGTGGTCGTCCATTATTCCGTCCTGAGACAACCCCTATTTGCGGCATCTTTTTGATTGGCACCCTGTTAAAACGTGTATTCCCCTATTCATAAATATACGTAAAAATTAGGTTTTAAGTAAAAATAATACTGACGGAGTTCTATTATCGACGAGTCTGAATGTTTTCATTAATAAATATATTGTTTTCACTATTTTCACAAGTTTCAGCCTTCAGAAGAGTGACAAAACTTTTTTGACAGCGCGTTTGAGGTAGCGCTGACGCTTTGTGTCCCCATACTGCCCTGTCTGACTGTTATATTTTTGTTTTACATTGTATTCATCTACAAATTTTCAGCCTTCAGAAGACAGTTTGGACGTGTTAATTAAAATTACACCTTCGCGCGCTTCTCAGCGCCAGGTATCCCGTAACTGCCCAGACAGCACAGTGACATTAAAGACATCTATAAGACAACTTGTTTCAACATTACTGACATCTCAAAGACGTCTATTTTCAACATCTTTAAGACTTCTTGAGTACAATGTCTTTAAGATATATTTTAACAATGTACCATTGCGATAAAAAAAGTAGTACAAGAATTAGTAGTCCCAGATAGAACTCCTGGTCTATAAGGATATCGAGAAGTGGATATCGTCGAACAATACAATTATGCCATCTTTTTAGGCATTACCATGAATTTGGTAATAATTGGTAGGTATACGTCTATACGTGGCGAAATAAAAGTATAAAAAAATTACCTACTTTTAAAAATGGGCAATTTTTTAAGTTTTTTTTTATTTTATTATAGACCAGCAGATTAAATCATATTTTGTTGTACTACTTTTTTTTATCGCAATGGTACTTAAGATGTCTTTTAATATGAATGAAAATGGGAAACAATGGTGAATTATAAAATAAAACATCTTCTTGGACTGGCATTATTGTCTTTAATTTTTAAATTAAGCATGTTTCTCTCAGATGAGTTACACTGACCAATATGAAGTGAACAGTTAACATTTTATAATAGTGATATATCTGACCGAAACGTTATGTATTGGTATTTTCTTCTTGGACAACAACTATATATATAGCATGTGTTATCACGCGCATCTAATATATGAATCATAGAAATAAGATAATTGTTCAAATATATCTAACAACCTAAATGTTTTAAACTTACCTGGCTTACCTACAATATCAGCTTTAACTTCTTTGATCAGCTTTAATGGTGAAATTTTGGTAAATTCTCTGATGAAACTTTATATCACGTCCCTTTGCCAAATGGTTTTGCGCGCCTTTTTACAACTTACAACAACGACAAGAACAAACATTTTCCGCGGGTTTTTTCAGAGATTTTCGATCACATAACCTGACATAACCTCACATCAACATCGACCACAACCACAAAAGATAACTGTCACGCCTGTCAATCGTCATATTTGCGCCTATAAATTAAATCAGGATAATGTTTTTATTTCTGTTAAGTATCTGAGTAAGCTGAGTATCGCCTACTCTAGAAAAAAAACGAGAATAGAAAAAATTAAAAATCTCTAAAAATTTCTAATCATTTCTAATGTCATTTTAGAGACGTCCTAAAGATGTTTTATTTCGTCATTTTATGAATATCTTTAAAATAATGTCCAAAAGTTGTCTTATTTTAGTCTTTAGGCGTTAAGATCTAATTAAGATATAAAAAAGACTTTAACACTAAAATGCAATCAATTTTGAAAATATGGGCCTTCAGAAAACTCTTGCATGTTTTTGCACCCGGCCCTTGGACTATATGGCAAAACTTGATGCCACCATCTGATTTCGATCATAGGGTATTTCTGTTTCATCGGTCACCTTCCCGACATCGTCACGCAGTTTCGTCCTACCCCTTTAACTCATAAGTAGGTATCTATTATTATTATTTCACTGAATGTTTTTAATAGCGTACATTACTACTGGAGCAAATTATATCGCCGCTCCGGAAAACGATACAATTTCACAAAGGCAAAAATTACACTTTAAAATTAAAAATATCTATAATAGGAAATAGCCGTGATTTATTAATTATTGCACTTTTGGGTTAAAAAACTTTTTTTTCATTTTCACACTTCTGTAAAATTGACCGTTCTTCCGGAGCGACGATATGTATTTAGAAAATAAAAACAGAAATAAATTTAAAATGAATCTTTATTTATCGACGCAATTTTTTTAAGTAAAAACTTTTTTTAAATGCAATGCCACTATAACTAAAGGCGAACATTGAAACAAAATCGATACAAAAAATGTTATCGGATACACCGCACATCTAAAGGTGGAATGACTTCAATTAAAATTATATTATTATTATTATTACGTTTAAACATACGAACAAAAAATAATATTTAATATTTGATCAATAATATTAATGGTGTATCTGTTACTTAAAATTGTATACACTGGTTTTAATCGTTAAAATAATTATAATTGACCGCAATCAGCTACAGTGATCTTCTTCGAGGTCTTGCCGGACTGTGAACCAAGAGATTCGATTTTCTTAACTACGTCCATTCCTTCAACGACTCCTCCGAAGACAACATGCCTAAAACAAAGAAAAACAACGTTAGAACTTGAAAATGAGAAGTAATATCGACAACAATTTTCAACATAAAGAAATATCTAAAATTAAAAAAAAAACAGTTTATTTGTTCAAATAAAGAAACGAAAAAAAAATAAAAATTAGCTATAGATAGTAATTTTCAAGTGAAGTAAATAGATACGTTAAATAAATAAATCAAGTAGTAAGTAGTAAAAACCAGGGGGGTGACAGTAAACCGGAAAATTGGAAACAGTTGTGGCGCGGTTCTACCCAGGCAGAAAGCATGGCCTTCTAGACTGTCCTAGACAAAAATCTGAATATTTCTATATGATTTCTGTCAATTTGCTACATGAACATTTTTTATGTAATGCTCTATGTCCTGTTCCTTTGTCTTTGTCTGTAACAACGTCAGTCTCTGAGGCCTCTGGCAAGGTCGGGCGCCATTTTAATTTTTGCCGTTTAGATTTGATTGGAAGTTTGTTTCTGATATTTCGGCTGAAATTTATAAGTACAAAGATGTTTTTTGATATAAAGTTCCTTGTTAACACTTTAATAAAGTATATATGATATTAATTACATGAAGAAAATGATGAAATCGACGTTTCGGCGTGTAGCAGGTATGGGCCATATTATAGGTAAAAATAGGTAATATATTAACTGTTTTTATATTTTTTTAGCTTTAAACCCAAGGATCTTGGGATATTCTTTCAAGGATTTTTCCGTATCTCTACTTTAAAGACTGATCGGTGATTTTGAGCAATTGAAAGCAAGTTATACAAGGTAAATTATGATTATTGAACTATTATTAGCCTACGTTAAATTTCTACAAGATGAACAGAAATGCGTAATTACATATCACATAGGTACCTATTATGTATTTTCATAGCAATAATGCTATAAATCTATGTATGTAGATTATTTTTAAAATACAAATGAGGTATTAGATGTATATGTATCATATTTTTTATTCATTTTATTTTCATTCAAGTCCTGTTTGATTTAATTCACAAAAGTCTTATGTAGGTACCTATATTTATATTTTTTACATATTTTTTTTGATTCCAGGTTTTGTGTGGGTTCCGGTTGCCTTTTTCCTGCTTCCAGTTATTTATCCGTGAAGCTGTGAAAACATTTATTTATCTTCAAGTTTCTGTAAGTCAATGCACTGTTACTTTACTAATTCGCTTTAACACAGCATCTCTGATATTATTTAAATATTTAATATTGATACAGTAGTTTATTGGTTTATAGCTCTTTAATTGTGTTGATTTGCATATTTACATTGTTCTAAATTCCAAATAAATATTTTTGAGTAATTTTGTTGTATTATTTACTACTAGAAAGAGTAAAAAGTATATTAACCCTCATTTAAACCTCCCGAACAGCCCGCCATTAAAAACCGGAAACGGAAATAAATTTCATAAAATTGAAATTGTCATGTCTATGTCATGTCAAATGTCCCAGCCGCCATATCTGAAAATTAGTTACCCAGGCAGCCACGCTGTTTCCATAATTTAACATTGACTTGACACTTCTTCTTGTATTTATTATTTTATGGTAAAAACTAGTAACATGATATTAAATAACCAATAAAAAATTTTGCAAACAAAATGTTTGTTAACCTTTTGATATTTTTATTAAGGTATATTTGAATATTGAAAATTTAATGTCATTTTTCGATATATACAGCCCCACTTCTGTCGGTAACGAAATAGGTCAAAGTTGAAATCAATTTATTGCGAATTTTATATATTTATGGATATACAAAAGACGTAAATCAGTTGCTTTAAAACAAAATAAAAACTATGTGAGTATTTTTGAAGATTTTGATATTTGCAATTTCAGATTGCATGATTGTTGATAATAATAATAAATCAAAAAATAACTGTAAAAATGTGTCCTAGAAAACTAAAAAATATTTCTATATGAGGTACCTATAACAGATAATAAATCGAAAAATAATTGTAAATGTTATAAAACTATATAAAAATATCTATTCATCAATTTAAATGTTGGACCGATTTTTGAAGTAATTTCGTGTGAATCCATTAGACCGCTAAACGCAGGGATTTATTTTAAAATTTATGACAAAAATATGTGACAAAAATTCGCTGTTCGAATACATATCATTTGCAAAGTCTAGTGCAGAACCTATTAGGTTCTAATATAGAGACTATATCTTCATTCCCGAGAATTTAGAATCGTCAGAAAATATGTTGGTTTTTTGAAACAGTTGTATGTCTCCAAATTCCTACCAAAATTTTGATCTGCAGTAAGTACTATACACTTTGGCATTAGATATTTTATTAGGAGTAAAAATTATACTTTTTTGACGATGATGTACCTTTGAAGGACCATCTATTAGCCTATCTAGCCTCTATCTTTGAAGGACCATCTATTCCGACTAGAGAGAGGCACAAAAAGTACATTTTTACTCTGAATAGAATACTTTTTTAAACGTTACAAATAATCTTTAATCAATTTCAAACATTGCAAATAATATAAGCAGTAATCGAGCAACAATTATTTGTACTCTCATTGAATTTGACAGTTAATATCAGTTTAATAATATATTTCTGTACTTTTGTGCTTAGGCGTAACAGTCCTTTACTTTTATGCCTAGGCGTTAAAATGACAAAAATTAATACTTTTGAGACGTTTGAAAAAAAATCCGGTTGACCTGAAGGGAGCGATTTTTTTGCGGAATATATTGGTGACTGATGTGGAAAAATGACACGCGCCGTAGAATTGTTAATGTTATCGGTATCGGGCAGAGTAATAAAGATTTAGCCATTCAGAATAGGACTTTAATTGGAAATAAGTCCTAGTCGTTTGGAAATCCGATTTAAATATAAAAAACCTGATTTAAATATAAAAAACTGATTTAAATAAAAAAAATCTGATTTTTTTGTTAAAAAAATCATGATTTTTCCCAACCACTGTTTAAATATAATATGACTAAAAAGTTTTTATGATCAAGTTTGCAATCTATATAGAGATACCAACGATGCATAGATTTTTTTTTGTGATGTTTGCAACACTGATTCTTATTTTTTATTTAATCTATCAATACATCGATCGGCACATGAACGCATTAAACAAGTTGCAACAGAGACACCTTACACAAATGTTAAGAACCAAATGGTTCCCTCACGTATCAAACGCATCGGTCCTTGAAAAAACTATCTGCGAGAGCGCTATTTTAAGTCAAGATTACTAAGTCCCGCTTAAGATTGGCTGATAACGTATGCAGGGTGCAAGAAAACAGCTACCAAAATATCTTCTTTACTATGAGCTTGTTTTTGAGGATATTTTCCATGAAAACTTAAAGGGGATAAGCATGCAGAATCAGTGGGAGGAAGCAGCGCACAACAGAGAAGAATTATAAACAAAATATAGCAAATGAGAAGAATTATAAACTCAATTAACAAAGACAACCAAAAACTAAAAAGGCAACAAAGTAATGAAATTTTTGAATGTCCGGAGTGCGAAAGAGATAACATCCCGTATAGGGCTTTTCAATCACAGAAAAGCATGAGAGAAAACGCCATGCATACCCATCTTCTGATGCGAACTGAAGCCAGGCGAACCAGACCGGTAAACTACGGTAAAGAGCGATTCCTGAAAAACATCGGTTTGATACGGAACGGTTTGGTAAAATACTGGAAACGTCAAATGTTGACGTTTTCTAAATTTCAATACCTCTATTATAAAATTTATTTTTTTTATGCATTTTTAATGTACCTATATTATCTGCTTTTACGTTTGCTTCTTCTTTTCAATAGAGTTTAATATTGAAAAGTACTTTATTAATAAACAGTTAAACTCGTTAGACAGCTCAAGTGAAGATCCAATATTAAGACAGATCAATAATAAATAAACAAATCTAATCAATATTTATATTTTTATAGCTCACAAAACATTCACGATTATTTGTCTTGTTTTTCATGTTTTCTTTAAATGTTCCTGACTTTAAGAAACAATGACTGCATGATAAGTTTAAATGGTCCTAAAAAGTAATTCTATTTAGTTAATGAAATTTATTTATACTTGCCTACCTCCATTGCTTTTGGACGTAAATACAAAATATTATTACAAATTTTAGAAATTAAATGAGAATTTCACTCGAACTTCCAATATTTGCTTGATTTGGTTTGGTTTGATTTATTCACATAAATGACATTGATCGACAAGCAAAACCAGAAAAACCAGCATTCTCGCGCTGGTTAGTTTGGTGACAGTTATAACCGAATTTTTCAGGAACCGTGTTCTGTAATAAGAAAACTTTCAGGAAACCGATAGAAACGGAACATAAAACCATAACCAAGGTAAGCAACGGAATACACCCTTAATTCACATTCAAATGCTTTATCTGGCCATATTTTCGATCTAATCTGTCGAAATATTCCTTGATTGGTTGGACAGACTATACACTGTTCCAATGGAATACTTTATCTCGATTTTTTAACTGGACAGTAAAATTAACTTATGCAAGAACTTTCTGTGATGAGCACTCTTACTTGTTGAAAGATAAACATATTTTTTTTTCTATGTTAACAGTTCACATTGCTTAATGCAGTTTAATGGTACAATTTTATAGTGTTGAACATTTATAAGTAAAAATAAGCGATGATTTTAAGTATGTAACTAGGTATAGGTTAAGTACAGACATAAAATATAAGACGAGTTTCCCTAATAAAAAGGTGGCAAGTCACTACCCACCGACATTAAAAAAATCAAACACGGGGACCTGATCGATACCAGTTGTGTGTGCAACTGCTAATTTCCTTAATTCTTTATGTGGCTGGCTGGAAACGGAAACAGAAAGTTATTTATTCATACTCAAATTACCTAATTCATCACTGTACTGTACGACATAGGCATGTAGATATGTACACAGAAGAAACAAATTGCAGTACAAACACATGCAAAAGGTTAATAGTAGTTATTTTCTCCAATAAAACGTACTTTAAAATATCCTGAAGAAAGATATGTAATTTGGTATAAGTTTACTAGTAATTCAGTATAAAGGGTGACAATTTAAAAAAAAACTCATAGACGTGTTCCTGGGGTCGAAATATACCACCCCTGAAAATATTTGCACTTATTTAAGACTCACCCTGTATATTCTTTATTTTGCGATTTTTTTTAAAATGTCAAATATGACATACCCGAGAGCAATAGAATATTTTTAATGCCATTTTAATACAAAAACTACTGCCAAAGTTAAAATTTCACTTAAATCAATAAATAAAAAATCCCATGCGATGCGGACCTTATCCTGTGATCCTTTAAAAGGTGTAGCATTAAAGCATTAATAGAGAATGTAGGCGGGAACTCAGGAAGTGTTAATGATTGAGCTTAAGAAAAAATATTTATTTATAGATAAATCGATGTGTATTATCTTGAAGTTCAAAAGTTCCCCGCTAGTTAACATTGCCATTTTACACAGGGTGTTTCAAAAAACATGATTTTCAAAAACACAATCTTTCGTGGGGAGACTGCTCACGTAAAAATAAGACGTATTTTTCATATCAACATAGGTCCTATTCTGCTTTGTTTCATAGCTACAGAGTGTTAAAATCTTAATATTCTTTCGATTTATTATAATTTTCTTCTAAGTACTTTTAGCGTTTCGAATTAAATTTTGAGGGTAACAGTTACTATAAGTGCTACATTTTAATGCTAAATGTGTAGGCGGTTTAATGCCAACTAAAAGTTATCTCTTGATATTTTGTCGAATTCGGCCTTCTTGGTGGGATAAACGCAATGTTATTAATCACAATAATTAATAAAATTAAAATAAAAATAAAATTAATAAATTATATATTTTACCTAATTTATTATTAAAAATTAGTACCATTCGTTGTTATTATTACTCCAACCTTCAGCAATTTCAAATAAAAAAATAATAGTATTCAAGATAATTACAAAAGACCTAATTTAAAAAAAAATTTAACATCCTGTAACTCTAAAACTACATATGCATTTCTACACCCATGTTAATAGAAACATGGGGTGTTCCAAAAGTTGTTTTTCTTGTCATAAGATTTTTAAAATATACTTTTTCTTTTTTAATACGTCTCTCATGTTATATCTCGACATGTAAACAAATTATTAAACACCATTACGAAGAAACAATGTTAAAATTCCCCCATTTTCTACTCAGTCAAGTTTTCAATGCTATTTTTTGCATTCATCTATGGAGGCTTTCAAAAGTTGTTTTTCAAAAATAAAAACTTATATTAGTATTATCTAATTTTTTTTGATAGTCCTGGATAAAGTATTGTTTTCTACTCGCATATAATGGCTGTTAGTCACTTGGATGATTCCGTCCGAAGTCATAAGCTTCATCCGCGTGAATAACAGCCATTATATGCTCGTTCAATAATATACTATTAACACCCTGTAGCTATGAAATAAAGCAGAACAGGACCTATGTTGATATGAAAAATAAATCATATTTTTAAGTGAGGAATCTCCCCACGAGAGATCGCACGTTTTTTGAAACACCCTGTATAAGTGAACGGATTGTAAGAAGATTAAACGAAGCAAATCTTATGTCAAGAATGCCTGCTTTGGGACCACAACTTACTAGGTCTGTTGACTAGGACCAAAAACAAAGGCGTGGTTTTAATGTAAAAATTACGAAATAACGTTAGTGTCTTCTTCAAAAGCTATCATCTCTAACAAAAATAAAACTATTGAGATGAACCAAAAACAAACTATAGAGAAAGAATGTAGTCTGATGATAAAATGATTTTTACATTCCTTCCTGTCGTAAACATACTCCACATGGTGTTTCTAACTTTCACCAAAATATGATGAACATTTTGTTTCCCCTAGTATAATTGACAGACAGAAACTTTCATTTTTAAATTAGAAAGAGGTACTAAAAACTCAAATAATTTAGCTACATATTGTTTAAAAACTCATCAAAATGGGCCGATTAGAACAAAATATATTAAACTTTAAAATACATCAAAATTTTAAGATGCCCGTTTCAGTCAGCATCAGCAATAATCACTAGAACTTGAACCATCTGATATTTACCTGTTATCTAACCAGGAGGTTTTGACCGTGGTGATGAAGAACTGTGATCCGTTGGTGTCAGGTCCGGCGTTGGCCATCGACATGATACCGGGTCCCGTGTGCTTCAGGGTGAAGTTCTCGTCTTCGAACTTGTTGCCGTAGATTGACTTGCCACCGGTGCCGTTGTGAGCGGTGAAGTCGCCACCTTGGCACATGAAGTTGGGGATGACGCGGTGGAAGGTGGAGCCCTTGTAGCCGAAACCCTTTTCGCCGGTACAGAGGGCGCGGAAGTTCTCCGCGGTTCTTGGAACGACGTCGGATCGGAGCTGGAAAGGGTCGGATAAGAAAAGATTAATACCATAAAGAACTTTAAAAGTAAAAATTTACGTATATTTGACCATTATATCGCCCAGTCCCAGTAATGTAAAAATTAGGGATATGCTAGTCTATCAAAACGTTAGTGCTGTAAAGAATAATATACTAAGGGCTGGCAAAGGTTAGTTTTGGGCCGAGATTTCCATATGTAAGAAGAGTACAATGTGTTTATAATGTACTGAACAAAGACAGAACAGTAGAAACGTTGCCGAACATATGAAATAAACCGAGAAACTATGCACATTGCTAAGAGACGTGGAAGGGGACTTAGCAGATTCATCGCGGTCGACCGGTTGACCCAATCAGTACTTAAAATTCTAGGGAAATGTGTATATCATGCGTTCAGCTTCACGATTTTATTTATTTAATTATGTCTCGTGATACTATATTTGTTTATTTATTAACGAATCGTTGTAATTTTCCCTATAGCTTGTAAATTTTTAAGTGCAAGTTAGAAACACTTGCACTTTTGGTAAAAATAAGTGGAATTGAGTTGATCGCCCTATTAGAATTCAAAATTGAACTCAAACTCAACTCAATTCAAAAATCGATATCTCGAAATCCATTAGAAATAATTGATTGTAGTTTTTTCAAAAAGAATTCTTAATATTTCTGCTATATTTTCTTCGCAGACAGTATGTGAAAACCTTTATAAATAAAACTTACACGTTTGCTGAAAATTGCAATGCATAAAAATTAATCGATAGGTTTTTCAAAATTTTTAAAGGGGAAGAAACAAGCCTATCAAATTTTTCTTATTTAAACATTTTGTAAAAGATCCGAGCTTCAAAATAAATAAAAAGTTTCAATATCTAAAGTAGTCCTTGAGTTATCGCGTGTTATGTGTTAAAAAGTTGGGTTTTTAAATTATGGCGATTACTGACGTTATCGCGTTATAAAAAAATTGACACACTAACGATATCCTTATAATTCCATTTCAGATGCTCAGAAATATATCTAATGATTTTATCTACTTATCTTTTTCAAAAAAGTATTTTAAAAATAAGCGGTTTGCGATCGCGATTTTGCTTTACTTGATAGGGAAAGGCGTACCGGAAAAATGTGGCAACACCGCAACAGCACACCGTCGCATTTCTCTCACTCCGACTTAATAAGATCCCTATGCAATTTACTACACATGTAAATAATGACCCAAAAGTAAGAGCTGGCAACTTTTGGCACGGTATATAAACGAAGGTCCGATATTCGGTTAATATCGACATTACCCGGTTAATCTTGAGAATAACACACAACAAAACAACCAAAAACAAAACCAAACCCAAACATTAACCTGTTAATGTCGACATTAAGCGGACATCGGACTTTAACCGTAACATATACATTTCATTAGATTTTTAAACATAAAACTCTTTTTTACACGACAATTTAATCGTCGCTAAATGAAATACATCTAATAAAAAATAAAAAGAAGCACCTAAAGCGACTATTTGAGAGATAAATAAATTAACGACTTTACAAAGAAAATTGGGAAATCGTTGTTTTTAGAATTATGAATTTTGTTATAGCTTGTTTGATAGGTTTATATTAAAATATCCTATGATCTCTTTAGTTATAGCTGTATTTCATTAATATTAACATTTTAATGGCTTTCTTGACCACGCACATAAAACAAAAATATATTAAAAAGGCTGAAATTATTACACTGTTTAAAAAAGAAATAATTATGAGATAAGTGTTAAAAGATAATATTATATTTATTGGAATGGAAATCTTGCAATACGGTACCAAAGATGATGTTTCGACTTTTCTTCAGACAAAATAAAATTACTTAACACGTATAATTTTTGTCTATTTTTCACCTCTTATTTGACCTCAAATCCAAGGAGGCAATACAGAAAGAGGTATATAGGAGGGCTAAACCTAAACCGTGGAAGGGTATGTATACCCTCGTAGGAGGTAGATGTCTACTCCTCGGAGGATGAACATCAAAAATGAATGCCAGAGGAGGGTGGGAAATACCCTGTCCCCCATACAACAGAAAGCTCCCCATGTATGATGAGTTATATCAAGAAAGGGGGACACAATAAATCTTTAAGGTCGCGGGTCGCGGTGATTAATCCCTATTCTACACATATATACTTCTCATTCTACTTGCATTAAAACTGATAGTTTTACTGACGTTTGTAGAAGAAATAAATTATATCTGGACGCTCTATAAAATATGTACGATATACAAATTATACACGAACAAATCCTTGCCAAAAATATTTTTGTATTTCCAGACATTTTAATGCGCTCATTCATAAGTTCAGCCTAATTTACTTTTCCACTTGCATAAATTCGTTAAAATACACCCACATTACAATTAGTAAAACTAGATACAAACTGAAAAGCTTTTATAAAATATAGAAATAATTCATTAGAATTAATTCATTTTTCAATTACATAATGTAAAGAACAAGTTAAATTAACGAAATAAAAAGTAAAAAACAATGAAAAACGAATTGAGCATTCCGTCTCTTTCTTTTATACCAATTATACCATATCGGCAAGCGACTGTCTTGGTATTCTGTACTTTACTTATTATACATGGGTATAGGAATAGGACTGAATTGATATGGCGATATTCTAAGTCAGAGGAAGAAAACTGCGAAGTGTTTATTCTATAACCACTTAATCCGACACCTTACTTCATGAGCTTAGAAAAAGACTTGCTCTCATATCTTTGTTCAATACATATTATAGTACTTAGCGTATTGAGTGGTACTCTTCGTACACGCGAATATCAACACCCAAAGCCAGATCTTGCTCCTTGTATCTCTGGAGGAATATTGGTGGCAAACTTCCACTTTTTTTTTATTGTATGTGGATGTGGATGGTATCGAGCGTGATTAATGTATGTTGATGTTTATTTCGGCATAACCTAACTTAATCCATTAAATTTATCACTGTCCATTCGCAAATAATTGCAGTAATATTCAGACTTCATTTTGTCAACAAAATCATATGACTAAATTGTTGTCTGTTCAACGACTTTTTAGCCTACAATCTGCGTTTTTTTTATCGTATAATTATAGGTAGCGACTATGTAACGACAATGCGAGTGACTTATTAAGGAAATGAAATATATTGACTTAAGAAGTTATTGCAATAAGCTGACGATATATGTGTTTACATTTAGTTCACGCTTTTCTATATTAAGAAACAAAGTGTAAACATGAGTCCATTAGTAAGTCTAAGTCCAGAATCCGCTTAAAATTACTTATAATGGCTGATAATCGGACACTCGCCGAGTCATCATCAATAAATGTCATATACAGGGCTGTACACAGTATGTACCCTTATGTCTTTACAAAGGATTTTTTTTTATTACTGACATTTTTCAATGCGACAATGATTAGAATGGTCATTAAAGGATTCAGTACTGAAAAAATTTCCAGTTCAGGGGCTTGGAACACCCTCAAAAAGAAAATTCTACTCCTCCAACTCCCAATGGATGACATACCAAGAATTTATAACTTCGAGAAACACCTCAATCCCCAATATTGTATTGAACAATAAAGAGGATTGGAAAAGAAAAACGTTTGCTCAGAATGTAAAAGACCGTACCATAACGTGGTACACTGATGCCTCCAAAACCAAAGCAGGGACAGGAATAGGAGTATTTAGGTCGAAAACTAAATACTCCGAACCAATGGGCACTACCCTAGATCATATACTTACATGAATACATCAACGCCATAAGTTTAGCATTAAAAATATATCTCCAACATCACGACGTACCATTTTCAAACCTTCTTTATTACACTTATGAAACGTTCACTAGCTTTTTCCGAGGACCTTAATTTGCGCATGCGCATTAAAAGTTGCACGTATTTCCCAAATAATCAAAATTTAATACGGTTTAGAAAATACAAATCATAGGTACAAATTATACATTGTTATGGAATGGAAACCAAGTTTTCATTGTCATCATATTGTCACAATCATATGTCATAATATTATTTACATATTGTAACGACGCGCGACGCTTGGTTTTTTGCGTTTTTTATTTTAAAAATTGTATTAATTACTCTTTTATCGACCACTTTTACCTATATAGCCAAGGATGCAAGTGTCTCAGTGAGAAATTAATTATAAGTTTGCGCAATAATTATATTTCCATTTTTTTTCGTTGGACTTACTAAATACTCGTAAAAATTACTAGAAAGTGTTTGGTGTGTGGAAGTTCTAATATAAAGGTCCTCGAATTATCTTTTCATGGGTATAGGTAAAGTATTCAGTTGTTTTATTTATATTAAACCACATGGCATACTTGTATTTTTTATATAATTTAATTGTTGTGACAGTAATTCCATTTATTGTTCAAATATATGCATTTTACAAATTAAATTTTTAAAATTAATGTTCAAATTTGGCGCGTGGACGATTGGTCCTCGACAAGGATAGATGGAGTAGAAGCACCACGTGTGCAACGGTGCTTGTCAGATATAACACCCTCCGAATTTGGCATTTATTTATATATCAGTCGAAAGCATACACTTAAATAAGAATTTTAAGCAAAAAAAAATTGCAGATGAACCACAATTTATTGAAAAATAAATAAATTGAAAGTGCATTTTTAGGTTATGAAGTTGTATAAGCGTGTAATTATTGTAAAATATGACGATTATATGCATTTTTTTATTAATATAAAGGTCAGAATTAATCATTGAGGAGCATTAATAAGTCATAAATCAAAAATAGAGTTGGTGATATCTTTTGTAATATTTGCCTGATCGATTTAACTCTTTCGATTCAAACTTGCCGCCGTAGCCGTCTGTCACCATTTGTTGTTAAGGATGTAAGCTGCGTGAGCATTGTTGCCAAGGTTATTTCTTGTTTGTATGATACATAATACCGTATGATCGAAAAAAAAACGGCGTCCAGTTGGCTTGGAAATGACGATCGATGACATTCCCCATATAATTTTACATATAAAATGACAGCGATGTTCATTTCATAGCCATGGCTTACGCCGTTTTTTTTCGATCATACGGTACGTTACATGATACAAAAAAAGTGTTGAAACCGAAAGAGTTTTGATTGCGTTGGTTTCAACCTTTTCGTGAGGGTGTTAATCTTTTGTTTTGTTTTTTATTTTAATACGAATCTGATTGCTTTCACTTGATTTTACGTGCCGGTCGCCGGACGAACAAATTCTTATACAATAGCGCTGTCACGATAAGAACAGATTATAAGTTATTTTAAAATCAAGACATTGAAAGCACTCAGATTCGTATAAAAATATAAAAAAAAACAACAGATTAACCCCCAAAGAGGTTGAAACCAACGCAATCAAAACTCTTTCGTGCAACTTTATAGTTATAAATAGTCAGATCTTGTAGGCAAAATATCAGCTATGGGTAGGAGCAGTTCCTCAGGCGATCGCCTTTTCTTGATTTTAAAATAATTTATAATCTGTTCTTAACGCGAGTTTTCTTCCGACCAGCACGTGTTTTTTTAATGAACCTTTCAAGAAGAAATGAATGAATCTGGCAACGCCGACAAAATTTGGAGGAGTTTTCGCATATAAAGTAGCCTGCTCTAGCAATAATTAGATGTTTATTTTTTCATTAAATTATGGATCATCCACACTTTTTTTGGCTTGAAATACTTATTTCGATGTATGCTTTCGAGTGATATAAAAAAAAGTACAAAATTCGGAGGGTGTTATATCTGGCAAGCACCGTTATTTATTATTATTATTATTTAACAAATGGATAGTAAAATGAAAGCTTAACAATGAATTTTTATATTATTCGAAATAAAGATGGGAGATGGTCTGTCCAACAGGAGGATCCAGCAATGCCAGTTGTGTCGTCATTATAATTCACAGGCATATTGTATTTTCTGTTTTTTTTTGGGATGTTGTCTATCGAAATCTCTCCTGATTTGTTGGGGAGATTATAGTATGTTTATGATTCAACAAAAATTACTTTTCAATAGCCCAATTCAAATAGAACAAGAAAAAAAATGATAACACGTAACATAATGATAAAAATATGAACTACGAACTATAATTATTATTATATGTATGTATATAGTTTATCTAACCAAGGTTCTTTGATAAAATTAAAAAATAAGATCAACCAAAACTTGTATTATAAAATTAGACTTTATTAAAAATATTCAACATTTTCTACACACTTTTATACAAACACGTAGAAAATTAATGTTCTACGTGTCGTGACCCAACCCTGATCATGATGGAACTAATTTTAAGTGTGTAACAAGTAACAAGTATACAGAAAAAAAGTATGTACTTGTATAAAAAAACATAAATAAAGCTTGATATTCAATTTTCATAGTTTTGAGAAAAAGAATGCATAAGTACCATATTTTCTGTTAATTGCATTTTTTATGTTATTAATATCTACAAATAGGTATTTTGTCTAAATATATTAATTTTGAATCGAGTTTTGAATATTAAAATAGACATATTTACATGCCATAATTTTACAAGATAATTATCGACAAGTTAAGTGATATTAAATATTAATTACATAATCTTATTATCTGAAATAAGATTTTTTAGAGGAAAATGAAAAAAAAATCGGCAGCCAATAAATTAATGAGATAAAAAATATTGCAAAGCTGAATATGTTGAGTCATACTGTAGGTATATGATGAGTAATCTCAATTGTATTAAAAAAAACACATCACTTGGAACAAAGTTCAAGATCTTGAGATACCAAAATACTTCAAAAACCTGATAGGAAGTGAAGAGAGACAAATTGAAGCAATCCTTTGTGTGATGAAATGAAAGAAGTAGCTAGCTTAGCAAAGCCAATCGTTTTTAGCCTAATAAGTAATAGCCATTGGCTAAAGACCTGTAGACAAATTGGTCACTGGCTTATTTATATGAATGCCTTGCCTCCTGTATAAATACCTGCTGTTGTAGAGATAGGTAGGTATAAAAATACCATAAAGGCAATATCATGTATATCATAGGTTGGCTGGAAAATTTAATTGTCTTATTCATTCTAAATGAATGACAAGCACGGCAATCGCTATTCTACTAATTTCCCGGACTTTTATAAAAGTGGGTCACTTAGGTCATGTCATGATTTGTGTAGAATGAAAACAATGAAACAAACAAAATAAAATTCGTGTACAATAAAATTCACATTCAACAATAGTACAAGAATGTAGGTATTTCTTCTCTTAATGAATATAAGTTAAAAACAGAACATTCTAATGGCAAAAATGGTATAATTTACCTATATTACCTACAACCATTAATATAAATTGCCGGAAATATCGCACATACAATTTATTAATGTTATAAGAGATAAATCTTGTTAGTCATAAGAAATTTCCATTAAGTTATGCTTCTTTATTAGGTTATTATTCACTTATAAATGCACGACGATTTATTTACCTTATAAATAATTCCTGTTCATCATAAGATTATTTAGTTAAGTATGAATAAATTTGACAAACTACTAAATAGCGTTATCTACTAAAGAGAATCGTAAATCTCTATATATAGTCAAAAAAACTCAGTTCGTTGCACATGATTACTGTGATCTATGCAGTGGAAAATTACTGTTCTCTGTAGAAACTAGAAAAGTAATTTGCCGGCAACCGTGTTAAAAAAGAAAGAAAACGATTGAATCCTGACATTGGAAATATGCGAGTTCGATGAGTAACAAAATATTAACAATCCCATATTAACATATAAGGACATCTCGCAACAGAACCTTGAAAGAAAGCCGGTTGCTCGTTGTTTATGGGTGGAACAAGATACGATAACGAAAAAAGTAATTATCTCGTCCATAAACAAAGATTAAAGTCTACTAAACTAAACTACTACCTAAATCCCAACTCTAACAAACGACAACTGTAACATATGTGAATAAATTAATAAGTAAACCGGCATATAAAAAATCAAGCATGGTGGTTGTCAGAAAATGTGACTACTTTCTAGGGGGCTTCGCTTACAATTGAAGAAACAAAAATAGTGTGTTTAGCTTACCTCAATTACGATACGCCCCAAAGGCTGATTATCAGCAGCCATATCGAAGAAAACTCGTGGATGAGCCATTTTACTGCACAAATTTCTTAAAATCGACGTATCCAAACCAGACCGCAAAGTTGTACACCGACCGGCGAATGCGCTTTGAAGCGAAATGGAAGCGGCTTGACGAGAGAGAACGAAGAGGGCCATATTTACAGGAAGTACAACGTGAATCAAAAGTGTTCTAGAAAATTTCAAATAAAATTTAGAGAAAAAATAGTTATTTAACAAAGTTGAAATTTATTATTAATGAATTATTGAACATTAAGTCTTTTTTTAATGATTATGAAATTTACTTCAGTTAAAAATATACTAAAAATAAATACCACATGCTCGTTTTAATGAAGTAAAAGAGCGCACGTTCAAATCTTAGTTCCTCAGATTAAAAATAAAAATGACTTAATCTTTAACATATCCATTAAAAATGAACAAATAGAAATATATCTCAAGTATTCCTTGTTTTTAGGATATATGTTCAGTCCTTTATACAATATGAATAAATAATTAAAATTTAAAAACAATTAAAAGATTTCAAAAACGCATATCATAGAAAAATTTCGGAACGTCTTATTTTCTAAATGACATTTGACGGGACGATTTAATTTGACATTCGTTCAAAACAAAATGGTTGCATGTTGCATTTTCTAAAGTGACATATGATCAATCAACAAGAAATATAAACTTTTATTTTTATTGTACTTTTTAAAATGAGTAACTTGGGAAACTATAACAAAAATGCTATTTGGGGAAATAAGCCTGTTATGAATCAAGGTAATACTTTACCGCCACAGATGGGGACGTTAAACAATTTAAATCACTCCGGAATGGTTCCCTTTCAACAACAGCATCAGCAAGTTTTTCAAAATATGGGACTTAATCAACCAAACATAGGACTTGGACTACAACAAATGGCCAACAATCAATTAAACGCGTCTTTAGCTTCAAACCCTATATTTCAACAGCAACTTGGTGCTGTTACTTATCCAAATCCGAGAGCTTTAAATCCAACTGCATTTCAAACACAACCTCCCAATAGTAATCTACAAAACAATTCTACCCCAGGTTTGAAATACGGTAAAGTTTGATTTTTTTATAATAAATGTTTTTTAGGAGTTAAACAAAGAGTATTCAAGGGCATCATAACTCAAGTTCATGATAATTTTGGATTTGTAGACGATGAGGTTTTTTTTCAGTGGAATGTTTGTGATAAAGGTTCCAACCCTGTTGTAGGCGATAGAGTTCTAGTGGAAGCTTCTTTTAATACATCAATGCCTTTCAAATGGAATGCCACTCGTATTCAGGTTTTACAAGGCAATCAGCATGCCTCTAGAGATCCCAGAAACAGTAGTGGTGTGGGAAATTCTAAAGTATATTCTTCAAATTCAAGTTCCTACAATGCAGTCCCACCTCCTCTTGATAATGGTAATGGGTTTAATAGACGTGGTGATAATAGAGATTTTGGTAGAGACAGATCAAAACCTTCAATTGGGGAGAGAAGAAATAGGTCTAGGGATAGAGAGGACGATGATCTAGATAGGAAAAGAAGAAGAGATGAGAGAATGAAAGAAAGGGAGAGGGAGGAAAAAGATAGGAAGTCTCCAATAAGAAGGAGGTCGAGATCGCCTAAAGTTAGAAGAAGGCCTAGAGCGGTGCCAAGATATATGGTACAAATACCCAAAATCGCTTTAGATTTGTAAGTTAATTTACTATATTATATTTAGTGTTTTAATAGAGAAACTGTTTCCATTTGTGAACGAGGAATGTTTGTGAATGTTTAGGATCATTGTGCAAGAATGTTCCCTTATAAGAACATGTATGAGCATAGCCATTTTTTATAGTGATTCTTTATTTTTGAGTCTAAATAGCATAAGCTGTCTTTGTCTCAGGGCAAAGTTCTCCAGAAATAAATGCTCAAACACCATTGTTCTAAAATAGTTCCATGTCAGGTATTCTATTTTAAATTTTCACTCTCACATCAGCCACACACAGCTGACAATTACAGTAATGTGATTCAAATATATTTTTACACTAAAGTTGTACCTTTTTAAATGGAATGCTGTATATTTTTTTCATTGAGTGAATAAGCCATAATATTAATATTCGAAAAATACCATCATGTCAGTCTATGGGTCTGTACCAAATGGTTTTTGAGATATGGCCATTTTAAAATTACTTTCCCACACCTTTAAAAACTCGCACAATTCAAAAATCACAAATTATTGTAACTTTTTTACTGTTTGTATGTTATAGTAGTTTCTTCGCCAAAAATATTAATACTGTACTAGATACTAACCAGTGGCGGACTAAGCCTGTCGGGAGCCCGGGACGACAAAGCTAAATGTGGCCCCCGGTCTATAATAATGATGTACTTCTAATTCAC
The DNA here is from genome assembly GCF_002938485.1 of Sitophilus oryzae. Classification (NCBI taxonomy): domain Eukaryota; kingdom Metazoa; phylum Arthropoda; class Insecta; order Coleoptera; family Curculionidae; genus Sitophilus; species Sitophilus oryzae. The sequence goes on from NW_022146409.1 coordinate 2,308,936, forward strand.
ATTTTATAAAAATTGAATGAAGTATGTATAATGGTTGACAAAACTCAAGTATTTATACAGGGTGTCCCAGGCTGAGCCTGCGTTAGAAGTTTCTAGAGAACTACAATATCTAGATACAAGATTTTGTGCATATCATTGTTTCACAATGAGATCTATTGATTAAAAATATTTTCAATATGGCGGCACTTTCGGAAGTACCGTAAGTTGACAGCAACTTACTTATTTTAAATGGGTGACATCATTTTTTATTACATACTTAAATTCTCTGTAAAATTTTGTGAATTTTGATATTAAACACTCTATAGCTAACGTTAACCGTTTTTTGAGAAAAAAAAATATAATAATTGTTGGGAGGAAAAAACTGCCTGTCAAAAATATGTATATAGCCTAAACGTCAAATTTAGTAATTGCCACAGCCACTGTACCATAAAGAGAAGACATGTGGCTATCTATGTCAAAAATTAAATTGTCCGAATGTCATGTAATAATGGTCACAGCTGTCATGGAACTGAGCGATTAAAAAATTATGATAAATCATTTTTTTTTAAATGGAAATTCACTTTTTTTATTTCACTCGTGAAAGGGCTTTCGATACTTTCGTTTTTAAAATTTGTTACTTTTTGACTTCCTGTACCTCAAATAATTCGTTTTTAAGTTATTTAAGATTTAGCTTTAAAGTATGTCCCTGGATTGTCTTCATAAGAGGAAAAACTTTTTTATAATTGATATTTTGAGAAAAATGCATTCTTCATAAAAAAATTTGCTTGTTTTAAAATGGTTAATCCCGTTTATACTTTTCCAAATTTCCTAGGCGTTTTTGAAAAAATTAAAAAAAAACATGAAAATATGGTTGAATTTTTTCCAAATCCCAAAAATCTAAACGCGTTTCTATGGTAATATATCTGCTTTTCCTACAATGGTGTGGATTTACACTAAAATTGATACACCTGTCTTAGACAAAAATAAAAACAATAGTTTAAATTAATTTTGCAATGATTTTTTTACTTGAAGTGTCACAAGGACAGTTTTACATACAAGAAGAGAAAATTATTGTCATCTAGTATCTAGTTTTTGACTTACCCTGTATATACTAACATAATTTATGAATATAATTCATTTTAGTATAAGTAGTTTGGCAAAGATTTAAAAATAATTTAACTTACTAGTTTATAATTTAGGAAAGCTTTAAACGTAGTTTAAAAATGGTCATATTTCAAAAGCCTCCAATAGAACAGCTCACGTGGAGATTATTTGGAACACTGGCCCACCCTGTATATGATTATAATATAACTTAATATTTAGGGCTCAAGCAGACGTACTCGAAATAAAAAGAAGATATAACAATTTGTATATACCCTCTGATTTTTTTCACACCTACGTACGCTGGGTAGACGCCTTTCCACCAGACAAACCTTATGCACTAAATAAGCCTTGCTTGTTTAATATTATGAATAAGGAACTGGAATCTGTAACTGAAAATGATGCAGTCCTGGAACCGGCAGATGCTGATTATAGATTCTGCGCTAAGGTAATAAAATATGTGTTGTTTTTGTGCAGAGTAATTGCAAAAATCCATCTATAGGTTCTATAATCAATTTTGTTTAAGTACAGACCTAATATTTTAGGATACCATATTCACTTGTCTAGGGTGTCTCAATTAGGGATGGGGATTTTTTTTTGGATATATCGATAACTATCCATAGATCAAATAATAATAGGTGACTTTAAAATTATCAATATATGAACATAGGAATATAAATAATCATATACATATCAAATATATACGGATTATCGCCTATCCCTGCAATGTGTTGGAGTTGAAGCCGAGTTAGAGACAACTAGATAATCGGTCCATGTATATTTCACATAAGTTCGTCTGTTAGGCAGATACTGGCGCAACAGTGCAACTCCAAAATTCCGAATATCGATTAGCCAGGATTAGCCAGTTGTCGAATGGGAACGCAAACGAAAGCCGTACGAAATTGGACGGAGCCATACGAATGAACAGCTGGTTTTTTTTTTTTTTTTTTTTTTGTTGGTGAGGGGGTGGTTGAAAAATCTTTTATAGACGAATAGTGATCATTTCCATGGCCTTCTCGAGAGAGATGGTCATAGAAATAACCCCTAGACAGTGTGGGACTCGTGTTGATACCCACTAAAAAAAGTCCACCTCCGAGGAATCAGCCGCCGAAGAATGGTCAGCTATTATTCCTGCTAATATGTGGGGAAGAAAAAAAAAGGGGGGGTGTGTGGGGTAATGGGAGGACTATATTATGAGAAGGGGGGGGACAAAATTAATTGTCTAGATGAATGGTTTTAAGATGGGAGTATTTGAAGTTTCTATAGTCCTCGGAACAGCTGGTGCTAGCGTCTAGTCTCTTATTGGTCTGGATATCCGATCGATAATTTAAAATCCTGGCTTGCGCACTACGCTTGAGCACAGCTAACTGAGCGACTTATGCAAATTCCTTCAGAAGATTTATATACCCATTTCACCGGCTTGGCTTCACAGAATGCAGTTAGGAGTCGATATTCTTTAGTTAATATATACAGGGTGTCCCAGGCTGAGCGTGCATTAAAAGTTTCTAGAGAACCACAATATCTAGATCGGAGATTTTTTGCAAATTATTGTTTTACAAAGAGATCTACTGATTAAAAATATTTTCAATATGGCGGCACTTCCGGAAATACCGGAAGTTGACAGCAACTTACTTATTTTAAATGGGTGCCCCCAGTTTTTATTACATACTTAGGTTTTCTGTAAAATTTTATCAATATTGATGTTAAACACTCTATATCTAACATTAACCGTTTTTGAGAAAAAAATATTTAAAATTTTTGGGCGAAAAAAACTACCTGTCAAAAAAATTTGTATAGCCTAAAAGTCAAATTTAGTGATTACCACAGCCACTGTGACATAAAGAGAAGACATGTGGCTATCTATTTCAAAAATTAAATTGTTCAAATGTCATATAATAATGGCGGTAGCTGTCATGGAATTGAGCGTTTAAAAAATTATCATAAATAATTTTTTTCAAATGGAAACCCCTTTTTTTATTTCACTAATAAAAAGGTTTTTTAATTCATTACTTTTTAACTATACATGTTCCTATACCTAAAATAAATTGTTTTTAAGTTATTTAAGATTTAATTTGAAAACGTATATTTTTCTTGATTTTATCTAGCCTTCCTTTGACATTAAGTGTCAAACGGTCAGACAGTTTACTTCCATCTGTCAAAAAACGAATTATTTGAATTTCCTATATTATAAATACTGTCTCAGTTTAAAAAGTGTATTTATAAAAATATATCTCCGTATTTTCGCTCTTTAGTGATATCTAATAGTTGATATTATTAATAATATTCCATATGGTCGAAAAAAAAAACAGCGCAAAGTTGGCTCGGAAATGATGCTGTCTTTTTGAACAAAGCGTCACAATATGACATGGCCAGATCTATTGTTTTACATCGCTTGACGTTTAAAGTCATAGGGTACTGGTTAAAATCAAGAAAAATATACGCTGTGCAACAAAATCTTAAATAACTTTTAAAAGATTTATTTTTAGGTATAGGAATATGTATAGTCAAAAAGTAACGAATTGAAAAGCATTTTCACTAGTGAAATAAAAAAAGTCGGTTCCGTTTGAAAAAAATGATTTATGATAATTTTTTAATCGCTCAATTCTATGACAGCTGCGGCCATTATTATATGAAATTCGAACAATTTAATTTTTGAAATAGATAGCTACATCTTTATAGCATCATCTTTATGACATAGTGGCTGTGGTAATCACCAAATTTGACGTTTAGGCTATACACATATTTTTGACAGGTAGTTTTTTTCGTCCAAAAATTTTAAATGTTTTTTTTTCTCAAAAAACGGTGATTGTTAGATATAGAGTGTTCAATATCAAAATTCATAAAATTTTACAGATAATTTAAGTATGTAATAAAAAATGGGGGCACCCATTTAAAATAAGTCAACTTCCGGTATTTCCGGAAGTGACGCCATATTGAAAATATTTTTAATCGATAGATCTCATTGTGAAACTATGATGTGCAAAAAATCTCCGAGCTAGATGTTGTAGTTCTCTAGAAACTTCTAATGCACGATCAGCCTGGGACACCCTGTATATGTAAATATTATATGAATAATATAATATTTGAACATATCGATATATCGGTCACCTATCCATATATATGGTGTGTGCATTTCAAAATTGGCTCACCCCTATAACATTTTCATTTTTTAGCCGACCATACCAATAGGTATCGGCAAAAAAAAAGGATTAGGATCGGCAAAAAAAAAGTTTTTTTAATTTCACTCAAAATGAGGGGTCACAAATGGGTCATAAATGACTTAAATACAAAATGTTTTCGTGGTGTCTGTCTGTCTGTCTGTCCGTCTGTCCGACTGTAACACTATAACTCAAAAACCGCTGAACCGATTTTAACCAAATTTGGCACAAAAATACTGTGGCACCCGAGAATCTGGCCATTAGTTTTTGGTGGGGTGGGGGTTGGTAAGGGGGTATAGGAGGGGGTTAAATACTTAAAAAAATCGTAACTCCAAAATTACAGTAGCTAGCGAAACGCGGATTTCAAATTAAGATTAGGAATAATATTTGCAACAAAATTTGTAATAACATCAAAATCAGTCAAAGTCGCAGTTTTCGAGATATTAACATATTTTAGTATGGGCGGCTATACGTGCCTCCCGGTGCCAATTTTTTTAATAAAAAACGAGATTTGGTATGTTAGTATTTTTGTAGTTTAGTTATTATGTTTGTATTTGGTATACGTCTCTTAACCTGTGGTCCGTGGAGTATGTGTATGGGGGTCCGCCGTCTTATCTATGAACATTTGAATTAATAACTAAATGTCTCAGCAAGTCTCGTAATCATTAAGCTTAGCACGCTGAACGCTCGTAGATATATTTTCTCGATTGCCTTTATTGTAATCTAGTCCAAAGACAATTACAAGAGGCACTGACAAAAACATAAGCATAATATATTAGATATAACGTACTGCAATAATAGCCTTTAGTCAAATGCTAGACCATATCAAAAAATCATTACTCAATGCCAAAAACACTGGTAGCGTTTTTGGAATCCTCAGGTGAGGAAATGTTGCCAACGCAAGTAGAAGACGAAATGATCAAACACCTCCGCGGTTTGAGTTCATCTTTTCGGGAATATTTCTCAGAACCAGACAGAAGTAAAAACTGGATAACAGACTGAAAAAATGAATTAATAGAAATATCATGTCATTCAGCTTTAAAAAATAATTTCAAAGAAACTTCTTTAATTTTTGGGTGAATTTAAAAAACGTTTATAAAGAAATATCAGAAGTAGCACTGAAACATTTACTGCTTTTCTCATCCATAATACCTCTGTGAAAAGGCATTCTCTACTCTTAAATACTTCACAAACAAATACAGCAACAGATTACAATTGGGATCCGATTTGAGATTATAACTAAGTAAAAACATCAACACGCATATTACTAATTTAGTTGCAAGAAAGCAGCACCAACCTTCACATTAATACAGTATTTTTAATTTTTATTAAAATGTATTTTTTGTACTAAAATAATTTATTCTAAAATTTCTGTGTTTTTTTAATTAGGGGGTCCTTGAAATTGTGCTTAATTTTTAGGGGTCCACGAACTGAAAAAGGTTAAGAAACGCTGGTATACCGGGTGCGTCTCAAAAGTGGCTTACCCTTATAACTTTTTTTATTTTTTCAGATATAACAATATTTGGTATGTTAGTATATGCACAGATTATACAGATTATAATCTTTGTTTTTTCTTTATTGTTTTTCGTGGTTCCAATTTTCGGAATCGGGCACTAGTTAGGTGACTAGTTTGCGCACATAGCACGCTCACTTATGGCCTCTAAAATTGTGCACAGCGCCTGACCGGCACAGTTATTAGAGAGATATCGGAAAACCGAATAGCGTCATCCAGTATTTACGCGTACCTTATCATGGTTACGATATGCGCGAGTCAATTTTTAACGCAACACCCGCTAATAACGTTACCGCCTGACGTAATTTGCGGATCAATTACACCAAGAGCTCTTTCTAAATAACCTCTGATAACGTTTAAAAATTGCTTAAATGGGCATGTGCGGGTATTTGACAACAGGAGTCGGCAGGCGAGATCTTTTATTTTAGGTTATGTTTGAATTGTTTTGAATTATTGCTTTAGTTTTATTAGGTAATTTGATATTTAAGTAGCTGGGGGATTAGTTTTAATTAAATAAATATGGCCCAAAATATGGATTCCACCTCTTCCAATACTAAAGAACCTATAAAGAGTCTTAGGTTTGCAGCAGATGACGACTTAGCCCTTCTAAGAGAATTTGTTGCTTGTTGCCCTAAACCCACTGACAGACGTTGAACAATAAAGCACTGGAAATAAGTACTTTAGCCCTTTAGTTTTAAAATACCTAGTAAACAAAACAATTTCAAAGTTTTAAATTCAAAGTTAGGTTAAGTTTAAATAGCGGACGCAACGCGATCAGAATTCTTTCCGATCCGATAACTATAAAGCTGTAGGCACACTGGCGCGATCACGGCCGCGATCACGATCACGATCAGGGATTTAAGTATACAAACACTTTATTGCTGCCCTGATCGTGAAGGTGATCGCGGCCGTGATCCCACCAGTGTGCGTGTAGCTTAAATGAAGAGAGTTAATATCACCTCACGTAAAGGAAATAACACCTGGCCTTATTAACGTCCATGCACGCTATTCGGTTTAGCGATATCTCTCTATTACGCTGTTTATTGTTATTTTACGCGAGTTTATTTTTGCGCACAGGAAATTTGACTCGTTTGCACATCGTCATAAAAAACAATTTTCGTACCACGAATTAGGGACAAGATTTTTATCTGTATACTTATAGGATACCTAATCTGTGGTATATGACATAAATTATTAAATATTCAATTGTTATCGGTCACTTCCGGTTTCACCGGAAATGACTACAACTTTTGATTTTTAAATGGCACCCTCGGTATTTTTTTTCTTTATTCGATAGAAAATGACGCTCTGAATCGAATGACATATCATATGTCAACTTTTGACATTTTGGCATATAGTTTATTTGAAATTGCAACATGCGGTTCATAACGACAATTTGACTCAAAATACCAAGTGTGTGGTATCAAATTATTCGTAAAAAAATGCTTTTTCCAAATATGCTAATGAGCCACCCTCGTTCCATTTGTAAAAATTGAGATATGATTAAAAATACGATTTGGGCATCTTTTAACCGGTCAGGACAACACACTAAAAACATTAGACGATCAAATCTATTTTTCCAAGGCTTCTTGATTAAAAATTAGTGTTTTTAACACAGTCATGGCACTCTAGATTGAAATTTAAAATAGAATTTGTTTTTGAGTGACTATGTCAAAAATTGACAATGTCATTCGATTCAGAATGTCATTTTCTATCAAATAAAGTAAAAAAATACTGAGGGTGCTATTTAAAACTCAAAAGTTGTAAAGTGACCGAAAACAATTGAATATGTCAATCAATCCCAATTTATGTCATATACTAACATACCAAATCTCGTTGTTTTATCTAAAAAAATAAAGAAGTTATAGGGGTGAGCCACTTTTGAGACGCACCCGGTATAATAATAAATAATTGTTTTTGGTCACTTCCTGTTTCACCGGAAATGACTACAACTTTTGGTTTTTAAATGATACCCTTGGTATATTTTTACTTTATTCAATTGAAAATGACACTCTGTATAGAATGACATATCATATGTCAACATTTGATATTTTCGCATACAAAAAACTCGTATTGTAAATCTAGAGTGCCATGGCTGTGTTAAAAACATTAATTTTTAATCAAGGTGCCTTGGAAAAATAGATTTGATTATCCAATGTTTTTCGTGTCTTGTCCTGACTGATTAAAAGATGCCCAAATTGTTTTTTTAATCATATCTCAATTTTTTTAAGTGAAACAATGGGGGCTCATTAGCATATTTGGAAAAAGCATTTTTTTTACAAATAATTTGGCACCACATGCTTGTTATTTCGAGTCAAATGTCGTTATGAACCACATGTTACAATTTCAAATAAACCGTATGCGAAAATATCAAAAGTTGACATATGATGTCATTTTATTCAGTCATTTTTTATCGAATAAAGTAAAAAATACCGAGGGTGTCCAAACCAAATTTAAAATACAATTTTTTTGACAGAAATGTCAAAAGTTGATATATGATAATATGTTATTCTATTCAGAGTGTCATTTTCTATCGAATAAAGTAAAAAAAATACGGACGGTGTCCAAACCAAATTTAAAATACGATTTTTTTGTAAACAAAAATGTCCAAAGTTGGCATAGTATGATATGTTATTCTATTCAGAGTGTCGTTTTCCATCGAATAAAGTAAAAAAATACCAATAGTGCCCAAACCAACGTTAGAACCCACATTGCACAGACTATATTGTTTGGACAGACGCGGACTCTCCCCTACTCTTTGAAACACCCTGTACAAGTGAAGATATTATCCTGAAATAAAAATGTCCCAAAATTAAGTTCTTTATTGTAGGTCATACATAGATGTCAGACACAATGGAAGGGTCCAGGGGAATAACTTGATAAGCGGCAATTTCTAAATTTTTGTATTTGACAATATTATACGAGTAGTAGGTCTAACTGATCCCTAGAAAATATATAAACTCTGCAGAGCAATTAGTTCTTAAACCCTAGGATATATATACATATATATTTATGCCTAGTACCTATAAATAAAGAATACACGGAAAGAACCTGATAACCACCAGCCGTCTGGTGCTTTCCTGTAAAATTAGTATAATGGCACTTATTATGTTTTTCCCCTGGACTCTTCAATTATACAAGGCTTTGTGTATAAAAAAATCTTTATTTAAGGTAATGTTAATGAGTATAACTGGTATAGAGGAAATTTATCAGAGGTGTTTTGCTATGGCCGAAGATAAAGATCGCAGAGATAGAGACAGTGAAGACAGAGATTTCGTTCATCCCACTCGATTGATAAACTTTTTAGTGGGCCTACGAGGAAAGAACGAAACTATGGCCATAGGGGGCCCTTGGAGTCCGTCTCTGGATGGCGAAAATCCGGATAAAGATCCTTCAGTATTAATAAAAACCGCAATTAGAACCTGCAAGGCTTTGACTGGAATCGATCTGTCAAATTGTACCCAATGGTAAGTTATGAAATGGTAATTTTTATGGATATGACCTGGATAAATATGTGGTGTCTTTATATGTGCCATAGATATGAATTAAGCTGCCTGTATTTTTCTTCAATTTTTGTGAAATTTGATATGTTTTAACGAGCATTATTATGCACTTCGATACTTGTAGGTATCTTAAAAATTACTATTGATGATAAAACTTTATGGCGAATGTCATTGATCGTTATTTCTAAGGTAACTTGATACCATTTCTTCGTACTAAGTGTATTTGTTAATTATTTATAAAAAACAGTTTAGTCAAACCATCACTAATGTATATCTCAAACAGCCTGATAGCACAAGAGCCTAATTATAAATGCAAAAAGCGTTTTCTTGTGTACAGTGTAACATGCCAAAAGATGGGACCAATTTCAATATTCCAGTAAAATTCAGACAGCTTTGACACGTTTGTAGATGGACACATCCGGTACGTTAACAATAGGGCAATAAAAACCGTCGTTTAACAATAGGGCAATAAAGATATTCATGGTTAGAAGAACCAGCTGTACCAAACCTGAGAAGGTCCTGACTGCACTAGTGTGGGGTATTAGCGTTTTAAGATTTATTTTAAGTTTTGTTAAAATATATTTTGTTACACAACGTAAAATAATATGATAATTTTAGCATTTATTTTTTTATTTAGTTTCAAATAGTTAATGATATTAGAAAAGGCAGAAAACACATACCATGGAAAATCTTATTTTTAACACAGGTTGTCAATGAGGAAAATGCATGTTTTTAAATAATGGTTTTAAAAAATAGTTCATATAATTACAAATTGAACAAAAAAAATCGTTGATATTGGTTAAGAAATGCCTCTAATATAAAATAATTAAATATTGTTAATTTAAATGGCCGGGCAAACGCTCTCTACCGCGCCTTGCCGCTGTGACGTCACCCGCCGTTCTTCTGGTTGAGTGGAGCCAGACGCGTGTTTATTTTACACAGTTTGCTTTTAAAGGCTGTTGAATCCGAGTCAAAATTTTAGTTATTTGTGTTAATTAATACATAATTAGTAGTGATATTTATAAATAGTAATGGATGAGCGAAAACAGAAAAAAATGGTCCAAGGCCAAAAGACAAACGTTAAATTATCCTCTATTTTTACGATTTATTGTTGTGAAGATCATTTTGATGTAAGTTCATATATTTATGTATATTGTCTTACATAGGTATATGAAATTTGAATGTATGTACTGGGTTATTCATTATATTTTGACACCCACATACAGCCTTAACTGCAAGTTTTAGAAGAAAACATTAAATAAAAAAGTTGCATGGTTTTTTATATACTCTCTTTTAAAATTAATTCTAGTTATACAGGGTGTCTCAAAAAAGGTGGTGCAGAAAATTGTAGGTATTTTTCGCTTTTCAACTGTCAATATTTCGTAAACATTTGAAGATAGGTATAGGATATTATACATGAGATATATCTAGAATATCTAGAAATTTCCGAAGAATCCAAAACTATATAGGGTGTTTCACTTAAAAAAGTAACTTAATTTTGGCGTTTGCTTATGGGACACCTTGTATAATATTTTCATTACCGATAAACAATTTATTTCCTATAATTTCGTAAAAAAAACAATCTTTAAAAATAACAAGGGTAAGGGGGTGTCAATATATAAAAAAAAACTTTCTTTTCCACGCTATGCTGTGAGTTATTTTTCCACGTACTAAACAAATATTTTTGTCTCTTTTCACTTCTACATAACCTACAGCATTATCTCCATACGTCTCCCTATCTGATCTGAAAAATAAGTTTATAACATTAATTTATAACTATATAAAAGTTCGTAACAGTAGGTACCTACTTATACTAAAATATGCCTCAGTACTACAAAGAATAAATGTTTCATACCTCTCTATTTTTTTCCTAGTAATTCAGCACCAATAAATTGGGAATATGTATTTATAAAAGCAGCCAACATAAAAGCATCGACTTTTGGCAAATTATCTGATTGTGCTTTTACAAACCCGGAATCTGCCATTACTTAAAAAATTCTCAAAACACACGACACATACAAATAATAACTGCACAAAAACGCATCCTTCAATCAACGCTAAAAGCAACAAAAATGTCTTAGTACGCCACCTAAATACGTACATAAACGGAACACGTCTGGCTGCTGCTGGCCATCGCGCGTCGACGAGAACGGCGGGTGACGTCAGACCAATAGAATATCGTTTCAATTCGCGAGGCGTCGTTTGCGTTATCCATAGTATTTTAATAGCCCGTTTTATAAAATTGTGGTACTGCTTTCAAGAAAAAAGTTTTTTTTTTGCATTTACACATATTCTAATAAATTGAACAGTTTCTGGCGAAAAATAAAATATATGCATCTTCCTCATTGCGGTTTACTTACTGGGAATAGTGTAGATGGGAACAATACTGTTAATTCAATATGATGGTTAGAGAACTGTTACTATTATTAATAAATAACAATTAATATGCGACTATACAGGGTGTCTCAAATTTGAGCCTTGCACTGGGAACTCGGAAATTAGAGAGATACGAAGTCAATTAAATGAAGGCATAATTGTGCAATTTGGTACTGATCAGAATACCACCTAAACAGTTTAAAAATTCCCAAACCTTCTGAAGATTTTTGAATAAAAAGCCAATACATTTTCAACGCAATTTCATTTCTGTTTTTATAATTCTTAAGGTAGCATTTGATGACCATCAAATTGCGCAACTTTGCCACCATTTAACTAACCTCGTATCTCTTCTAGTTTGCGAGATCCCAATGATGAGGCTTTTAATTTGGGATAGGTTTGGTTAGGTTGGTCGAAATTGGTCTGTTTTAACAGAGAAAACATATTTCCAGACTAGATAGAGCAAAACCGACATAGATGTTTTCATGAGCTTGATTTCTGAGACACGCATAAACTGATGGTTGCTCCGAAAATATAACATAAAATCAGTTCGATGAGATTGATGCCATGCCACTTTTAACCAGGCATAGGAGTAAGCAAATCATTTTTTTTTCTTCGGAAAGCATAAACCATCGGTAGCTTTGTCGACAAGCTAGCGTCAAATCGCAGGGCCTCAATCTCATCGAACTGATGAATTTTATATCGTGGGGAGATTTCCTCACCTAAAAATAAGATTTATTTTTCATATGGACATGGGTCCGATTCTGTTTTGTTTTGTAGCTATAAAGGATTAGTCTTCATCTTTTTTGATTTATTATAATTTTCGTCCAAGTGCTTTTAGCGATTCGAATTAAATTTTGAAGGTAAAAGTTACTATAAGAATGATATACAGATTGTTAACTGGACGGTTACTTATTGGGGAACAGAATGGCAACACTGCCTACATTCCAAATGAGTATTAAGCTAACCTGCCGATTCGTCCCGTCGCCGTTGCGTCGTCTCGACGAGCGGGCCGAGGTTGCCATATTTCAACCATAAAGCTCTCGACGCAAGTAATAAACAAATTAACAACCTGTATTTTAATGCAGAGAAAGTGTCGACATATTCACCAGGGCCGTGCATATGGGTTACCACTGGAATTTTTTTTGTAAGAAAAATATGTGCGCCACTGACTTTTTTCTCTTGTGAGTATTGTATAGACTTTTAAATGTTGATTAAAAGCTGTCTCTTGATATTTTGTCGATTTCGGTCTCCTTGATGAGATAAGAGCAATTTAATTAATTTGCCTTAATCCAATTCTATAATGGCAACCTTTAAAAAATGTTAATGTCATCAACTTGCTAAATTATGTAAAATAGTACATAGTACTCATTGATTCCTCGTAAAAAAATTGAATAAAAGTTCCTATAAACATGGGTGCGGAAATGCATAGTTTTAAAGTTACGGGATGTTAAAACTTTTAAAAAATAGTCCTTTTGTAATTATCTTAAAGACCATTATTTGCTGTAGGTAGCACTGTGTTATACATTTTAATAAAATGTAGTAATATAAATTACATTAAATAAATAATTTATTAATTTTATTTTTATTTTATTATTTGTGATTAATAAAATTGCGTTTATCTCATCGACAAGATCAAACTGGACAAAATATGAAGATACAACTTTCAAACGGCATTAAATGGCCTACACAATTTTGCTAGTAAAAGAAAAAAGTCAGTGGCGCACATGTTTTTTTTTAGAAAAATATTCCAGTGTTAACCCATATGCACGTCCCTGGTAAATTTTTCGACCCTTTTTTAGCAATAAAATATGTAGGGCTCATAGTAACTTTCACCCTCCAAATTTCATTCGAATCGCTAAAAGCACTTGGAGGAAACTTTTATAAATCGAAAAAAAATGAAGACTTAATTCCCCTGTAACTACAACACAAAACAGAATCGGACCCATGTTGATATGAAAAATAAATCTTATTTTACATGAGGAATCTCCCACGAGATATGGCTCATGTTTTTTGAAACACTGTATTTTCGGAGCAACTTAGCTATTGCTAGTCGAGTAAAATAACACAGCGCGGCGATCTCGATATAACGTGGCCATGGAAAAAGGTGTGCGAAAAATATTAAAACTATTAATTTTGTTTTGTTAATCCGAGTTGAGTTGTGGTTGTCTGAATAGTCGACGGAGCAAGAGAATATAGCATATAATAAGTATAAATGAAAAATGCAAACATTTGAATTCGCGGTTATGTTAACTGGGCTTTAGTGTTTATTTTTGCTGAACATTCTGACAAAAGTAACTACTACTCTCATAGCCTTTTTACATAAAAGGCAGCTAAATTCTGTCTATTGGTATTATATTACCAAAAACATTTATGTACATACATACATACCTTCTCCTCGATACCGCTGATAGCATCGGGAGACTAGCTGTCTGTAGCAGGACCGAGTGTGCGTCGTCACGACCTACTCTCCACTCCTCAATTATTATTTCTGCCGTTGCTGTTGATTTTTTTGTTCATTCTGACAAACCGTCTATATTCCCGCCCATAGGTACCGCTTCGTGGAGCTGTATTATCGGCGCAACGAGACCACGCACAAGGGCAAAACGGTACCGGCTAGAGTCGAGACCGTGGTTCTCTTCTTGCCCGACGTGTGGAGCTGCCTGCCCACGCGCCTCGAGTGGGACGGACTACGGCAGAGCTACCGCAGTCGCCTGGAAAAGATCCTGAAAGTTGGGGAGGAATCGGACGACGGCAACAGCGTCAACACCGCCGCCGCCGCCTCCGCTACCAGCACCACAGATGAAAAGGCACCGACTTTTATTTCTATACGTATAAGATAACTAAAGATAGTCAAGTCATTAAAAACACATAGGCTAGGTATTACTGTCGCTGTGAGCTGTGGCTGGGCCAGACTTCATACTCTCTCAGACGCCAATATTTTTTATCTCTTTTTTTTCTACACTGAACGAACGATGATTTGAATGAATGACAGGGCGTGAGGTATATGTGTGTCAAAAACATACCCGGTTTTACATTAATCAAAAATATTAATTTTATATTATCCACTATACAGGACGAGGATTCAGCTGCTGAGAAACTGGAACCTACCCATTATTCGCAGCTGGATACTAAGTGGATGACGGTGGTGGATTTGCGTAACGAATTGAAGGCGAGAAATCAGAGTTTTAAAGGTCTGAAGTCGCAGTTGATCGCTCGTCTTAACAAGATACTGAAAGCTGAAGCACAGAAAGATGGGGAAGAGACCGTAGAGAAAGAAAATGGAGATGATGTTGAGATGGAAGCAGTGCCGGAAGAAAAAGAAGAAAAAGAAAAGAAAGTCGAAGTAAGTAAAAACTTTTATATCCAAGTAAATTATGCAGGGTCGCTGATATGTATGGGAACCATGGTACAAAGGAAACAAGGTATGATCGATAGCGGCTTCAATTTCGTTCAGTTTGCGTATATCACCTGTGGCGTCATATGCCATACAAAAACATATCCATATTGTTCAATTTCCACTAATAAAAAAGACCTAAAATAGGGAAGATTTAGGACATAACCTCAAATGTTATGTCAAATCATGAAGCTTGACATTTGAAAAGTTATGACACATTTATTATATGTCATCTGTTTGATAATTTGAAATTGGCGCGCGGAGCTTGCCGACCAATGGTGCCGCTTATCACCTGTGACGTAGTGACCAACCTGCGCAATATCATACCTAGTTTTCTTTGTATCATGTATAGGAACGGTTGATTATTAGGTAAAATATAAGAGGTACCCTTAGGAGGTACCACAAAAAGTTAATTACAAAAGTTATAGGGTTTTTAAATATCTATTAGCGGGTAATTAATTTAAGTATCCAGGGCCGGGGGGCGGTCGTAAAGTCGTGGCACATCAAAGTTTTATTTTTTTTTAAATGGAACTCCCTGTATATTATTACATATTTCAGTTCTTCCAAAGAGTAGATAAGACAAGAGACGACAGTGAACAAAGAAGTCGAATTTAGCGAGAGAGACGCAAATATATTAAAATTTAAAGGTCCCATCAAGTCCCATTTTGTCTGTTGCCGAGTATATTTCTTTGAAAAATAAACAAGATTTTCTGAAAATAAATTAATAATATAAGAAGGATATAAGTAACGTATGTTAATACGGAAATGTAAATTTTTAGTTTAGGTTGGTTTAGGTTCTTTTTTCGCAATATACTGATAATAACAAAGAAACAGAATGTCTGTAGTTGATCGATTTCAAAGATAAACAGATAAAATCTGAAAATCTGACAACGGCGTATTTTATTTATTCTAACCTATGATTTTAGGACGCTAATCAGCTGTGCTAATCAGGCTTAAACATAAACAAATCTGATTAGTTGTTTTCTTGCATTTTTGCCTTATAAAGACTGCAAAAATAGGTCTTATTCTTCGACAAACATAATATTTCACTCTTTTCCAAAGGATCCTGAAAAGTATTTTCATAGAAATATACTATATAATTATGTTATTAAACTAAATGTAATCCATAGTTCGAAGACATGGTTAGAAGCTTGTAATATATTTTTACAAAAAAAATTGAGCAACTCTATTTTTTTGTACGTAAACTCCACATTGGGATATTACACTTGTTCAAGTCCATATGTAAAAAAAATACACGTAAATAAAATATTTCTTACAAATCGACTTGGTCACTTTATCTTGTTTACCAACGATATACAAAATATTGCTTTTATTATCTTTATTCCCCGACAAATATGTTTCTAATTATAATTTATTTTATATAATATTTAGAAAACTCTTTTTTTTTCGTTTCTATTTATTTCTTTACCCATACAGTAACTATTTAAAAGCTATACAGGCAAGTTTTAATAATAGTCTATTTCATATTTCCTGCGAAAAAATTACGAAAATTTAAAGGGACAAGCGAGACGAGGTCACTCTCCCCACCACTCAAACATGAAAGGTACCGCGCTAACTGTCGTCTCTTGTCTTATCTACTCTTTGGTTCTTCCTTCAATACTAAGCAAAAATCGAAATACCCATAATGTACCTTAAACCAACCGTTTCCGAGTTATTTACTCTTAAAAATCACTTAAACCATTCGATTTAATTAATTTCGATGCGTTTGGTTTCATTTAATGATGTCATTCTGCGGAAATGAATTCGATACGAATATTCGATAGAAAATTAAATTCTGAATAGAATGACAAATCATACATATATGTCAACTTTTGACATCTTGACGGAAACAAAATAGTATTTTAAATTTCATTCTAGGGTGTCACAACAATAAATGTAACAGTTTGACTGGAAATACCAAATATGTAATACCAAATTATTCATAAAAAATGCTTTTTCCAACTACGCTAATGAGCCACTCACGTTTCATTTGAAAAATTTGAGATACGATTAAAAATACGATTTGACCAGGACAAGACACAGAAAATGCCCCTTGATTAAAAATTAGTGTTTTTAACCCAGACTTTTTTTTTAAATAAAACTCTTTTTTTGGCGAATCAATTTGCGACTTTGGCTTATTTTGAACCTTTTATCTTTTAACAAATTGTCAAATAAAAAAAATATTAGCTCAAAGATACAAATATTATATCTTGTCAATGTTAAGTTTTGAATCTATCATATATTCGAAAAAAAACGACGTCCAGTTGGCTTGGAAATGACGATCGATGACATACCCCATGCAATTTTACATATAAAACTGACAGCGTTCTTCATTTCATAGCCATCGCTGACGCCGTTTTTTTTTCGATCATAATGTATTTCTATCAGGTGGAAGAGAAAAAATTAGATGAACAACAAAAACGTCTGTTGGAGAAACGTTACACGCTGCCTGAACAGCCGCATCTTATCGTACATCCATCCAAAACAGCCAAGTCTGGAAAATTCGACTGCACAACTATGTCGCTGTCTTTGTTACTTGACTACCGTCCAGAGGATACCAAAGAACATTCTTTTGAGGTACATTATTCTATATTAGGAATATATAGATTACGTTAAATATTTTATATTGCATAACTGTCAAAAAATGATAAATTTTCCTTTAATGCTACCTGAAAGTTCAAAGAAGTATTTAAAATGTTCACATTTTATCGCTATTTAGGTGTCGCTTTTCGCCGAACTATTCAACGAAATGTTAATGAGAGATTTCGGTTTTAACATTTTTAAAGCCCTGTACGAATTACCTCAAAAGCCAAAGGAAAAGGAGGAGGACAAAAAGAAAAAAGACGATAAAAAAAGCGACGAAAAGAAGAAAGAAAAGAGAGAGGAGGAAAAGAAGGACAAAAAAGATGATGAGAAAGAGAAGAAATCTGAAGAAAGGTAATTTTACACTTTTTTGTTATTTAGGGAATTAGAAAATATTCCCAACAAATTATTTTTTCATTATTGAGTTTATATTTGAAGGGTCCAGGGGAAAAACTTAATAAGTGCCAATTTCTTAATTTTAGAATTTTACAATGTTATAGTAGGTTAAAATATAGAATACACGACAAGTACCTGATAACTACCAGCCATCCGGTGTCCTGTAAAATCAGTGAAATAGCACTTATCACGTTTTTCCCCTGGACCATTCATTTATTTTATAATTTATCCTGCATTGTTTTTTTATAAAAAAATTGTGCGTGCTATATGAGCATATTTCAAATGAAACTTCTTACTAACAGCTATTGAATTGAAGGATTTGAAGGACATGTTTGAAAAAATGTAGTTTGAAATGTTGAAAAAGAAATACATTAATAAATAATTTGCTTCATTTTCACCAAATTTGTATTAAAATGACCGTCTGTCCGTCTGAGGACTCCATTCCGGTACCTCTATTTACGTGTTGAGTTTGGCTCCAATCGACCCATAATTAAGAAAAACATCCTAGTGATTTCGTCCATTTAGAGGCATCGGCTCGAAACGTCGAGGGCGTCATCCTGTAGCCCGTCTCCAATTATGCCAAAATCGACCCACATTATTCTTCAATGTCAAATCCTTAGATGAAGATGTTAACGAAACGTCGTATCCAACTTTGCAGAGTGAGACCGTATGCATCGTCGTACCTCACATAGCCTACCCACCAAATTTTGTAGCGATCGGACGACATCAACTTTGACGTTTCTTACGTCAAAACTAACTGCCACAGTGACACGTGTCGTACGCGGTCAAGTTGGCCTTGGTCCAATCTATCGTCATACCAAATTTCATTTAAGTCGGACGTTTTTTTTGCCATTGATGATGGAGTTTCATAGCGCACGAAACGTCGTCAAAATATCGTGAAAAGAGGATCTACATTCCGAGTTTCAGCCCCCTAGCTCACATAGGGCTTATAAATTGCATACTTACATAGATATTCAAAGAAAAATAAATTATACAATAATTGTGAGATTGTATGATTTATTTTTATATTGACTCTGATTGTATTGGTTTTCTTCAGTAGGATTATTATAATTATTTTATTGTATTTCTTAGTGATTCTAAAAAAGACAAGGAAGATGAAGACAAAAAGAAAGAACACATTAGGGATTCGAAGAGAGAAGATCGCAAGTCCGACGACAGTGAAGATGAAGAGGATGACGATCAAGAGGACAGAAAGGATAAGAGAGATAAAGACAAGAAAAAGAAAGAACGTGTTAAACTGTACACGAGAGACAAACATTTGTTGTTATCCTTCGTGTATTTTGATCAAACTCACTGTGGATATATTTTTGATAAAGATATTGAAGAGTTGCTATATACTTTAGGTAAGATTTTTCTTTCATATTAACATACTTCTGAGGTTTTAAACGTTTTTATGATTAGCATTATTAATTGATGATTACAACCTAAAGAATAGAGAAAATGAGGTGTATTAATTAATTCTGCGAGAGGTTCTAATATGGCCGATCTAACTTCCGGTTGATCAGTGGCGTTCGATTTTTTTTAATGTTATAATGAAAGTAGGATGCATTCGCCAATTTGCTGTGTTTTTTTTTCTGTTGAGTGAAATAATATTAATTAAAATAGATGAAAAATGAACAATTATCATTACATAATTATGAATATTAATGAAAATACATAAAATTAACGAAGGTATCCTAATTATATTTGACTGGTAATAAATAATGCGGAAATATGCAAAAATAAAAACGAGTTGAAATAAAAAAGTATTTTTGGTATGGTTTGATAATTAATGTTATATTCTTAATCATCGATTCACAATATTAAATATCTGTGTAAACTAAACGTGTATCCATAGCAATGTTATACCCCACTGGCAAGGTTTGGGTTTGGGTTGGGATTTCCGTATGTAAGAAGAGTACAATGCATTTATAATGTACTGAACAAAGAGAGAAAAGTAAAAACGTTGCCAAACGTATGAAATATACCGAGAAACTGTATACATTGCTAAGAGACGTGGAAGGGAATATGGCAGCTTCGTCGCGGTCGACACTGGCACACTGCATAAACTAAACATAAAATTTAAATCCAGTACTTAGAATTCCAGGGAAGGGTGTACATCGTGCGTTCAGCTTCACAATTTAATTACGTCTTATACTTTATTTGTTTAATTATTAACGGATTGATGTAATTTTCCTTATAGCTTGTAAATTATTAAATGCAAGTTAGAAATTAAACGGCGACTCT
This sequence comes from Sitophilus oryzae, assembly GCF_002938485.1. Lineage (NCBI taxonomy): Eukaryota > Metazoa > Arthropoda > Insecta > Coleoptera > Curculionidae > Sitophilus > Sitophilus oryzae. The sequence goes on from NW_022146409.1 coordinate 2,329,186, forward strand.
AAAATGCCCAGACCACTTTTGGTAAAAATAAGTGAAATTGAGTTGGTGCTAGACAGTGGTCGGTGCTATTAGAAGACTGAATTCAAAAATCAATATATCGAAATTTATTAGAAATAAATGATTGTGGCTTTTTTTAAATTCTTAATGTTTCTGCTATATTTTGTTCTGACAGTATGTGAAAATCTTTACAGACAAAAAAGTTACATGATTGCCGAATATTACCATACACTAAAAGTTGATGGACGCTTTTTAAAAAAATTTTGAATGGAAAAAACAAGTCTATCAAATTTTTCTCATTTAAACATTTTGTTGAAGATCCGAACTTCAGGATAAAAAAAGAAAGTTTCAATATCTAAAGTGGTTCTTGAGTTATCTTGTATATGTGTTAAGAAGATGAATTTTCAAATTACCGCGATTATTGACGTATTATGCATCATTATAAAAAAATGGACACCATAATGATATTCTTATAACTCGATTTCAGATGCCCAGAAACATATGCAATTATTTTATCTAGTTATCTTACCAAAAAAAACTTAGAAATAAGCGTCTTTTGACCAGGGAAACCCGCACTTGTATCTCCGGCAAATGTGGCAACGCCGCCACAGCTCACCGTCGCATTTTTCTCACACTGACTTAAAAGATTCCTACGCGATTCACTTCCACACACGTAAATACCGACCCAGTTGAATTACTGCCAGCGCGATATACCCAATTACCTTTTACCTCATTAATTGCAGGTTTAAGTCTGTCCAGATCGCAAGTGAAGAAACTCGTTAGCAAAGTGGTAACGAGAGATTCGTTGCATTATAGAAAGTTGACGGACAAACCAAAAGAAGAAGAGAAAGATCAGGAGGAAGCTGAAGAAATTCAGAGCGCAAAAGCAATAGATTGGCACGAAATTGCTCAGGGCAACAGAAAATTGCTTTCAATATTTTCCAGTGATGAAACTTCTTCGGTTAAGAAATCCAGCAATGAAGATGCAGAAAATTCTAATTCCGATAGCGGTAAGTTTTATAGAAATTTAGAAAAAAAAGAAAATTGAAATCAGTAATTTTAATTATTTGATTTAATATTAATATACATTATGTCCCCGAATTGTCTTTCTAACAGTGCCATACTCTGTACAGAGCGTCGGCTACCTCTCGCATGTACTTATATGTGTCATCAGTACTTTACAAGTACACGAGACCTACTGTTTATCGCCGAATCCGAACAGCACTATTTGAGAGGCTGTACAAGGCAAATATACTCAAGGTGGTTTGCCATTGCCTTCCTTGAGGTGGCGGCTCACTGGTCGCTCTATTTAGATAAATAAATATTTTTATTTAAATAAATAAAGCGGCCGTACTGGCTGAGGATCGAACCCAGTACCATCTCATCTCTTGCACCGCAGATCGACCCACTGCTTAAACACTGACACACTGCTCCAACAATTGAACTGCTTGAGGCTATGGCCGGCCACGGATTGTCTTTACAAGAGGAAAATCTTTTTTATTATGGACATTTTGAGAAAAATGCATTCTTCATAAAAAAAATTGCTTGTTCTAAAATGGTTAATCTGGTTTATACTTTTCCAAATTTCCATACCGTTTTAGAGAAAACTTAAAAAAACATGAAAATATTATTGAATTCCTAAGTCCTAAAAATTAATAGGCTTTTCTATGGTAATATCATTCCGAATTCATTCCTTGGTAGATTGTTAGAATTTTAATTAATGTAATATTATTTGCTGTTTTAATAATGATAAAGAAGCACAAAATTTATTTAGTTCAGTGCTACGAAATGGGTCATAATAGTTATTGGAAAATGTAATAGTTTAACATCAGCAATGTATAAAAAAAATGACGTTAGTAGAGGGAGATGGCCGATTCACCATCCTCCACAATGTGGAGGAGGTGGAGGAGTGACTAACATTAATTATTAATATGTATAATAGGCTAATAAACAAGAATAAGCAGGTTTGAACCGCTTTAAACCGCTTTAAAATAGAAATAAACAGGTTTGAACAAAAAAATGAACAGGTCTGTTGTTTAAAGCTAAAAAACGGTTCAAAACAGTTCAAAAGCGGTTCAAAGCGGTTCAAACCTGTTTATTCTTGTTTATTAGCCTATTATACATATTAATAATTAATGTTAGTCACTCCTCCACCTCCTCCACATTGTGGAGGATGGTGAATCGGCCATCTCCCTCTACTGACGTTAATCAAAATTAATAAGAACTATGTATCAAAGAATGAAATCGAAATGATATTACCATAGAAACGCCTTTTGATTTTAGGACTTAAAAATTCAATCATATTTTCATGTTTTTCCAATTTTCTCTAAAATGGTATGGAGATTTGGAAAAGTTTAAACGGGATTAAACCATTTTTGAACAAGCAAAAATTGTTATGAAGAATGCATTTTGCTCTAAATGCCATTAATAAAAAGTTTTTCCTCTTGTAAAGACAATTCGGGGACATACTGTATATGATTGATGGTAGAGAGCTGTCGTACCTTACCGATACCGACGATTTTACAGAATAGCGCCCCAGGTGTTATTTCCTTTACGTGAGGAGGTATTAACTCTCTTCATTTAAGCTACACGCACACTGGTGCGATCACGGCCGTGATCACGATCACGATCAGGGCGGCAATAAAGTGTTTGTACACTTAAATCCTTGATCGTGATCGTGATCGTGATCGCGGCCGTGATCGCGCCAGTGTGCATACAGCTTTATAGTTATCGGATCAAAAAGAATTCTGATCGCGTTGCGTCCGCTATTTGTTTACTAGGTATTTTAAAACTAAAGGGCTGAAGTGCTTATTTCCAGTGCTTTATTGTTCAACGTCTACCAGTGGGTTTAGGACAACAAGCAACAAATTCTCTTAGAAGGGCTAAGTTGTCATCTGCTGTAAACCTAAGACTCTTTATAGGTTCTTTAGTATTGGAAGAGGTGGAATCCATATTTTGGGCCATATTTATTTAATTAAAACTAATCCCCAAGCTACTTAAATATCAAATTACCTAATAAAAATAAAGCAATAATTCAAAACAATTCAAACATCAACAGCCGGCCGGCTCCGGTTGTCAAATACCCGCACATGCCCATTTAAGCAATTTTTAAACGTTATCAGAGGTTATTTAGAAAGAGCGCTTGGTGTAATTGATCCGCAAATTACGTCAAGCGGTAACGTTATTAGCGGGTGTTGCGTTAAAAATTGACTCGCGCATATCGTAACCATGATAAGGTACGCGTAAATACTGGATGACGCTATTCGGTTTTCCGATATCTCTATAATAACTGTGCCGGTCAGGCGCTGTGCACAATTTTAGAGGCCATAAGTGGGCGTGCTATGTGCACAAACTAGTCACCTAACTAGTGCCCGATTCCGAAAATTGGAACCACGAAAAACAATAAAGAAAAAACAAAGATTATAATCTGTATAATCTGTGCTACTAACTACCGAATTTTGTCGACCGGCGGAAATTACTGGGAGAGTGGTGCTACTAGATGTTTATACTATGGATTAATGTCAAGCCGGTAAAAAAATTAACCTCTAAGACCAAAGTCCGCATAAGAGTTTAAAGTGCTTAAATAACGATGATAATAAATTCGGACATCAATCATATACAGTATGTCCCCGAATTGTCTTTACAAGAGGAAAAACTTTTTATTAATGGCATTTAGAGCAAAATGCATTCTTCATAACAATTTTTGCTTGTTCAAAAATGGTTTAATCCCGTTTAAACTTTTCCAAATCTCCATACCATTTTAGAGAAAATTGGAAAAACATGAAAATATGATTGAATTTTTAAGTCCTAAAATCAAAAGGCGTTTCTATGGTAATATCATTTCGATTTCATTCTTTGATACATAGTTCTTATTAATTTTGATTAACGTCAGTAGAGGGAGATGGCCGATTCACCATCCTCCACAATGTGGAGGAGGTGGAGGAGTGACTAACATTAATTACTAATATGTATAATAGGCTAATAAACAAGAATAAACAGGTTTGAACCGCTTTGAACCGCTTTTGAACTGTTTTGAACCGCTTTTTAGCTTTAAACAACAGACCTGTTCATTTTTTTGTTCAAACCTGTTTATTTCTATTTTAAAGCGGTTTAAAGCGGTTCAAACCTGTTTATTCTTGTTTATTAGCCTATTATACATATTAATAATTAATGTTAGTCACTCCTCCACCTCCTCCACATTGTGGAGGATGGTGAATCGGCCATCTCCCTCTACTAACGTCATTTTTTTTATACATTGCTGATATTAAACTATTACATTTTCCAATAACTATTATGACCCATTTCGTAGCACTGAACTAAATAAATTTTGTGCTTTTTTATCATTTTAAAACAGCAAATAATATTACATTAATTAAAATTCTAACAATCTACCAAGAAATGAATTCGGAATGATATTACCACAGAAAAGCCTATTAATTTTTAGGACTTAGGAATTCAATAATATTTTCATGTTTTTTTAAGTTTTCTCTAAAACGGTATGGAAATCTGGAAAAGTATAAACCAGATTAACCATTTTAGAACAAGCAAATTTTTTTATGAAGAATGCATTTTTCTCAAAATGTCCATAATAAAAAAGATTTTCCTCTTGTAAAGACAATCCGTGGCCGGCCATAGCCTCAAGCAGTTCAATTGTTGGAGCAGTGTGTCAGTGTTTAAGCAGTGGGTCGATCTGCGGTGCAAGTGATGAGATGGTACTGGGTTCGATCCTCAGCCAGTACGGCCGCTTTATTTATTTAAATAAAAATATTTATTTATCTAAATAGAGCGACCAGTGAGCCGCCACCTCAAGGAAGGCAATGGCAAACCACCTTGAGTATATTTGCCTTGTACAGCCTCTCAAATAGTGCTGTTCGGATTCGGCGATAAACAGTACACAACACCCGCTAATAACGTTACCGCTTGACGTAATTTGCGGATCAATTACACCAAGCGCTCTTTCTAAATAACCTCTGATAACGTTTAAAAATTGCTTAAATGGGCATGTGCGGGTATTTGACAACCGGAGCCGGCCGGCTGTTGATGTTTGAATTGTTTTGAATTATTGCTTTATTTTTATTAGGTAATTTGATATTTAAGTAGCTTGGGGATTAATTTTAATTAAATAAATATGGCCCAAAATATGGATTCCACCTCTTCCAATACTAAAGAACCTATAAAGAGTCTTAGGTTTACAGCAGATGACGACTTAGCCCTTCTAAGAGAATTTGTTGCTTGTTGCCCTAAACCCACTGGCAGACGTTGAACAATAAAGCACTGGAAATAAGCACTTCAGCCCTTTACTTTTAAAATACCTAGTAAACAAATAGCGGACGCAACGCGATCAGAATTCTTTTTGATCCGATAACTATAAAGCTGTATGCACACTGGCGCGATCACGGCCGCGATCACGATCACGATCACGATCAAGGATTTAAGTGTACAAACACTTTATTGCCGCCCTGATCGTGATCACGGCCGTGATCGCACCAGTGTGCGTGTAGCTTAAATGAAGAGAGTTAATACCTCCTCACGTAAAGGAAATAACACCTGGGGCGCTATTCTGTAAAATCGTCGGTATCGGTAAGTTACGACAGCTCTCGATACGTATTTGTATATAGTAAAAATGTGTTAATTGTTGTTGCCATAGTTACCGATCGGTCCTATGGCAGATATCGCAAATTTGTACCGACGAAAATCGGTATCTCTACCGTGCCCTTGTCAACCTCACGGTAGAGATACCGAGAGTCGTCGGTACAAATTTGCGATATCTGTCATAGGGCCGATCGAAAACTATGACAACAACAATCAACACGACGCTCATTGGCCGTACGTACCGATAGCTGTCGGTAACTTGCCGATACCGACGATTGTACAGAATAGCGCCCCTGGCTTTATTAACGTCCATGCATGCTATTCGGTTTAGCGATATCTCTCTATTACGCTGTTTATTGTTATTTTACGCGAGTTTATTTTTGCGCACAGGAAATTTGACTCGTTTGCACATCGTCATAAAAAACAATTTTCGTACCACGAATTAGGGACAAGATTTTTATCTGTATACTTATAGAATACCTAATCTGTGTTAGTAGCTTGTAGAGCGTTTCAGATGCAATCAATCCATCGTTCGCGCTGCGAGAGTCAAGCGTTTCGTCCCAGAACAGCATGGATGTAAAAAAAGTCAATACCAAAATGTGCATATACTTACCGTACCTTATACTTTACTCAACAAAAGATTTATTTTGTTTTAAATGAATCTGCGAGGTCTCTGGCTAAATTTTGACAAAATTTCGATTTCAAATTCATTTTTCGCCTCTTGTACCAATCTGCTTTATTTGCAAACTCGAGCGAAAATTTGCTCTAGTACCCGAGTATTATCACTCGATTATTGTAATCGCTCTAACCTTGAGTACTCGATTATCTAAATTCATCGGTTAACCCAAAATTTTCATTTTTAAAAATATTTTTAACCACCATTTGTTTTAAGGATTAACGGTGTACCAAGGAGCTGTGGTGGATATTGGAAAACTCCTCTCCCAACTAGAACGAAGCGAAAAAGCCAGAATAGAAACGGAACAGCTAATGGTGGATCTTAAAAACGAAAATAACAAGCTGTCCGAAAAATACAGCAAGTCAAATTCGACGATTAAGCATCTCACTACCGAAGCGAAAGATTACAAAGAGAAATTAAGAAGTACGAGGATGCCTTAGGACGCGCAAACGTAAGTTTTCACTTTTTATGTCTCTTTCTTAACGGTTTCATCGTCATCATAATCATCATTTTCAGCTTATTCAACCATTTCCGATTATGGTGTACACTCCCTCACATATTTAGATACTTTCTTTGTAGTTGGGCCCTTGTAGTTGGCTATGCAGGCCTAAGTTATCCCGACCCAGTTCCTAATATCATGGTCCCATCTCAGATTCCGTCTTCTTCTAGGTCTCTTAATGTGTGGTACCATGCAGTATTGTGGTGCAGCTGTTGCCCGTCCTTCTTGCCAGGTGTTCTGCCCATTGCCACTTGAGGGATTTGATTCTGTGGATGATATTACCTGGATCTTTTGTCACATCCACTCTATTCTTTTACGGTCTTTCTTGGTTATTCCCAGCATATTTCGTTCCATTGAGCGTTGTGCGACCTGCAATTTCCTTATAATGTCCGTTTTAAATATCCAAGTTGCTCGTACATAGGTCATGACTGGTACTACACATTGGTCAAATGTTTTCTTCTTTAGATAAAGTGGCATTCTAGATTTGAATATGATGAGTTTCTTCCATAGGTACTCCATAATAACTTAATTCTTCTGTTGATTTCTGGTCAGTAGAGATCCCGAGCTGTGTATTAGTTGTCCCAAATATATATATTTTACTATTTCCAGTGTTCATTTTTACTACCAACCTCTATTTTTTCAGGCACATGCTAAGTTGTTCCAGACAACTTTGATAGACATCCGCGATAAGATTGAGCCAGTCTTAAAAACGGCGTCTCACAAAGAAGAAAGGAAGGACAAAGACAGGGATAGCGACAAAAAGAAACACGATGATGGAAAATCGAAGTGGGAAAGAGATAGAGACACCGTGAAACGAGATACCGACAAAGAAGTAAAAAAAGACCAAGAAATTAAAAAAGAACCTAAAGAAAAAGATGAAACTAAAAAGGAAACCGAACCTGTTAAAAAGAAAGAACAAGAGACCGACGAAAAGAAAGAAGAAAATCAAAAAAGTGAATCAACAGAAAAAGAATCAAAATAGTCGGGTTAATGTGAGTTTGAATTTGTACTACTTAAGTGTTTGGGAAATATTTTTTGTTTTCTTTTTATTAAAGGGGTTTAGTAATTTTGCACACAATAGGAGTAAAGCGAAAGCGTTCTTTTTATTAATACTATTAAAGTAGGGTTGCTTCTTATTCAGCTTAGTTGTAAATGTTTTGGTTCTTCACTTTCGGTTCAATATTTTTAATAAACTTTTTGAGACAGACGTGGGTTTTATTATATATTTTTAAGTTCAACATCATAAGTTCACATTAATATCATGAAGTTATAGGTGTTAGAAAGAAAGGTATTGAAATAAAGAATAAAAGACAGTATAGAACATTTAAAGACACTTAAAAAAATACAACTAAGTGATGCTAAAAAATATTAAAAAGAAAAAAAAAGTTACAAAGAAGATATTAAACTAAAATAATAAAAACAAAGTACAATATATAAAAAGAGTGGATGAAATTAAACATTGTTAAAGAAGTTATCTACAGAATTATAAGAAAATAATTTTAAAAAAAGTGCTCTTAAGAATCTGATTTAAGATAGACATTCGAGTTAAGCTTCATTCAGAACTTCAAAATTGGGGGAATAAGTGGTTTCAATTAGCGTTTAAGTTTGTTCCTCTTATTTCAATGTAAGCATTCAAAATGTCGAAATTAATGGTAGTAATTTTCAATTACTCGAAAAAGTTAACAAAACCTTTAGCTTCATTCAGAACCTCGCAATTAGCGGTTCACACTTTATACTTTCATTTACACTTTATACTTTTTAGTTTATGATCATTCACAATGTCTCAAAAATAAATTAAAATTAATAGAATATCCTAGAACAACTTGAGGTAGTCAGTAGTGATAGAGAAAGCCCAATATTTAGCTTATACAGGTAAATACAGGTTATACAGGTAAATACAGTTACTTATAGGGGAACAGAATGGCAACACTGCCTATCGAGAACGCATGCACTTATAGGGTTTTCTGCCGACTAGTCCCGTCGCGTTATCTATCGACGAGCGGGCCGAGGTTGCCATATTGCCACATTGCCGCGAGTAATAAACAAATTAACAACCTGTATAACAATAAACTTTTGATTTCTAACTACAATTTCTCTTGACGGATGATAATAAAAGGCGAAAATGGAATTCACACTGCAAATTTTTAAGTATAATTAATGGAAAAGTTAAAAGTTTGTTAACTTTTTCTACTAATTGAAAATTACTACCACTAATTTTGACGTTCTGAATGTTTACATTGAAATTAGAGGAACAAATTTATACGCTAATTGGAACCACTAATTTTGGTTATGAATGAATGGAATGATTGAATGGGGCTTTATAACGATATGTGGTATTATTTTGACTTCTTTGACAGTTAATGTGTGTCATAATAAGCCTTAACGCCGCTATTTAAAAACATTATGTTCTCAATTGAGAAACTGTATTTTTTTTTAAATATAAATAAATGTAATTAACTTAAAACATACCTATGTTTCTATTAAATATTACATTGAGTCACTGAATCGACATTTGGTATGTTAGTATATGACATAAATTAGGATTGATTGACCTATTCATTTGTTTTAGATCACTTCCTGTTTCACCGGAAATGACTACAACTTTTGATTTTTGAATGGTACCCCTTGGTACTTTGTTACTTTATTCGATAGAAAATGACATATCATATGTCAACTTTTGACATTTCGAATATGGTTTATTTGAAATTACAACATGCGATTTATAAGGACATTTTGACTCGAAGTACCAAGTGTGTGGTACCAAATTATTCGTAAAAAATGTTTTTGCCAAATATGGTAAGCCCCCTCGTTCCATTTGAAAAAATTAAGATTTGATTAAAAATACGATTTTTTCGCATCTTTTAACCGGCCAGGAGAAGACACTATAAACAATAGACGATCAAATCTCAAAGCTCCTTGATTAAAAATTAGCGTTTTTAACCGTCATGGCACTCTAGATTGAAATTTAAAATATAATTTTGTTTTAAGCGGAAACGTCAAAAGTTGACATTTGATATGTCATTCTATTCAGAGTGTCATTTTCTTACCGAATAAAATAGAAAAATACCGAGAGTGCCATTTAAAAATTAAAAGTTGTAGTCATTTCCGGTGAAACAGGAAGTGGTCGAAAACAATTGAATACGTCCATTAATCCTAATTTATGTCATATACTAACATACCAAATCTCGTTTTTTTATCTAAAAAAGTAAAAGTTATAGGGGTAAGCCACTTTTAAGACGCACCCGGTATATTCATCCGTTGCGTATCTGAGGGACAAAATTTTCATGACCTGCATCGACAATGCTTCGAAATAAACTAAATCAAGCGATCAAGCGAATCGCTCGCTACTTACTACTTGCCGTTCATTACCGAAATAGTATAGTAGCCCGGTACATGACTGGTATACGGCCGGTATAGTAGCTCGCCGAGTCACTTATTATAAATTATCTAGGAGGGAATCCAGAATTACTACTTGAAGATATTGTTTACTCTTTTGTATATAAATTAGTAGTGGGAACTATCGAATGAATACTATCGAAACATTCGATAGTTGCAATTCATTCGAATAATTCGATAGCTAGTAAGAAAACATTCGTTGAAAACTATTCGAATAAAAATTATCGAATAGATGCGTCATCTGCCTTGAAATATTGTATTCTAGTAATTCGGCACCAAAAACCATTCATTTATAAAATTCATTCATTTATGAAATTCATTTATTCGTCAGGATCGATTATAATAAAATATTAACTGGATTTTAGTTGTCGCCCGGCGACGTAGGTTTCTTTCCGAGAAACCCGACAGCAGTCGGTGGCAATGCTATGAAAGAAGCCGGCATCTTTGATTTTTTGCGGAGTCATAAAGATAAGGACACATTATTTTTTTTATTGAGGTGCTAGTATTTACACAGAAAATACATTATGAAGGGCGCTGTTGCCATATATTGGTATTAGTTGATATTAGCAAAGAATATTATTGTTTGTCTTTAGTTAGTTAGGGATAGTATGTCTATATATTTTGCATTTTTTTTATTAATATTCTGTTGTTACACTGCAATAATACTTGTTATTTTGGATGTAGGAAAATGATTTTTAATGTTTTTAAGCAAAGATTGGTTTAATAAAAAATAATAATAACAGTAATGATTTGTTATACCTATTAACAACAAAATTTAAAATAATTTAATATATTTTTTTACGTAGTAGCAAAATATAAACAACAAATTAGATGTCAAAATCATTTATATTAGATCCTATTTAAAAATAATATAGTCTTTAAATTTTTTGGCAACGTTGGTTTATTAAATAATAATAATTACAGAACTAATTTGTTATATTAACAACAAACTTTAAAATCATGAAATATAAACATTTATTAATTTTCTAAGCATGCAGTGTAATGGAAGGAAAATATAAATAAAAAATTAGAAATCAAAATTATTTACATTAGGTACTTTGTATTACTATTTAAAAATAATATTTACTTTTACTGGCATTTACTTTAAAAAATAAATGCAATATTTCTTTGCAAAAAACTACATGTAAGAGAATTAGCATAAACAAAATACCAACATCGTTAACTTTTTTTTAAATTGGCATGTGTAAAACTTTCAATTTAATTTTCTCATCCTATAGTTTGAGTTCGATAACATTTACTTAACCACATTACTTAAATATGATTATTAAGTTCAACTAATTCATATTATTAAAACATCTAAAATACAAATATGTATTTTTAAAATTAATTCTAAGTTCATCTCATCTCTCTTAAAAATTGCTTCTTCTCAAAATTTCCCATTAAAAAATAGACCATATACCATATAAAATAAAATAATTGAAAGATCGGGCTACGGAAAATCACACAAATTTTCGGAAAAATTTTGACCACCTGCACACGCACACAATCGTCAATTTAAAAAAAAACTACTATTCTAGTATTTTAAATATTTTAATAAACGCAAAAATAGCACAGTATTTATAAGGCGAAGTTATAAAAATTTGGAAGAAATAATAATGCACTCACGCACACAAAAATCAAACGAATACTAAATTTCATTTATCAAAAGCATTCGATAGCAACGATAACCATTTAGTCGCACGGCGAGGTTGTCACATATGCTTTAGTATACAAATGAATGAATGATTTTATTCGAATAAAACCATTCGATAGTTGAAATCATTCATTCATTAACCATTCGATAGTGTAATTCATTCGATAGTTCCCATCGCTAATATAAATATAATTTTAAATTACTTAACCACAGCCAACAAAACTGAAAATACAGATAGTAAAAGTTAGATTAAGATGAGTTTACAAATTTTATCAGACTTCAAATAAATCAATACTATTTTGCAGTGGACTTGCTGCTAAGTCTTGCGGACTTAAGTTATGTTAAAAACCGGAGATAGAAGAATAACTTAAGGAAATAAAATAGATTTAAGCGTAGTTTACACGGGCAAGTAAATTATTGCAAGTATATGTCTGAGAGCACTTCTACCAAACTTGCATAATGTAAACAGTATCCGAAGGCACTCTCCCAGCAAGTCACAAAACTGGCGGGGAAGTGGTTGCGACGAAAGACGCTTGCAAGTGTAAACAGGTTGGGAGAGTGCTCTGGCAAGTTAAAATTTATTTCCGTCTTGTTGAAAGTTTTTGGTGCAAGTGATTTTCGAAGGCGTGTTAAATAACGATATTAACGGAGTATGTGGTTGACAGAAGATACCATCACTTTGATTAACTTATTTGAAGGATTTCCGGAATTGTGTCAAAAAAATCGAAAATTTACAGAGATAGAGCTAAAAAGCAAAAAGCAATCAAATTTATAGCTGACAAATTCAACACAACTGAGGCTGAGATTCAGTGGAAGCTACATACTATTCGTACCCAAGCAAACCAGGAGTGGAACAAAATTATAAAAAGAAAAAGTAAAATCGACTTCTGACATTCGCAGAAAATGATTTAAATGCTTTGGGTCTTCATTTCTTTTTTTTAATAACATCGCGTAAGCTCCAAGACTAGGCCTTCTGGCAATCCATTCTTTAACCCATATATTCTTTTTCTAGATTTTCTTGACTGTTTGCGTAAAATTGCAACAAGAAGAGCAGTGGCTGCAGCTCTCTTTTTACGGCGCGACATTTTCCTACTAAACAATATACTTGTGCAATATACACTATACCGTGTATACGTGCATGCAATTTCTTGCTGAAAGCATATGCCTAGAAAGTACTTGTTGCAAGAAATTGCTTTAAAATTTGCTTAAATGTAAACACTATCGCAAGTTACTCTAGCAAGTTCTATCGCAATTTTCTATCCCGTGTAAACTACGCTTACAAAAAAAAAACCTCAAATCTCTATCTTGCCTTGGAATTCAGTTTGAAAAAGATACATTAAATAGTTTACACTTATTTCGCAATAAACCAACAACATACTGAATTGAAAATATGTTTATTATTAATAAAATCATGAAGTCTTATCTATTTTACATCATTTGTCACTTGGATAAAAGTATTTTATTTCAATTAAAACATACCTCGTCTCATAAAAAATATGTATATTTCAGATAAACAAATATTTCCTATTAAACAAATGGTAAAAATCTTCAAAGTTTTATTCAAATCTTTATAAACTACATATAAATATAAACATTTCAATTGAGAAAAAATCTCATGGCATTAACTTTGAAGAATTTCTAAATATAAAGTTTATTTTCTTTAACACATAAACATATATGCAAAAAAGTAACTGAGGAACACAATTTCAGATAAAAGCTTAATTTCTAAAAATTATTTATAATAGGATAATTAACAATAAATAAATATTTACATATTAGAAAGTGCACTTAATGATACATACATAATATCATAGCCTTATGTTAAAAAAATAATATTGTTTGTAATTATTTAAAATTTCATTATAATTCTTTAAAAATTATTGATTTCTCAAATTGTTCAAAAAATTGATACTACTTGCTCTTCACAGGACATGGTATAATAAATTCTTTTTCCTATGTTAATTTTGATCTCATTTTCATAAGGCTATCACATTTTAACATTCTATAAACAAGTATTGCTTGCTATCTGAGGCACTACCATTATCATTATAACAGCGCTAATAACACACAGACGAAAAAATTAAGTACTTAAACGTTACAAAATACAACGATACTATCACATTTCAATGGAATGTTTGAATCCGACTTGAATAAATACAATTATATTAGATTTAAATTGCCTAAGTCTAAGTGGGTGACAGGATATTAATTATTGTATCTTTTTTTCTATCACTTTTCTTTTTGGTCCACCCAGAAATTTCATTTAAAATTATGATAATTACAGGTGCCAAAACATATTTTCTAGAGTACAAAATACAGGCTGCCCAGAAGTTCTTAGTTCGTAGATCTATTAGTCTAAGAGTTAGCAATGTTTTCGAGAAAGTATTTTAAGACGTCTGGCTCTTTGATATATCTTTTACTATGCTCTCTGGAACAGCATGCGGCCACGTCTGGCTGCCGATACCTGTTGCGTTCACTACTGCGCATCGGAAGAAGATTCAATATTTTTTTTTTAATTTAGTCCTATAAATCCTAGTATTGAATATAAATCGAACATGTCTCCATAGCGCAGTGCGTAGAGTTTCCGAATACGAACCGAGAATTCCGAGTTCGAATCCGGGTCAGGTTTTTTTATTTTATTTTCGTTTATATTCTGATAGTAAAGTATTAAACAATTCTGGAGATTCAAAAAAAAACAAATATATAATACATTACTATCAGAATATAAACGAAAATAAAATAAAAAAGTTTTTGCCCCGACTCGGATTCGAACTCTAAACACCTCGCTTAATAAACGAAACCTCTACGCGCTGAGCTCTGGAGACTCGGTCGGTTTATATTCAATACTAGAATTTAAAGGACTAATAAAAATATAGGATCTTCTTTCAATGCGCAGTAGGGAACGCAACGTTTACCGGCAGCCAGACAGGCCGCATGCTGTTCCAGAGAGCATAGTAAAAGATATATCAAAGAGCCAGACGTCTTAAAATACTTGTTTTTCCGACGTTGCTATCTCTCGTACTATATCTAATAGAAGCGACATCGCAACAAGCATAGAAATATCATTTTATTTTTGGCTTTACTATATCTATCAGTGAAGTTTAACAAAGACAGCGAGGAGGTCCTTGCCAAACGTTAATATGAAGTGGAAATATATAGTCTATTCAGCAAGAAAATACCCTATGATTGAAAAAAAGAATGTCACAGTAGACTTTGAAATAAAAATCTTTGAAAAAAAAATTTCAATTTCTGTTAGGCCGAATTCTATACGTCATATGACAATAATAATAATAATAATAATCTACGTCATATATGACAATAATAAAATAACTTTTTTTTGACAATTTGTCAAAAGTTTTCATACACAAATCTATTTTCAAAAAACATTACTAAATTAAAATGCTTATAAATTTTTCGTTTCTCTCAAAACTTTTTGATTTTTTTTTTCATTTAACTATTATTACTCTGGATTCTTGATGTTATTTTAATAAACGGGATTCCCCAACATAAATTATTATTAATTACTTTTTCACACGCCACTTTTTTGTATTGCATGGTATATATGATATCGATAGATAATATCCAAAAAATGATAAAATACCGAGTTAAAATGATAAGCGGCAACTATCACTGTCATTATATTCTCTCATTGAACAAATTAAGCATCTTGTATTTTAGTTTTTACATTTGAAAAAAGCTTTAGATATATAACAACTATTATCGTTGCTATAATCTATTCAACAGGAGGATTCCTGACAGTAACAGTTGTGTCTGTAATTTTAATACACAGGCATTTTTGGATGTCGTCTGTCGACTCGTCTTTCCTGACCTGATATAAAATATACTATTAATAAATTCATTTCAGATATGGCAAAGTCACACTGACATGATATTATGCTTAGTTTGACGCCATTTCTATTGGATCACACGGTATTTTATTATATAAAATAAGAACATTTTTTCAATTAATGGCAGTCATGTTTGACATATTAATTAAAAGTTACCCCTTTTAGACGCAATCTAAGAAAATGAAATAACATTCTGGTAACATAAACGATATATGAAAACCTGGTCATCCTGTATCATCACAAAATAAAAAGCACAGAAGAAATACTTCAATTCTTGGAATTAACTACTTAGGATGTGTTCCATATATCTGATATTCAAACAAATTTATTAACATACGGTTTATGCACGGAACAACATTCCCAGTAACCAAGTAATTTATCCTATTCAAAATTGGTTACTATCAGATATAAATGAAACACACTTAAAATATTTGGGAAACTATTTACTTATTATATGTCAAAAAAAAGGAAAAGGTTTATTTATATTCCACTTTATATTTCAGTTATTTGACTTGACTATTGTGAATTAACCTTGAGAAGCTATAAAATAGAGATAGCTAAAGTATGTTCAACGAGCTAGAGAAGATTTCGATAAATAAAATCTAAAAAACGACAGGAAATTCGATTGACATGTGAATTAAAATTACATATCACAAGTCACTGTCATGTATCCGATCTTAGGACAGACTTTAGTAAATTCTATCCACAGAGAGATGATGTGACAGTGCAGATTGCAGATGTCTGCCATTTAAATTCAAAAGTAGATGTATTTCCTGTCATCTCTAATCTCGTTGGACATAGTTCAGATAGACAGTAATCTAAATTGCCCTTAATTTGCCTTAAAGACATTGCTTTTTATGACAGTATATCAAACTTTTGTTGAAATATCAAAAAATTGGAAAATCTTGAAATATCCCTTCTGTGGAGTCTATATTCTGTGAGGAGGTGAGCGTCAAAAATTCTCAGCCTGACAAAGATTCTGGTGTTTCACGACGCTAAAATGTTGAGGCGTCATTGGTTCGTCTTATTGACTTGAACCAAAATATTTGTTGTTGAAATGGTAGATCCAGATATAATCTTAGATCTTGCTTATACTTAATGAAGACTAAAAAAGGAGTAAAGGCGGAATTACATTGAATTCACGTGAACACACATGAGCAATAAATTTGATGAGACCGATGTTTTGCATTTATTTTATTAATCAACACATCAAGGGTGAACACATTATTGTCACTTGGGGGATTCATGTGAAATCACGTGATATTGCGATTGTTTCGCGCTCAAATATTCTGTTTTAACATCAATTTCGTGAGGGGTGAAAATGTAAGGGTTGGAAAATGGAAGCAATTCTAATAGAAAAAATGCGTTTACACGAGGTGCTTTACAATAACCGATCAACAAATTACTCACTTTTCAAATTAATGTCATGAACCCATTGCCTAGTTTTAATATTATCAGCAACCACAAGTAAACCACATGCGTTTTCTAAATCTTCTTCAAACTCAGAAGATGAAGATGAAGAACTATTTATTTGATTCATTAGTACGTTAAGTAGAGGACCTAAGTTGTTAAACTTGAGAAGAACGCTGAATGAACGAGAAATGGCTTTCGGTTCATAATAAAATGCGCATAATATAAAAGAACGACGTGATACTAATGTGTTTCGTTTAAACCACACGTGAACTCACTTTTACTGTGATAGCATGTGAACTCACGTGACGTGACAGTAATGTAATTCCGCCTTAATAGTATTTTGATATTAATGTATAGTAGAAAGAAGCGACATCATGGAAATACTTTCCTTTACCAGTTTTGCCAAGGCAAATCATCTGACACATTTGAATTTGGTTTAATTTTGTTAAAACGGGTTTGTTAAAAATTGTTGAGCCTATCCTACTATATAATTTAAATTAACATGTTAAAGAAACAAAATACCCACTAATAAATCACAATAACCACAATTGAAGCTAAATGTTCCTCGCGGTTGCGCTAATTTTGTTGGTTTAATTCGTTCTTAAGGCCGCTTTACAGTTTTGCTGCAACTTTTCTTGCATGCGTGCGCCTTCTGACATTTTTAAAAAGTTGCTAGTCTTTTTATTCAAATGTTTATATACTTTATATTCATCTTAGATCTACCTTTTTTAGACTCATATATTTTGACACTTACCTTTAAGTGTGCCATGAAATTTAATAATCTAATTGTACTATCAAAAATGGTACAATACACAGTTAAATACCATAATACACAATTTAATGCACATATTACAATTTGCTTGAAATATACTATAAAAATACAACATGCATTAAAATTCTATATATAAAAATTATCTAAACAACTAACTATGTATAAGAAAAATCGCTTCATTTTAAATATCATAAAGAGTTTATATATTTGTAATTATTAAAAATGTTTAGTCACACAATGGAGGACTCGCACAAGCACGCCCGCTTATGGCCTCTAAAATTGTGCACAGCGCCTGACCGGCCCAGTTATTACGCTGTTTAAACGGGAGTTTATTTTTGCGCACAAGAAAATTTACTCGTTTGCTCATCGTCATAAAAAACAATTTTCGTACCACGAATTAGGGACAAGATATTTTTATCTGTATACTTATAGGATACCTAATCTGACACGACAATTCACACTATCCGTTCCGTTTCTCTTCCGTTCCATATCCTTTCCTGGAGCCGCTATCGATCATACCTTGTCTTCTTTGTATCATGTTGTGAAACTATTGTAAGAGTCAAAACAGTAGAAATGTCAAATAGGAGTTTCCTACTGAGTTTGGAAATATCTATATCCTTATTATCTAGTTTTTTTTTCATTGCTTCAATAATTATCTTTTCAGTGGAGTTTAATGTTAAATACTTTGTAAATGAACTGTATAACTCGTCAGACAGTTCAAGTCTTTTTTTTGTCAAAAAAGAGATTGAAAGACAATTAATAAACTCACCAGAAAAAAAAACAGACTTTTGCGCAGGTTAATTTGGCGAATAATGGCAAATATTTTTCAGTATTCGTAATATTAAAAATTTCACTCAAAACATAAGACACAGAACAGAAAACCATAACAATAGTAATAAAGGGAATACAGCCTCAGTTTATGCCCGTATCTAAACACAAATATACCATCATAGTTGCGCGTTGGTGTAACTTTTAAGTATGACATTTCTTATTAACAATTACCAAAAATGTTATATACTGATTTTTTTAAGAATGATTTTGCATAAACATTGATTAGTTTTCAATTTTTTATCTACCAATAAAATTTAGTCACTACGAAAATTTTTATTTTGTCAATATTTGGAAAATTTAGAACACACACACACACAGTCCCTGCATATTAATTCTTAATTTATGGATGATATATTAACACCTATTTTCCAAAAATAATTTAACAATTATTTAACTACATTTATTTTATTCTGCTTCAAACCCCAATTAATAGATGTCTAGTATATAGTAATTAATATTAGATACATTTGCATCCCCATATAAAATTTAATATATAGGGACTGGTCAAAATATTCGGAAAATTGACAAAAAATCGAAACAATCGTCAAGTGACAAAATTTGGAAGGTGGATATGGAATGGGAATCTAAAAAATACCCCAACAAAATATTCTTCTTCTTACAGTACCATACTCTATACAGAGTGTCGGCTACCTCTCGCATGTACCTGGTGATGTGGGTCATCAGTGTTTAACAAGTACACGGCACCTATTTGATAGGCTGTACAAGGCAAATATACTCAAGGTGGTTTGCCATTGCCTTCATTGAGGTGGCGGCTCGCTGGTCGCTCTATTTAGATAAATATCTTTATTTAAATAAATAAAGCGACCGTACTGACTGAGGATCAAACCCAATATCATTCCATCTCTCGCACCGCAGATTGACAGAATACTGCTTGCGCTACGGTCGGCCATCACAAACAAATTAATAAAAATATTAATAAATAACAATTGAGACAGAAAAAAAAACGTACGTGTGAAATGTGCTTTAAATTTCGCGATTATTTTTAATGTTTCAAATAGATAAATAAGCGTTTTTACTCGCCCCATTAACGCCCACAATGTGGTTGACTGGTCGGTGATGCTTTTGCTGTGGAGTCTTCAATGTATCTTTTAAGCCAATTTTTTAATGTAGTTTTTTGAGAAGGTTTTGATGTCCAAAAATGGAATAAAAAAAATTTCGAAAGATTGACTATTAACAAAGTTATTAACTCAATCCAACCCTTCCGACTGCAAACCCAGTAGTTCCTAGATTTTCTTTCTCACTAGTCAGTCGTTACTACTGTCTGCTTAATAAATAAGGATACTTTTCGACATTTTTAATAAGAAATGTCAAATTTTACATATAAACCAAGTCGCACAACTATGAGGGTAATTTAATTTAAGGTTTTAGACAAACAAAACTAAGTGCGTTACCTAAGTCCACTTGCAATAACTAAAAAATCATAACTTTTTTGCGGAGACTGTATATGGAATATACGCATTTTTGGAAATTATTATCAAAGATGTTTATGTGTATATTTTTTTTGTAAGTTAAATAAATACATTTTTTATTATAATTTAATTGACACAAATATCAAATACTTTTAAATATGTATACTTAGTGCTTATTCTGAAAGAAAAAAAAATAATTTTCAAATTCTAGGAAACACCATAAAAAACGTAGATATTTCCCATTCATTTGCTACAGAAGAAATATAAAACCATTTTAAGATGTGTGCAAAACTTGTTTGAAATTATAACATATTAAAAAAATTATCTTTTTGCTGTAGATTATTTTTTTACTTCTATAAAATGTTTAGCTTAGTACTGCTCTGATTAAATAAAAAATAAGTACATTAAAAAATGTAAAATAAGTTTTTCTAAACAACTTAACAAAATTAAAATAATATAAAAACTAATTTAAAAAAACACATTCAAAAACTGAAATGCATTATCGTTACATTAATACTGCTCTTCGAATCTTTTAAAAATGTTGTTAATAAAAGGAAGCTTAAAGCCACTAGTTGCAATAAATAATTATTTAAGTACAAATCTGAGTGTAAAGTACAATGTTACAGCCTTTTATTTTGTCCTATATTCAACAGGCTATAACTTTTTTTATAAACAGAATATAACTCTATTTGATACAATTTTTAAAAAATTTAATACACGACACTTAATACTGTATGACCAAAAAAAACGGTGTCCAGTTGGCTTAGAAATGACGATCGATGATATTTTATATATAATTCTACACATAAAATGACAGCGATCTTCATATCATAGCCATCGCTGACGCCGTTTTTTTCGATCATATTGTACTACATATAGGGTATTCCATTTCACATTAAAAAAAAATATTGTTAACATTGTAGAATAAATATGATAGTTGCCACTGACAGTTGACAGTGTACGATTTTGACATTTTTGATAACGCACATCAGCAAAAAAAATAAAAACACTAAATCACCACAATACTTTTACTTTTACACTGGACGCACGCATGTTAGCATCATCAGCAGATGATTAAGCGTCCAGTGTAAAAGTAATAGTGTTTTGGTGAATTGCGGTGATTTAGTATTTTTATTTTGCTGTTCAACGCCAAAGGTCCCAACCCCCAACTGTAACGCACATCAAAACATAATAAAAATGCTACAATTTGCTTTTTTAATTACCGTCTTATCTCAAAAAATAAAAGAAAGAAAAGAAATTTAAAGCCTGTTAAAAATTTGAGAAATAAAATACTAACACTGTATAAAAAATATCGGACGTTTTGATAGACAGTATATCCATCAATAAACAAATTTGACTAAAAAATAAACACTAGGACGTATTTTACACTCTATATTTTGTCCAAGGTACTTTTTTTTCTGCTATGGTTTTTGATGTCCTTGTACAAAATATGTTTTAGTTTTTCTCTTTTCATTGTTTTTTTTTGCTTTAAACAGATTTACTAATCTGTATACAAAAAACGAAATGACGGAAGGTACTTACATTATTTGACGAAACGTGGAATCGAAAGATTTTCAGTGCTTAAAATCGATAATTCTTAGATTTAAAATTGTTGCTGTATTATTTATAAAAAAGACTTATTTGTCTTACTGTATGACGCAACATCTTTTGGGT
Organism: Sitophilus oryzae; assembly: GCF_002938485.1. Lineage (NCBI taxonomy): Eukaryota > Metazoa > Arthropoda > Insecta > Coleoptera > Curculionidae > Sitophilus > Sitophilus oryzae. The sequence goes on from NW_022146409.1 coordinate 2,350,968, forward strand.
TTGGCGTATTCTACGTTTTCTTGTGTCGTGTCGCCGGTAAACCTGATGATATCCGTGGAATTCGAATTTTGGGGCGACGACTCTGATTCGTCTAAGCTACCCACCGGAGATGCGTTGCTGTTTCTAATTTGCATCCTTTGCTTCTTAAGGTCAGCTAATGTTCCGTTGCCATTTATTGTCACAACCACATGAACAGTTACCTAAATAATAAAAATCGGGTGTTTTACTATGTTTAAATTTATTGAATTTTGTTATAAAGTTTAGTTGATATAATCAAATAAATACAGTATGATCGAAAAAAAACGGCGTCCAGTTGGCTTGGAAATGACGATCGATGTCATTTCCCATATAAAATGACAGCGATCTTCATTTCATAGCCATCGCTGACGCCGTTTTTATTCGATCATACGGTATTAGTGATGGAAAAAACCGATTAATTTCAATAATCGAGTACTCGAGTATCAAGCGATTGCAATAACCGAGTGATCACTCGAGCGAAATATCGCTCGTATTTAAAAATGCGGTTTTTTGTTCGTCGCATGTTGTAAGTACTCGTTAACGCCAAGCAGTAAGCTGCGTGCGCAGGGCACATATTCTTTCGGTAATGAACGGCAAGTAGTAAGTAGCGAGCGATTCGCTTGATCGCTTGATTTAGTTTATTTCGAAGCATTGTCGATGCAGGTCGTCGAAATTTTGTCCCTCAGATACGCAACGGATGAATATACCGGGTGCGTCTTAAAAGTGGCTCACCCCCTATAACTTTTTTATTTTTTCAGATAAAACAACAAGATTTGGTATGTTAGTATATGACCTAAATTAGGATTGATTGACATATTCAATTGTTTTCGGTCACTTCCGGTTTCACCGAAAATGACTACAACTTTTGATTTTCAAATCGTACCCTCGGTATTTTTTTTACTTTATTCGGTAGAAAATGACACTCTGAATAGAATGACATATCACATGTCAACTTTTGACATATTCGCATATGGTTTATTTGAAATTGTAACATGCGGTTCATAACGACAATTTGACTCGAAGTACCAAGTGTGTGGTATCAAATTATTTGTAAAAAAATATTTTTCGAAATATGCTAATGAGCCACCCTCGTTCCATTTGAAAAAAATTGAGATATGATCAAAAATATGATTTGGGCATCTTTTAACCGGCCAGGGCAAGACACTAAAACCATTAGACGATCAAATCTATTTTTCCAAGGCTTCTTGATTAAAAATTAGTGTTTTTAACACAGCCATGGCACTCTAGATTGAAATTTAAAATACAATTTGTTTTTAAGCGAATATGTCAAAAGTTGGTATATGATACGTCATTCTATTTAGAATGTCATTTTCTATCGAATAAAGTAAAAAAATACCGAGGGTGCCATTTAAAAATCAAAAATTGTAGTAATTTCCGGTGAAACAGGAAGTGACAGAAAACAATTGAATACGTCCATCAATCCTAATTTATGTCATATACTCACATGCCAAATCTCATTTTTTATCTAAAAAAAATAAAAAAGTAATAGGGGTGAGCCACTTTTGGGACGCACCCGGTATATACGGCGTCGTATAAATTTACTACCTGCAATGTATGTCGTATGTCACATTAAAATCGGATTTCAACACAGCCATTTTAACACAGCCATGGCACTCTAGATTGAAATTTAAAATACAATTTGTTTTTAAGCGAATATGTCAAAAGTTGATATATGATACGTCATTTTATTTAGAATGTAATTTTCTATCGAATAAAGTAAAAAAAATACCGATGGTGCCATTTAAAAACCAAAAATTGTAGTCATTTCCGGTGAAACAGGAAGTGACAGAAAACAATTGAATACGTCCATCAATCCTAATTTATGTCATATACTCACATGCCAAATCTCATTTTTTATCTAAAAAAAATAAAAAAGTAATAGTTGTGAGCCACTTTTGAGACGTACCCGGTATATACGGCGTCGTATAAATTTGCTACCTGCAATGTATGTAGAAAATTCGCTCGGCTTTTTATCGAGTATGTCGTATGTCACATTAAAATCGGATTTCAATTTATTTCATTCTAGGATCGCTTGCGTTCGTCGCTTGGTACTCGTCACTTGCATCGCTCGTTCATAATCGAGCGATGTCGGTTATTTCAATAATCGAGTACTCGAGCAAATTTTCGCTCGAGTTATCCCATCACTAATAAATGTATCTCTAAAATAAATGGAATCGACGGCACGATTAAGAAATATTGATAGGTTCATACTTCGTGAATTAGTCCTAAGTTTATCCTTAACATTAACCTAAGATTAACCCTAAGAAATTAACCTTAAGAAAAAAAAGAAATGCCGTTTATACTCCTAAAATAATCAATATACTCGTAAGCGCTTGCGCTCATATAAATCATATGTTTTGAACTAACCTAAATTCACAATTATTTTTAAAATTTCTAATACTAGAGAAACTAATTTTTACATTAATAATTTCCAGACCAAAAAATACATAATTTATTAACATTTATAAACCGTCAAATTCAACATGTCAGATATTATTTCGAGAATTCTTAAAACCCCTAGTTTTGAGCATGCGCGATTCTATTTTGAACTAAGCTTGATTTTCATGCGTCCGCTATCCGTTGATACGATGGTCCGATATTAATTTTATTGGTTGAATTTAAAGACTTTGGTTGGTTAGAAACGGTTAACCAATCGAAGCCTTTAAATTCAACCAATAAAATTAATATCGTATCGTCGGACAACGGATGCATGAAAATCAAGCTTTAGCATTAGCCCTAAGAATATAAAATACCCAACCTATTAGGACTAGGGCTAATGTTAGGATCGATACAACGGCAGCATGAACGCTAGCGTTCGTTTGTTATAACGTTAACGTTTTAACGTTAACGTTACGTATATTCTTGGGGTTAGGACTAATGTTAGTGTTATGGCCACGATACACATAAATGTTTAAGTATGTCGTTGTTATGGCTAAGATCGGAAGCATGTACCCACCAGAAATTAAATTTTACATTATTTGTCACTAGTTTAAACAGGGGCCTAAAAATTCTGACGTCACTTATGAGCACTTACCATGATAAGCATCATTAAATAACGGAGAAATATGGCAACGATGTGCGGTGTTATGACTGTTTCTCAGAAGTGCGTTGTGTCGCTGGGGACACTTCAAAGAATCAATGAGATTTGTATAAAATTCAAACAGCTGTCAAATTTGAATATAGTACAAATTTTGTTGGTTCTTTGAAGTGTCACCAGGGACACGTCAAAAGAACCAATGAGATTTGTACAGAATTTAAACAGAGCTGTCAATTTTAAATTTAGTACAGCTCTCATTGGTTGTTTAAAGTGTCAAACAGAACCTGGTGCTGAGAACGGGGCTTAAGGGATGTGTTACTTTGACAACTTTGACAGTTAAAATGCCATAATAAACGTTTCACGCTAATAAATAATATGTCACTATACGGGCCCTGGTCACTTTATTTGGTGGTCAGTATTTTACTAGAAAATATTCTAATAAATAACACAACACTGGAAATAGTAGAAGAATACATATATTTGGTTTGGTTATGAACGGTTGGGAAACTGCAGGTCGCACAAAGCTCAATGGACCGAAATATGCTAGTAATAACCAAGAAAGACCGTAAAAGAATAGAGTGGATACGACAAAAGGACCCAGATAATAGATGTCATCCACAGAATCAAATCCCTCGAGTGGCAATGAGCAGGATACATGGCAAGAAGGACAGATAACAGATGGACCGCAAAGATACAGCATGGTACCCAAGAAGAATTAAGAGACCTAGAAAAAGACCAAACCTAAGATGGGATCATGATATTAAGAAATTAGCAAGGATAATTTCATTAGTTAAAAATATAAAATTAAATCTTAAATTAATGTAAAATTAAGCAAATTCTAATCTAGTCAATATACAGAGAGGAGTAAGACAGGGATGTGTGCTGCCTCCTTCGTTATTTAATGTTTATTCTGAGGCAATTTTTTCGGAAGCTTTCTCTTCAACAGATTGCGGTATTAAAGTCAACGGCGAAGTCATTAACAACATTAGATTTGCCGATGACACAGTTCTTATTGCCGACTCTGATACTGGTCTCCAGAGTTTAGTGGAACGACTTGAAGGCTCCTGTAAGAAATACGGGATGAAGATCAATTCTCTTAAAACTAAGGTCTACAAGTTCAAATATTGGGGTCCTGGATAGTTTAACACCTTGAACAACGACGTGGAAATAAAAATCGGAATAGAACAAGCGAGAAATGCATTTTTAAAAATGAAGAACGTCTTCCAGAACCCCAGATTGGACCTTGAGTTGAGAACTAGGCTCGTTCAGTGTTATGTTTGGTCAATCCTATTATACGGAGCAGAAACATGGACACTGAAAGTTCAAGAGATGAATCGCCTCGAATCGTTCGAAACATATGGATATATCGAAGAATGCTTAAAATTCCATGCACAGCCCATATCACAAATACCGAAGTCTACAACAGAATAGGCAGAGAAAGAGAATTGCTCAATATAATAAAAATAAGAAAAACATCATACTTAGGGCATATATTGAGAAATGAAAAATACCCCGTCTTACAATTAATAGTTAAAGGTAAAATTGAAGGAAAAAGAGGTCTCGGCAGGAAGAAACTATCTTGGTTGAGAAACATCAGAAACTGGACTCACCTAACTTTTGAAGAACTTATAAGGAAAGCCGAGAATCGTGAAGATTTTGCCAATGTGATCGCCAACCTCCACGAAAGAGACGTACGTAACGAAGAAGAATAAGTCAATATGTGAAATATTAGGTTTTGTTTTGGTCCGTTTATAAAATTGAGAAATTAATTGGAAAAAAAAATAAGGCTAACAAAATTGTATTAAGATCGATTAACCCTGTATAAAGATAATACAAAAGATGAGCTTACCTTGCCGTTTACATCGGTGGTATACGTTTTTTCTTTCGAATCTAATATTCCACCGTCTATCGTCGAATCGTTGTCTTTACCATCTGGGTCTCTCCTGTCAAGAGTTTGTAAAGCGCCTAACAATACCAATAAAAAATCAATAATACTATATCAAATAGTTTTGTAAATACTTACCGGTGTTTGAATCTAACGTGTCTATTCTTTGCTTGTTGTTATTCGTAAGATTGTAATCTAGATTGTTGTTGATTGGTGCGCCGTTACGGACAGCGCTTATTGGAGGAATGTTCGAAGATATGTCGTTATTATCCAGTTCCTGGAACACAGATTATTTGTTATTGGTTCTTTTAAAAATGTATAATTACTTATTTGATAACTATTTCGATTGCTTTAATTGAATAAAAATGGTAAGCTAATTATATTAATAATAATATTCTAGGATCTAAAAACCGGCGTCAGAGTTGGCTTGGAAGAGAAGGTCACTGTCATTTGATACAGAGTGGCGTCTCTCATACGACGCGGGGGCTCCAAAGGGAACGGTAGTTTATATTGAAATAGAATTTTGGAGCATGTAGGTTAATTGAAAGAATTTTATAAAAATATATAGGATTCCACAGGGTGTTTCCAAAGAAAGCAGTTAGGCATCAATGTCGTGTTTTTTTTTAAATGGAACACCCTATGTATTAATTAATTTATTTCGAATTCTAAAAAAATAGAGTGAATTTCATTAAAGAAGCATGTCTAAAATGTAAGATTTTTGACATATTTTACATTTTGTGAATATGAATATTTTAAAAAAATAATTTTAAACAGCTACCTAAGTTATAATCTTAGTAATATACCCTTTATAGCTTGATATTAAATTAAAATAAGCATTGTATGTTAAATCATATTAAAATTTGACCCGAATAGTTGTACAGGGTGAGACAAAATTGATATTAAACATTGGTCACTTGTAAAACCAAGTTACTCTTTTATTTTATGCAAAACACCCAGTATATTACTCTGAGATTCAATGGGGCTATTAAGAAAAGAACATCTAAACGAAAAATAAAAGAGGCTTTTTTAATACAGTCTAATAAAAATAAATGTATTGCTCAGGCATCTGTAGAAGTTAGTAGTGTATATATATATATATTAGTGTATATAGTATTAATATAGTATATTAAATAGTAGTGTATATAGTATTAAAAAAAAACAAATATTTAATACTTAATATACTATAAGAATATAAACAAAAATGAAATAAAAAAGTCTTTGCCCTGACTTGGATTCGAACTCTGAATCATACTCTACGCACTGCTCTATGGAGACATGTTCGATTTATATTCAATACTAGAATTTAAAGGACTAATCGAAATATAGGATCTTCTTTCAATGCGCAGTAGAGAACGCAACGTTTACCGGCAGCCAGACGGGCATGCTGTTCTAGAGAGCATAGTAAAAGATATATCAAAAAGCCAGACGTCTTAAAATACTAGTTTTTCCGACGTTGCTAGCTCTCGTACTATTATGTTTTGTTCTCAAAACTCTCAAGAACTAATAGCAAATCGATATTTATTGAAGACGTTTTAATTGATATCAGAATAAATTTATCACTTGCCAAATTAATTACTACGATTTTTTGATGATCATTAAAGACAGAAAATTTGCATATAAACATCGATTTTGGATTTAAAAACTATTTATCAAGACACAATGTTAGAAAAACTATGTAAAAAACGTGATGTTCCAGTGGGTAATTTTCGAATAAAAAAATAAGCCGATAAAAATAAATAAAAAAAAACTCTAAATGACTTACTTTATATGACAGACATACGACAGTTGTTTTTCTTCGTCTGATCATTTTATTTTAGCCCAGACCACTGTCGCACACAAGCAAAAAGAAATAAGCTTCTTTGTACCGAGTTGAGCTAAGTAATTATATAAAAACATGATTTTTATTGTTTTCACTTAAAGAATTTTTTCATATTTCTAAAGATTTATAAGTTATGCTTGCGGCAACGACGTGTCGGGCAAGAAAAAAAAGTATTATTAGTCTTAAGTTAATTATTGATGGCTTAACATCAAACTTTCCTGCAAGTGTAGCCCATATGTTCACTCATACGAAAAACGTTAAATAATTAATTGGTCTAAACGCATCTTAGTCCAATAATTATTTTAATGATTAGTAAAATATATTTAATGGCGTATGATTTAATACACAACATACAGTGACCGTTAAAAAGTTTCACTAAAAAATCGTAAAACTTTTTATAACTATTGATTTATATAAAACCAATATTCATATAAAAATGTACACAGGTGGTCCAAACTATATTCCGGAAACTTCGGCAGTATATTCTGCAGATAAAAATAAGTAAAAAAGTTAGTATGTCCTAAAATGCTTAGTTTTGGAGATACAGGATGTAGAAGTTTCATTTTTATTTCGATTTTTTCCAAATAATTTATGAAGTAACGCCAATATTTGGAGGAAAATTGGCGTCTGGGAGTTTTTTGACATGAGAAATTTGACTTTGATGTCAATATGACTCCTACGTGATGTTTCCTCCCTGTAGGGTGCGCCACCTATATGTGTTTTAACTGTTTTGAAGAGTAATAACTTTTCTCTTCCGATAATAACTTGTCTTTTGGTAAAAATCACTATGGGCAACCGTTTTCAAGATATTTAGAATGGAAATAGTCAATACATGCCATTATTGACAAAAAATAAACACGTTGAGTAGATAGTTTGATAGTTATTTGACTGAAATAATAAATTTGGGAAGTTTTTATTTTTTTTAAATGAATCATAATTAAATTTTTCGGAAAAATAATGATAAAACAGTTTCTATTAAACTTTTGGAACAAAAAACTTTTCAAATTTATTATTTCAGTCTAATAACTATTTAGTCGACAGGTTTAATTTATGTCAATGATGACAGGTATTGATCATTTCGATTCCAAATATCTCACCATAACTCGTAACGATTTTTACCAAGATACTTTTTTTATGTAAAAAACGTCGTAAATGTATATTTTTTTACTCAGTAGTTTTATACAGGTACGGACAAAAAGTTATTACTCTTCAAAACAGTTAATAAATATGTAGGTGGCGCTCTCTACAAGTAGGAGTCAAAGCAAACTTGATCGTACAACATTTTGACTGTATGGTACTTACCGAGCCACTACCAGCTTGCAACCTTAACCTAGCTTCTTCAACGGCGTCTCTTCTTGCAGTCAAGCCTTTATCTCTCAAGGACGTTCTACGGACGGACTGGGTCCTGGTGTTACTCTGGGATCGCTTCACTTTCCTCTTCGCTTCCGCTTGTTTCTTGATTTCCTGTTCCGTTTTCAGTTCTAGTATACGCTCTTTGATTTCTGGATCTTCGCAGATGTCTGTTAAGAAATATTTACATATGAAGATAGATATAAAAGCAAGGCTTTTCTAATTCGGTTAAATATAAAGAAATACATCAATCATCTGAGCTATCGCTTCTGTGATTAAACTCTATATAACGAGTCAGGGAAGATTTCGACACACGATATCCAAAAAATGACAGAAAAACACATTTTTCCTGTAAATTAAAATGACAGACACAACTGTCACTATCACGGATCTTTCCGTTGGATAGACTACATTTGTAACAGCAACTGTGTGAAAGCAGCGTTTGGAGAAGCGTTGGGCTTCTCAAAAAGAATATACAAAAAAAATTAGTCTAATAACAAATATTTTCCTGACACAGACGCCATCTACTAAAGTCTGCCTAACGAGTCAGATTTTTCCAGTCAGTCATTTCGACAGATGATAACAAATAACAAAATAAAATTTACCTGTGAATTAAAATGATGTATTCTCTCATTGGACATAAATATTCAAAAATATACATACATAACATAAATCTTGGTAAATAACAAAATATTTCATATTATTATAGCTTTTTAGTCTTACCTCATTAGCTAACAAAGTCCGTTATTAGACTTTGTTATAACCCTATATCATATTATACAGGGTGGCGCACCCCATTCGCCTCGGTTGATTATACGAAAAAGGAAAGATTAGAAACAAAATATTTTATGGGTAAATGTGGGAAGACAATATGCATAATTTAAAAATTATTTTGAAATGTACAGGGTATGTCAGAAATAAGATCCACCCCAAAGTTATATTTTTTCTTATGGAACACCCGGTATTTTATTTTATATTTGGATCCGTGAACACAAAATAAGGCATTTATTATAAGAGTTAAATATGTTTAGAAGCTTTGGTTTTTGAGATATTTAAGGGTATTTAAATATGCATGCTATAATAAAAAAGACTGTTAACACCCTGTACAGCTTGTCAGAATTAATTCTTGTGTTGACTTTTAAGTCAAAGTAATAAGCTTTACTGAAAAATTTGATTGCTTCGTTTAGTGTATACAGGGGTATCAAAAATTTATGGTCTATTTTAAATATTTATTTTCCATAAAACCCTGTATTTTTTTAAATAAATCGAAGCAGATTCAAATGCTCTTTCAAACTATATTAGGGTTTCCTATACCATCTAACTCATATTTTGAATAAAGAACATTGTTTCAAAAAAATGGCAATCAAGAGGGTAGTGTGTCGTCATGGCAAGTTTCTAGTGACAGTTAGTAGCTATTTTCAAAATCGAAATTAGTTTATAAACTTTATTTAAATTTATACCAGTTTCCTTTTATTTAATTTACCCCTATAATAGTTTAATAAATAATATTTATTAAATATGTATTTATTATTCTATCAAGAACAACGAAGAAATAGTTCTGTAATTTATTTTACGGTGACTTGTAGATATATGGATTTTCTATAAAAGAGCCAAATACGGCAAATTCATTTTCTTCACTTCCAACGACAGGTGGAATGCTGCCTAATAGGTTTTTTATAAACCACACTACCAGCTCTGAGAAATAGAACAAGTAATTTTTCAAAGGAACGCTTATCAGGAAGATTCATATTTGAATATCTTTGAGCAAAAGCTCTTGAGACCAAGAAGCAATTTTCTTCATAAAATAAAATCACTAGTAACATATCCATTCGTTTCGCTAGCAGATACTGCTGTATTTTCTTGATAAATTAATGAATACTTAAACTGTTGTAGGTAAATTTAAGTAAACTGTTACAAATCTACATAATAATGTCCATAAACCAATGTCGATTTTGAAAATAGTTACTAAATGTCCCTAGAAAATTGTCATGGCGACACCAGCCATCTTGATTGCAATTTTATTAAAAAATTGCTTTTTATTCAAAATCTGAGCTAGATAGATATAGAAAATCCTAATATAGTGTGAAAGAGCATTTGAATCTGCTTGGATTTATTAAAAAAAAATACAGGGTGTTGCATTTGAAATAACTAAGTTTTTATATAAAATAAATCCTTAAAGTAGATCTCAGCAATTTTTGGTACTCCTGTATAAATTTAAGGAAGCAATAACATTTTTCAGTAAGGTTTATTTCCCCACCTTTAAACTCAGCACAAGATTAAAGTCTGAAAAGTAATGTACAGGGTGTTAATAGTCTATTCTATTGTAGCATGCATATATAAATATCTTTAAATATCTCAAAAACCAAAGATTTTAAACATATTTAACCCTTATAATATATGCCTTTTTTTGGGCCCAAGAATCCAAAAATGAAATAAAATACTGGGTGTTCCATAAGAAAAAATATAACTTTGGTATGGATCTTAGTTCTGAAACACTCTGTATATTTCAAAATAATTTTAAATTGTGCACATTGCCTCCCCACATATACCCATAAAATATTTTGTTTCCACATCTTTCCGTTTTCGTATAATCAACCGAGGCGAATGAGGTGCGCCACCCTGTATACTTACATGGATAAGTAAATCGCTATGGAAACTGTCGCAAACATATCAACGACTTCCATTTATCTTCTTTTTTTGTTGCGGTGCTTCTACTCTATCTATCCTTGTCGAGGACCTATCGTCCGCGCGCCAAATTTGAACATTAATTTTAAAAATTTAATTTGTAAAATGCTTATATTTGAACAATAAACTGAATGTTTACTGTCACAAAAATTAAATTATATAAAAAATACATTTAGCCATTCCATACGAATATCAATATTCTTAGGAACTCTAACAAGAAAGTATGCATGTGGCTTAATATAAATAAAAGAACAACTGAATACTTTACTTGCATATGAAAAGATAATTCGGGGACCATTCTGTTAGAACTTTCACACACTAAACACTTTCTAGTAATTTTTACGAGTATTTAGAAAGTCCAACGAAAAAAGAAATAAAAATATAATTGCACAAACTTAAAATTAACTTCTCACTGAACTCACTTGCATCCTTGGCTATATAAAAGCGGTCGATGAAAGAGTAATTAATACAATTTTTAAATTAAAAAAAACCCAAAAAACAAGAGTAGTTACACAATGGAAATAAGATTATGAAATATGATTATGACAAGATTATGGCAATATGATGGCCTCTGATGGCAATGAAAAGTTGGTTTTCATAACAATGTATAATTTGTACTTTCTAAACCGTATAAAATTGTGATTATTTTGGAAAAACGTTTAATGCACATGCGCAAAGTAAGGTGCTCGAGAAAGACAAACCTATTGAACGTTTCATAAGTGCAATAAAGAAAGTTTGAAAATGGCATGTCGTGATGGAGACATATTTTTTAATGCTAAACTTATGGCGTTGATTTATCCACGTACTAGGTTGATCTAGGGATATAACTATCATTAAATAATGTCTAAATGTTGACCTTATCTAAAGAAAATCTATCAGAACTTCAACATTAGATGAGTCTATGAGAAATATCTACAGATCTCCATATAGCTAAATTTAGCTTTTATCAGGGGCGGCCCTAGTAGCACTGGAAGATGGTGAGGCACATTAGAAGAGAATTTTTATTAGTATGTATATAGGGTGACCATTAGTACGAGGAAGTCAAATATCTTCGTAGTTGACAAATATATGAAAAAAACTTCTATATAAACAAAGTGCATATCCTAAAAAAATATTTTCTGTAAAATTGCAATCGCATTACCATTTTTCTGTACAGAATTGGGTTCAGCATAAAATTCAGCATACTTCACACTATTGATTTATTTGAAGCACTGTATATGGGGGATTTCCATGATAATTCATATTTGAAAAATTTCATTTTTTAAAAAGTAGTAAAAACCTGGAGTGAATTTAACTTATTGATATATTATTGCTTAACTATGTATATAGCGATACTGCTATGTAGGACAAAAGAAGAAATCCGAGAAAAATTCACATTATTTTATACAGGGATTTATTTATGGCACGGCCAACATTGCAATATTATAATGCTATATCTCAATTTTTTTAAATGCAATACACACTGTATATTATTTTTAGTATTTTAAATACCTACAGACTTAAAAAGCGCAGATTTTTGTATTTAAAATATTTCTAAATTTTTAGCAGTTGCCTTAAGCCTTATGTAATATAATTCGCTGTAATATACCGTATGATCGAATAAAAACGGCGTCAGCGATGGCTATGAAATGAAGATCGCTGTCATTTTATATGTAAAATTATATGGGAAATATCATCGATCGTCATTTTCAAGCCAACTGGACGCCGTTTTTTTTTCGATCATACGGTACCTATTACATAGGGCTATTGCAACAGTAAATTTTTATCAAAACGACCTCAGGATATTTTGTCTTATATATTTTACTCTGTATGGTAAAATTTTGTTTTTCTACCAATCCTATAAAAATAAAACAAAATGAAATCTCTGTAACAGGTTGCTTTACTTTTTGACTATACAGTACACAATTTATCTAGAAATGATTCGTATTCGAAAAACTTTACCTGGGAAGTCCTCTGATGATGCATGGTCCCTCTAAATCATCATATCAATCAACAAGTCACTGCCCACTTTTTAGGTATTTACTTAATACGTTGTAATCAGTAAGACGAGTAATTAAACATGCAATTCACATTAAAAAACGTATATATTAATCAATTAGAGACAAAACAGTGCAATAACCGGCAGAGTTAATTCAAACTAATACAAATTCCCAAATAATGCAATTCTGCATTTTCAGCCTGTCGCCAGCTGTCGCCTAAAATCTCTCAGGCTGATCGCCGGGAACTGATCGGGAAGTGATACATATATTTAACGAATGGCTTTTAAGGTTTAAATTTACATTTGAGGCTCGCCTCAATACGGTCTTTTTACGCGCTACTACTCCATACATTTTATCTCTCTTCAACTAAAGGTTTTGCCTATGCTTTTTCTTTTCATTCTATAGATTTAAGATTCCAGTGAACGCTGTCGCTCCGTCAATGCGATATACCACAATGCGTTAGACAAGGAAAGACGAGAGGCAAACCTCTGCACATATACTTCTTAAAGAACAAATGAGATGGATATATATATCGTCGTTTGTCGCATATGGGAAAGGAAGCGCGTTTAAAGGAATACCATCGACGTAATTTATTGTAGAATGACGGATAAAAAATACAATTATTATTGATGCAAATAGGGAAAAAAAATATAAAATTGTGATTAAAGATGTATCGATTAATACGTGTAATTCTTCAAATGTATTGGTGAGGCACTGCCTCATCTGCCTCATAGGACAAGCCGCCCCTGGCTTTTATATAGTTTTTTCTTTATTCTTTTTGTTTTTGCTTTTAACGATGGAGAGAAGTTAAACCAGTGAAACATCAAGTGTATTTGATGGTCAGGCAAATTTGTTTGTAAGTAAATAGCCACTGATGAAAATCTGGTTTCTGTTTAGATTTTAACGACGGCATTTTTTGGCAAAAAACACAAAAATAGACTACTAAGTCTTACTCTACTGAAAGACAAATTGCATATGAAGCATAATGGGCAAAATTCCTTTGAAATTCTAACCGAAAAACCGATGATTTTACTTTTTTAAAATGAACTGAATAGTAGATTGCCAGTGTTGATATGAAACATCTCATATTCTAGAATTAATTAGATAGACATTTTGCCCTTATTTTAATAAATGGTAAAATGTATACCTGAAGGTGTTTCTTCGTTTCGATTTCTTGCATTCAAATTGGCCCCTGCTTGAGCCAGCATCTCTAAAACTTCTATCTGTAAAAAAATAAAACAACTGTCATTTTTAATTAGTAAGCAACAAATAAGGAACTAAAAATACCTACATCTTTCTAATTCCAACCAAAGCAAATCTGACTTTCTACAAAAAATTAATTATTTTGATAAAAAAAAAGGTAAAAAGGAGGCAATTTTAGGTTATCCAGAAAAAGAGGTAAATCTCTATTAATTTCTTTTACGTTTTTGTTAAGCAATTAAATTTATCATATTATTTTTAACAAGCTAGTAATTTTAATAAGTTAGCACTTGGCAATGCCACAGCATGTGTATCATATGTTTAGTTATAACGATATGATTTAATAATAAGATATGGAGTATGCTTTTCAGAACGCTCCTGGGTAGTGAGAGCAAATTTAGTATTTCATTCAAATTTAATTCTTTTTGTCTTACTCGCTAGTAAATTTGAATAAGATATGTCTATTTGACTCTTGGACATTTTTCATATAGTTAACCAGTATCAAGAAAAAAACATCTTAGTCTTGAGAATAAGTGTTTAATAAAAAAATGCGTAGGATGATCATTTGGTAATGTAAATTAACATATTTAATTCAACGTCCACTATTACACAATTTAGGCCTTATCGCACTTACATGATTTTTTTTCATAAAACGATCTGAGAAATCGCATCTAAATCATTGTTTTATTTTATTTGAAAACGTCTTGTATATTTTAATCTGAATGGTTCAAAGAATGAAATATGCATCTAACTAGATGTTTCAGAATTATTCTTTATAAAGTGTAAATTAAGGTAATAAATAAGATTAAAAGATTAATTAATAAAATTAAACAAAACAAAGTATGAGTACTAATATTTTTAATCGTTTAATCAATTAATTATTAATACTTTTGTTCTTAATATCTTTCTTTTTACCTTTTGAAATAGAAAGAAAATAATATATAAGTGTTCTGAAGACCTTCTTCATGAATAAAATAAAGAAAAATGTTACTTTCTGAACGGCGAAAAATACTTACGTGACCCCAGCAAGCTGCCGCATGCGATGGCTGCCAATCATCTTTATCCTTCACGTCTGTCCTTACACCGTGCTCTAATAAAAACTCCACTACCGAAAGATACCCGTTGGCTGCCGCAATGTGAAGCTGCAATAAAAGAGAAATATACCATACCTATAGATACTCTCATGAATTAAAAATATCTCGATTATATAAAATGTCACATTTTAAGAGTCTATTACGCTGTACTGTTCGGGTCTAATTTCCTTCTTCATTTGTGTAAAAATACCTAGCCAGTTTTACATAAAACGTTAAATGCCGAACGCTTATTTTGCTACTTTTTCGGACTAGTGAAATGGACTCTTAAGTCCATAACATTCTTTTGTATCTTGGTATGTAGTACAGCGTACAAAAATCAGTGTAACAATTAAATTAATTTAAAATTACTCTTATGCTATAGTGGAAATTCCTAGAATTTTTCTACTTTCGACATATTATGATATCGTGTATGGTAATATTTTTTGTGATTAAACAAAACAATACTGTATGATGGATGAAAAAAAAACGCGTTGACTGAAATGAAGATTGATGTCATTCCTTACAAAACATATTTAAATAAACAGCAGTATATTTTATAGCTCGCTACCTATATACACGCGGCAGAGAGTCCACGTGGACTAGACGAGTATGTCACGGCAAAACACACCATTCAAAAATGACAGATGATATTTCAATTTTATTGGTTTGACGGAACGATGAGCGACAAACGGATGCCGACGCGTATGAACTCGCCTTTAGATTTTTGAAGCTTGTCAAAGTCTTGCCAAATTATAAGTTATAATTTTGTGTCAAATTATGTCAAATATCTGCGTTATGGAAGATGATGCATTTTGATTCGTGTTATTACGTGTATTTTGTGTCTTTTGAAGTCTAGTGGAGGAAAAATCGAGGAAAAATTAACTGTAGACCCAGAGCACAGTTTATAGTTAATATTCACTGCCCAGGCAGAAAGTCTTATACACCAATAAAGTTACCATCAATAAAGTTTGTATACCATCTCGTCGTAGATAAGTGCATCTCGTATATGGGTACAAGGATCGTACTAAAGATATACTAAAAAATGGAGTACCTACCAAGCTGTAAAATATCACACGATAGGCAAATAATGGATTTTAGTACTGCAGAAAAATAATGTCAACAGGTACTGATTAAAAAAAATTAAGATTAAAGTTAATTAATCAACCTTTAAGATATAAAATTTTGTAAATGTTATTATTAATAAAATAGTTTGTTTTATGTATGTTGTTTTATTTATTCCTGTAGAATATTACAAATTTGTATTTGTACATAAGTTATATTGATTAATATAATAATAAATGCGGGAAGTTTCTTGAAGCTTGTAAGTAACAAATAGTTCTTTTTTATATTCTTTCTATGAGGTGTTTTGTTCTTGTTTGTTTTGTATTAACACATACCGTTTTTTTTTAATAAAATAACTCGATTACGTTCAGTTTTATACAGTTTTTTTTTCACAATATTTTGAAGTAATCACTTGTCAGTCAAATTTTAAATATATTAACTTCTTTACGGATGCTTCGTAGCTACAGAACGCATAGATGTACTGTTAGGTGGCAGACATAAATGTGTGTTATTTTTGACACTGCATTACAGCCCCTATTTAGAATATTTTGATTTTAAGAGAGATTAAACTTTTATTATATAACTGTTTTTACTTGTAGATACCGACTTATTTTTATTTAAAAAGAAATCTATTTTAATTGCAACCTAATACAATACATTTTACAAATATACAACATAATATCGTCGCTTATCTCGCGTAAAGGCGAAAAATTATTAAACTGAAAAATCGAAGAAATGAGTTATGTCACTTGAGACTTCCTACAGGCACAACTTTTATCTCACAAAGTGCTGTAACTGTATCTCTCACGATATCAAGGTAGTGATCGTATTTGGATTCAACGTACTATCTTACAAAAATTACAAGTTCAATACCAGGTAATTTTTTATTTTCTGAGACAGTGGATGATATAGAAAAAACTACTGAATAAGTATAGTATCTTGCTTCATTTGCAAGTGGAGGACGGCTTCAAAAAGGGAAAATTCTCTGTAGTTAAAGTGGCACAATTTTCCAAATAATCATCAAAGTTACGGAAAAAAGTAACAATAGAAAAGTGTACCATCGGTTAAAAAAATAAAATACTTTAGGTTATAACCATTAGTTTAGTGATACAAAATAAAAAAAACTTTATTTTTCAAAATTAAAAGTGTTTTATAATAAATAGCATTCTAACATAATATTAATCACACACTGGACCTCTATTAATGCACAGAAAAGAAAAGAGGGAAATTGTTTATTATTACTATATTCAAAAATAACGCGCAGATACGATATTTTGAATTGAAAGCAAATTCCAAGCTGTTGTTTTCATATTTAACTTGTTTGTTTTTAAATATTTCCAAAATATTATTTACAACAATCGACATACAAATAACTCAACTATTCCAGCAGTGTTATAAACTTTTTCATTGTTAATTTTTCAAATTAAATTTGCATGCATGTTACTGCAAAAAAAGTTGTCATTTATTTTAATTCACAAATTAAGTATGTCCGTGGTAATTGTATAGAAACAGTTATAAGAAAAAAAGTTCAATACACACAACCAAACTTATATGGAATCGCTCTTTATTTCTGACTAAATTTCTTGCAAGGATAAAAATTAGTATACAACTTTAAGATAAGGCTTTTTGTTGTAAATAAACATGATAATAAAGAATAATTGACTGCCGCTATTTATTTTCTTTTGATTTACTTTGTGTTCAGTAGTAAAATCACGATTGTCCGGTAATTTCCATTCTATCCAAAAAAATAAAAAAACGCCTTAAGATGGATTAACAGATGTACAGAGGGAAAGAATTATTGCTCTTACCGAACAAGGAATGCTCAAAAGAGACGTAGCAGAGATCGTAGGCGTTACCCAGGGTGTTGTATCGAAACCAAGCAAGGTACTTGGAATTAGGAATACACAAGGATAGGCCCAGACAAAGTCGTCAAAG
Organism: Sitophilus oryzae; assembly: GCF_002938485.1. Classification (NCBI taxonomy): domain Eukaryota; kingdom Metazoa; phylum Arthropoda; class Insecta; order Coleoptera; family Curculionidae; genus Sitophilus; species Sitophilus oryzae. The sequence goes on from NW_022146409.1 coordinate 2,369,032, forward strand.
AGTCACAACTGAACAAGACCGCATTGTGTGGAAAATCGCTAGACTAAATCCCAATGTTTCTCATCCAGAGCTACAAAGATAACTTCTGGCAGCTACAGGTGTGAACGTTTCAGTTGAAACCATAAGAAAAAGGCTTCGTGCCCGAGGGTTTTACAGTAGGAGAGAGTTACGGATACCACAGTTATCTCGGCAAAATAAAATTGACCGGCTAAATTGATGCCTTCAACATCAAAACTGGACAACTGAGAATTGACAAAATGTTCTTTTTTCGGATGAGACCAGAATTGGCCTAAGATCAGATAACCATCGAATTCGGGTTCTCAAGCTCCAGGACGACTAGCGAGACTTCTGTACCAAGATATAAAGTAGGAACTGTAATGTTCTGGGGAGGTATTATACTGGGAGCAAAAACTCCATTGTTACCACTTCAACAAACTTTTAACGAGTGGGAGATATGTTGATTTGGTGCTAGAACCAATCGTTAGTCTTTCGAGAGCTGCAATTGGGGATAATTTTAACTTCATGCACGACAGTGCACCTCCCCATACCAGCAGAGTGACTAGAGAATATCTTGAAATGGAAGGTGTCAGTTTTGGACTGGCCTGCATGTTTACCAGATTTAAATCCTATCGAACCCTTATGGGACTAGTTCAAAAGAAGGGTTAGAGCTCGTCGAAACAATCCAGGAAATCTTGCACAGCCTTAAAACATACCCCAAGACAACATTGATAATTTAATAAGAAGCATGCCAGCGCGGATAGAAGCTTGCATAAGGGTTAGAGGTGGCAATAACAAATATTAATATTTTCAATTTTCTTTTTGTTTTTGCTTTTTTGCCATTAAAAATTTAAATCTTAATTTGGTTTTTTAGAAAACCAAAAAAATACCATTTTGATTATTTTGGGAACCGATTAATTTTTTTATTGATATATGGATTATTTTTCATTAAAACTCATTGGTAAGGAGTGAGTTTTATTCATAAACACAATATCTTCATACGTCTCGAAAATTATGAAAAATTATAGATGATTCCATATAAGTTTGATTGTGTGTATATTTTATAGTAGTTGACTATGTCATTAAATATCGCATCTATTTATCATACTAAACAACTTATTTGCATAATTTGAAAACTTATGTAAACATTTCGGGCGAATTAACATTTTTAAACCAAATACAATTAACATGAAATTAAAGAAATCTAACACCCTACATCAATGAGAATCCTACAGAAATAGAGGGAGTACAAGCCATCAAAACTTGTCCATCCAGAAAAGACAATAATTTCAATAGACGCCCAAAAATCGACAGAAAATACAATCTATTTTTGAATAAAAATGACAGTCATGTATTTTCTCGTGGGACAGACCTAGAGAATATTGAAAAATATTAGATTTAGGCAGATAAAATAAATAAGATTAAAATAGACATTCTAACAAGAAACCCCTATTAAAACTAAACTCCCACTCATTGTCAATTTTAAGGACGCTACAACTTATACAGAAAATAAATAATATCAAGTAAATTAAGTTTAAATAAAAGAAACTATCAAAAATGATTAAAAGTATCGTACCGGTGTGGCGCCTTGAAAGTCGTACTGATCCAAACTTTCCCCTTTTTGTACCATAATCCTCATATCGTTCAGCATCTGCCTCTCGGTGCTCGCTCTGGTTTCGTCTATCAGTTGCTGGGTAACTCCGTTCTTCGCCATCTCGCTCTCTATGTAATCCAAGGCTTGTTCATCCTCGCAAATGTCGTAGGGCATGTTACCATCGGCGTTTACCGCTAAAAGATTCGCACCCCTCGAGATTAATATCCTAAAAAAAAAACGAAATTTGAAGGAAATTTTATTAGTTAAATTACGAATTTTTGGTATAAATTAATTGTGTTGTGATACTTTAAGCTTAAAATTTTTTACAAGGAGACCTTGCAGTCGAACATTGTTCTTTTTAGAACCTATTTTAGTGCGAAATGGTACAAAATAGCTTAATAGCCGTTGCAAAAAAAAACTTATCGCAACCTTATTAGTACAGAACAACAAACAAAAAATGTAATATACCAAATACCCTGTGAATGCGATAAATTTTACATTGGTGAAACATCTAGACCCTTAAATGTTAGAACTAAAGAACATAAAGATTATTTAAGAAAGGGAAATTTTCACAAATCTAAGATATGTCAGCATTCTTGGGACACAGGGCACAGAATAAATTTTAATAACGCCAAAACTATAATGAAAGAAGCGATAGCCTCTAAAAGAAAAATAAAAGAGGCTTTTTTAATTCAATCTAATAAAAATAAATGTATTGCTCATGGATTTGTAGATGTTAGTAATGCATGGCAATCGCTTCTTTGATTTTAAAGAACAATAGATACAAGATAAATAAACATAAAATACGTAAAATTTAAAAATAATCATACAGAAAGTTTGGGGCTTTTTGGTTTTACCCATAGGTTTTACCTTATTAAGTAATTGTTATCAGGTAGTAAGTAATTGTTAATTTTAAAGTTTAAATATCAAGTTAAAAATGTCATTTTAACAGAACGTCAACGGTTTCTTGTAGACGTATCTGTTTTAAAAAAAGTAGTGTTCTGGAATAGTTGAATTTAAATATTTTAAATGTTTTTTTTCTCTATTCTTTGTATTTTTTTGCTTCCGACGACGGAAAGAGATAACTTTCCGAAACGTTAAGCATTTTTTTTTGCTTTGTTAGGCAAATTTGTATTACCGTAAACATAACTTCTAACAAGCAGCGTCCGTTTAGGTTTAACGCAGAAGTGTTTACAAAAAATAATTATTTTATTTTGTAGATTTTCTTGCAGCAGTGGCGAAATACCCATACAGGATTTTTTTGGAAAGATGAATCCGCCACATAGGTATAGACATTTTTTTGTTTATATTATAATTAATTTATTTTTGTTTTCTAAAATCTTTTGATTAAAAGAAAATATGTAAAAGTAGACAACGCTATGCCGATCAAGCTTAATCAAGCGACTAAAAGTTCATTTGGTATGATCTATATCAACAACTCCTATAATACCATTTTGTAGGAGTTAATATCTATATACACATACACATATTTAAATTTAAAAAATATATCATATATTTTAATGATGAAATTAATATATAATTCCACTATAATAACCACAAATTTAGATCTAACTAAATTTAATAATCGTATCTACATATATCTTCAAATTCCGTATCCATAACGTGGATTTAAAAAATATCACAATAAACCATAATTATTATTTGGAATGTGTTTACACCATAGCGCTGATACCAAAACTATATAGGAAATCAGAACAAACAAGTTTCAACTGATAATACAACAGGAAAAAGAACATGGCATTTCTAAACTATTGTTCATCTGATGAATTGATTACTAACTGTATAAATAAATAAATAGCTCTTGTTTTTTCTAAATTTCCAATTCTAGACTTATGGCCAGTTTAAGACCGAAATATTTCTCTGTGCGACGTCAAATAACCAGTGCGTGTCAATATATTTTATACTTTTTTTTCAGATTTCAATACATTAAAATTTTCACAAAAACTTGAGACAATACACGTACCTAACTAGTTTTAAATGACCACATGTAGCTGCCGCGTGCAATGGTGTCCATTTTTCGCTGTCTTCCGCATTGACATTCGCTCCGTATTCCAGTAAAAGTGACAACATGGGTTCGTTGTCATCTATGCAACACTGGTGCAAGGCCGTCAGTCCATCTTCGTTGCAAGAATCTGGACTCACGCCTTTCATTAGCAATCTTCTTACTGAAATAAAAGAAACAGGGATTTATAATAGTAATTTTAGCATAAAACCTACGACCTTCGTCATCGAACTAATAAAACACATTAAACATAATACCATACATTAAGTTTTTTGAAACAAGGCATGAGCCGTGGATAAAGAAACTAATATTAGTACAGTATGATGGAAAAAACGCTGTCCAGTTGGCAATCGATGATATTTTCCATGTAATTTTACATATAAAATTACAGCAATATCCATTTAAAAGCCATCTCTCGATCATATTGAATTTCAAAATCAATTTTTTGGCAACAAAAAACCTACAGCTATGGCACTGGCTGCTCGTGAATAGAATTATCATAGAATATAGTAGCTTCAAGAGACCTAGAGGAAGGCCAAACTTGAGATGGGACTATGATATTAGGAATTTGGACCCAAATACAAAAAAAGTATCTAAATATGAGAGGGAGGCTACACCATAATTGGAAATGGTTGAATAAGCAGAAAATGATGATGATGAATGATGAATGATAGTAGCTTACAATGTAATGTGTACCAAAATTAATTTAAATAACTTGAGAGGTTGGGGTATAAAAACATCCGAAGTCAAAACCAGAAAACTTTTAAATGGCTGGCAAGATTTTTATACAGATTGGCGAATGTAGTATACACCAACATTATAGACGCAATTAACAGCCGCAAGGTCAACAAATTCAAAACAGCTATATCAAGTCTGGAAGACATTAAAAATTATGTACCAATTTAAGCTGAGGCAACCTGGTATACAGATGATTGAAGAACTTCAGTGGAAGTAGGAGCTAGCTGGAATAGTAGGGATGACCAAAGAGTAGCTCCCCAAGATGACCACAGTAGATTACCAAATAAAAGCTAATTTTGTGGAAGAAATAATAAGGCAACGGAGAACACACCGTTCTGTTGTCATCTTCAAAGGTAGCAAAACAGCACTATAGGTACTTGATTCCATAGTAGTTAATTATAGACTAGTATGAGATTGTGATGCTCTAAATACAATGGGAGAACGTTGCAAAATTACGTTACCTTGAGCACAGTCCTCGAGGACACGAGCATCACAACAGCATCGAAATGCAAATGAAATGCCCAAAGGAGATCCATCAGTACAATCCACTGGATCCTAAACTTTCTGCAGTGCTGCAAATTATATGAAAAAAATACTCTAGAATGGTCAAAACATTCGCCAAAGCAGAGAAAAATTGTTGGTAGACCTAATAAGCAAAAAATGAAAATTGTCAAAACTTAGTAGTTGTTACCAGCAGGGCCTTGCAAGATCCTTAGACATTTAAAGCTGGCGGGATTAACAGACAAAGTTATCTGTAGACTCTACCAATCAGAATATGAAACGACAGACAACATTCAGTCATGGTGATGATATGTATGGCAATGTCTAATAAATGGACGTCTCCTTGTACTTGGCGAGATGGCTATCTATTGTCAAAGACCTATATGAAAAGTTACAGATTATTACATTTTCTGGAAAATATACGACTGGAGAATGTAATTTAGAGATCAGACGACTACAATAAATATGTAAAGATCGCAGTTGTCAAAAGCTACCTCATAAAATCTAATATCTTATCTAATACAGTGGCTACTGCAAGTTGGTGTAAAAAAGTGGCACTGGCAAAAGAGGTCGAATGCAGGCTCTGCATGCAAAAGGTAGAAACTAGGAAAACATCAAAATATCTTGTCCAGCCGGGAGCCATGGGAACAATAACTCAAATTTAATTATAAAGTAAAACTGTGCTGGACTTAGATTAAGACATCATTAATTACTTTGTAGAAGTGTTTAATAAAAACTGGATATAATTTCAACTCTATTAATAGCTAGGAAAAAAAATGTTGTAAAGAATTGTTACCTTCGTCTATGTCGTTTCTAGCTGCAGCTTCCAATAACACCACGCTGTCCTCAAACACGATGCCTCTTTTGTTGCTCTTCAACTGTTTGTTGTTCTTCTTATGCTCCTTGTCCTTCTGCGTGTACAGCTTCAGTTGCTGACTGCGCCTCTTCCTGGCGAGCATCAGCCTATCTTGGGTGGGCATCTGTTCGATGCGGGGCATTTCTTCTATTAATTGAGCGTGCTCCATCTTTGAGGATGATTCTAGATTATGTACATATAGTATCAGTCTTTATTCTGAAAGAAAAAAAAACATACCATTAGTCACAGTATTTCTTTTTCCTAAATCCAGTGATCAAAAATCCCGGGATTGAATGCCCTAGTTGGTAATCAACTACATCATCACTATATTGAAATCATTGAAAAAAAACAATAGACTACAATAGTGAACCTAAAGAACATTTAAATAATAATGTAAATTAAATAATGGCCAAACCATAGTGTAATGTTTAACTTTATTGCTAATAAAGACAAGTTTATTATTATTATTATTTTCCGTGGGTAGAATAAAATGCTTATCCTCTTAATCTATTATACAACATTTTATAGCCATTATCCACTAATACTAATTACTAAATAATGAATGAAAATAAAAGGAGGAAGGTTTATTAAAACTTAAGTTTTTATTTTCTTTTAATTATAATTTATCACGAACTTTGATTTTAATACTGATTTAAATTTTCAAAAATCATGTGTTTTAAATCATAGATTGAAATCGTTTCAGTACTGAACATTTCAGATTAAAAATTATTTCTATAAACTCTTCTTAAAAGCGTTTAAAGAAAAACACACCATCCTACGTTTCATACTTGAACTTTTCGTACCTCAGCAAGTCATTTAAACAATTACTGTTTTAAACTTGATTCATTTCAACAGTAGTAACTATTATAGGTCAACTTAATACTTTAACTTTACTTTATGTTAAATAAGTTTAGTTTGACCTACAGTAAATTCGTTAATATATGATATGTTTATTTGTCAAATAATCTATATTTCGATATACACACTAAAAGAAAGAATATAGTAAATATACTATAATGTGATAATGTTGAATCAAATATACAGGGTGTCCCAAAAATAAGTGCAGATATTTTAAGGGTGGTAGATCTGGTCAAAAGAAACATATTTTCTCTTTGCCATTTTTAAAATAAATTGAAAATAACCGAATTATTTAACTTAGAAAATAAAAAAAAAACAATTTGTCATTAGTTCGAAATAAAGATTTTCGTAAACCTCATAAAAGTGATGTTTTAGTTACTATTCGGTAGTTACCGTTAGGTTTGGTCGGTTTTCACTAAAAGGGTATGTACTAAAAATAATTAATGTGTTTTTTTTTTCTAGAACTATTAGTAATGGGCACTGTACGCACATTTCAATAACCATGTTCATTCTCAGAAAACTTTGCAAGTATAATAATTACGAAAAATTCTGTTAATAAGTTTTCTTTCATTACCAAATTAGAACTTCTGCATGGGATGCGATAATCACATTAACATCCTCGGCATATTTTCTATTGTTAACAATATCTATTTATCTTCTCGATATTATCTTAAAAGGCAAACGGTAGTATACTCTAAAATAGTGATCGTAATAGTATTTAACCTTCGGCTATTCCAAATATGTCACATTTAATGGATGATCTGTATTGTTGTCGGTTCAGCTTACAACGTATACCGTTGAGTGGTGATTATTTTTGAATTAATTTGCCCACGTAAAATAAAGCCAGCTTTTATATCATTCTGTATTAATTCCTTGTTAAGTATTCTTAAATTTATTTTATTATTTTAAGTATTCTAAAATTTATATGATATACTATTATTTCTTTCCCTGCTGCGAACCCACAAATGGATGTTCGTGATCACATTTGTCCACTCTTTTTTACTTGAGTAAAAAATGTACATGTACTGCCAAAAAACATTTTACTGCCTAGAGACTAGCGAGTGCCAGTGACTGCGAAGAAAACTGCCTAAGTCTGTCGTAAGACTGATGCCAACGACTGCCAAAATGTAATTCCAAGAGTTAGACCCCCTCGACCCCTCGATTCTTCCACTGTCATCCTTCCATCCATCCACTCCCATCCTTCCATCACGTTCACTGTCTGACATTGCGAAGCCATGACATCCTCTTCCTGCCAACACCCCATTCTTTACCTTAATCTTTCCTTCAATTATCAACTATTGGAATTGGTATATCTCCTTATGTATCACATGACCTAGATATATGCTGCTTTTGGGCGTTTGATTGTGCCCAGCACTTCAGCAGTCTTTATTGATCATTCTGAAAATCTCATTGTTTGTCCTTTATGCATGGAATATTTAGCACACGCCTATAAATCCACATTTCAAATGCTTCGATCTTGTTCATACTGCACACATTTAGTGTCCATTCCTCCATACCATAATGTAATACCGGCCAGACATATAACACTTTACAAATCTAATCTTACAGCTACAGAGAGAAGGTAGAATGACTAGGAGGGGGTTCATCACCGCGACCTTAAAGATCTATTGTGTCCCTCATTCTCGGGTTATAACTCATCACACAGTCTATAACTCATCCTACATGGACATTTTCCTGTTGCAGGGAAGACAGGGCATTTCCCATCATCTGACATTCGGACAGTATATGTTCTTCCTCCGAGGACTGGACATCTACCTCCTACGAGGGTATACACCCTTCCACAGTTGGGGTTTGGCCCTCCGCACCCTTCACAGTCGAGGAGCTTGACTCCGGCTGAGAAGGAGGCTGGAGGTTTGAGAAGGAGGCTGGTCCATTTTGTCCACTTCTTTAACTTGGTTAACTTATCCTTAGGCTAAGATCGAAATCAGTATAGGTGGACACTTTTCTGAACTTCATAAACGCACTGCGGGTAGTTTCAATTCGACATCTGATTTCGGTACCGGATTTCATACAGTCACGTTCCTAAACATTTAAATTTATTTTCTCGTTCTATTGATTCATTGATCAGACTTGCGTTTTGAAATTCTTGTGGCTTGCGAGTAATTATCATGAATTTAGTCTTCTTGGTGTTGATATTAAGGCTCATGTTCTTACTGCTGTCACCAATATTGAGCATATCTTGCAAATCTTCCATTTTATCTGCAATTAGAACTGTATCGTCCGCATAACATATGTTATTGACTCTCACATCATTCACCTTAATGTCCACATTACGCTGATTTAGGGCTTCCTGAAAGATGATTAAAATAAAGCCGTTTTTGTCAACACCGACAAGTGCTGTAAAACGAACTAATGCTGGGTTCCTCAGTGGACAACATCACGCCTTGCTGCCCCCCAACGTGAGAATGCCTTACTCTAGTATATTGTACGCTCAGTAGTTTTAGGATTTAGATTAGTGGACACTTATTCAAAATTAAAGACAATAATTCCAGTCCAAAAAGATATTTTATTTCCAATAAATAAAAATATTGCAGACATGTTACAGAGAACATATACTGTATAATTATAAAAAAAGTGTGTAGATATTGTCTAGCTATTCTGATAGACAGTCTGTGTTGTAATTTTATTCAATCATAATTAACATTAAACCTAAATATATCGTTTTAACAATATGTATATCAAACTTTAAATTAATCAAATGATTTAAGCAAACTGGATGTTTATTTAAATCATTTTCTGGGCGTCGATAACAAATTTTATTTTAACAATTTTCCCAACTCAGTCTCCCAAATCGTTAAAAAATATGAACCTTGAAATTTCAATTCAAATTTAGTTAGAGCTATTAAAAATAAAACTAAAAATGTAAGGCGTGAGCTGTAGATACATTTATAAAATCGATTTTAGTATACAGGGTGACTCTTTTTAATATTGTAAAAAATACATTACTTGTATAAGACCAAACAATTTTTGACCAAAATGGGTTAACAACTGACAGTATCAATAATTACAACAATATATTGTCAAATTTCAATTAAGTTTAAATATTTTTCTGAGTCTCTGAAATCATCAAGATTTTTCTTAATTATGGGTCGATTGGAACCAAACTCGACATGTGGATAAAAGTACCCGAATGGGAGTCCTCAGATGGACAAACGGTCATTTTAATACAAATTTTGTGAACGTGAATCAAATTATTTATTAATTTTTAATTTATTACTTTTTCGACATTTCAAACTACACTTTTTTCAAACATGTCCTTCAAATCCTTCAATTTAATAGTTGTAGAGGACATAAAAATAAAGGGAGAACTAAGATCACCCTATGATAAGCAAAGACAGAAATACAGTCTAATCTGTAGTAGGTAGTAGGTCTACCAGCAGGACATTGTAAACTTAATAGGCATCTAAAGCTGATGGGATTAACCAAAGAAGTCAATCTGAAGAAGAAACGACAGAAGACAGAACACATTTTATGTCTGGGAAATGTGCGATTTTTTGTACTAGACAAATATATCAGTATCAGTATCTAATACTAATATATCAATATCAGTATCCAAGTTGCCGGACTTTTTGAACATGGATCAGGAAAAGACCACAATATATGTAAAAACGCCGCAGTGGCACAGACCGATAGCCACTTCAAAAATTAGGCGTCTAGCTTAGGCTCATCCTTTCATAATTCTATAAGAATATCCAGGAAAGAATTTGTGTAAAACTTCTGAATTGTTCCAAATGATTACATTGAACGCACTACACTAATATATTATTGTATAGTCTTGTAAACGAAGGTTGAAACCACGGCTTAATTTGTCGACCGGGACTTTTCAGGCAGATGGTGTGTTCGCTGGGGAGTAGTTTAGGGAAAAAATTGTAACACCGTGCTGGTAACAAAAATTGCTCCAAATGGCAAATATCTGCCAAAATATGCAGTTTACAAAATTTTTCTTGGAATAAAAAATGAACCTTAGGTAATTCTACCTACTAAAATGGACCTTATAATTTTTTACGTAAATTAGTAGTGTTCGAGATATTATGCCTCGTAAATCCCTGAATTTTCTCTCCAAGTCTTAACGTTCCGGAGATAGATTTCATAAGCGTATCATTGATTGATGAGACAAATTGTTTAATAACTCGGCTAAAATTTAATATTTTTTGATTATTCAAAGTTCATTTAAAAGGTAGAATCAACAGATATCACATTTTGGAACTTATTTGAAATTTGTCACATTTTATGATAATAAAAAAAACCGGGCAATCATTCCATGGCCCAAAAATTTGCAGATTTTTACAAACTTATTCATATTTTCACTAATAATAGCTTATTTGTCGGCCTATTAACCACGTACGAGCTAGCCCGACAGGACAGATTAGTTTTGCATTCATTCCACAAGGCCTTATTATCTAGTTCCTCCTGAGTATCTCAATTTTGAAGAAAATGGACATAAACTAGTACTAATCTAAGGTAGAGGTGTGTAGTTCGTGAACGAACTAGTTCCAATGAACTATTCCGACCCCGGAATGAAAGGAACTAGTTCCTGGTTTCTCAAAGAACTAGTTCCTCAGGACCTATTCCGGGATCGAGACTGTGACCGATATAGAATGATATGCGACGGCGACAGATCGGCTAGCGCGCGTAGCCCGATTGTAGGCAGGAGTGGGGAGTGCCAACCGCACGTTATCGGATCCGGACCTAGAGGAACTAAACCACAGAATATACTAACGAAAAAGAAGCCCAAGTTCCTTGTAATAAATCGGTTCCATTTTCGTAACGCCATCTCTCGACAGAGCTGACATTTACAGGTTAGCCAAAGGGGTGCGGGGCCGGGGGAAAAAAAATTGTAAAATACACTTTTTTTTTAATTATTTTTATTCGCTATTTGCAATTTCATTTTTAAAACATATTATCTGAAACAATCACATAATATGTCTTAAAAATAAAATTACAAACGGAAACAAAAGGAATTAAATAATCTGAAAATCTACAAAGTTTATTGATAAAAAAGTTAGGCTATGCTTGGCTATGCAAAATGATATATTAAGGATAACCAATTTGGTATAACATTGTTAAAGAAACATTAACAAATCATAACATATCAGATCATAGAACTAAAAAAGTACTATTACATAAAAACAGGTGATACAATACTTCAAAATTAATTTTAACATAATATCAAAACCGAAAAATCAAACTGCAAACACAACCACACTTATCACAACAGAAATTAACACACACTTCCGCGGCAAATGTCCAAGAAAGACTGATCATTCTGATTGGTCCTGGTCCGGTCGTGGCTCACGTCGTAATGTCGGTAAGCAAAATCCCTGTCCAAAATCTTGACGATCAGCGCCATCACCCGTCATAATTGGGAAACTTTTGCTGGAACCATTTTGAATATTTCACTTACATGGCCCTGAACTAAACTAAATAAAAGACTAGTTTACGTACGTACGAATCGGGCCAGCGCGATCGGTGCTAGGCAGGAGTGGGGAGTGCCAGCCATATGCCGTATGTTATCGGATCCGGACCTAAAGGAACTAGAGGAACTAAATAAAAGGCTAGTTTACGTATGGATCAGCCTGCGCGATTGATGCTAGGCAGGCGTGGGGAGTGCCAGCCGTATGTTATCGGATCCGGACATAGAGGAACTATTCAAAGACTAGTTCACAGGAATCTATTCAGTCGGCAGATCCGAGATATAATACAAGGCGACAACGATGGATTCGGCCTTGTCTATTGCCACAGCCGGCGCGGCGTAATTACCACAGAAAATTGTCGTGGATACTGTTTTTGATTTTTAGTTTGTTTTTTAAATATTTTATGGGAATGTTTCACTTTAGGTCCCTAAAATTAAGAAATATCTTATAAAACGAAGTAGATATTCTGAATTTTTAGTGAGGAAAAATGCAATTTTTCGTAAAATTTTTGTAGTATTTGCTCTAATTGATTTGTGATATAGTTTTTTAAACTCTGATTTGAGTTTCTTTTTTATATTTTTTATCTGCAATAAAACTTACCTATAAGGGAAATTAAAATAACTTTCGTTGCACATCATAATACGACCACCAGCAAACTCCATAAGACGACGCATGGTGTCATTGATGACGTGGAACAAAAGTTGTTTGAATTTTCCAATATATATTTTGTATACTCCAATTTCCCTATATATATTTTTAACATACACAATTACACGTCTCGTTATATCTCCGTACATTATAAAAATTATACAGATCATACTGTGAATAGTTCTGACTGACAATGAAACGCATTAGCAAGCAAGGGGGATGTCAATGTTAGTCGGGAACTATTGTGAACTAAAGACCTAGTTCAAGGAACTATTTCCCTGGAGGAACTAGAACTAAGGAACTAGTTCCTCCCCAGGAACTAGAATTCCCACTAGTGATCTAAGGGGACGAATTGTTTCCCTTGAGCCTTCTTAATACCTACGAATTTTTCTATACAAATAACAATTCACTGAACAGTTAAGTACAGTTTCTGCCAAACGAACTGTGTTTATTGAAGGATAGAAACCCATTGCTATTTTCTTTGTTGACGAAAACAACCACCGGCGATGCAAAATCTCAAAAATGTTCCTTATTATGGAAACTCCAGTTGCTGTTTTAAGAATCACTCTTTGTATTAAAAGTAATGAAAATGGGTCAAATTTCCTATTAAATTTTATCTCACAATATTAAAGAGAAATATTTATGGCCAAAAACTCGTGATATATGGTTAGCTATAAATCAGAGCTGCATATTGATACAATCTACACGTTTGCATACGATAAAAAATAAATTGGGTATTGACCAAACTGTCAACTGTGCTGCGAATTTATAATTCATTTTAGTTCAATTTGTGATACACCTACACTACTATACATTTTAATATACATGGGTATAGCTACAAAAAAGCTATTAATAGATTAGAGGAAAAAATTGGCTGAAAATAAACAAATAGAGTGTAATTAACATTTTGCACATTTGGAAGAATCTATAGGTAAGTAGATTGGAATTTACTATATGAATATTGATCTATTCATCTGCGACCTTTTCAGATCTATTGTGTAAAACCTATTATCTCTAAATTATATTTTCTCGTCATATTCTTTTCAAAATGTCTAAAGCCTGCTATTCATTATTCGTTGATGAAACGTTGATGCGCGAATCTTGGCATAGTGGGGATAACGCAGTGCGTCCAAACGATGCGCGGAACGTCGGTTTTTGGATCATCAAAGGGAAAATCACCAACCGACGAATCGATCTCGTATCTCATTCGTAGTTGTTGGTTTAGCAGTGCGCCTGTTTAGTGTTACAGTTGTAATGCATTAAGAAGTTTACAAGTAAATGTCACATGCGACTGACTCCTGTTCAAGCACCTCTACAAAGATGGAATGGAAAACCGATATTGTTTTCACATTTGTGAAGAAAATACAGAGCGACAAAAACATAAAAAAATCGAAACAAGGTGCTTTAAAACGCATTGCTGAAAACGAGTAACACAAAAACATGAAAAAAATCGATCAGTAAATTTTGTTACAAAATTGTAGCATGGTAAATGTATTATCAACTGATATAAATATATCTGCTGTTACTTAGTTTAATCAAAAATTCAGGTTTTCTTGTAGCAATGAGTCTGATATATTTATAAACAAGCTCTTGGAGCAATCGCTGCAAAACGGAATGGAAACGCTGTAGTCAGTAGTACTACAAAAAGTTGTAGTAAAATTTGCTTATGGTTGGCGTAGTAATTGAAACCGTTGTCGAGCAGGTTGTGACAATTTTATAAAGTCATCATCAGGGGAGAGAAAATATGGCGGACGTGTATACAGGGTGAGTTTCCTACGATGTTCTCTATGGGCATCTCGGAAACTACTTGAGATAGAGAGTCGGTTAAATGGGGAAAGAATTGCAGTTTTGTGAGGTCATAAATATGCGCCTTTTAGATTTATGAAAAAGTTCATGGCTTACTAGATATTTCGAAAAAAACAAATTTTGGCTATTTTAAAAATTGTCCCTAATTCCATTATAATCTATTTTAGACAAAAAATGTTCAGATAAAAGTTGTAGATAATCACATTTCTAATGAGGTTGTGTTCTCCGATTTTTTCTAAAACCTGTCATTTTTGACATGACACAAACATATGTTTTTTTAAATGGAAACCATAGTTGGCCATGACTTTATAAAAAGTGCCATTTATCAAGCTTTTCAGCGATATAAGCTATAATATGTTTTCTTCGAAAATTTATCGAGTTATAGCCAATTCTTATCTTTCTTGACTAACTTCACTTAGTTAGCCATGGAAACAAGTTCAATCGTCGTTGCTCTCAGAAATGTGAAATTGTCACATCCAATCTTTGTAAATTAAAATAAACAAAAATTGTAAATATATTTTTTTTAAATGAAGAAAAGCGTGTAGGTTCAACTTTTCTTAACCATACAAGATACGTTGACCAGTGAAAGTTACTAACGTATTTTAGAGAACGGTTTCCAATGGTGTTCTAATTTTGTTATGATTTATAACTTATAAAAAGACAAAATATATTATTAAACGGCTCTTTACAATTTACATTACACAAACTAAAACTTAAAAAAATAATCAATACATACACGTTATTTTAGAAAATGTTCAAAAAATCCGCAATTGTTTTGAGTACATAAATGCATCTTTTTAAAACTAAATTTCTAGCTATTGTCACAGAACGACCGGTCGACTTAGTTAAACTTCTCCTGTTCCACCTCTTCGAGTGCCTCTCATAAGTTCTTTTGTAAACCTTGTTGTTAACCATACCGCATAAAAAAATGTTTAAATGGATAGGTCAGGTGACCGAGAGACCCATGCAATTGGTCCACCTCTTTCTGTCCCTAAGTCTACATAATTATGATAATAAAATAATTTTTAACATTTCTTACATTGTGGGGGGGCGGGGGTTGGTGTGTCATAATGAAAGTTATGTTGAAACCACTCTATTAATGCGCGAGTATCTAAATTTAACTTTTCTAACATGTCTTGAAAACCGTTCTCTAAAAAACATAAGTAACGTTCACCGGTCAACGTATTCTCGAAACTGTATGGCCAAGAAAAGTTGAACCAATAATCCTACACGCTTTTATTCATTTGAAAAACTCGTATTTACAATTTTTGTTTATTTTAATTTACAAAGATTGAATGTGACAATTTCACATTTCTGAGAGCAACGACGATTGAACTTGTTTCCATGGCTAACTAAGTGAAATCAGTCAAGAAAGATAAGAATTGGCTATAACTCAGTAATTTTGTGAAAGAAACAAACTATAGCTTATATCGCTGAAAAGCTTAAAAAATGACGGTATTTATGGAGTCATGGCCAACTATGGTTTCCATTTAAAAAAACATATGTTTGTGTCATATGTCAAAAATGACAGGCTTTAGAAAAAATCGGAGAGCACAGTCTCATTAGGGTTGTGATTATCTACAACTTTTACCTGAAAACTTTTGTCTAAAATAGATTATAATGGAATTAGGGACAATTTTTAAAATAGCCAAAATTTGTTTTTTTCGAAATATCTAGTAAGCCATGAACTTTTTCGAAAATCTGAAAAGCGCATATTTATGACCCCACAAAACTGCAATTCTTTTCCCATTTAACTGACTCTCTATCTCCAGTAGTTTCCGAGATACCCATAGAGAACATCCTAGGAAACTCACCCTGTATGTGTGGAATTTGTGATCGTGCTGTAAAGGCAAATCACACAGCAATTGAGTGTGCTACATGTTGTGCTTGGGTCCACAAAGGATCTTCCGGTCTCGGTAAGGTGGAGTATGACAAAATTGTTGCCGAATTTCGGAAAAATAAGACTCATAAGTGGGACTGTAAAAAGTGTAAGAAGACTGAGGTTAGGAGACTATCATTTGGAGTCGTCCGCGACGCATCTATTTCTATATATGCGAAAATTTTCTCTGCAATATGTGGTATTGGTTAAGAGCGTATTGTAGTAATTAGTAGGTACTACAAAAATATTTAAGAATTGCCGATAAGCAATTTAGATATCACTACAATTTGTAGTTTTGGTTAAGATCGAAAATGTCGTTTACAATCTTTGAGGAATTATTACTTAAAATGCAGTTTACGACCTCTAAATACTTCTATATTAAAACCTTCTACAAATCTATGAACTGCTTCTGCAACTTTTTAACTACAAAAAATTGGCGCCGGGAGGCACGTATAGTCGCCGATACTAAAATATGTTAATAAAAAGTTGGTAGGCAGTTCTTTCAGTTTCAAAGTAAAGGAATTTTTCCAATTTTTTTTTATCTCAAAAACTGCGTCTTTGACTGATTTTGATGTTATTACAAATTTTGTTGCAAACATTATTCCTAATCTTAAATTGAAAACCGCGTTTCGCTAGCTACTGTAATTTTGTAGTTACGATTATTATTTTGTAGCCACAGTATTTTTGTGCCAAATTTGGTTAAAATCGGTTTAGCGGTTTTTGACTGATAGTGTTACAGACAGACGGACAGACACCATAAAAATATTTTGTATTTAGGTAATTTATGACCCAAATAACTCATTTTGAGTGAAATTAAAAAAACTTTTTTTTGCCGATCTTAGCCTACCATACCTGTTGGTATGGTCGGCTAAAAAATAGTAAATATTGCTACAACTTGTATTTGGCCCATATACTACTATAGTTTGCAACAAAGGATTTTACAATTGTAGCATTATTTACAACAACATTTTTCGTAAACGATGTCATCGGCGAAATCAAGAAGAAAATCTCTTCCAGATCGATCGACACTACAGGTACAGTAGAAAGGTATTCTGTACTCAAAAGCAAAAGCATGTCTTCTAAATCCATTTTGGCGCTATCTAGAGTTTTCTGGTGTGTTGTCACACAATGGACGAATTTCCAAACGTATTATCGAAATGCATCAACGCACTTTGAGTAGGATGTAATGCCGGGCCAAACCAAGCAGACAAAACAAGACAGAAACATTCATGTTTTACGACAAAATTGCGACAAATCCAATACATTTCTGCGACATTTTTGTCTCATTTTTGTTTTGTTTCAAAATTCGGAGACTTTTCAATATCCCGTCTCGAGTCGGTAAAGATCAAAGTTTCTATGTTTTGTTCGTATTTTTTACTACAAGTTGTGGGCGCAGTGTGGATGGCGTGTGCTGCCAACAGTAGGAGACCAGTGAAATCACACATGGTTAATAAAACTCATTCGCAACAACTAAACTTTTGACTTTGTTGTACTTTTGTCCTTGCGGTGTGGACAATTTGTCTCAAGTTTGTCTTGTCAGAATTCCCCATTTTTTGTCGCAAGTTTGTCTTGTTTTTGTCCCAAAATCGTGTTTACTTTTTGTCGCCTTGGTCTGGACCCGGCATAACGCATCGGTTCGTCAATGACGTTTTTAAGAATTTGCATTAACGAAAAGCATTACGAATCGCATTAACGCTCAGTGAGTATCTGACTTGACATCTAAAAGATTCTTTGCCAATGAGTTATTGTCGCTCTAGTACAAAAAAACACCCATTTCTTAGGCTATCGCATTATCACAGAATATGATTTGCTCTTTCTTCTTCTTTGCTCCTTATTAGTAGAATCAGCACATGGCCTCGTCTATTTAAATCAATTATAAATTCTCTATTAGTAGACCCGCTTAAAGAACTCACTTTTGACAGTTTCGCTTAGCTTCTCAGCTTTTCCTGTCCTTCTATGAACCAAATCATACGTAACGCCTACGTGGATAATAATTTCGTTTTGTGATAAGTGAGTCAAATGCCTTCAATCCAGAGACCAACGGGAGACCACTGCCTTTCAGCTGATTAAATATCTAATATTGAAGTGATTCTACTTTAGGTAAATATAAATTTAAAAAAAAACTTTAAAGTTTTTCCCATTATAAAAAAATATATACCAACGTATTTCATTGATTTTTTTGTTATTTTTTGAAGACCTAAATACCTCCCAATCGAAAATGATAGGGGATATTTATAAATTTTGTTTATTTTTTCACTCTCAGATAGAAGTGGTATTATCCACAAGAAACCGAAATTACGCCAACGATTGCATAAATATTTATTGAACTTTTCTGGAAATCTGGATAAATATTAGGCAAGAGAAAAGGCGTTTTTTTCGTAAATGGTTACTTTCGTAACCGTATATGTATTGACCGTTTCTATCATACAGGGTGATTTACAGCCAAAAACAGGTCTATATGTTTATGGAGAGGGTGATAAGATTTTTTTGAAACTTTGGATTCTTACATAAAAGCTCGTGATCCATCGACTTAAAATATTTATAGCGTTACAATGTTGCTACTTCATTTAAAAATGTGTAGCAGATTTATTATTTTAAATAGAATACCAGGTATTTTATAAATTTTTGATCATTTTCATTCTCTACAATCTTTTTAGCCGACCATACCAACAGGTATGGTAGGTTATTAAGATCGGCAATTTATTTTTTTAATTTCACTCAAAATGAGTTATTTGGGTCATAAATGACCAAAATACAAAATATTTTCATGGTGTCTGTCTGTCTGTCCGTCTGTAACACGATAACCCAAAAACCGCTAAACCGATTTTAACCAAACTTGAAGGGTTGGCATGATTTAAATCAAATGATTTAAATCATGATTTAAATCGCGATTTAAATCAAGTGATTTTTTTAATTTTAATCATGTGAAAAAAATATTTTATTGAAACTTTATAATAAATAAAAAAATAACTGTAAAAGTTGTAAAAATGTGTCCTAAAAAAATATAAAAAATATTTCGATATCAGATATAACAGATAATAAATCGAAAAATAATTGTAAATGTTATAAAACTATATAAAAATATCTATTCATCTATTTAAATGTTGGACCGATTTTTGAAGTAATTTCGTGTGAATCCATTAGACCGCTAAACGCAGGGATTTATTTTAAGATTTATGTATAAGTGACAAAAATTCGCTGTTCGAATACATATCATTTGCAAAGTCTAGTGCAGAGTTATAGGTTCTTCTAATATAGAGACTATATCTTCATTCCCGAGAATCTAGAATCGTTGTCAGAAAACATGTTGGTTTATTTTTTTTGAAACGGTTGTACGTTACAAAATTCCTACCGAAATTTTGATCTGCAGTAAGTACTTTACACTTAGACTGTTTCCGAACAATAGTATATTGTTTTAGGAGTAAAAATTATACTCTTTTTGACGATGCTGTACCTCTGAAGGACCATCTAGCCTATCTAGCCTCTACCTTTGAAGGGCCATCTATTCCGACTAGAGTGAGGCACAAAAAGTATAATTTTACTCTGAATAGAACATTTTTTTTAAACATTACAAATAGTTTTTCAATTTCAAACATTGCAAATAATATAAGCAGTAATCGAGCAACAATTATTTTTACTCTCGTTGAATTTGACACTTAATATCAGTTTGATAATATATTTTTGTACTTTTGTGGTTAGGCGTAACAGTCCTTTTCTTTTATGCCTAGGCGTTAAAATGACAAAAATTAATACTTTTGAAACGTTTGAAAAAAATGTTATGGGTATCGGGCAGAGTTATAAAGATTTAGCCATTTAGGATAGGACTTTAATTGGAAATAAGTCCTAGTCATTTGGAAATCCGACATAAATATTGTTTTGAATTAAAATAAAAAAAAACTGATTTTTTTAAATTTTTTTAAAAAAATCATGATTTTTTCCAACCCTGCCCTATTTGGCACAAAAATACTGTGGCACCCGAGAATCTGGCCATTAGTTTTTGGTGGGGGTGGGGGGTTGGTAAGAGGTATGGGAGGGGGTTAAAAATTTTAAAAAATCGTAACTCCAAAATTACAGTAGCTAGCGAAACGCGGTTTTCAATTTAAGATTAGGAATAATATTTTCAAAAAAATTTGTAATAACATCAAAATCAGTCAAAGTCAAAGATCCCAGGTGGCGGATAGGAGAAATAACCGCGGATCAAAATTGGAAAAATCCCTTTACTTTGAAACTAAAAGAACTGCCTACCAACTTTTTATTAACATATTTTAGTATGGGCGGCTGTACGTGCCTACCGGCGCCAACTTTTTTTATAGCTCGAAATAAAAATTAAAAGTGTAGTATCTATTGGAAAAAAAATGATTTAGAATAATAATTGGCAAGATCATGATTTCGGTATTTCTATTGCCTTTCAAAGATTTACCATTATAAGTTCCTACTCCAGATTGAAATTCAAAAGACTATCTGAGTAGCAAAAAAACCGCATACTTTTTCCATTGATTTTGCTACTTTATCGTTTAACAGATATCAACATGTCGATCTAAAATCGGTCCTTTAGAAAAAAATGGACTTTTTTATTTAGTACCTTTTTTTTACCATGGCCTATTTTTCGTTTCTTAGATTTTCATAAGAACTCGTAGAAAACGAATTAAATTTGAAATTTCGTCAAAATCGAAAAACGCAAATATCTCGGAAACGGTAACTAGCTAAACGACCAGTGATGCCTCTACGGATAGAGCTAGTGGAGCCGTATAATCGCCCCATTTAAACTGTGTTTCGAAAATTTCCACGAAAATATGGCACTAATGTTCTCCAATGCAAGGCAAAAATTCAGAACGCAATGAAGACTTTAAGGTAACATAAAGGCCCTTTAATATCACCGTTGATTGAAGAAATAAGAAGATGCGCCACCTTATGGGCGATTTTGTGGCACAAAACATGTCCGAGATATAGCTGGCGTTACCGTCAGCCTGTCCGAGATTTAGTTTAGCTGTGCGCCGCTGCGCGCTGATAGTCGTTTACACTGCAGCGGATAAAGAATACTGTACCGTAGTTCTGCTTTTCGTCGACAGAGTGAGCGGTTGCCGGAGACAGTGTTGCCAGAACTACGGATTAATCCGTACACTTCCGGATTTTGGGTACAGTACGTTAATAATACGGATTTTCTATCATTAAACAATTTAATATAATATATGATTAAACAAAGGACGGTGTCAGAGTTGGCTTGGAAATTAAAATCGCTGTTATTTCATATGTAAAATATTATGGTAAATGTCAATAATCGTCATTTCCAAGCCAACTAAATTACTTTTTTCGATCATACGAAATATTCAGTACCTATAAAAGAATTTTTATTTTTGTTGTTTATTCTATGTTTAACGCATACATTTTCAACACATAAACGCGGATTTGGCATCCAAAGATATTTTCGTCAAACGTATTACAGATATTACACATTTTAATATGGCAACACTGTCGCTTTCAGTTCCACACCGTCTTCGAAATGCCTTGGCTGGCCGAATTAGGGAAAATAAGTGTTTTATGCGTTGGCCGCAGAACGATTGCTGGCTCCACCGTACAGCACTTGAGACGTAAGGGGAAATCAAATCAGCCTTGTCACGAATTCGCCCAGTACGTTGCGTATCTTCCCAATTCTTTCAATCAACGGTATAACTAATATTTATTGGAATATAAAATACTTACTGATGACTAATAGGTCTGGCGTGTAATTTTTCCTTCAACAATATATTTTTGAAGTAAAATTAACGAGAAAATTAACTAAAAAAAAACATGTTTTTGTATAAGCCTGTACTTCAAAATAATTCTATTTCAGATCTCTTGTATTAATAAAAGATTAAATATTATTAAATATTGATTATATAATTAATCGGTAAGAAGTGGGAAAAACAAAACAGTTAATTGAATTTTTCCGTCCCATGTTTTCCTGAAGCTTATTGATGGCAAGCCCATTAAACTTTGTTACACCTTTATTAACGCTTGAACAATAATTGCAGCTATTATGTGACTGTCAAAGAATGATGTATGAAAAGCTGCCATAAAAGTGTTTACGAAAAGCAAGTTGAAAAGGCTCTATAAAAGCATTCATAGCCCATTGTAACATAAAATTAATAGCCAATAACTGTTAGTTGGATAATTGAAAACTTCCAGCTTTTTTCACCAAACTGTTCAGTTACTGCATTTTTCCTCTTATTCAAATCAAACATTTAATTATTTTAAATTACATATTTTTTAGTTAAATATAGAAATACTATCTGTATTACTGTGTAAAAAACGTTTCGACTGTTTTTTACTGTACATATTTGGAAAAATAAGGATATTTTTTCTTTGTTAGGCAAATTTGTATAACTGTAAACATAACTTCTGACAAGCAGTGTCCGTTTAGGTTTAACGCAGAAGTGTTGACAAAAAATAACTATTTTATTTTGTAGATTTTCTTGCAACGCAGTGGTGAAATACCCATAAAGGATTTTTTTTGCACTTTGTTCTAGTTCAAGTATCACATTTTTAGAGTTGCACTGTTAACAAGATAACATAATTAATAGAAAATGAATTTATTACACAGAGTGTTCCAGTGTCTTGTAGCATGCCTTTTAACAGTTCACAACGAAAGAATATTCTTATTTTGAATAAAAAATAATTTGCCATAACCCGGAAGGAACCGAAATTCAAGTTTGATGAAGAAACCGCGGATTGAGTCTGAATTCAAGTCTATAGTGACAGTTGTGTCACTGTCATGTATTGTGGTCATGTATCTTCTGTCATTTTTGGATATCGTCCATCGAAATGATCCTGGAAATGGAAGACCTTACCGTTGTTTCGACTTAAATCAAACCTTAATCAAACAGTGTTGAAAATATTAATAGTTTCGTTAACATTTTTCCATTCAGTCACCTTTCACCTTTAAAAACTTTTGAAGATGTATTATAAAAATCATATTAGGCTCCGCAGATGTGATAACGGTTTGATAATTCTTATGTATTATTTATTAATGAATAATAGACAAAGCGTATCTAGTACGGTATTACAATATGAATAAAAAACACGAATATCAAGTCGATCTAAAAATAAATATTAGATATCGCACAGGCTGATCGTTTCATCATCAATCTCTATTAAAAATAGTAGAGATTAAATTTTAGGTTTAAGATTTGTCAGATTAATTAATTAATAGATAACAAAATAAGTAGGTGTATGTGTATTAAATGATCTTACATATTTTCCATTTACTGACTAATAATTGATAATACAGTTTGAGAAAAAATATTATCCCAAATATTTATACCTAAATTCTTCTTACGGAACTGGGAATTCTTCTTGGGCTACTGTTCTGTATAGAGGAGACCTTTATAGGTGTGTGTAGTGTATTACAAGTATACAGGGGTGGTACAAATTCGAAGTACGAGCATTGGTATCTCGGTTATCGTAATAGATACGAAGATAGTTAAATTGGGCAAAGTTGCGCCTTGGGATGCTTACCAAGATGCCGTCAAAAAAGTTTTATAAATTTCAAGGATTGCTGAGTTCTGAGTTTTTTGGAAAAAACGGATTTTTTTGAAAATCAATTTTATTGTTTCCTGGCGTTACTTTTAAGAAAATTAAAAAAAAACTAATTGCACATTCTCATAGCCACTTTATTAGGGCTATCTGATAGTATGTTTAAATTTTCAAATTAGCTGATAATTAATGAGATACAAAGGCCGACTTAATTTTTTTAAATACCGACCTGCATTTTTTATTTCAATTTTTGAAAGAATTTGGTCTCCTGAGTACGACGATATGCCACACTTTATACTTTTTTTGTGTTCCGGACATTTGAACACAATTTATTTAAACTAATTTCAAGTCCGGCTCTGTTTTTTTTAAATATTCAATCCATTCATCGTTACATAAGCCTTCAAACTTAACAATGATGTGGAGTAAAATATTGAATACGGAAAATCAAATGCAATAAAAAAAAATAATATAATATAATATAAACAATCCAATCATTTCCCGGAAGGTGGATTGGAAATGATAGAGCACAGTATAATGGCCAGTGAGGTTCCTGTACCTGTCGCCAAGTCATTAGTTGGCGTTCCAGGGGGTCATTACTTAACGTTATTTGTAAAAGTAAAAATAATATTTTTCAACATTTACAATAAAGAAATAGCCACTAATTTACTAAATGCAGTCGGAAGTATAGGAAGAAGATATGTTCAAAGAACTATAACTAAAATTGAACGAATAATAAATTTGTGCATTAGGGAGGGTGGTACGTTGTAAGTGGTAACCCTTTCAAACATGTAGAACATTAGAAACTAGTTTGTAGAAGTTGATTTATTTACAATAACTACGATTAATATTATGCATATAATTAGATCCTACACTGAGAATTTCAAATTCACAATAAAAAAAGTTAAAAATAATATCTTTAATTTGATGACCTGGATATTATTTATTTGAATCTTTCAATTGACTCGATTTTCCTTATTCAATGTTAATTAGCACTGATCAATATTGTTGAGATGAATATAATCAGATTAAATAATTTAAAAAACCAGAGACGGACTTGAAATTATTTTAAACAATAATTAAATAGTTTTGTTGTTGTTACCTATAACCGTTAGGTACCCATAACAAAAAAAAGTATAAAGTGTGGCATATCATTGTACTCAGGAGACTTTAAAAAATGCATGTCCGCATTTAATAAAATTAAATTGGCCTATCAGCTAAATTGAAAATCTAAAAATACTATCGGATAGCCCTAATAAAGTGGCTATGAGAATGTGCAATTAGTTTTTTACGACAAGAAAAAATAAAATTGATTTTCAAAAAAATCCGGTTTTTCCAAAAAACTCAGCAGTCCTTGAAATTTTAAAACTTTTTTGATGGCCTCTTGGTGAACATCCCAAGGCGCAACTTTGCCCCAATTTAACCATCTTCGTATACAGGGTTGTTCACCACATACGACACGGCGTATTGTAGCTAAACAATTAGATTTTTACAAATTGTAAGTTTTGGGTTCGTTGAAGGACTATTAGAGCTACAATTTAAAAATATTTTTACAAGATACAGAGTGCCCCAAATAAATAAAAAATATCAAAGTTGTATTTTTTTAAACGGAACACCCTGTATATTATTGCAGTTTTAGTTTCTACGATTAAAATAAAGGCAAATTTGATTAAGGTTTATTACACTTAAACCTTACCGTTTTTGAAATATTTTCAATTTTGTGAAATTGCAATATAAATTTTAAGGCTTCATTTCTCCGAGGTTATCAAAGTTTTTAATACTAAATATTTATTGAAGTTTATTTATTGATCAGTTATTGTGTTGCAATAATAAAAATTATACTAACTTATACATAGTGTCTAAAAATTTATTTTAAATAATTACTAGCTTTAAACGGCAATAACTTATTTAATCTAAATGAAACAGCCTGTATATTTTATAAGAATCAGATGCACAATTTAATTGTCTATCAAATTGTATTATACCACTTTTTACCTATCCCTTGAAGTTTTCGTAGAAAATGCATTTTCTTTCAATTTAGACCTCATTTATCAATATACCCATGGAATGTTGACATTTTAGATTGTTTTTTAAACAACAATGTATAAGTTAGTAATATTATCGTTTTTATTAAAACGATAATATTACTAGCCCATTTGCATGCAAAAAGAAACTACTTTATAAAAGAGTATGCCATTAATTAAATATACCACCAGTATTTCCGCCCAAATACTAATTAATTACATACTTAATTGTGTTCGTTAATAAATTATTCTAAATAAATGCGGATTTGAATCAGAAATGAATATAATAATAAGTTATGAAAATGAACGTCTCTGTTGTTATAAATAAGCATTTGTCAAAAAATGAAATATAATTTTTAAGGTGTTAGTTTTTCACCACACTGTCTAATACACATACATAATTCAGTTTTTTAGTATTTGGAACAATTATTATTAATCAACGCAAACAGTCAATTACTGTAGTTTGAATACTGAAATCATGTTAATTGGTCCTCTTTAACAAATATTTAAACAGTTTTTTTTTTTATTTTTTAATGAAATAAACGAACTATATCGAAAATATTAGTATCTGTACTCTTTAGAAATTTGGTATATCTTTAAAAATAATCTAAAATGTCAGTATTCCATGGGTATATTGATAAATGAGTTCTAAATTACAAAAAAATGCATTTTTTACGGAAACTTGAAGAGATAGGTAATAAATGGTTTAATACAATTTGATAGACAATTAAATTGTGCATCTGATTCTCATAAAATATACAGGGTGTTCCATTTAAATTAAACAAGTTATTGCCGTTTAAAGTTAATAATTATTTAAAATAAATATTTAGACACTCTGTATAAGGTAGTAAAATTTTTATTATTGCAACACAATAACTGATCAATAAGTAAACTTCAGTAAATATTTAGTATTAAAAACTTTGATACCCTCGGAGAAATGAAGCCTTAAAATTTATACTGCAATTTCACAAAATTGAAAATATTTCAAAAACGGTAAGGTTTAAGTGTAATAAACCTTAATCAAATTTACCTTTATTTTAATCGTAGAAACTAAAAATGTAATAATATACAGGGTGTTCCATTTAAAAAAATACAACTTTGATATTTTTTATTTATTTGGGACACTCTGTATCTTGTAAAAATATTTTTAAATTATAGCTCTAATAGTCCTTCAACGAACCCAAAACTTACAATTTGTAAAAATCTAATCGTTTAGCTACAGTATTCCGTGTCGTATGTGGTGAACAACCCTGTATATTACAGTTTCCGAGATACCAATGCTCGTACCTCGAATTTGTAGCACCCTGTATACCGGGTGGTGTATCGGCGTTGGAAACATAAGAAATCTGATAAATATTTTGAACTGAGCAATTATTGGTTCTCCTGTTAATTTTACAGCGAAGTCGTAAATAGTTCCTTTTGAGGTCTCCATATGCTAAATACACATGCAAAATTTGAAAACTTTGGACAAGCCAATTATAACTAATTGAAGAAAAACTGCACCTATTTTTTAATTAAAACTGAACTGAACAGGTGCATTTAGGTGTGTGCAAAACTAAGCAAGTGCAAAACTTTTCAATTTACGATTTTATCAATGCCAAATTGTATTTCCTAAACATTAAGCTTTTATCTAATTCAAACAAGTTTTAAATTATAAAAATGCATTTCAAACATACTAACCGTAGGTACTATCATATGATCGAAGGAAAACGGCGTCAGCGATGGCTAGGAAATAAAGATCGCTGTCACTTTATATGTAAAATTACATATATAGGGAATTTATTGATGCTCATTTCCAAGCCAACTGGACGCGGTTTTTTTCGATCATACGATATAAGGTAGTATAGTCTGTCCAACGACAAAATCCTTGACAGTGATAGATGTGTCTGTCATTTTAATTTCAAAGTAGTTTATTTTATATTTTTTATTTTATATTTTAAAATAAGTTGATACAATTGGAACGCATAATTAATATATTTAAATTTTGAGTGACAAGTGATTACTTCAAAATATTGTAAAAAAACTGTATAAAACTGAAAAATCTAATCTTGGTTAATTATTAACACTAATCTTAATGTTTTTCTGCAGTACTAAAATTTATTATTTACCTATCGTGTGATGTTATTTTACAGATACTCCAGTTTTTGGTACCATAAACGAGATGGTATACATCTTTATTTGTGCCTAATACAACTTTCTGGCCATAGTCTCTGGTAAACTGTGTCTCTGGCGGTCTCTGTGCACCGAATATTAACTGTAAGCTATGGTCTGGGTCAACACTTAATTTTCCCTCGAGTTTTCCTCCACTTAATTATTAAAAGCACGGAGCACAAATAACGACACAGTCCAAAATGCAAAATGCAAAATATTTATCATTTCTATTTGACATAATTTGACACAAAATTATAACCTATAATTTGGCAAGAGTTTGACAATTCTCAAAAATCTTAGTGCGGCGTTACACGGTCCGTTTTTGCGGCATCCCGTTTTGCAGGATGCCGCAGAAACGGATCGTGGCCTCCAATTATACGATCCTGCAAAAACGGATTGCGGGACCTTCGTGCAGCTACGACGCACATTTTGATATTGTGTGGCAGACGCGAAGGAACTATGTCCCTTTCAAAATTAAATATTGTTTTATTACTTGAAGCTACAAATTTATTACGAGAGCCGAAATGCCGTAAAACCTGGGTTCATCCTTTTAATTCCGAACGCGAAAGAAGACGAAGATTTGAAAATTTTATTCTAAATTACAATGAAATTTTATTCGAAAGTACAATGATAAATTCTTTGGCTACTATCGGATGTCTCAAAAATCTTTTGATGTGTTGCTTGAAATATTGAGACCCAACATCACGAAACAAAACACTGTAGCATTTTTTATTTCCTTTAATAAAATTGAATTTAAAAATCTATTTTTATTTAAATTTCTTAGTATTGGCGCCATCTATTTGCTAGGTGCCAAAGATATCAAACTTCATTTATAACAGTTCACTTCTCTTGTTTATTAGCGCCATCTATTCGCTATATGCCAAACTTCCTTAATTGCATTTCCCTTGTCCCGATATTTAATTTTTATTAGCGCCATCTATTCGCTATATGCCAAACTTCCTTAATTGCATTTCACTTGTCTGAATCTCACTTCGCTGTGGATTGCGATTTTCTGTTCTAATGATTTCGATCATATGATATCACTTTTTTCTCTCTCTTTTTCTTTTTTCTGGGAATTTGGATCTGAAGGAGACGCGTGTTTCGGCGTCCGACAAATTTTCCAGTGAAAAGCACTCTGCATACACTTTTCGATTTCGATTGCATGGGTATCCGATTTGGAGATTTGAAAACCTTGTAAAGTATGCAATCCGGAGTATAGATCGTATTTTTTTGGATTCTTCCTGGAATGATCACCTTATTTCCGTTTGTTATTTCGTTTATTTGAGTATTTAATTACTGGTTTGGATCGGCATATGGTTTGAATATATTTGTGCAAAGCTGATTTTCAGACCAGTAACTACCACATGGTACTCAGTAACTACCACATGGTACTCAGTAACTACCACATGGTACTCAGTAATTACCACATGGTATGCAGTAATAATGCCGTAATTATTGTATGTTTCACCCACTTTCGTTTTGTGTGGACCTATGCAGACCTTAAGACAGTGTTCCTGACATTACAATCGTTCTTTTGGCTAATATCGAAGACTTCTCCTGCCATAGTCATCTGCATCCACTTCTGTTAGTCTGGAGAATACCTAACTACCTGTTTACATCATAAGAAACTATATACAGATAAGTCTTAAGTTTGATACACAAGGTACGCTTTTATTCTATAATTTTTGAGACAACAGATTTAATAACCTGGTAAATTATCACTATTTATCCCACATATTGTAGTCAAAATTATTTTTTATTTAACGTTATAAGTTATAATTTGATTCGTACAGTACACTCTTACTTAGCTATGATATTTTATATGAAAATGATTAACACATATTCATTTTAAAGGTTTTTGTACACGACATGGTTCGAAACATCATCGTATTGAGACATACATAAATTTCACCTGTTTTTATATTAAGTAGCTTACTTAGTTCAAAAATTCGAATCTATTTAAAATAACTTGCGGTTTTATTGGGATCACTGTGACTAATTGATGATACTTGTGTTCGTTTTCAATAAATGTTTAATGTAGGATAGTTATTTCTCTGACTTTTATTCCTGATAAACATAATAGACCCTTAATGCTGTTGATTACTTTATTTTAGCTATGTTGTGATATCGTAATTTTCTTTTTGGTTTCTTACTTTACCACTCTCATAAACAAAGTAAGTGGCGCCCTTTTCACTGTCTTTGATCATACCTATTTGAATTCTTAACATCAATATTAAAATCTCTGCAGCCTAAATTTGTTATCATTTTTTTTAATATTTAACAACATTAGAAAGTCACTGTGAGTCAGAAGCCTTACCTACGAACCCAGCTTTCCTCTAACCCTGAGCAACGGATTCTTTTTTCATTCTATTTGGGTAACGACAGAAAAGTCGTCACAACACGACAATGAAGATTCACCCATGTCCTTTGTCGTGCATCTTTGTTGGAATATTCAAGGTTTGATTTGTCCCAAAGGGCAGGTAGCCCATGAATCAGCTCGATAAATTGGTCCATATCAAACATATTTTGCTTTTCGCGATCAAAGCGGCATACCGCAGAAACGTACCGTGCTACAGTTTACATTCAACTGACTCTGTCGTCACCAAGGTTCCCGCATCCCGCAATCCTGCATTGCGGCAGCATGTCGCCGCACATCCCGCAAAAACGGATGGTGTTACATCTGCCATGCCATCTCATGCGATATTGCCATACCGCAAAACGGGACCCGCAGTGCGGGACCTGCAAAAACGGACCGTGTAACGCCGCACTTAAGTCGAGTTCATACGCATATGCATCCATTTGTCGTTCATCGTTGCGTCAAACCAATAATATTTAAATATGATCTGTCATTTTTGATAAAAATGACTTTTATTGAAATAAACCAATAAAACTGGTTAAAAACAACAAGAGACGACGCATGACGTATTTATTTATAAACCCATCCATAGTTAACTTGAAAAATATTAGAAACTTTTTTTAGTGAAATAAATGGATTGGTATGGAAGTCATCTGCTTTTTTCTGTCATCGTCTGTCGAAATCTTACCTAAGAATAAAAACAGAGTATAGCGTAGATATAAAATTAGATTTGACTATGACAAATTCGTAGGTAGACAATTTAAGGTATGTTGACATTTGCCTGGTTTTGCATTGTTGCCTGTTTTAATAAATAATTTTAATTTAAAAATAAATGCAGTTTTTCATAAATTAGTTAAAAACCACTTGACCAAAGTTATTCAAATTTGGCGACCTCTAAAAACGTATTTACGACTTCGTTTAAAATCAACAGGGGAGCCAATAATTGGACAGTTAAAATTTTTTATCGGATTTCCTATGTTTCGTCAGCGTCATATACTGAAATCCGCCAATTCCTGAAATGCCTAGTCGTTTCACGTATTGCCGGCGCAAACAGCGAAACTCTTCAATTGGTATATGGTTTGTCTGTACGACTCGGGCATTCCCTGTAATGACGGAATTATTTCAGTGAAACTCTGTAAATAATTGAATCGTTTCAGTTAAAATGTTTGACGGTTTTAGGCAACAAATGTATTTATTGTTAACATTTAATCAGTGTATTTTAGGTGGAATGAACTATAATTTCAAGTTTAAATTTTATTCGATAAAAAGAAATCAAATAGCGAGCGGTTTGTTTCACGATTTTATTGTCACCCGCGGTATAAATACTTAATCCTGTTATCCGTTACAAAACGCGACAAAAATGCCTTTCAGTTAAAAATTCGTTTTAAGTAAAAACTTTACGGAAAAGTTATTGGTACTAAACGGTTACATTCAAAGACATATTACGTACGTATTACAAAAGCTAAAATTATTCAATCACTATGTTATTATAGTATTCGTATTTATTTATAGCAATGACCTTTAATTCGCTGAATGCAAGAAAACACGTGCTTGAAATTCTAGCAGCTAATAAAGACTTAAAGAAACGTATGTTGGATTTAATAGAGCAACTCGAAAACTATAAAACTAAGAAAAAAAAATGCCCCAGAGAGAATTCCATACATTTTTCAGTCACCAAATTATTATTTTTGAAAAGCAATACACCTGCGCGAATCAAAAACCAGTGGACGCCTTATACCGGACAACTGTGCCATCATTTACCACCGTGAAATGTTGGGCAGCTGGTTATAAATGCTATAATGGCAGCTGATTACCAATAGTACCAGCTTGGGAGATGGAGACACTGAAGAACTCTAGATACGGCTAACAAATGCAATCATTGATGATAATACTGCCCAAGTTCGCCAAATGCTGCTAGACAACCCTCGACTTAAGTGTTTTGACATTTTCCAATCCAGATTTGAACATGAGAGCTTTATGTGCGTTGAATTGGTGTTTTAACTCTTGCTCACTCTGAACTTTCAAACTACTCAAAAGAAAAACTACAAAAAGACTAGAGTGAAAATCCCAAATAGGAAACCTAGATCTCCCTGTAGGTATACAAGGTTTAAAAAAACATGTGCCATCTATTATAGGGAGATTCCCCACGTAAAAATGCACCCATCCATACATATATAAAAGCTCAAAGGTTTTTTTTGTTACATCCATCCCGCCGAAACCGCTTCACCAATCTTGATGATTCTTTTTTTAAATAGAAAGTATATCTAGATTTGTTATGAAGTATTTTTATATTGCTTAATGGGCTATTTCTTTGTGTAAAACGACTAAATACTAAAACATACCTGAAAAACACCTACACACAATACCCCCAGAAATAAATTATTTCTCATTGTCAGTTAGATTATATATCAAGTTTTTAGATATTTTAAGGGTCAGTAATACCGTCAGCTTTAGATACATAAATATTAGCACAAAGGTTCGTTTAAATGACTTTAGTGAATTAGTTACGCAGAGCGATTTTAGGAAATTCATTCTCTTAGAGTGTAAAATTATATCGAACAATTTGTTGTATGAAAATTCCTTACCTATCTGGTCTAGAATGAAATTCTACAGAAAGAATTAGAAGAGATTTTTGAAATTCATCAACAAAATGGGTAAAGTTAGTTAAAATTTATATAAACATTCATGACCACTGTATTATACACATAAAAATTTGCACAAAGGATCATTTAAAAGACGTGAGTTAATTATCTGGACATAGCGAATTTATAAAATTCATACCCTTAGGGAGTAGAATAGGGAATGAAAGTTTGCTGTACGAAAATGCATTACTATAACATCTGGAAGTATAAAACTTTAGACAAGGGTTTATTTAGTGACATCAATAATATAACGAAATATTTCTTCTTCAAACCATCCTTCTTAAAATAAAAAATAACGTAGTAGTAGGGTAGAGTATTAGTGCTCTTGGAAAATAAAAATAAATCAGGGAAGTAGGGTAGTATATCAAGAAAAGCGACAATTGAAAACTTCAATTTTCAATTGAAAACTTTATATGTCAAATCTATTTATTTTAGTAATACAGTTTATATGGGACCATAGGTAGGATTCTATCCACAGAGGGTAAATAGTCATTTGACTATTTTAGTAACGGTAGTATACTTTGACCCCAGAAACACGATTATCACTCCAGTAACACGATTTTTTTGCGAATTTTTTTTGGAAAAATTGGAAAATATGGAAAATAATACCCAAAAAAAAAATCGACAATTCCAAACTTTCATATGAAACACGAGTAGCTCTAAAATTGTTAATAACGTAGTTTAAATAGTGTATTTGTAAGGCTTACTGGCTCTATGCTTAAATAGTTAAATAATCATTTAAATCAATGCATAAACGATTCGAGGTGTAACGCGAACGAAGTCGCGGGACAAAGCTAGTAAGATTTATTTTTCAAATCAGCATGGGTCCGATACTGCTTTGTTTCGTAGCTACAGGAGGTTAAAATCTTATTTTTTTTTTCGATTTATTATAATTTTCTTCCAAGTGCTTTTAGCGATTCGAATGAAATTTGGGGAGTAAAAGTTACTATGAGTGCTACCTCCTTACTATGAAGACGTAACCCCATGTAACTATATACGAAACAAAACAGAATCGGACCTAGAATTTTTTTTAGAATTTAGAATGAGTGGGAGGGGGGTTAATCACTTCGACCTTACAGATCCATTGTGTCCCCCTTTCTTGAATCATAACTCATCATACAGTCCCAGGGCTTTGACAAAAGCCAGTATCTGGGACGGTTTTATAGAGGGTAGTTCTCCATCTCCAATATCAGTCGTACCAAAAATTCATGGCACGAATGGTTGTCGTCTCGGCACTCAGTGATGAGGTGTACTGGTGTTTCCCCATCTTCCCACAGAATCTGCATTCGCCGTTTTCTTCTTAGTTTCAATCTACTGAGGTGTTCATTGAGGGAGACAGTGTCCTGTTAAAAACCCCGTGACAACTGGAAGATTGTTCAGACCCAGGAAGATCTGTGATTTTCTTGGATCATAAGCCTCAAAAACTTCTTTTCGAGTGTCCTAGACCATTGCAAGATTTCCATTCCAGGTTGCGGATGGAATCTTCCAAGTTCTTGAGTTCCTCCTTGAGTTGGTTACCACTTGGAAAGCAGAACGGTTCTGGTCCAGTTAGTGGAGTGTTCGCTCCTTTTCTACCTAGATTATTTGCTTTTTCATTGCCTTTTATCCCTTGGTGAGCAGGCACCCAGTGTAGGAGGACTTTGTTTTCTTTGCCTAATTTATTCAGCTTCTCTATGTATTCTTTGACCAATTTCGAATTGATTGATACTGAGTTGATCGCCTTTAACGCTGCTTGACTATCAGACAAGATGGCTATTTCTTGTTTCCGATAGTTCCTATCTAAGATAAGTTGTACGCATCTCTCGATAGCGTAGATTTCTGCCTGTAGGATACTAGGGTAAGTGCCCATTGGTTCGGAGTAATTAGCTCTCGGCCCAATATTAATATCGGACCTATATTAATATGAAAAATAAATTTTATTTTTACGGGAGGAATCTCCCCACGAGATATGGCACATGTTTTTAGAAACACCCTGTATAACCAAGATATAGCATTTACCAGATTTCAAATTCCCACGATATGCGGTTATCGAGACAAACCATTGTGACCAAGGGACACAAAAGGGATTTGAAAAGGTTTCATTTTGTGTGTACGGTGCGAAACCCTAAAAATAAACTTCATCTCCAATTTTTTCTTTCGAGTTTCGAGTATGTAAACCACAAACGAGTCTTGCGGCCGTAGTGGAGAGCCTCCAATAGGAGAACCCTTTGTTAAAATAAAAAAACAGCGTAATATACTTCAAGCTCACATTTTTTATAATAATTTTTTTATGATTTTTTATCTTTTCCCACTCTTATTACTGTATGTTAGTCGCCATAATATTTTTATAAAAATATTAAAAACAAATTTTACAATGCACAAGCATACTGTTAATTGAAATCGACTGGAATTCAGTCGCGCGTATCATTATTTGTAAATATGGATTAAAAATGTTTACGTCAATGAACCAGTTAGTATAGATAGTAATTATATTTCTTTTTGGATAATAGTATTCTTTGGACAATAGATATATATATTTTTTTGAAGGTTGTATTCTTGGGATTATAGTCCGTAACAAAAATGTTTTTAAGTCAAAAGCATTGAGTCATTGTTTCCGTTTTGATCTATATTAGATCTTTATCAACAATATCCTGCAAAATAAATACATCAGTAATCTAATGTAAAACAGAAAAAATTTAATGGTGGGTTCATTCTTCCTATCTTAACCCTCATAACACTAAAGCGGCCCTCACACGATCAATAATATTGTCAATATGTTGGATTATTACAATATTATTGAGCGTTTGAGCGTACATATTGAAATACTTTCAATATATTGAAGGATTTTCGGGACCCTGAATATACTCGACAATATTAAAGGCGGAGCTAGTCATATTGACAATATATTGATGATTGAAGGTTGTATTCTTGGGATTATGGTCCGTAACAAAAATGTTTCTAAGTCAAAAGCATTGAGTTATTGTTTCCGTTTTGATCTATATTAGATCTTTATCAACAATATCCTGCAAAATAAATACATCAGTAATCTAATGTAAAACAGAAAAAATTTAATGGTGGGTTCATTCTTCCTATCTTAACCCTCATAACACTAAAGCGGCCCTCACACGATCAATAATATTGTCAATATGTTGGATTATTGACAATATTATTGAGCGTTTGAGCGTACATATTGAAATACTTTCAATATATTGAAGGATTTTCGGGACCCTGAATATACTCGACAATATTAAAGGCGGAGCTAGTCATATTGACAATATATTGATGATTGAAGGTTGTATTCTTGGGATTATGGTCCGTAACAAAAATGTTTTTAAGTCAAAAGCATTGAGTTATTGTTTCCGTTTTGATCTATATTAGATCTTTATCAATAATATCCTGCAAAATAAATACATCAGTAATCTAATGTAAAACAGAAAAAATTTAATGGTGGGTTCATTCTTCCTATCTTAACCCTCATAACACTAAAGCGGCCCTCACACGATCAATAATATTGTCAATATGTTGGATTATTGACAATATTATTGAGCGTTTGAGCGTACATATTGAAATACTTTCAATATATTGATGGATTTTCGGGACCCTGAAAATACTCGACAATATTAAAGGCGGAGCTAGTCATATTGACAATATATTGATCGTTAGGTCACATGATTGACAAGATTTGAATAAACTATGGCGGTATTTGGTAACCATGGCGGAAGACGGAACATCGCCGTCGTTGTTTTCACCAGTTTTGGATCGCAATTATCAGCCTCCTGTTTCTTAACGTACTCTAGAAGATTTAGTTGGCTAAACGTTTTTCTTTTTGATATGTATTTTTTCCTCGATTTTTTCTCACTTACATATGCCAAAATGATGGCAATACACGCTTTTATTATTTTTTATTTTTTGGTATAGGGTATAATTCACACTTAATATCTGCACAAAACTTAATATTGATATATGTAGTGACCGTGTCAGGCCACCTTTTGAATATTGATAAAAGACAATAAAAAATATTGGCAATATTATTGATCGTGTGAGGGCCGCTTAACATTAGTCCTAACCTCAAGAATATGAATCAACGTTAACGAACGCTAGCGTTCATGCTTCCGTTGTATCGATCCTAGAATGTAGAATGTTTAGGAGGGGGTTAATCACCGCGACCTTACAGATCTATTGTGTGTTCCCCTTTCTTGAGTTATAATAGGTTATAACCATAGACCTAAAATAAAATATAGACTACACTTACGTACGCGGACAAACAACCTTTTTTGTACACATGTTTACTTCTGGGTACAGTCGACCGAGCCTTCCTCATCCAGCCTGTTGTCACGTCTTTAATATTATCAATATTTTTTTCTTGTTATATATTGAGATATTAATACTACAGTTTAATAAAGTAGGTTTTAATATTCCATAGATGTATTAAATAGTCCTTATACTACTAAATTATAAGTCGGATACTGTTTAATAAGGATAAGTTCTTTACAATATGACAACACCGATTAGAGGCGAGGGAGCCTATTCATTCATTTATTACCTTGTAGTACGCGTCGCACGTGTGCGGTAAAGCTTTGTTGCCGCTATATCCCCGGCTGTATTAACGCATTTTCTTAGCTTGTAGTCTTTAATTGTTTATTTTATTGACTTTTTCTGTTCAAGAACTATAAAATATGGTTCGTCAGTGCCAAATTTGCAAGAAATTTGACTTAAATAATCCATTTAAGTCTTGAAACAACTTTCGACCGGTAGGCAACTCTCAATATACCCATTAGGAGTAAGTGGCGTTGTTGTAGAAAGGCGCTTATTTAGATAATATTTTAGTAAAATGTAAAATCTGAATTTTTTCTCTTACATTACATTATTTACTTACTTACATTGTAACAAAATCATAATTATAACCCTGTTAATAATTAATAATGCTTTTATTAAAAATATATTCCGGTTTATTCTAAAATTATCTTGAGAATCTAAAATAACATACAAGAATTTTAAAATGATATTACATTATGAAGCAATATTTTTTAATATACCGGGTCGTCTCAAAAGTGGCTCGCCCCTATAACTTTTTTATTTTTTCAGATAAAAAAAACAGATTTGTATGTTAGTAGGTATATGACATAAATTAGGATTTATTGACGTATTCAATTGTTTTTGGTATCTTCCTGTTTCACGGAAATGATTACATCTTTTGATTTTTAAAGGCACCTTCGGTATATTGCTACTTTATTCGATAAAAAATGATACTCTGAATAGAATGGCATATCATATGTCAACTTTTGACATTGTCGCTTAAAAACAAATCGTATTTTAAATTTCAATCCAGGGTGCCATGGTGTTGTTAAAAACACTAAGTTTTAATCAAGGAGCCTTGGAAAAATAGTTTTGATCGTCTAATAGGTTTCGTGTCTTGTCTAGGCCGGTTAAAAGATGTACAAATCGTATTTTTAATCATACATATGTCAATTTTTTCAAATGGAACAAGGGTGACTCATTAGCATATTTGGAAAAAGCATTTTTTTATGAATATTGTTGCGGGCCGGTGTGGACTCGACCTAACCTCACAATATGGCCCGCCCTCGGATGACCTTAACATCGCATAGACACCGCAATGATTCATTCGTTCGAGAAGAATCGAGTCCCACTGGAATGGACTAGTACATACGAGAACATTCGAAAACCTTCTCTACGCACCTAACGATCTATGGACAATTCTAGAGTTCTTTACCTGTCGGTATAAAAGCCGGTGGCGGTGGCCTACAGGGGGCAGTTATAAATATACCAGTGCGGTTGACGCGCTAAAATTCAAAATAAATTCTTAGTTATAAATCGTTTGTAAATAGTTCTATAAGTCTTTTATCGTTATTGTTTTTGTTAATTAGTGTTAAATAAATAGTGTTTAAATAAATTGTGACTTTCTATCCACACGGAACCGACGAAAAACGTAACAATATTGATACCACACACTTGGTATTTCGAGTCAAATTGTCGTTATGAACCGCGTGTTACAATTACAATTAAACCATATGCGAAAATGTCAAAAGTTGACATGTGATATGTCATTCTATTCAGAGTGTCATTTTCTATCGAATAAAGTAGAAATATACTGAGGGTGCCGTTTAAAAATTAAAAGTTATAGTCATTTCCGGTGAAACAGGAAGTGACCAAAAACAATTGAATGCGTCAATCAATCCTAATTTATTTCATATACTAACATACTAAATCTTGTTTTTTTATTTGAAAATATAAAAAAATTATGGGGATGAGCCACTTTTGAGACGCACCCGGTATAATAAAGACAGTACCGAGTTAAATAAATGTAGTTTTTATTTTATAACTCAGTTTTTATGGTTATAACTCATCATACAGTCTCAGGGCTTTGACAAAAACCGGTATC
This sequence comes from Sitophilus oryzae, assembly GCF_002938485.1. NCBI lineage: Eukaryota > Metazoa > Arthropoda > Insecta > Coleoptera > Curculionidae > Sitophilus > Sitophilus oryzae. The sequence continues at coordinate 2,408,428 of NW_022146409.1, forward strand.
TGAGACGGCTCCACAGAGGCCCCCTCTCCAGCTTCGACATCAGCCGTACCAAAGTTTATGGCATGAACGCTTGTCGTCTCGGCGCACTCAGTGATAAGGTGTTCTGGTGTTTCCCCACAGAATCTGCATTCCCCGTTGTTTCTCAGCTTCAATCTACTGAGGTGTTCGTTGAGGAGATAGTGTCCTGTTAGAATCCGTGAATCCGTTAGTCCCGTGACAATCGGAAGATTGTTTTTACTTAAATCATAAGTCATAATTCTGAGGAACTTTTTCGAGTATCTTAGACCGTTGGAGGATTCCCATTCCAAGTTACGGATGGAGTCCTCCAGGTTCTTCAGTTCCGCTTCAAGCTGGTTTCCGCTTGGAAAGCAGAACGGTTCTGGTCCAGTTAGTGGAGTGTTCGCTCCTTTACTAGCTAGATCGTTTGCTTTTTCATTGCCTTCTATCGCTTGGTGAGCGGGTACCCAGAGTAGGAGGACTTTATTTTCTTTGCCCTTGTTCAGCCTCTCTGGGCATTCTTTGACCAACTTCGAATTGATGGTTACTGAGTTGATCGCTTTTAGTGCTGCTTGACTATCGGATCTGATGGTTTAGGATAATCTAAGTTAATTTATTTCCTGTTTTAGAAAGTTTCTATCTAAGATAAATTGTACGCATCTTTCGATAGGGTAGATTTCTGCCTGAAGGATGCTGGGGTAGGTGCCCATTGGCTCGGAGTATTTAATTTTCGGCTCAAATGCTCTTATCCCTGTCCCTGCTTTGGTTTTGGAAGCATCAGTATACCACGCTATGGTACTGTATCGATACTAACATTAGCCTTAGTCCTAACAAGTTGGGATATTTTATATTCTAGGGCTAATGCTAATTCAAAACTGAATTGCGCATTCTCAAAACTAGGTGTTTCTCGAAATAATATCTATAGCGAATTCTCGAAATATCTGACATGTTGAATATGACGGTTTATAAATTTTAATAAATAATGTATATTTGATCTAGAAATTATTAATGCAAAAATTAGTTTCTCTAGTATTAGAAATTTTAAAAATAATTGTTAATTTAGGTTAGTTCAAAACATACGTTTTATATGAGCGCAAGCGCTTACGAGAATATTGAATATTTTCTTAAAACAAGCAGACAAGTAGAACGGCATTTTCTTAAGTTCTTAACCCTCAACTGGCGTGGTGGGGTCCAGCGGACCCCAAGCACTATTTAAACCTCTGTAAAATGGTTACGTTTAAGAATTAGGCCTTACCGCGCCATTTACCTTTAAGTTAGTGTCCCAATATGCAAGTGTTAAAGGCGCACTTGATTTTATCAAGTATTGTTCCTACCCATAGTTCCTACCAGTGGGGGCTAAAGTTTCATTGGGATCTATGTGGCACCACCACGCCAAGAATGTTACATTATTAGGATGGTGGGTAGTCTAAAAAGTGTGCCCCACTGGGACGCTTATTTTGAGGAAGCAGTAATTGAGTGGTTTGATGAAGTTAAAGAGGGTTAAGTGAGATGAAGACCATCGAGACATTGATTTTTCCCCGAAAAGTAACTCCGATTCTGAATCTCTTACTTATAGAAGAGAGAAAATTGAATAATCAATACTAGAAAAGAAAGAGATGAGGTATATGGCAACCATATGTCAATGAAGAAATGACAAAAAACAAAAATCTCATGAATCAAATGTGCACGATCCATGTGCGGCAAATGCAGATCCTATATTAGCATGAACTGTATTTGAAAAAGTTATGTACATTCAAGGTTTGCAGTTTTGTTGAAAATAATTTATGTTTATTACTTTAGCTTCACATTTCAGTTGTTTGTACTTTTAATAATACGGTAAAATCATAAAATATATATGTTTTTAATTTCTATGGGTTTCTTAGCCAATTTATATTTCTATTAAAAAATTCCTAAAAAATGCGTTTTTCTTTATTTTTGTGTCCATTCTTATTAATTTTTTGAATATTAATGAAATTGTTTGCTTACAAGTTTGACAATATTGTAAACAGTGTTAAAATAACAAGTTTTTTTTATAAAATCTCTTCATCATGTACTTTAAACTGAAAAAAAATTGGGGTCCGTCGGACTCCAGCACGCCATAAGCGTTACAAAAATTCACCACGCCAGTTGAGGGTTAAGGTTAATACCTTAGAGTTGAGTTAATATTAAGGATAAGGTTAGGACTAAATCACGAAGTATGAACCCACCATAAAAACTTACGTCATAAACTTCAAAAGGGGAATAAAATTGTATACCTATATACATTTTAACACAGATTAATTTCTCGAATTATTCGCCTGGTGCATACTTTTTCTATGAACGACTGTTGATATGGATATGGAATAATCGATAGTTTTGTTGCAGTCATTTCTGGTGAAACAGAAAGTGACCAAAAACAATTGAATACGTCAATCAATCCTAATTTTTGTCATATACTAACATACCAAATATGTTTTTTTTATTTGAAAAAATAAAAAAGTTATAGGGATGAGCCACTATTGAGACGCACCCGGTATACTACTTAATAAAATCATAAATACTACATAAAATATATATTTTCTAGTTAAAATACCAAGCATTCTTTCATCGAACAGATGTTCCAAGACACGACATACGGAGATTTATAAACCGTAAAGGATTTTAACCCCTAGCAATTTTCTATGCGATCCATTTCCCCCATTTTCTTTAGACTTTCCCATTTCAAAGCCGTACCACGTACATAAATAAATAGAAATTTCGCGTGTTTACTATACGGCACGGCTACGTATGTACATTGTACATATAAAGCTGTTTTTTAAGAAAAAATGTCTATTTGTGTAGTACGTAGACAAGTTCAGTTTCAATTTTATTATTCCTTAATTTGTTTACTGCTTGTGCTGCACTTTACGCATTAGAAAATTATTATTTAATTTTTATATTTTGCCTACGGAGCCGGAGGTAGAAAAAAATAGATAACAACTTTTAAACATTATTGTTTGTCGAAGTATCCTCCACGAAAGGAAATGCATTTTTGAATCCGTCGGAACCAATTCTGAACGCAGTTATTCCACTGGCACCTTCAAAATTGCGTTTTTGAAGACACTGACTGCATCTTCTGGGGGCTGGAACTTTTGACTACGCAGTTCATTCTTAACTTTTGGAAAAGTAAAAGAGTCGTTAGGACTTAGATCAGGACTGTATGGAGGATAGTCGACCAATTCGATGCTTTCTTGCTTTAAAAACTCAATTGTTTTTAAAGCTGTGTGGGTACTTGCATAGTCTTGGTGGAGGGCTATTCGTCGTTGGGGTGATTTTTCGAAACTCGGCAACTACTTCCAGTAAACAAATAGATATGTACCAATCAGTAGTAATAGTTCTTTGATCCTGCAGAGGAATTGTTGCTACATGACCCGCTTTTGAGACAAATGTCGTCACCATCCTTTTGGAAATACTTCGAGAACGGGTAATTGTCGTCAGTTTTGGTTTATCTCGGAACACCCAAAGAGCCGACCAACGTTTATTTTCGGGTTCATAAGAGTGTGATAATACTGTATATATTTTTTGAGTTTCCTGCGTTCAACCGATGTAGACACTAATTGACTCTAATTGCTTTCTATTCTGTCTTCAACAGATGCGGTATCCAACGAGAAACTATTTTTTTACAGATAATTCTTAAGGTAAAATGTTTTGAATTGATGCCCAATGATACAATTTCACGATATGTGACATGTCGATCTTCTTGGATCAGCTTACGTACAGCATTGACATTTTCCTGGGCGACTGCCGTTGTTGGTGGACCTATTCTTGAATCGTCGCTAAGACTAATCCATCCACGTTTAAATTCTCCATAACAACGAGAAATTGGCGACTAATGTGATGCTTCATTGCCGAAAACAGAAACCAACTCGGCAAGGCATTCGTTGAGACAATTCTTCGAAAATTGTAAAAAATTATTGCGCGAAAAATTTATATCGGGTTACTTAATACCATCTTTCGACTGACTCGTCAAGAAATTTTTCAACTGTGGATCAAACAAAAATTAAAAACAATCTACATTTGTCACTTTGGATGATTCCTCCAAGATGATCATTAAAAGTGACACATAAACAAACACTAGTGACTTGTAAATGACGTGTACTTGTAAATTACTTATACAGGGTTGTTCACGACATACGACACGGAGTATTGTAGCTAAACGATTAGATTTTTACAAATTGTAAGTTTTGTGTTCGTTAAAGGACTATTAAAGCTACAATTTATAAACATTTTTACAAGATACAGAGTGTCCCAAATAAATAAAAAATATCAAAGTTGTATTTTTTTAAATGGAACACCCTGTATATTATTACATTTTTAGTTCTACGATTAAAATAAAAGTAAATTTGATTAAGGTTTATCACACTTAAACCTTCAATTTTGTGAAATTGCAGTAAAATTTTTAAGGCTTCGTTTCTCCAAGGGTATCAAAGATTTTAATACTAAATATTTACTGAAGTTTGAGTATTGATCAGTTATTGTGTTGCAATAATAAAAATAATACTACCTCATACAGAGTGCCTAAAAATTTATTTTAAATAATTTCTAGCTTTAAACGGCAATAACTTGTTTAATTTAAATGGAAGACCCTGCATATTTTAGAAGAATCAGATGCACACTTTAATTGTCCATCAAATTGTTTTTTACCATTTTTTACCTATCTCTTCAAGTTTTCGTAGAAAATGCATTTTCTTATAATTTAGACCTCATTTATCAATATACCCATGGAATATTGAGATTTTAGATTGTTTTTAAAGCAACAGATGTACAAAATGTACATGTGCTAAAAGCGATAATATTGCTAGCCTATTTGTATACAAAAATAAAACTATTTAAATCAAGAGTATACCATTAATTAAATATACTACCATTATTTATTATTTCCGCCCAAATATTAATTAATTACATATTTAATTGTGTTGGTTAATAAATTATTCTAAATAAATGTGGATTTGGAATCAGAAATCAATATAATAATAAGTTATGAAAATGAACGTCTCTGTTGTTATAAATAAGTATTCGTCAAAAAATGAAATAAAATGTTTAAGGTGTTACTTTTTACCACACTGTCTAATACACATACAAAATTCAGTTTTTTAGTATTTGGAGCAATTATTATTAATCCACGCAAACAGTCAATTAATGTAGTTTGAATACTGGAATCATATTAATTGGTCCTCTTTTAGAATTATTTAAATATTTTTTTTTATTTTTTAATGACATAAACGAACTATATCGACAATATTAGTATATGTACCCTTTAAAAATTTGTTACATCTTTAAAAATAATCTAAAATGTCAATATTCCATGGCTATATTGATAATTGAGGTCTAAATTATAAGAAAATGCATTTTCTACGAAAACCTGAAGACATAGGTAAAAAATGATATAATACTATTTAATAGACAATTAAATTGTGCATCTGATTCTCATAAAATATATATAGTGTGTTCCATTTAAATTAAAGAAGTTATTACCCTTTAAAGCTAGTTATTATTTAAAATAAATTTTTAGACACTCTGTATAAGGCAATATAATTTTTATTATTGCAACACAAAATTTAGTAAATAGAAATACTTCAGTACAATATTTGGTTTTAAAAAATGAAATACGCCTAGAGAAATAAAGCATTAAAATTATTACTGTATTTTGACAAAAACCTAAATATTTCAAAAACGGTAAGATTAAAATGCGGTAAACCTTAATCAAATTTACCTCCATTTTAATCGTAGAAACTAAAAATGCAATAATATACAGGGTGTTCCATTTAAAAAATACAACTTTGATATTTTTTATTTATTTGGGAGAATCTGTATCTCGTAAAAATATTTTTAAATTGTAGCTCTAATAGTCCTTCAACGAACCCAAAACTTACAATTTGCAAAAATCTAATAGTTTAGCTACAATACTCCGCGTCGTATGTGATGAACAACCCTGTATACATTCCCCGGCACGAAAAACGGACACCTTAAAATTTTGATATATTTTAAAATTTAATATATTTTGTTCTAGTGGGCCGATTTTGATGATTTCTTAAGCAAGTTGTAGCTAAATTATTTGACTTTTTAGTGGTATCCCTTTGTATGTCACTGTCATTGAAAAGTCATACTATTATTGTTTATTGACGTTTACTCCTTTGGTTTACTCTAATAGAGATGGTTTTAAGTTCTGAAGTGGCGGCTATTCCTGCTTTAATTGAATATGGCAGAGATCAACTTTTGGACTTAAAACCATATCTGCTAGAGTAACTGCCTAACAGACAATAATATAATATAATTTTCCAAAGACAGTGACATTACATAAATCATAAACACTATTTTATAGGTTTGTTGACTAGGACCAAAAGGACAAGGGCATTGTTTTAATGTAAAAAATACGAAAAAATATTAGTGTCTTCTTCAAAAGCGAATATATCCAAAAAAAAAGCTATTGAGATGAATCAAAAAACAAACTATTGAGGAAAGATACACTTAGATGATAGAGTGATTTTTTAATTCCTTGCTTCGTTAACGTACTCCACAGGGTATTGCAAACATTCACCAAATATATAAACATTTTGTTTCTCCTCGTATAATTGACAGATGGAAGTTTCATTTTTAATTTCGAAAGAGATACTAAAAGTCAAATAATTTAGCTACAAATTTCTTAAAAAATCATAAAAATCGGCCCACTGGAACAAAATATATTAAACTTTAAAATACATCAAAATTTTAAAGTGTCCGTTTTTCGTGCCGGTAAGTGTATTAAATATCTACAAAAGATGTACAAAGTAGGGTCCTACAAATCATTTATGTATAATTGAAACTTTCACAATTATTTTTTTTTGATACTAACAATTATTTGCTGGGCGTTAAGCCCAAACAACACGGTACAAAGAATTGTTGTTACTGCATTACAATAACTGGTTTCTAGAATGCTAAAGTGATTGGCAAAACCGTACCTAATCTTTACAAATACGATATTCATACATATCTACAGCATAAGTAGGTACGTGAAATATATTTTATAGATCGGACCAAGAAAAGAGAAAGGACAAATATTTGCAAATTGTTATATCGACTAAATAAATATTCCTTATGTACACATTAAATCTGCACATAGATACGTACCTACATAATCAGTATGCACTAAAAAGTTTGCAATAAAAGGGGAAAATCTATATATACTAATATATAAAATCCTTAAGTGACTGACATACTGATTAATCACGATCCTGCTCAAACCACTCAATGTAAGAAGCTCAATTTTGGCATACAGGTTGATCCTAGGGTATAGAGAGGTTCGATAAGAAGAGATTTTTCGAAATTCCAGTTCCAAGAGGGTGAAACTACCCCTCAAATATTACAATATTTTTTATTTAAAAAACGGCCAAGTTTCCGAAAAAACGCTTAAACATGTATATTTTATTTTGTTTTCTTACATTTGTTTTAAGATTTTTTAAAAATGTATACAGGGTGTTTCGAAAAATCTGGTCATTGATTAATCACGATCCTGCTTAAACCGCTTGACGTAAAAAGCTGATTTTTGGAAAACAGATTGACTTTAGGGTGTAGAGGTTCGATAAGAAGGGATTTTTCGAACCTCTAAGGGGGCGAAACGTAAATTCTAAGGGGGTGAAACTATCCTTCAAATATTAAAATATTTTTTATTTAAAAATCGGCGAGTTTTTCGGAAAAACTCTTAAACACGTATATTTTATTTTGTTGTTTTACATATTTTAAGATTTTTTATAAATTTATACAGGGTGTTTCATAAAATATGACCATTGAGTAATTACGATTCTGCTTAAACTGCTTGACGTTTAAAGCTGATTTTTGGCAAACACATTGACTGTGGGGTGTAGAGGTTCGATAAGGAGGGGTTTCTCGAATCTCAAATTCCAAGAGGGTAAAAACGCCCCTCAAATATTACAATATTTGTTATTTAAAAAACGGTTAGTCTTTCGGGAAAACGCTTGGACAAGCATAATTTATTTGGTTTTTTTACATATTTTAAAATTTTTTAAAAAATGATACAGGGTGTTCCACAAAGTTGGGTAATTTCTTAACCACGATTCTGCTTAAACTGCTTGACATTAAAAGCTTATTTTTGGCAAACGGTACACGCTAGTATATTTATAAAAATGATACTATTCTCTATTCTAAACAAAAAAAATGAAATTTCCTTTCTATACATAATTGGTACCCTAATTTATACAATTATGGACAGTAATAAAATTGTTCTGTGCACTGTTCCAGTGCGAACTTTTCAGATCTATTGTGGTTTGTAGTACGCTTTTGCAACGTGGCAGAAGGTTTCTGGGCCTATGGAGCTATTAAATATAATTTGTATGCCTATAATTCTCGAAATTAACTATAAAATAGATAAGATTAGTCAATCAAATTGTATATTTTGCTTAACACCCAGATTTGTATGTCATCAGATTCGAAGACATTCTTTAACACCGTCATTATTGTGGTTGTCCCAGCTGTATACCTTAATGTCAAATAATTTCATCATTATTAAATAATTATTCAAATTTTGCCGATACCGCTTAATACATACCTATAACGCAAAAGAAATTATAAAACTTAAGTTTTATAAGAAAAAAAAAAGATAATTAATTCTAGCTAAATAAAAATTCCTAAATATAACGTTATATGCATATTAGGTATATTACAGGAACATAAAATACAGACATATACAGGATGTAAATAAATAAATGTAAAAATATTGGTTAGTTATTCAACAGTTTTCAACAAAACTGTACAATGGGCTATGTCACCTCAAATGCAACGAATAAATAATAACTCCTAATGAACGAGTACAAAAAAATCATGGATAACATAAATCTACCAATCCACGAAGATATTAAAGAAGCAAATCCTAATAGACTGCGCTCCACACGACCACCTACCAAAACGGCAAAGCTGACAATCAAGATGATGTTTGGTTTAAATCACGATTAAAATCTTGATATACTCTGACAGCTTGGGCACTTAAAGAAGCATCACCATTCATGCAATCAGTGAGATCGAAAACTGTGATGGATTACCGAGAAGCACTGTCCTGGCTGCGTCAAGGTAAACAGGAAAAGGTCCTGGCCGCGTCAGGGCCACTCTGTGCTGGGTGCCAAGCCACGGCAATGTGGTGGGCAACCAGGGAGCAACCAGGCAACCATCTTTAAGCAATAAACGGTATTCCATCGCATATCACTTGGAAGTAGTAGTTCTAGTCATTTCCGGTGAAACGGGAACTGACCAAAAACAATTGAATACGTCAATCAATCCTGATTTATATCATATCTGACACTTGCTTGGGATCATCCTCCACAAGTGGCACACAAGCTACCACCTTCTTCAGCAAGGGTCGGCAGCCTACCTCTAGACCCAATAAGCGACACAAGCTACCGTTTCGTCTACCCGGCCTGGGTCAACCAGGCGGGCTAGACGATCCTCTGAGAGTCGGTCTTAGCGGAGCAGAAGCACGGAGATACTTCCAATTGCTCCACGAAGGACTTGCTCCAGGGAAAGCAAAAGCGAAAACACTCCTGCGAAAAGGGGAGAGTAAAGAAACCAAGAAACAACCTAATTCATCTCCATCAAAGGGCAAGAGAGGGAGCGAGAACCTCTCACCTCTTCTCCGGCAGGGAGAACAACCAAACCGGCAGGGAGAGAAAAAAGCCAGGATGGAAAGCCGTCCAACACCGGGAGGCAAGCAGGGACCTATCTATCACCAGCTTTGCCGCTATTGCTGGACAAGTGAAAATGGCGGTGCTGCCAAAGGATTTCCCAGAGGTTGCTCTGACTACCGACCAGCAAAAACTCTAGAAGAGGCTATACTGGACAAAGTAGTGGCGATCGGATCGCAACACAACGATCTACCAAATGTGAAATCTCTATCTCTATAAATATCTATCTACATAAATTGTGTATCTCAAGAATCGGCGAATTGGTTGGTGGAAATCGCACCTAAGCTTAAAAATTGGCAAGGGCCGGAACTGGTTGCAGTGAAGGGAGAAAACATCCCTAAAGGGGCGGCCATCACGGTCTTTCTTCCGAGGAGCAAGGGGAAAGACACCACCTACCTGCCGAGCCTTATGCAGGGTCAGAACTTCAATGTAAGGACATCGAGTTGGCAATTCATCAACTCGAGGGAGGAGGGTCATGGTCAGGTCCTCACAATAGGAATTGACCTCAAATCCAAGGAGGCAATAAAGAAAGAGGGACATATCCTCTATTATAGATACGGGACAACACCGGTATCAGATCTAAGGAGAGACCAAGTTAAAGAGGTAGAGAAAATGGAGACAGATCCTCCAGTCTCCACCTCACGGGTGCCTCAGCCGGAGGCAAGCTCCTTGACGGTGAAGGGCGGCACGGAGGGCCAAACTCCAACCGTGGAAGGGTGTGGACCTTCGGAGGAAGAACTGTTGTCAGAGGTGGATGGGAAATACCTTGTCCCCTCTACAACAGGGGTATGATGGGTTATAGACTGTGACTCTAGGAAGGGGGGCACAATAGACCTTCAGTCGCATTCTACTTTCTATCATATACTGACGTACGTATGAGAGGCACCACCCTGTATATAAAAATATGTGTTAATTTGACCCAACTACAAAACTATTTTTAGTTTCATAAATTATTTTTTATCACGCAAATACAAAAATACCTCGAAAAATACCTAGTATTTGTATAGCTATTTAGTAAATTAGAAAACCTCTTTAATTAGGTTTTTAGAGTAATGATTGCCACGTAAAAAATAACACTTCTAGGGCATCTGTAATTACACTAACACCAGAATTTATGTAATTTCAGAGAACCAATAATAGATAGGTATAAACAAAGGTATAAATTAAGACGAGCAACCCAACAACAAAAACAGAAAAATATACCGGGTGCGTCTCAAAGTTGCTCAGCCCCTATAACTTTTTTATTTTTTCAGATAAAAAAACGAGATTTGGTATGTTAGTATATGACATAAATTTGGGATTTATTGACGTATTCAATTGTTTTCGGCCACTTCCTGTTTCACCGGAAATTACTACAACTTTGATTTTTAAATGGCACCCTCGGGATTTTTTTACTTTATTTTACACTCTGAATAGAATGACATATCAAATGTCAACTTTTGACATTTTTGCTTAAAACAAAATTGTATTTAAAATTTTTAAATTTCAATCTAGAGTGACATACAGTAGTGGCCAAAATTATAGCAACTTTTAATATTCTTGAACATTTTATTGAAAACTTAAAATTGGCGAGTAGTTTATAATTTATTTTTATTGTATTTCACTCAAATATTTGTTTACTATGTATACAATTTTTTATCATCACACTATCGTCAAATGGAAATACATTTTAAATTTTTTGATGGACAAAAATATAGCAACTATTTTTTGTAAAGATAATATTCAATCAGGTTCAGACATTTTGGCGAAATGAAAACGCAGTAATAAAGTATATTTATCGGTAAAAATGGGTCGTGGTAAAACTGGGTCTCCCGAAGTTAGGGATATTATTATTCGACGATTTTTAAATGGCGAAAAAAAAGTTCGGATTGCCCAAAGTTTGTTATTAAATAAGTCCGTTATATCACGTATTGTGAAAAAATATCAAGAAACAGGATCGCCAAAAAAAACAAAAAATACAGGAAGGCCTAGAAAAACAACAAGAAGAATTGATAAAACTATTTTGCGGATTGCTCAGAAAAATCCATTTATGACTTACACACACAAACTGTCAACGAAATTAGCAATTCTGGCAATGTAAATTTCATTTCAAGGACTGTTAGAAGGAGATTAGTTGATGCTGGATGATTTGGCCGCAGGCTGCCAAAAAAACCACTTCTCTCAAAAAAAAATGTGAAGACCCGATTGGAGTTTGCTAAAAATTACTGTAACTGGACACATCAAAAAAGTAGTTTTTAGCAATGAATCCAAATTCAATCTATTCAGAAGTGATGGAATTGCTTATGTGAGGCACCCTGTAGGAAAAAGGCTGAATATAAAATATATTTCACTTACTGTGAAACATGGGGGCGGTTCCATACAGGTTTGGGGGTGTTTTTCGGGCTACGGCATGGGTCCACTCTTCAGAATAAATGGAATAATGGACCGGTTTCTGTCTAAAGACATTCTACAAAATCAAATGATTCCTTATTTGGAAGAAAAAAAAAATGCCTGTAGATGCTATTTTTCAACAAGATAATGACCCCAAGCACAAATCCAAACTGGTGACAGAGTATTTAAGAGATGAAATAATCGATTTATTACCATGGCCTTCACAGTCTCCAGATCTTAACCCGATTGAAAACATTTGGAACTATGTGGACACAAAAATCCGGGATCAAAACTACAGCAACTTGGATCAACTTTTTGAAGCACTACAGAATGCCTGGAAAGCAATAGATGAACAGTATATAACCAATTTGCTGCAATTTATGCCCAGAAGGTGTGAAGGGGTCATCAGACAGAAAGGATATTATACGAAATATTAATTATTTTCATGTTTTCTATTTATTTCAAAATATTTTCAAATTAATTTGTAAAAGTTGCTATAATTTTGTCCACAAGAATATACACATTATTTTATTATACGTTTTTTAACAATGTCCTTAAAATAGACATCTAGACTTCAACATTTTATTTGGGTGAATAGGAAAATTGATACCTATTACTTTGTAGGCAATTTTATATTCCAATTTTAAAAATTGCTATAATTTTGGCCACTACTGTAGCTGAGTTATTTTCTATTGAATAAAGTAAAACAACCGAGGGTGCTATTTAAAAATCAAAAGTTGCAGTCATTTCCGGTGAAACAGAAAGTGACTAAAAACAATTAAATACGTCTATCAATCCGAATTTATCTCGTTTTTTTATTTGAAAAAATAAAAAAGTTATAGGGGTGAGCCACTTTTGAGACGCACCCGGTATTTAACATGGCAGTCTAATTTTATAGTTAATAAAATGAAGGTAAATGATAATAAACTATAAGCACTTCAGATTCTAGATATAAAATACAATGAATATTATTGTGATGTGATCAGCGCTTAAATAAAATTCATGATAAAATACAGGTAGCTACATTATAATAGGTACTCAATTGGTAGTCAACGATATACCGAGACCGAGACGTGCACTTATACATTACCTAAATTACACTTTTTTATTATAATTATAATAGGCACCCAGTAGGTAGGTATTTAGGTATGTTGACTTTTTAAGGTACCCAAGCTCAAGCGCTCTATTCAGGTACCTACTTAAGCTACCGTAAATCCGGCTTTTTAAAATGTTTTAAGGTCCGTTGTTTGTACTAAAAACATCCCAGCCTCTATGTGGGAAATATTTCTGTATTATTCTTTAATATTTATATATTTATTTTAAAACTCAAACTACTTAAATGTATTAGGTATCATAAAAAATATTAAATATCTATAAAAATACCGTGAGCACCAATAAAAAGAAACAAAATATTTATATTTACCTTTTGTAATAATCTTGTAGCCCGTGTAATAAAAGATCACGATTCACTGTCAATGATAAAATAAAAACCACATCAACTCAGCTTGCACATCATTGCACTGATTTTTCAATAAAATATGAAAAAATGTTATTTCACAATAAAGACAATTTTGAGAAAATTTAAATTCCAGTTCGCGTTTTGGAGATTAAAACTTTGAACAAAAATAATACCCAACCTACTTAGGTAATTTGTAATTTTTAACTGCTAATTTTCAGATTTACCTATGTATCTTTTTATCTAATCTTATCAACTAGCTAACTTAATTCACGACATTATGTTATGTCAAAAAAAAATGGAAAATAATAACAAATTTGTTGAATTAAATTGGTATAAAATATGTACTTTACATGTATATTTCATTCCCTGGTATAAATCTTTATAAAAATTGTAAAAAAAATAAATAATATGCCATAAAAAAGAAGAAATAAATTGCTGTATGAAAATGATAATAAGATGTATTATTTACACTTATATTTACTAAGATAAGTACCTAAAATAAAGTATTTACTTATCATTTGATTAATTATGAAAAAACATTTCTTATAATGAACTAAAGAATCCAATGCGGTAATTGATTAACACTTGCATATTTAATATATTAAACAAACAAACAAAGAGATAATACTTGTATAAAGTAGTTAAATGATTGAATAAACAAAGAACTGTGGTAACTGAAGACTTGGAGGAACTTAAATAATTAACTAGCACTTCTTGTAATATAGGTATTACAATAAATAATAAAATAATAGAGTACACATGGAAGTTCAATAATAAATTCGTAATTCTTTACCTGTGTAAACAAACAGGAGGATAATCTCTTTCTTGATCTCTATGATAAAACACTAATATCACAGCTTCTTCGGAAGTAATACATGAATGGTCTAAGCACTGAATCTAAGAGTAAAACACGTCGAGAAAACCATAATGCAATTTTTCGTTTCTTTTAAAATGCACTTTTGACATTACTGACACATATTTTTACATATTTTTCTTTTTCTTTACGTTACTCTTTACAGATGACCACCACTTTCACGCTGCAACAAAAACTGCAAGAAGTGACAAAAACGGTATGCGGTTGTCAAACAAATATTTCCGCCTCAGCTGTGTTGCAAGTGGTAAGTGGTAGGCAGCACAATATACACTTTAAGCGTATATCTGGTTGCCAAAAATTATTACCTTCATTAATTTTAGTTATTTAGAGTTATTTATTATAAGGCAAAATACAAAAAAAATAGCCACAATTAAAAGTATTAATTAATGTAATATTTCAATACTTTCAATACTATATTATATATTACCGGTATACCTGAAATGGCAGAAATCTTAACATGTAATGTACAGGGTGACCCAGGCTGCTGAAAAAAAATTATATTCAGGTTTCTTTAAATCACTCAGTAAATATAGATTTTAAAATATAACGTTGGATAAATGATTGATTTATGAAACAAAATACAAAGGGCGTTGATATGCTATTTGATATCCGAGATAAAAATAAATATAGTTTTCAATTGACTCTGTATAATTAAGTATATCAAAGCAATTTAGCCTATTCTAGACTTACTTACCTAGTTTAGAAAACCTTATCTAAATACCGTATGATTGACAAAAACGGTGTCCAGTTGGCTTGGAAATGAACATAGATGACATTCCCCATATAAAAAGACAGCGATCTTCATTTCATAGGTAACGCCGTTTTTTTTTCGATCATATTTATTTTATACGAATGTCATCAACCGTCATTTCTTGACGCTTTTTTTTGTTCGGTCGTATTATTTGAATTTTAAATGCTACCTAATTTTAATAACTACTATACAGTATAGTTTCAGTTAAAAAAAAAATAATTTGACATTTTAGGGTTTTGAAAATGTAGAATGTAGACACTATAAAAATGCCCATACATCCGTAATACTGCCCAAATATTGTATACAAATATTTTGTGTTAAAATAAAACAATATGGAGCTTCCTATGAATACTGTGTCACCCTGTAGATACAGTTGAATCAAGATCAAGCATCTTTAGACCAAGAAGCAGAAAACTATCTACTCTTTGCAAAGACATTATGACTCTTTACTTAAAAAAATGCAGATAAATAATTCTTATAGAAAATTTGTAATTGCCAACTTGTGAAGCTACTTGATCAAACATTTTTGGATAGAATGATAGCATAGTATTCTAAAAGTAAAACAAATTCTGTAACAATTTTATAATCGATTTAATGTAACAACCTTAATATATTTACAGTCTTATTTAATTTAAATGACTACCGTTCGTTCTAGTTTTAGAAACTTAATAAATATGTCAAGTAAAATAATACAAAGGGTGTAAATACTTCCAAAATGTGCGGTTCTGGTTGGTGTTCTGTGAATTAGCTGTGCCAGGTAACTGTGACATTTCTTCGCTTACAGGTTGTTCAACCTTTTTTACTAAGGCACCTAAAACACCACATAATTAAACATAATCTAGATGTTAACGGTTAATTTCGTTTATAGCCCAGTCAAATAAGACAAATTGGTGGAAAAATAGAGTTTTGAAAATGGTTTTAACCAATTCCTCTAGACTATACTCTGTTTTTTTTTCTCAGGTAAGATTTCGACAGATAGTGACAGAAGAAAAGCAGATGACGTCCATACCAATCTATTTATTTTCCCAAAAAAAGTTTCTAATATTTTTTAAGTTAACTATGGATGGGTTTAAATATAAATCCGTCATGCGTCATCTCTTGTTGTTTTTAACCAGTTCTATTGGTTTATTTCAAAAATGACAGATCATATCTCAATTTTATTGGTTTGACGGAACGATGAACGACAAACGGACGCCGATGCGTCTGAACTCGCCTTTAAAATTTTGAGAGTTGTCAAAGTCTTACCAAATTATAGGTTATAATTTTGTGTCAACTTATGTCAAACACCCTGCGTTTTTTTCAAATCCCTGTGTTATTACGTGTGTTTTGTGTCTTTTGAAGTGAAGTGGAGAAAAAATCGAGGGAAAATTAACTGTAGACCCAGAGTACAGTTTATAGTTAATACTCGGTGCCCAGGCAGAAAGTCTTATACAGCAATAAAGTTACCATCAATAAAGTGTGTATACCATCTCGTCATAGATAAGTGCATCTCGTATATGGTACAAGAATCGTACTAAACATATTCTAAAAACTGGAGTAGCTGTTAAATAACGACAACATACGATAAGTAAATAATGGATTTTAGTAATGAAGAAAAATAATGTCAAAAGGTACTGGTTAAAAAAATTTAAATTAAAGTTAATCAACCTTTAAGCTTCATTCAGAACCTCGAAATCAGTGGAATAAATTAGTAGTTTCAATCAGCTGTAGAAGTTTGTTCACCTAATTTTAATGTAAGCATTCAGAACGCCATAATTAGTGGCAGTAATTTTCAATTATTGGAAAAAGTTATCAAACTTTTGACTTTCCCACTAATTATACTTCAAAATTTGCGAGGAATGTCATTTTGGCCTTTGATTATCACCCGTCAAGAAAAATTTTGGTTAGAAATCAAAAGTTTATTGTTTTATAAGCTAAATATTCTGCGCAGGCGGGTGACAGTAAACCGGAAAATTGGAAACAGTTGTGGCGCGGTTCTACCCAGGCAGAAAGCATGGCCTTCTAGACTGTCCTAGACAAAAATCTGAATATTTCTATATGATTTCTGCCAATTTCTGCTACGGAACATTTTTATGCACGTCGGCGTCCTGTTCTTTTGTCTTTTGTCTGTGTGTCAGCGTCAGCTCCGGAGGCCTCTGGCAAGGTCGGGCGCATGTCGGGCGCCATTTTAATTTTTGCCGTTTAGATTTGATTGGAAGTTTGTTTCTGATATTTCGGCTGAAATTTATAAGTACAAAGATGTTTTTTGACATAAATTTCCTTGTTAACACTTTAATATAGTATATATGATATTAATTACATGAAGAAAATAATGAAATCGACGTTTCTGCGTGTAGCAGGTATGGGTCATATTATAGGTAAAAATAGGTAATATATTAACTGTTTTTATATTTTTTTAGCTTTAAACCCAAGGATCTTGGGATATTCTTTGCCAAGGATTTTTCCGTATCTCTACTTTAAAGACTGATCGGTGATTTTGAGCAATTGAAAGCAAGTTACACAAGGTAAATTATGATTATTGAACTATTATTAGCCTACATTAATTTTCTACAAGATGAACAGAAATGCGTAGTTACATATCACATAGGTACCTATTATGTATTTTCATAGCAATAATGCTATAAATCTATGTATGTAGATTATTTTTAAAATACAAATGAGGTATTAGATGTATATGTATCATATTTTTATTCATTTTATTTTCATTCAAGTCCTGTTTGATTTAATTCACAAAAGTCTTATGTCGGTACCTATATTTATGTTTTTTACATATTTTTTTTGATTCCAGGTTTTGTGTGGGTTCCGGTTGCCTTTTTCCTGCTTCCAGTTATTTAGTTTTATGCCCGTGAAGCTGTGAAAACATTTATTTATCTTCAAGTTTCTGTAAGTCAATGCACTGTTACTTTACTAATTCACTTTAACACAGCATCTCTCATATTATTTAAATATTTGATATTGATACAGTAGTTTATTGGTTTATAGCTCTTTAGTTGTGTTGATTTGCATATTTACATTGTTCTAAATTCCAAATAAGTATTTTTGAGTAATTGTTGTATTATTTACTACTAGAAAGTGTAAAAAGTATATTAACCCTCATTTAAACCTCCTGAACAGCCTGCAATTAAAAACCGGAAACGGAAATAAATTTCATAAAATTGAAATTGTCATGTCTATGTCATGTCAAATGTCCCAGCCGCCATATCTGAAAATTAGTTACCCAGGCAGCCACGCTGTTTCCATAATTTAACATTGACTTGACACTTCTTGTATTTATTATTTTATGATTCTGCGTTCTCTATGGATACAACAGAATACCGCAAGCTGTTGCTAGGATATTTTATTAATTTTAATTGTTTTTTGAAACCACTAATTTATTCCACTAATTGGGAGGTTCTGAATGAAGCTTTCGGGAATGAAATTCGGCAAGTGTAATTATTAATAAAATAGTTTGTCTTATTTATGTTGTTTTATTTACTTCTGTGGAATATTACAAATTTGTATTTGTACATAAGTTATATTGATAAATATAATAAATGCGGGAAGTTTCTTGGAGCTTGAAAGTAAGAAATAGTTATTTTTTATACTTTTTGGTATATATGGTGTTTTGTTCTTGTTTGTTTTGTACTAACACATACCGTTTGTTTTAAATAAAATAACTCGATTAGATTTTTTCAGTTTTATACAGTTTTTTTTCACAATATTTTGAAGTAATCACTTGTCACTCAAATTTTAAGTATATTAATTTCCTGCTATGCGTTCCAATTGTACCAACATATTTCTTTGTAAAATAAAATAAACTACTTTGAAATTAAAATGACAGACACATCCATCACTGTCAAGGATCTTGTCGTTGGACAGACTATAGCTGGTGTCGAAAGACAGACGGTGAACTTGAGAAGTGGGGAGGGGTTAAATGTCATTTTTTTAGAGAAGGGTCTCATAAAAGTAATGATTTGGCGGTCGGTAGACCTTAAATTAGGTTAATGTCTCGATTACCGTGTTTTGATTGCTTTGGTTTCCTTTTTGTCTAAATTGAATGTTTTGTATCAAATTTTTATTATTAACAAATGTCAACCGCCAAGTTATTACTGCTTCGGGTCGCATGTCATTTTTTAACTTTTTCAGTTATATCCTTATCTCAGAAAATATGATACCTACGAAAAAATATACTATAGGCCTGGTTCATTTCAGTTGATTTCAAAAAATTCCGACCGCAGCGCACTTTACAGCAGAAATCAGAAATTATCAATAAATGGTACACGCCGCCGGCGCCGCCGTCATGTAGATCGCATTAAAATAATATTGAAATCGGGGTTTTGTCGTAATATTTAAGTTTTTTAGTTTTTTGCTAGTTCAGTTATTCAGACTATAAAACACTCAGGTACGACGTTTGTGTGATGTAACGCTGTTTCGGGTAGTAAAAAATAAGCGAAAAAGAATTCGAACTAGTCGTCTTGTTGTGTGGTGACAATTTCAAATGTTAATAAAATTGCACAAAAAAAAATGTTAACGCGAAAAAGAGAGCGTAATTAGGGCGTTGTTGGGTGCAATAACATTCAATAACTCAACCTTTCCCGGATATTCAACTCTCCCGAAACAACATTTTATAGCTTCATAGTTTCTCACACCGATTTGATGAAAAGCAAAAACTGATTCAAGCAGTTCGACGAAACAAGTGAGTAGACAAAGAGCTCGTTACATAATCAAAAAATTAAATAGACATATACTATGAAAGGATGAAATATAATTTGGAATATTAATGGTATACTTTTTTAATCAACAAGTGATTAAATGTTTTATGAACATCTTCTAAAATTATAATTATGTACTTTTAAAAAATGTCGTTATAGCCGAAATAGCTCCAACTATGCCCCACTAGCAAAACCGGTGATAAAACTATGCTCGCTACTCGCTACCGTAGTTGAACGCATCTATTTTTTTTTAACTGGAATAATAAATTATAATGCAAGTTAGACCTTCTGAAGATATCAAAATATTTACCTGTTTATTTTTTTTGTTTAGAATTTCCACGAATTATACTTTCTAACACTTATTTTAGAATAATTATACAGGGTGCTACAAATTCGAGGTACGAGCATTGGTAACTCGGTAACCGTAACAGATACGAACATGGTCAAATTAGGGCAAAGTTGCCGCTTTGGGATGTTCACCAAAATGCCATCAAAAAAGTTTTAAAAATTTCAAGGATTGCTGAGTTTTTTGGAAAAAACGGATATTTTTGAAAACCAATTTTATTTTTTCCTGTCGATACTTTTTAGAAAATCAAAAAACTAATTGCACATTCTCATAACTACTTTATTAGGGCTATCTGATAGGATTTTTAGATGTTCAAATTAGCTAATGATTTGTGAGATAGAGAGGCCAACTTAATTTTTTTAAATACGGACCTGCATTTTTTATTTCAAATTTTGAAAGAACTCGCTTTCCTGAGTACAATAATATGCCACACTTATTGTTTTTTTTTGTTTTGGAAATTTGGACACAATTTATTTAAACTAATTTCAAGCCAGGCTCTGTTTTTTTTTAATATTTAATATATTCATCGTTATAATATTGATAAGCTTTCAAACTTAACAGTGACGTGGGTTGAGTACAGAAAATCAAATGCAATAAAAT
The DNA here is from genome assembly GCF_002938485.1 of Sitophilus oryzae. NCBI lineage: Eukaryota > Metazoa > Arthropoda > Insecta > Coleoptera > Curculionidae > Sitophilus > Sitophilus oryzae. Next base: position 2,429,202 of record NW_022146409.1, read on the forward strand.
AATAAAAAATAATATAAATAAAATGTAATATCGACAATCAAATCATTTCCCCAAAAGATGGATTGGAAATGGTAGGTATAAATTTGTGCAATAGGGAGGGTGGTAACCTTTTCCAACATGTAGACTATGTAAAGCATTAGAAACTAGTTTGTATAAGTTAATTTATTCATAATAACTACGATTAATATTATGCAAATTATTAGATCGTACACTGGGAATTTCAAATTCACAATAAGAAAAGTTAAAAATAATATATTTAAATTGCTGATCTGGATATATTATTTATTTGAATCTTTCAATTGGCTCAATTTTCCTTATTCAATGTTAATTAGCACTGATCAATATTGTTGCGATGAATATAATCAGATTAAATAATTTAAAAAACAGAGTCGAACTTAACATTTTTTTAAATAATAATTAAATAGTTTTGTTGCTGTTAAGGTATCCAAAACAAAAAAATATATAAAGTGTGGCACATCATTGTACTCAGGAGACTGAGTTCTTTCAAAATCTGAAATAAAAAATGCAGGTCCGTATTTAAAAAAATTAAGTTGGTTTCGTATTAAGTTGGTTTCGTATCTCACAAATTATGAGCTAGTTTGAAAATCTAAAAACACCATCAGATAGCTCTAATAAAGTGGCTATGAGAATGTGCAATTAGTTTTTTAATTTCCTAAAGAGTGTGGGCAGGAAAAAATAAAATTGATTTTCAAAAAAATCCGTTTTTTCTAAAAAACTCAGCAATCTTTGAAATTTTTAAAACTTTCTCGATGGCATCTTGGTGAACATCCTAAAGAGCAACTTTGCCCCAATTTAACCATGTTCGTATCTATTACGGTTACAGAGATAGCAATGCTCGTACCTCGAATTTGTAGCACCCTGTATACTAATTTTTTCGTTTACTCCTATTTGTATGTGTTCGTTATTTACGATATGCTCGGGCGTGGCAGCACCGGCGGAGAATGCATCAAGCCTATATAGAAAATTGAAGCTACTTTTTCAATAGAAGAAAATTCTCTAACCTTTTAAAGGTGCGTATTCATTATCCGAACGAACGAACGAACGAATGAAAGTGCGGTATATTTAGACGGGGACCAAACGCATGCGGCCGTTCGTTCGTTCGTTCGCTCGACCATCCGTTTCGAGTCGGTACATCAAAGGCGTTCGCCAACAAATGCCTCCGGTCTTCTCGTGCGGTTCTATCGTACGGTCCCCGTCCATACCACTAGCGAACATTCGTTCGCTCGTTCGTTCGTTCGTACGGATAATGAATACGCACCTTAAGAGTTACATGGTTGACAAAAGTAACATGATTTCCCATATTTTATTTTTAGCATTTAAAAACAAATTACTGTCTTAACCTGTAACATTAATAAGGGTGATATTAAGAGGCCTTTAAGTTATCTCACAAGTCTTCTTTGTATTATGATTTTTGTCATCCACTGGCCCCCGAGCGTTAGTGCACACAAACAATTAACACTAACAAGCAAGTGAGAAAAAATCAGTGCCCCCATGCCTGAATACGGCATAAAAACACAGCATTTTGGCGAAAAAGCCATACCGGTTCATGATATATGATATTGATCAAACAGTTGAAGATCTTTATCTTCGGTTGCAGTGGATTTTTCTAAAGGTGGGATTCCACCAAGCGCGCAAAATGTTCGAGATTTTTAGCAAACATTTTTAGTCTCAAAATTTGCTTGGTGGAGACGGTGCTCACGCGGTGTTTTGCAAACGTTTGCAATCATTTGTTTGTGTTCCGGTCGACGTCGGTACATCAAAGTGATTCGCTGTTTGTGCGCATTTAGTGGAGACGCTTTCACAGCATACGGTTCGAGTTTTTGATCAATTCTGTTTCCGTTTACAAGTGAACGTATTTTATTGAAAGGCAATAATAATAATCGAGGGACAATGAAAAATGTTTACCTATGTGTTCTCTTGCGTTTTTTATCATTCGGCTGTTTAATTAAGGCAGAAATTAATAAAAAAGCTGCGGCACTAACAATTTGTTTTCGTCTCGGAACCATTTTTTTTTGCGCGCAATCAAGTCGGATCGATGACAAATGTTCGCAAACTATTGTTTTTGATCCCAGTGGTGACAAAATGTTTTAATGTAATTGCGAACGTTTGAAAATAATTACGAACATTTGCAAACGTTTGCTGTAAATGCTTTTTTGGTGGATACACGGCTTAAGGCTAATCAGCACATTAGTCAGTAGCATTGGCTGAGGTAGTATTTGTAGATCTTGTTTCTTTAATACATTATGTACATAATGTAGGTTTTGATTTTTTTTGATTACTCAAAAATATGAAGTAAAAAAAACAACAGAAAGCCTTTATGTTAACAAATAACCTGGGCATTCAAGAGTAATTTATGTGAACGAATCGCGTTTAAAAATTTTAAAATCACAGTATATAGTAAAAGTGATAAATAAAAAATCATAATATTGTATTTGGTTACCACTACTTGAAAGAAAAACATGCAATGAAAAGAAATGCGTATTTCGGAAACAATAAGTCCGGGAGAAAAAAATGTACAGAATCATTTTTAGAGAATTTTGTCAGCTTATTTTTGTATGTAAAGTGTTTTTCTGTGGAAGTCATAGTTTCTGAGACATAAGTGAAGATATGAAGAAATTGACATCCCCCATCCCCCACCTGACTGTATAAAACAATTATCAAACTCAAGGAATTTCTTGCACCAATGGGCCTTTTTTTGACTAATTTGGGATATTAGTTTAATTTAGTCTTTTTAAGCTGGATTTATAAACACGGGAGTTGACATAAACATAATATCTTCGTAATATGGCATCGTAAGTAGTAGATTAAATTTCATAAAATAAAACCCAGAAAAGCTACAGTGGTTCTCAAAATTTAACCAAAAAACAATGTTTTTCTTAAGTTTTCAAAGTAAAATAACTCTGTTATTTTGGAGTTATTTTAAAAACGGTAAAGAGAAAATATGTTTCTTTTATCGGGATCTACCAGCCCTGAAAATATGTGCACTTATTTAAGACTCACTCTGTATAAACTGAAATAATAAAACAATAAGAGTAATTTTACAATGCATAGGCGCCGCCTCTTTTCTGTAGTTCACAAGACCGACAGGCGCTTACTCATTGGCTGCTGTTCCAACTACCGAACGTCGCGAAATGCCGATTAAACAGTGACCATTTCTAAACTACGTTGAAAATAAAAGTAAAACGAACTGCCAACGTTTCGACGAACTGACTTCATAAATGCGTGCGTTCTTGAACAGTTCTCAACTGAACTGCCGTGTTTATAAATCCAACTTTATTCAAAGAACTTTTTGAATACCTGATTTAATTATTTCTGATCTTTTAAATTCTAACAATTTTTCGTTGGCTTTCCTCTGGATATCTTCATACACCTGTAAGAGTACCAAGGACAACCTCTCATTCGAGCAATAATCTAACTTATTCTTTTCCTCTTCCTCTCTGCGTAGTCGCTCTTCTTCTTGCAGAGCCTGACATGCTTTACTTACACCTTTGTTTAAACAGTAGTCTTTGTACTTTTTACTTGCGTTTCTTAGTTTGGCCAGAAAATCTGGCATCGCCGATTTTGCCACCCACGTCGTCACGCTGGATGGAATATTGACGCCAGGGTTGTCAAAATATGTCAAACTGAATTCAATACCTAGAAAGAGAGAACGGTCTCAATTTCGAAGTGCTTTAGATCAGTCTAAAAAAACTGACTTCATATTGCAAATTACAAACAAAAAAAGGAAAAATTAAAAAAAGGACATTTAGAACACAGTTACCGATGGAAGATTAAATTGGCTATTCCTCTAACATTATAAAGAATATTTAGTTTTAATCATCGTCTAACATTATTAATTACAATATAGTAAAAAAATATATTTCCAAAACTTAAAATCGTAAACTGCAGGGTAATACGCAGTGACTAACTGTTTTGGCGGTCCGCCGTTTATAATCTACGTTAAACTATTTAAAAAATGGTCTAATTATTTATTATTTTTGAATGGATTTATATCAAACCATGTTATCATTATATATAAAAGTATTATTATCATTTCACTGAGATTTATGAAAAAAAGTTCTTTGCCTTGGGTACAGATACCGTAACCTTTTGGAAATAGCTCAAAACGAAACAAAATTGAACGAGAACTAGACAAACCGGAGTAGGTCAAGACAACTGGAAATAAACCGAAATGCGACAAAGTTGGGCGACGAAACGCGACCTTGACCTGCTTCGAAGAGTTCCCCGCATAGTGTGGAGCGTGTTTAAAACATATTATAACCCCTTCAACGAATTGGGGAATATTTCGACAAACGATATAAAAAAAGAAAAGACGATATACCTATGAATTATAATACCAGACACAACTGTCACTGTTAGATCCTCCTGTTGGGCAGACCATCTATATTTCAAATAATATAAAAATCATAGTTAAGCTTTTATGACATAGTATTATCTATTTGTTACATAATATTGATTTATTTCTTGTACCAATCATTGTGTAGTAATGAAGTATTTAAAACAAATAGAAGCGCAAAAAATGGCTTTCAATATACAAAACTAATTTTTAAAATTTAAAGAAAGCTTCCATTCTTCTCAATGAGACCTGGTTTAAATTAAAAGGAAGTATAAAAAATACTCAAAGTCCCGGTCTCAACCTTAATATTAAATTAACCTAATCTAACAGTGACACGTGTTTCGCTCATACGAGCATCATCAGACAAATACAATTAAAGTCAATCCACACACACGTTCACATTTTACATATTAAAAGAACACTAAACGTTGAGACCGAGACTTTGAGTCTTTTTTATACTCCCTTTTAATTAAAACTAATTTTATACATCAGAATATCTAGAAAATGTAGATAATAAGTTGGAGTAGAAAATTAATATTCTACGTGTAGAAAATACGGTAGAATATGTGGAATTATCTATCTACCCATCCCTGAATATGACAAATATTTTCAAAATAGTAAATACACACGTATCAGTTATATCTTGATTAACAAATTTTAATGGTCTATATTTTTAGTAATTGTTGACAACGCAGTGAAAATACGCTCCAACTTAGCATTCACGCCTAAGTTCTGCGAATGCTCAGTAGCGTATTCAGAGAGAAGAATAGGGTTATATGATAATCGTGTTCTAGAAAGAAATAAATAGAAAAATGCATGTGAAAGTCCCGTAAACAAAGTCGTGTGTAATATACATATGGTAATATCCACGAAGTTTACAAGATCTAAAGTTTAAACTCATGGTACAAAGAATACAAGGTATGATCGATAGCGGCTCCAATTTCGTTCAGTTCGCGCATACCACCTGTGACGTCACCAGGAAAATAATGAATAAATAAAAAATAAAGAAAGTTGACAGGAGATCTGCATTTTTTGGGGTTATGGCTCTGGTTATGGTTAAGAATTGTTTATTTTTAAGACTTTTAGTTCGTTTAATTTAATAATTACTAAAACCAGCAGTTCCAAAAATATATTTAAAAATAATAATTATCTATTAACATGGATTTGGACGATAGGTAAGAATACTGAATTTATTTCTATATTCGGTATAAAATTGTTTATTAGGTTTTTAGTTTGCGATGTTTATGGTAAATAATTTTCATTTTCATTGCCTCTGAATTCACATGAGGACAGAGTTGAGGATATCTATGGAAAAGTAACCACAAGAGGAATTGTTACATCATTTAAAAAATATTGGGAAGTTTATTGTTTCCCATCGAAAAGTAGAAAATGCCAATGCAGATGAACGTATTGTAATTGTGATAGAAGTAATTCTAAGGGTGAAGTTTATTATAATTAGTGGAAGTAATACCAAGGGTGAAGTTTATTATAATTAGTGACCTCTGCTTCTTTTTATATGTAGAAGTTTCTGGTTTTGAGAATAAATCGGTTGAACGACACCCAAAATTTAAAGGAAGTATTTGCATACCCAGAATATGCCCATCAAGGATTATATAGCTCAAATTTCCTTTAATGGTAGGCAATTATTCAATGCAAATTAACTTTTTAAGTGACTAAAATATTAAATAGTTTACAATATGGTATATCACTAAAAATATATTACTTTTAGGTACAATTAGGGCCCGATACATTTCAAAAAGTAGAATATTATTTTATATTAAATGAGGTATTGTACTAACAATCAATTTATATTAATAACGGAGATTAAAAATAACGGAATAAATAGTTCTTTTTTTTTTTATACTACAAAAATAAACTATAGAATACAACAGTATTTAAAAAATAAAATAAAAAAGTTATGTCCCGGCCGAGATTCGAACTCCGGTCTCTCGCTTCCTAGCCTGACTCCTTACGCACTGCTCCACAGTAACTTGCTTAGCGATAATTCAATGACGGTATATAAACAAAAAAACAGGTTTATAACAATATCTTGACGATTTGAACTGGCGCGCGGAGCGTGCTGACCAATAGCGCCTGTTATCACCTGTGACGTAGCGACCAACCTGCGCAATATCATACCTTGTATTCTTTGTACCATGGTTTAAACTAGTTAAACACAATAATATCACGGATTATAATATAATAGCTCCCGTATATAGCGTTTAACGCCTTGGGAGTAGCAAGGTACAGCTTGCTATACTAGAGCCGTTCGGTATACAAAGGAAGGTAATGTGGCTAGCACTACGCTTCAACCGCCTATTATTACCTCAGGATTGTGAATCCCAAGTACTCATTTAAGGCCGAGTCGACGATATTACGGATTATACAGATTATAAACTTATCGTCAAAAGCACTATTTTTAGTGGTTCCAATTTTCGAAGTCGCGCACTAGTTAGGTTACTAGTTTGTGCACAAGCACGCCTACTTATGGCCTCTAAAATTGTGCACAGCGCCTGATCGGCCTTGTGACCGGCCCAATTATTACGCTGTTCAAACGGGAGTTTATTTTTGCGCACAAGAAAATTTACTCGTTTGCTCATCGTCATAAAAAACAATTTTCGTACCACGAATTAGGGACAAGATTTTTATCTGTATACTTATAGGATACCTAATCTGTGATAATATTAACTAGTTTAAACGATTATTTATATATACATAAGTTATAGACACTAAAGCAGTATTATTTTATACATACCAGGTTGTTTGATGTCCGTATAAGGTTTAATGACCATACATGACCAGTATTCTTCAACTCTAAATTTATCTGGATATTTAGGAAATCGAGGATATTCCGTTGTTTTATTGATAATCATGAGCGTTTTTGAATCCTCAAAAACTTTGTACCTTCTGTTGAAAACGTAGTCTCTATTTACAAACAGTCTCTGAAATGATTTAAAGCTATGAAATAACTATTTTTTTTTGTCACAAATTTGCCTAACACCTAAAAGACTAAGATTGTATAAACACTAATAAACAGGTATAATCATCAGAGGTGGAACGAATCCTATGCATTGTAGAATTTTATTATTTTATTCATCTATTTTTTCATAATTATAGAATGTTTAGGAGGGTGGTTAATCACCACGACCTTACAGATCTATTGTACGTTCCTCTTTCTTGAGTTATAACGAGTTATAACTCATCATTTGAGAGTCAGGGCTCTCAAAAAAACTCAGGGCTTTGACAAAAGCCAGTATCTCAGACGGCTCCACAGAGGATAGCTCTCCATCTCTGACATCGGCTGTACCAAAATTTATGGCACGAACGGTTGTCGTCTCGGCGCACTCAGTGATGAGGTGTTCTGGTGTTTCCCCATTTTCCCCACAGAATCTACCGTCAGCTTCAATCTACCGAAGTGTTCGTTGAGGAGACAGCGTACTGTTAGAAACCCCGGGACAATCCGAAGATTGTTCTTACTTAAATCAAGGAAAATTTTTAATTTTTCTCGGTGGTAAGTGGTGAGAAATTTTTTGAGTGTCTTAGACCGTTGGAGGATTCCCATTCCAAGTTACAGATGGATTATACCAGGTGCATGAGTTCCGCTTTAAGTTGGTTTCCGCTTGAACGGTTCTGGGGCGCTATTCTGTACAATCGTCGGTATCGGTAAGTTACTGACAGCTATCGGTACGTATTTGTATATAGTAAAAATGTGTTAATTGTTGTTGTCATAGTTATCGATCGGCCCTATGGCAGAAGTCGCACATTTGTACCGACGAAAATCGGTATTTCTACCATGTTCTTGTTAACCCCACGGTAGAGATACCGATAGTCGTCGGTACAGATTTGCTATATGTCCTATTAATGACAGCTAAAACTATGACAACAACAATTAACACGACGCTCATTGGCCGCTATTCTGGGGCCCCCTGGGGCGTTATTCTGTACAATCGTCGGTATCGGTAAGTTACCGACAGCTATCGGTACGTACGGCCAATGAGCGTCGTGTTGATTGTTGTTGCCATAGTTACCGATCGGCCCTATGGCAGATATCGCAAATTTGTACCGACGACTCTCGGTAGTCTCGGTATCTCTACCGTGAGGTTAACAAAGGCACGGTAGAGATACCGTTTTTGATCGGTACAAATTTGCGATATCTGCCATAGGACCGATCGGTAACTATGACAACCAACAATTAACACATTTTTACTATATACAAATACGTACCGAGAGCTGTCGTAACTTACCGATACCGACGATTGTACAGAATAGCGCCCCTGGTCCAGTTAATGGAGTGTTTGCTCATTTTCTAGTTAGATCGTTTGCTTTTTCATTGCCTTCTATCCCTTGGTGAGTGGGCACCCAGAGTAGGACTTTTTCTTACATAATTACTGGTTTCAAACTTATTTGCAAACCCTGATGACGCTAGTAATATAGAATTTGGTATGTAGTCTGTCTAACGAGTTAATACTTGACGGTGACAGTTGTCCGTCATTTTAATTCATGGGTAAATCACTTTCTGTCATTTTAAGGGTGTCGTTTGTCAAAACCTTGCATGACTCGTTGGACAGACTTTATTGCCTAAAAAAACTAGCCAGAGACAAGACTAGTATAAGTGCAAATATTTCTCGGGGTAGTATATTTCGACCCCAGAAACACATCTATGAGTTTTTTTTGGCAAAGAAAAAATTTAAAATTTAGAATTTTTTGAAGAGTTTTGATTTTTAGCCGACCATACCAATAGGTATGGTTGTTACATATTTTAGTATGGGCGGCTGTAGTGCCTCCCGGCGCCATTTTTTTATTTTCAGTTAAAAAACATCGTCGTCAAAATATGTTTCAATACCGTTTGATAGAGAATTATCCCGTGGTCTAAAAGGAATTTTTAAGAATGTCAATTATAAACTTGTGTATAGTGCTAATAATAAATTACAACAATTATTAGGTAATCCAAAGGATAAAACACCTCCACTGGAAAGGTCGGGTATTTATGAAATTTCTTGTAAAGATTGTAATCAGAAATATGTTGGGCAAACTAGAAGATCAATATTAATTAGATTTAAGGAACATTTAGCTCAGATAAGATATGGTAGACCGGATAAATCTTGCGTTGCCGAAGATATTGTTGATAAAGGACATTGTATAGATCTTAATAATTTAAAATTAATTAAACAAGTCTCAAATTACAGGCAATTAGATGCATATGAAAGCATCAGAATTAATAAATGTAAAGATAGTATGAACAGAGACAGAGACAACGGTCCTATTCCTTCAAGTTCTTTGTTCGTACTACTCTAGTGACGGAAATCTAACTGTTACGCTCGATGGGCTCTGGCTCGGTTGGCTAGATCTTGCCACGCCCACTCGGTGCCCACTGAGCGAGTATATAAACGCTCAAATTGTAGATTGTAGTTTAGTTTATAATCATCTGCTGATGATGCTAACATGGTTAGCGAAACGCGCGTCCAGTGTAAAAGTGTTTTGGTGTATTGTGGTGATATAGTGTTTTATTTTGCTAAAAAACATAACATCTTGATAATATTGCAACATAGGTAGTAGATCAAATTTACAAGAAAAAAAAACAGAAAATATCCAGTGGTTCTCAAATCTGTATATTGACTATATCTTCCGCATGATCGTAACCTGGAATGGGAATGATCCAACGGTCTAAGACACTCAGAAGAAATGTCTCAGAACTTAAGACAGAGAAAAATCAAAGATTTTCCTTGATTTAAGTAAGAACAATCTTACAACTGTAACGGGGTTTCTAACAGAAACTGTCTCCTCAATAAAACATCTCAGTAGACTGAAGCTAAGAAACAACGGCGAATGCAGATTCTGTGGGAGAAAATGCGCCGAGACGACAACCATGTAACTTTGGAACGACCAATATCGGAGACGGAAAATATATTTTTTTCAGGGTTTTACTAATCATACAGTCTCAGAGCTTTGACAAAGCCCTGTAAAAAACCTTATCATAGTTTTTATATAACCGATAACTGAAATCTGAATTTGGTATTTAATTAATAACGATAAATAAATAAATAACATCCTCCTTATCATTACAAGGAAAAAGCAATATTATGTTAGCAATTAGCACTATCTATTACTACTAATATTTTTGAAGGTCAAATGATACCAAAACTGTTAGATATTGTATTTTTTAAATAAGCAATTTATTTCATATGCACTACTTTTCCTTTTTTTAGATTAGATAGAACGAAGATGTCCGAAGTTAAAAATTAAGATCTTTTTGTACCTACGATTTTGCAAATTTATTTGAGGTTTAGATATTGATTACAGAACGTCTATATGTTCTGTAACTACGGGGCATCCGTAAGGAGGGAAACGATATTCTCTGCTACCGTTTAATCGATGTTTCTCGTAAAAAATTAGACGACGCTTCTATCAATAAAAATTCAACAAATTTGCAAGTAGCCAATGAAATGAGTGGGCGGAGTGTTTCATGCAGACTCTCTACCGCTTTTATACAGGGTGTTTCAGAAAACATGTGCCATCTCTCGTGGGGAGATTCCTCACATAAAAATAAGATTTATTTTTCATATCAACTTAGGTCTTATCAACTTATTGTATTCATATCAACTTATTGTAGGTAAATTAAATAAAAATAATTGTTATAAATTTTAATAAAGTCCATAAACTAATGTCGATTTTGAAAATAGCTACTAATATCACTAGAAAATTGCCAAGGCGACACCAGCCATATTGATTACAATTTTATTGAAAAATCGCTTTTTATTCAAAATCTGAGCCAGATAGGTATAGGAAACCCTAATATAGTTTGAAAGAGCATTTAAATCTGCTTCGACTTATTTAAAAAAATGCATAGTGTTGCATTTAAAATAACGAAGTTTTTATGTAAAATAAATATTTAAAATAGACCAGCAATTTTTGATACCCCTGTATACATTTAAGGAAGCAATCAAAATTTTTAGTAAAGTTTATTTCTCTGGCGTGAAAGTCAGGCACATGAATTAATTCTGAAAAGTAATGTACAAAGTGTTGACAAACTTTTTTATTATAGCATGTATATGTAAATATGTTTAAATATCTCAAAAACCAAAGCTTTAAAACATATCATATCAAAAACCCTTATAATAAATGCCCTTTTTTGGGCCCATGAATACAAAAATGAAATAAAATACCGGGTGTTCCATAAGAAAAAATATAACTTTGATATGGATCTTACTTTTGAAACACCCTGTATATTTCAAAATTATTTTAAAATGTGCCCACATTACCTCCCCACATATACCCATAAAATATTTTGTTTCTATATCATTCCGTTTTCGTATAACCAACCGATGCGAATGAGGTGCGCCACCCCCGATATATTTTACATAACTTATTATTAATTATTACTACTATTAGTCCAAACTTCAGCAATTAATAATGGTATTTAAAATAATTACAAAAAAAACTATTTTAAAAGGTTTAACATCCAGTAACTCTAAAACTATGCATTTCCATACCTATGTTTATAAACCTTTTTTATATTTTTTGATTCAATGAGTACTTATTTAAAACTTTCGCAATTTAATAATATTACATTTTTTTAAAGGTTGCTGTTAGTAGACTTGGATCCAGGCAAATTAATAAAATTGCGTTTATCTCATCAAGAAGACCGAAATCGGCAAAATATCAAGAGACAACTATTAATCGGCATATCGGCATTAAACTGCTTACATTATTTCACTAACAAGAGAAAAAAGTTTGTGGCGTACATGCTTTTTTTAGAAAACTTTTAGAAATATTCCACACGTCGTCCCTGGTGAATATGTCGACACTTTTTAGCTTTAAAATATGTGGCATTTGTAGTAACTTTTACCCTGAAAATTTTATTCGAAACGCTAAAAGTCCTTGGAAGAAAATTATAATAAATCGAAAAAATATTAAAACTTTGACACCTTGTAGCTACAAAACAAAGCAGAATCGGACCTATGTTAATATGAAAAATAAATTTTATTTCTTTCCACATGAGATGGCACATGTTTTTTGAAATACCCTGTATAGGTAACAATTTATAAAATATATTGCTGTTTATTTAAATGCTTTTTATCCGCATTCTTTTCATAGACACAGATCCAGTTGATGTACTTTACCTAATATACCTCTCTAACAATAATAATTTTTTATTAAAACCTGGTAATATTTTTTTTTCTCTATTTTACCGTTATTCTGCGATAAAACTCTTCCATGCATATGGTTCCACTGCAAAACTTACCGGCCATTGCATTTCCCAATATAAAATATCACTGTCTGATCCTGTATCCCTTTCCCCAACTTCTAACTGTATCGCTGTCGTGTCCCATTCCTTACGATAATCCGTGTCGACTTGAACTTGTAAAAAATCCTCTGCAGTTACATCGTGATATGAACCATACACTTTATATTCGAATAAGCCATTTCCATAAGGACGTTTCCAGACAAGCAGGTCATCTTTCGCTATAAATGGTACCCAGTCATCGTAAGTGTTGCTAGTAAGACTTCCAGTACTGCTCTATAATTATAAGTAACAATAAAAAAAACAAATTAAATTAATACAATACTAATGTTGCCCCAATAAAAAAGAGTTGAAGATGGTTGAAATTATCATGATGTATGTACCTATTGTTATAAACTGTGTTTCATAAAAATCGGTTTAGTAGAAGTAGTTTGATTTTAATTTTCCCTCTACACTATGCGTGAAACAGCTCGAAGTAGGTCATTGTTCGTTTCCTTGTTTTGTCTCGGCTTATTTTCATTTCATAAAACGCTAATTGCGGAGAAGGGCGTGGGGCAGTGGCGGCTCGTCAGGGTAGGCAAGGTAGGCGGCGCCTACCCTAAGATTTTGGCAGAATTTAAGCGGTTTATTACATTACATTATTTACTATTGATGTTGCCAATACATAAAAATACTGTTAATACACGGAAGTGTGTTTTAATAATCAATATTATTTTAATATTTGTGGTCTTGTAGATTAAAATATTCACTACAGCTGGGTACGCTGACTGTGCCGCTGCGTTAGAAAACAAAATAATTTTGACCGTTGCAGTGCCTTTGTTCGGCGATTTCTACATCGCCTACTATCAGAGTCGATGTACGACGTACGACAGTCTTCTGTCTCTATCTAGCTCATCGTGCGGTAGCGACACAACGTAAGTCGGAGTTGTATCGTATTAAGGCGGGGCTTAGACGAAATTTCCGGTCGCCTTCGCATGAAGTCGTGGAGGCTCGGTAGGCTTAGAACTTAAGGGGATATTCCCGATATTTCATTCACACATTTCGTTAAGGGGATATTTCATATGATTCATTACACGTAGCATTTAAAACTTTTATATGAAAATTCAAAAAACGTTTAAGCAAATTGGAAACATTTTTCGAGCTTATCCGAGATTATTAAAAATGATATAACCGATTGTATTTCAGAACACGCCACAGAAATAGAAGAATCCGAAATAAAAAAGCGCGTTATTTTATTCGGTGCAAGGAGACGATACAACAGAAATTACAGGAAAGTGACAAAAGTCTCAGTGTGCTATTTCAATTTTGCGAATTTTATTTTATGAAATATTAGATAACATTGTTATATACATTTAGAAATAAGGTTTGCAGATAGGTTGGGGGTACAACTTGGGGAAAATAGACACAACTAAAATTTTGTCGCCTACCCAGTCACACGGGTCACGAGCCGTAACTGGCGTATCCTGTTATCTCGTTCAATTTCTTTTTGTTTCGAACTGTTTCCACGTCGTATCGGTACTTAAACCCGAGTCAAAGAACTTTTTTCATAAATCTCAGTGAAATAAGTAAACCTACACGTGTCTAAAAAATATTTGTTGTTAACAATATTACTTTAATTACATCTTGTTATGTTGATATATTCCACAAGATTAACATTTGAACACGAGTTTATAATATGTATAGGAGATATTTAAGAATAAAACTTTTCACTTAATATAAGAATATAATTACAATATTTTTATTATTAATTTGTTTATATTAATTATTCATTATAATAAATACTATTATTATTTATTAGAATGAATAATTAATATACAAAATTGTAAATATTATGGTTGTTTACGGCCTTAATTTATTAATATATCTGTACTATTGCTTGATGAGCAACATCATCAATATGTCGAGCTGATTAGAAAAAATGATTGACTGACCAATGTCAACACGGACATTTTTTAAAAGCAATGGTCTTTTATTGTGTTTAAGAGAAAACTGTAAACGATAATTTTGTTAGTACCCACCATGGTTTGATATAAATCCATTCAAAAATAAGAAATAATTAGACGATTTTTTAAATAGTTTTGTATATATTTTCTTCATGGGGCGCAACATCTGGATTATAAGCCAATAAATAACGCACCGCTAGTTAGTCACTATCGCCACCCTGCCCTACAGTTTTACGATTTTAAGTTTTGGAAATACATATATTTTTTTTACTAGTTGTAGTTAATAATAATAGACAATAATTAAAACTAAATATTCTTGTGTAACCTTACAGGAATAGCCAATTTAATCTACTCTCGGTATATGTTTCATGGTGATATACATGACCACCTAACTCGCAATCGCGATAATATACTCCCTGATTTTCACACTTTCAAGGACCAGGAGAGGAACTGACTACCATGGTATAAAATTTCTGGGCGTACTTCCATTACACATTAGAGAAGCTGATGCAAAACAATTTTGTACAAAAATTAAGGGCTATTTATTACAAAAGTCCTTTTATTCAATTGAGGAATACCTTAATAATAGCTTTGATGACCTATTGTGACTGTGCGACTCTTACCTGTTTTGTTGACATATCTATATTATATTTTATCTTTTTATTACTTTACACTTATTCTGTTACTTAGCTTTAGTTTGATAACAATGTTTGTGTAACTGTATGTATTAGTAAATTTATTCTGGATCATTTTAAGCTTAATGTTTTCTGTTAGTTGTCAAATTTTCATATGTTATCATTTTTTCATTTATCTGTTGGTTGTCAATCTATAAATTTTTGTTGCAATAAGCATGGGTGATTGAACCTGTATTTATTTTAATTTTTTGACGTGTAAGAGCATTATTTGTATTATTACCAGTAAATATCTATCTATCTATCTATCTATGTTTTTTAAATGCACTATTTTTCATATTAGTTTAGTATAGTGGTATTCCATTATACTCCATTACAAACTAACGATATTTATTTGTACTCCATGTTTACTTATGTTTCTGAAGCCTGATCTGAACAAAGTTTGATCTTGAATAATTCGCGAAGTAGTACGAAGAATGTAGTCACCTACAAAAGTTTTGTCGATTTCATGGAAACATTTCGCGAATAGTGTAGAGACCGTTTTACATGTAAACAGTACAAGTTAGTCCAAAGTTTGTAAAAAACTTATTTCTTACTTTCGATTTAATACTGGTTGAACTACTACTGTTAGACTTTCCATCTGGAGAATTCATTGTATTTTCTTTCAGAACTTCAATATAATCAAGGTCATCTAAATGTTTCTCAAACTCTTCGTCTCTTATTCTATTATCTTCCCAGTTGAAGAGTGATATACCTACATAAAAAAAGATAAATACAATACAAAAAAAATATAGATGATAATTCCATTTTTAAGAACAAAGAGTTGCCTTCGTATCTTCGTATAGCGGGTGTTTCTCAAAAGTGGCTCACCCCTATAAATTTTTTATTTTTTTTTAGATAAAAAACGAGATTTGGTATGTTAGTAATGACATAAATTAGGATTGTTTGATGTATTCAATTCTTTTCAGTCACTTCCTGTTTCACCAGAAATGACTATAACTTTTGGTGTTTAAATGACACTCTGAATAGAATGGCATATAACATGTCAATTTTTGACATTTTTGCTCAAAACAAATGGTAGTTTAAATTTCAATCTAGAGTGCCATAACTTTCTTAAACACTAATTTTTAATCAAGGACCCTTGGAAAAATTTATTTTATCGTCTGTTTTTCGTGTCTTGTCCTGCCTGTTTAAAAAATACCCAAATCGTATTTTTAATCATACCTTAATTTTTTCAAGGGTGGCTCATTAGCATATTTGGGAAAAGCATTTTTTGATGAATAATTCGATACCACACACTTGGTATTTCGAGTCAAATTGTTGTTATAAACCAATTCAAATAATTACAATTAATTGAATTATTAATTACAATTTCAAATAAACTATTCTATTCAGAGTGTAATTTTCTATTGAATAAACTAAAAAAATACTGAGGGTACCTATCATTTAAAAAGTAAAAGTTGTCATTTTCGGTGTAAGCGGAAGTGACCTAAAACAACTGTATACGTCAATCAATACTGACTTATATTGTATACTAACTAACCAAATTTCATTTTTTTTATCTGAAAGAAGAAAAAAGTTATAGGGGTGAGCCACTTTTGAGAAACACCCGGTATGTAACATTTTTTCATTGCTCTTTTCTCAACAAACTTATTTGAATATGTAAATGATAGTCAGGAAGCAATTTCATTTTTTCAATATGTTTTCATAAAAAAATACAAAATTAATTGCTTGTACAGGGTGAACAAAAATCACAATACATACCTATTATTGATTTTAATAAAAAATATTACACCACAGGGATGACATTAGGTGCATGGATGCCTATACTAGTCACTGATGTATTTAGGTAAAATTATAATTTGGATTTGTCATATTCAGTGTTCAAACAGTTTAAAACTCTTTTATTTGACAATAATTTTTTATCCCTCAATTCCATCAAACAAAAAAAAATCTAGTGCAGTGGAGTCAGTATAGATCTTTCTTATCTCTAGGTGCACAATTTGATCATATAGTACTTAACAAGAAAAAAAATTAGGCTGTAGTGCTATTTTTGCTTATATTCTTTTACTTGGTAAATATGATTATGCAAATTAATATTGAATAACTAGGTATACAATTACAAGAAGTTAACAAAGTCATGTATAACTTTGTAGAGAAATACCAAACCAAATTATTTTATATAAAAATCTTTATTATTTAAAAAGCAATTGCCTGCCTCGCACTTATTCCCTGTACAGGGTGCTACTGGTATACTCAGGGAGATATACTTTAATTTTGGTTCAGAATAAACAAATGGCTTTGTAGGGAAACTCTAAAGAGTTTCATAAAGAATGGGATATGAGAATTAAAAAAGAATGTCCTCTTTTAACTTTTAGAAAGTTTTAAGATTTTTTTATAACCTATATTTATATTAATTACTTGATGGAAATGTTTATATTTAGCGCAATAATAATAAACTGTATTGTAGCTACTTTATAATAAACACTAGTCTATATGACACGTTCTAAAAATAGTAAGACGTAAAATAAATGTTAATATTTTGATCTATTTTTACAATTACTGTAATATGCTTTGTACTCTAGCAGATGCAGAGGTCATAAAAATAAACTACCTACTTATGAAAACACTCAAGTGTTAATATCCATAAGAGAAAAAAACTAGTTAATGTTTATCAAAATGCTTGTTAGTGCTTTAAAGATAAATTATTAACTAACTATCTTCAAACCCTGAAACATGCTATTTCATTTCCACAGTTAAATAATTACACAATTACAGATCAATAATGAAACAACTTAATCTAATTTTGATTACATCACTGTGATATTATAAAGTGGGTACCTACAGCTTTATTCTATAGTTTAAGAAAATTGTCTAAACAGTGTAAATGACCATACCTGTAGCACCTATTATAAATTCTCTCCCATTACGAGTGAAACTAATTCTTAACCTCCTCACAAGTTCTTTCAGAGCTCTTTCTTCCCACAACCTCGAATATAAACTAAACATTTGTTGCCCTCTTCTTACCCTTTGAGCAATAACACACTCAAACTGTCTTATCCACATCTTGAAAGTCTTTTCCGAATTCGATTTCCTGAACAGATTTTCCTTCAGAACTTTTGCTTTGTCAATTATGCTGCTCAGTTTATCTTTCAAGTCCTTTACGTCTTTCCATTTAGAGAATTGCCGTCGCATTACAGTCCCTTTGGCAAAAGTGAAACCCTCTATGCACTTTTCCGCTAGTGCTCCCTTCATGTTGGGAGTTCCGAGGGGGCTCAAATTTTGTGATAATTTTCGAGCGTACATGATTTGATAACGCCACAATGTCTTTTTAAACACTAATCGATGATTTTTACTGAAATGATACCGAAATGAATGCTGAAAACTGATTAGAAGAGAACAAATTATGTTGTAAACATGTCTATATCTGGACTGGAATTTTGACAGACAATAGTTGGTGGGGAAGGGAGGCACATGCCGGTTTTGAAGGAAACACACCTGAGATAAACATCCACGTAGAGCAGGTAGGTTAGGCAACTGGAAATTAGTTTCAAATAGATAAAGAAATCATTAATTAATTTTAGGCAAATTTTAGGTAATTATCGTCAGTTATCATATGGCATACATTAATCTGACGAGATTGTAAGTTTTTTGTATGATTAATATATCAAAAAGGTTAGTTACAAGCTGGTAAGTATAATGTCACAATACTTTTCTGTGTTTTCTGTTCATTAATGATCAATTCTTCTTACATGAATTTGTTACTTTTTATCAGTAATATTTATTTTAAAATTAGCACATGTGCTCACGGTTTCCACGTGTTGGAATTTTCCAAGAATTTTCTAAAGAAAATCACTAGGACCCAGGATATCATTTGTTTATATAACTATCCCTGTTTTACATCATGTGTAACAAGGCAAGCGACTGTTTCATGACTTGTTTGTAAATTAAATGAATATACTGTTTTGCGGGAAAGTTAAAATTTAAATTGAGCTTAATGTATTTTACAAGGATTTTACTGAATGTATCAAAATGAACTGCGTTACATACAGGGAGATCGACTAGCCCAAAAATAGTTTATCAGTTATCTATCCTACTTAAGATTTTCACTGGATTTTTTTATAAAATATAGATACTGGCAATGATAGCGCATATTATATATTCTTTAGTTATTGATATAAAGTGATTTAAATATATCTTTATAATAGAGTTGGGGTTTCTAAAATGGGGAATAGATATATTGTTTCCTCTGTGTATTTGTCATAAAATTCTCATTCTAAAAATATCTTAAAATTTAATCCATACCTACATAGTTGTGAAATAGGTAGGTACGTACCTTTGGTAGGTACCTAATTAATTGTTAATCTAAGCTAACTAATAGAGATTTCTACAGTATTCTCTGCACTTTTATACCTCTCGAAATTATTAAGCGGAAGTAGAATTAGAATTTAGAATTTAGAATGAGTGGGAGGGGGTTTTTCACTTCGACCTTACAGATCCATTGTGTCCCCCTTTCTTGAATCATAACTCATCATACAGTCCCAGGGCTTTGACAAAAGCCAGTATCTGGGACGGTTTTATAGAGGGTAGTTCTCCATCTCCAATATCAGTCGTACCAAAATTCATGGCACGAATGGTTGTCGTCTCGGCGCACTCAGTGATGAGGTGTAACTGAAGTTTTTTAATTGAAAATATTTATAATCGGAGGCGTGTGGTACATGGAAGCGGTGAATGCGGCGCTTCCTTAAAGGTGCGTATTCATTATCCGAACGAACGAACGAACGAAAGTGCGGTATATTTAGACGGGGACCGAACGCATGCGGCCGTTCGTTCGCTCGACCATCCGTTTCGAGTCGGTACATCAAAGGCGTTCGCCAACAAATGCCTCCGGTCTTCTCGTGCGGTTCTATCGTACGGTCCCCGTCCATACCACTAGCGAACATTCGTTCGTTCGTTCGTTCGACGAATGAAAGTGCGGTATATTTAGACGGGGACCGAACGCATGCGGCCGTTCGTTCGTTCGTTCGCTCGACCATCCGTTTCGAGTCGGTACATCAAAGGCGTTCGCCAACAAATGCCTTCGGTCTTCTCGTGCGGTCCCCGTCCATACCACTAGCGAACATTCGTTCGTTCGTGCGGATAATAAATACGCACCTTAAGGTGCGTATTCATTATCCGAACGAGCGAACGAACGAACGAATGAAAGTGCGGTATATTTAGACGGGGACCGAACGCATGCGGCCGTTCGTTCGTTCGTTCGCTCGACCATCCGTTTCGAGTCGGTACATCAAAGGCGTTCGCGTCCGGTCTTCCCGTGCGATTCTATCGTACGGTCCCCGTCCATACCACTAGCGAACATTCGTTCGTTCGTTCGTTCGTTCGTTCGTTCGGACATTTTTTGTATTTAAAGTATTTCAAAATTATTAATAGTTTTCCGGATACACGCAGTATTATTTCATATGGCGCTTTCAATGGTAAAATACGAGAGAGAAATCATTAGGCGGCTTTGATACAAATTTACTGTGGAAACAATTTTGAAATACTCTAAATACAAAAAATGTTCATTTTTTAATTCTCCATCTATTGAAAAAATAATATACAGGGTGTTTCATTTAAAAAAAAAACGAAGAAAAATTATTTTATATTTTAGAAAGTTTGGCGTAGAATTTTGAACATCCTGTATGATTTACGATTTCCATATTTATAGCAAAGTAATTACAGACCATCTAAAGTATATATCTAATATAGTTTTGAATTCAGGAGAGTCCTTGTGTTATTAACAATTTTTTTGAGAGGCTGAAAAAATCGAAATATATTTACTCTTACTCATGTCTTAGGATTATGTAAAGTGATCTGAAAGGAAGCCAAAAATGCAGTAATATACAGGGTGAGCCACCCTATAGAAGTTAAAATATTTTCCTGAAATACATCCTAGTACATACTTTAGGTTTGCACTTAAACAAAATTCCCAAGTTTTTTATTCTAGGAGCTACAGATGCCCGACACACTATTGCCGGACTCTGTATGTATAGAGTTAGTATAATAGCAGTTAAAGGTGAGTTCATATACATATGCATCCATGATGCATAGGGTTCAAAACCGGGAAATCCCGGTACCGGAAGTAACGTGAATTCCTGGTTCTTTTGAGACATCAAAGAACCGGCAAACAAATCAAAATTATTAATTCCTGGTTCTTTCGGTACTTTCGGAACTCGGTAACAATAATTAAAAAAATATTTTTATACTTTCCAGCGGTCGCAATCAAACTCTTCTAAATGAGTAGTGATGCTATATTGTTATTCTTACTTCTGAACTTCTTTTGAAGTTACTATATTGTTTATTAGCAATTATTGAAGTTTAAATTTGATATTTTATTATTAAGTATAATGTTGTTCAATGTATAGTTAGTTTAATTTTATGTTATGTTTTTATTCCTCAAATTTAGTTAAATTAGTTTACTTATGTTCTTTGATGTAAATTTTAAGTTACCCATTTTTTCTTTGCCTGTGTTCATCTTAATATTCTCATGACTGATTACTTAAGAATTTGATATTATTTTCATTAAAAATCTCAATTTTTTTTATCGATTTTACAATTGAAAACCATTCCTTGCTTTTTAATTGATGAACTAGCACCATCACTGCACAAAAATTAGATAGTTCCGAAAGTAGCGAAAAAACGGGAAATCTCGGTTCCTAAAGCCGCGTCCAAGCTAAGCGAACAAAATGTTCGCGAACATATATAATTAAACAGATATTAAGTGAAAATTGTGAGATAGGTAGATTTATAAATAATAAAGCCAACAACTACAGCTAGCCTAGGCCTATTAAGGAGGGAACGCACTAGGCGGTCGCGGTCTTGGCTGAGCTCAGCTGAGCTGTTCTCAATCTAAACAAAAATTAGTCGCATTTCGTAGTTGCAACAGTACTGCTCGCGGTCTCTTTTGTTTATATAAAATGAGTTCTATGGAAGAGGTCTTTTTTTGGTTCTTCTGTTTGAAGAAGATTGCATTTTCTTTGCTGATTGGCATAGTTCTTATCAACAGGATCATATAGTTCCGTGTATTTTTCAACTAAGACTTTCAACTAAAAGTTTTTCGTCTTCCATATTCCACCATGTGCGAAATCATTATGCACGCAAAACGAATAAAATGAAAAACTAAAAACAGTCTCTGGATCGTACAGGTTAATGTAGGCACGTATGTTGCCGAATATAGACGATAGAAACGCGAAAAAAATAGTACGCGATCAAAGAAAAACGCGCATTTGGCGTTCCCGACCACGTCTCAAAGGATACGAAAAAAAATTACACGATCAAATATATGTTTCCAAAGTTCTTTGACTACAAATTAATAGTTTTAACTCAGTCTTGGCACTCTAGATTGAAATTTAAAATGCTATTTTTATTTAATTGGAAATGTCTAAAATTGACGTATGGTATGTCATTCTATTCAGAATGTCATTTTCTATCAAATAAAGTAAAAGTACTTAGGATACAATCTAAAAATCCAAAGTTGTAGTCATTTCCGGTGAAACAGGAAGCGACCGAAGGTAATTGAATACGTCAATCAATCCCGATTTATGTCATATACTAACAAACCAAATTTCGTTGTATTATCTGAAAAAATAAAAAAAGTATAAAAGGAGAGCCCCTTTTGAGAAACACCTGATAGAATTGGCTGAAAATGAATACAGGTCTTAAAAATACACTATAATGAGTAATCTACCAAAAGACCCCTGTGATCCTCCGCCTGCTAAATATTGATACGATAACGACAAAAGTTCTTAAAATGTTTACCGGTTAATTTATTTAATAAAATGCTTGCACTGTAGTTTTCTCAGCTTTGCATCAATTTTGTTTTGCTACAGAGTTTCTTTGTTTTTTTTGCAAGCATCAGCCAATACAATAAAAGCAGCGGCCCCAATTTTCACCTTATCATCCATATTTATTTTTTCAACTCACATTAAGCTGGACACTCGAAAAAACAGCGATTGCCTAAACGCATCCTAGATCTATAGAACTGTTTTTCGACGAGATTTGACGTTTCTAATAGTAAAATTAAATAAACTGCTCTCTTTAAACCCATTTTACAAACTAGAAATGTAAAAAACAGTCTCACAAGACGCTGAACTGACGCTTCCAGCCTGAACGCCTCGACGCAACGCTCGGCGCTCTCAGCCTGAACGTACCTCAATGGGTCGCCCGTTGTTTCGTCACTCCAATCGTATTCAAGTATGAGCTGTGGTTTTTGAAATAAACGAATACAATTGCATAAAACCAACGACGGCCGAGGAATTTAAGTACCACTAATATGAAATTATAGGTAGTGGATTATATTATAATGATGTCGAATGCTATAGGTATACAGAAATATTTTCGACTTTTTTTTATTACCTTTACCGCATTGCTTCCCCTTCTAAAAATTTTACCGAACGCTACTGTTAACGCCCTGATTACGCCTGTTTCTAGTTCAATAGTCAATTTTTGTTATTATGATTGGTTAGTTTAGAAAAGAGCCAATTATTAATACCTACTAGAATAATTCGCCATGTTATAATTTTTATAGAGCATTTATACGTAAAAAAATCTAAATATATTTTTATATTTCAGAAACCATTCTGTATAATGTCTCGAAAAAAAAACTTTTTTAAGATATGACCCCCCTAAGAAGTATATTACATCACTCGGTATAGTGTGTATGACCATAATGTAGTGTTTACTGAATAAGAATTTTATGGAAAATATACAGAGCAAATAATGTATACAGGGTGTTTCTTAGGTGGTCTAAAAAATTTAGAATGTGATTTCTCATCGCTTTTTAAGAAACAAAGCTTATATGAACATGCGGTCTAAAGTATTTTCTTTTTGATATACAGAGTGTTAAAAATTAAAAAATACTGAGTTTAATCGGCTGGAAATAAATGGCACGCCACTGCGTTTTTCCTAGTAAACGATTTCTCTTTCTTAATTACCAGCACTTTTTTAAAGAACATTTTTTCTCGAAAACTAAAACCATGCCCCAGAACAATAATTGGAAATATTAGTCTTATTAAATAGGAATCAACAATCTAGAAAAAAATGTTTCCTTGAAAAAAAAAGCAGTGGCATCCCATTTATTTTAATCAATAATTAATCCAAGGGTGTCTGCGTACGGATGCCACTGATTCAAGTAGAAAAAAAAACAGTTAATGAAAATAAACTCCCTTTACATACATTTGGAAACCACATGGCAAAAAAAATTTCCTGCTTTCAAGCTGTGTTTCAAAAAATACTAAAAAGTCAAATAATTTGGCAACACACTGCTTAAAAAATCATCAGAATCGGCCCATTAAATCAAAATATATTAACCTTCAAAATGCATCAAAGTTTTAAGTTGCCCATTTTTCGTGCCGGTGAATGTATTTCAAAAACTATACATTTTAGTCATATACTTTTCTAATGAAACAAATCTTTATTTTTTTACTAGAATCCAAAAATCAATTAATATATAGGGTGTTTCATTACAAAAAACATAACTTTAATATGTAGGGTAACTTTTTTTGGTGACACTCTGTAGAACTTTACATAATTTTAGAAAATGCTTTAAATTGATTTACATAAGCTCACAAAATTTCTTTTTTTAGTAAAACAAAATATTTTATTAATAATAACACTTATTTAGATTAGAATTGTATACCTTAAAAGTTGGTTAATTAACTTTAATTTTAATTTTTTAAACCAGTATCTTTTGACATTATCTCTTTGCAGTACTAAAATGTATTATTTACCTATCATGTGCTGCTATTTTAGAGATACTAAAGGCACATATTAGGTATCCTATAAGTATACAGATAAAAATCTTGTCCCTAATTCGTGGTACCAAAATTGTTTTTTATGACGATGTGCAAACGAGTCAAATTTCCTGTGCGCAAAAATAAACTCGCGTAAAATAACAATAAACAGCGTAATAGAGAGATATCGCTAAACCGAATAGCGTGCATAGACGTTAATAAGGCCAGGTGTTGTTTCCTTTACTTGAGGTGGTATTAACTCTCTTCATTTATAGTTATCGGATCGGAAAGAATTCTGATCGCGTCGCGTCCGCTATTTAAACTTAACCTAACTTTGGATTTAAAACTTTGAAATTGTTTTGTTTACTAGGTATTTTAAAACTAAAGGGCTAAAGTACTTATTTCCAGTGCTTTATTGTTCAACGTCCGGTTTAGGGCAACAAGCAACAAATTCTCTTAGAAGGGCTAAGTCGTCATCTGCTGTAAACCTAAGACTCTTTATAGGTTCTTTAGTATTGGAAGAGGTGGAATCCATATTTTGGGCCATATTTATTTAATTAAAACTAATCCCAGCTACTTAAATATCAAATTACCTAATAAAACTAAAGCAATAATCCAAAACAATTCAAACATAACCTAAAATAAAAGATCTCGCCGGCCGGCTCCGGTTGTCAAGTACCCGAACATGCCCATTTAAGCAATTTTTAAACGTTATCAGAGGTTATTTAGAAAAAGCGCTTAGTGTAATTGATCCGCAAATTACGTCAGGCGGTAACGTTCTTAGCGGGTGTTGCATTAAAAATTGACTCGCGCATATCGTAACCATGATAAGGTACGCGTAAATACTGGATGACGCTATTCGGTTTTCCCAAATACGTTTAAAATAAAGTATACGGAGGATACCGCTTAAATTCCTGTCCCGATATTGAAGGATGGCTATAGAATTTCAATGCATTTCCTACATAAATCTATCCTTGGTTTGTAGGAGGTTTGACTAAACAAGGATGAACCTATGTTTTGAAACCATTCGACTCGATTTTCTGTCCTCCTTCAATACTGGGACGTAAATCCTCTCATTGCTCTTATGGGGAGGCCGTCGTATATTTTATTTAAACGTATTTGGGTTTTCCGATATCTCTCTAATAACTGTGCCGGTCAGGCGCTGTGCACAATTTTAGAGGCCATAAGTGGGCGTGCTATGTGCGCAAACTAGTCACCTAACTAGTGCCCGATTCCGAAAATTGGAACCACGAAAAACAATAAAGAAAAAACAAAGATTATAATCTGTATAATCTGTGCTAAAGGATACTCCAGTTTTTGGTACCATACGAGATGTATGTAACTAGCGTGAACTTGTAACTGTGTATGTAACTAGCGTGATGCTATAAATCTCGTTCCGAGTTCCGAGGCTGTTCTATTAGAGACGGCATTGCGTCAGCATGGCCAAGGCATGGCCGCAAGTTGCTAACCTAATAAAATTAACACTAGAAAAGCCCGCGGGAACTGTCAAATTCAAAGTTATTCGTTTCACAGACTGTATAAACCCATCTATAGTTAACTAAAAAAATATTAGAAACTTTTTTAGTGAAATAAATAGATTGGTATGGGACGTCATCTGCTTTTCTTCTGCCATCGTCTGTCGAAATCTTACCTGAGAAAAAAAAACAGAGTATATAATTATTATATTATTAGTGTTAATTTTTGACAAGTTTTAAGTATGGCAATTTTTAGTAAATGACGTCTAGATATTGATCTCGCCAAAATCATCACCGATTGTCAATCTCCAGCCGTCTTTGAAGCCGTTGTTTTTTCGAATCATACGGTATAGTATACAATACTATAGTATTTTATGCACCGTGTGTATTTTGATTCAACTATCCATACATCCATTATACATATATAAAAGCTCAAAGGTTTTTTTTGTTACATCCATTCCGCCGAAACCGCTTCACCAATCTTGATGATTCTTTTTTTAAATGAAAGGTTGTATATGTCTAGATTTGTTATGAAGTATTTTTATATTGTTTAATGGTTATTTCTTTGTGTAAAACGACTAAATACTAAAACATACCTGAAAAACACCTACAAACAATACCTCTAGAAATAAATTATTTGTCATTGTCAGTTAGATTATATATCAAGTTTTTAGATATTTTAGGGATCAGTTAAAACCGCCAGCCTTAGATACATAAATATTAGTACAAAGGTTCGTTTATGGCATTAGTGATTAGTGAATTAGCTACGCAAAGTGATTTTAGGAAATTCATCCTCTTTCCTCTTAGAGTGTAAAATTATGTCGAACAATTTGTTGTATGAAAATTCCTTACTATCTGGTCTAGAAGAATGAAATTATACAGAAAGAATTAGAAGAGATTATTGAAATTCATCAACCAAATGGGTAAAGTTAGTAAAAATTTATATAAACCAACAGAGGTCACGACTCTGGATTATACACACAAAAAGGATCATTTAAAAGACATTAGTTAATTATTTGAACATAGAGAATTTATGAAATTCATACCCATAGGGAGTAGAATAGGGAATGAAAATTTGTTGTGCGAAAATGCATTACTATAACATCTAGAAGTATAGAATGGTATACAAGGATTTATTTAGTGACATCAATAATATGAACAAAATCTTTCTTCTCAAACCATCCTTCTAGGAATAAAAAATAACGTATAAAGAGAGTATTAATGCTCTTGAAAAATAAAAATAAATCAGGGAAGTATTCAAGAAAAGCAACAATTGGAAACTTCAAATTCAATTGAAAACTTTATATGTCAAAGCTTTTTATATGTAAAGCTTGATTTTCATGCATCCGTTGTCCGACGATACGATATTAATTTTATTGGTTGAATTTAAAGGCTTCGATTGGTTAACCGTTTCTAACCAATCGATAACGGATGCATGAAAATCAAACTTAATACAGTTTATATGGGACCATAGGTAGGGTTCTATCTATAGAGAGTCATTTCACTGTTTATTATTTTCGAGAGATTTTCTTTCTCCAGATTTTGCAAAATTTCGACTTTGATCCGATTTCTAAAACACCCTATACATAATTTAGAAATAAAAAACCACATCCACCCTCTTTCCAACCATACATAATTATTAGTTTCAGTCTATGGAAGTAGTTTGAAATTTGAGAAAAAGTGTTAAAAAGCAAGATATCGAAATCATTTTTGGGCCAAAATTGAACTTCTTTGAAATAGTTTGATTTCGATAACAGCTTCTAGAATTATTAAGGTTATTTAACTTTTTAGATTTTTTTTAGTTTTTAGTTAAAAACCACAATTTCTTGATAATATGGCCACATAGGTGGTAGATTAAATTATTAGACAGAAAAACCCGAAAAGCTCCCGTGGTTCTCAAAATTTAAGCAAAAAAAATTTTTTTTTGGAAATTTTTTAAAGTAAAATATCTCGTGATTTTGGAGTTATTTGAAAAACGGTAAAGAGAAAATATGTTCATTTTATCGAGATCTACCAGCCGTGAAAATATATCACTTATTCAAGACTCGCCCTGTATAATACCCAGAAGAATCGACAATTGCTAACTTTCATATGAAATACGAGTAGCTCTAAAATTCTTAAAAACATAGTTTTAATATTGCATTTGTAAGGCTCACTAGCTCTATCTATAAAGAAGTAAACAATCATTTAAATCAATGCATGAACCAGGTGTAACGCGAACGTAATCGCTGGAAAAAGCTAGTTAATATTAATCATTATTTTTTTTTGCTATTCCGTCAAGCACTTATAGATACTTAATTTTTTAACACATTTATTTTAGACTTGTTACTTGATCTCAAGGACATATCTATTTAAAATTTAAAATATTTTAGCGTTGAACCACGGTGAACCATGAACAAGTATGCAGGGATAATGTTTAATTGACCCAATTTAAACCACTGTTGCAATCGAAGCTTTTAAAGATGATTTTTTAATAATAGCGCAACATTTGTTTAAAATTAACAAGAAATAAATCACTGTTCTTATTTGTTTCAGTCAATTTTTTAATGGATATCAGACAATCATGAGTAACAAAGCTGCGAGTGAAACAAATCAACCTAAAGTTTTGATTATCGGTGCGGGAGCTGCTGGTATTGCTGCCGCAACTAAATTATTAAAAAATGGGTTTGAAGACGTTACTATTCTTGAAGCCGAGGATAGGATTGGGGGTAGAATACACTCTGTAGAATTTGGGGGAACAGTGATAGATTTAGGAGCACAATGGGTAAGTGAGAGTGGCCAGTTCTTCATAAGTTCATAAAATAATTAGAAAACGTATGTACAAGTTTACGATTTCTGCAAATTCGACTTTTTAGGTGGATAAATTTACGTCAAATAATTACTAGCTTTAAACGGCAATAACTTGTTTAATTTAAATGGACACCCTGTATATTTTACCGGAGAATGAGATGCACAATTTAATTATCTACCAATTAGTATTATACCATTTTTTATCTCTTGAATTTTTTGTAGAAAATGCATTTTCTTATAATTTAGACCATTTATCATATGCCCATGGAATATTGATATTTTAGATTATTTTTAAAGTACCAAATTTTCAAAGAGTACAGATACTAATATTGTCGATATAGTTCGCTTACTTTATTATAAAATAAAAATAAACTGTTTAAATATTGTTGTGAATGAGGATCAATTAAACGATCCCAGTAATCAAACTACATTAATTAACTGTTTGCATTGATTAATAATAATTGCTCTAAATACGAAAAAACTGAATTTTGTATGTGTATTAGTTAAAGTTGTAAATAGTAACATCTTATAAAAAATGTTATTTCATTTTTTGACGAATGGTAATTTATAACAACAGGGACGTTCACATTCATAACTTGTTATAATATTGATTTCTGATTCAAATCCACAATTATTTAGAATATTTTATTAACTAACACAATTAAGTAAAGTAATTAAGTAATATTTGGATGAAAATAATGGTGGTATTTTTAATTAGTATACTCTTTTACAAATATTTAAATAGTTTTCTTTTTGTAAACAAATGGGCTAGTAATATTATCGATTATCGGTTTAAGCATCTGTACATTTTGTACATTTTTTGCTTTAAAAAAATATCCAAAATGTCAATATTTCATGGGTATATTGATAAATGAGGTCTAAATTATAAGGAAATGCATTTTCTACGAAAACTTGAAGAGACTGGTAAGGCATTGTATAATACAATTTGATAGACAATTAAATTGTGCATCTAATTTACATGTTTAATGTCTGGACTGTACCTTACTATTTTCCAGTTTATTTGTTTTTCTAAACTTTTAGGATTAATAATTATAAATAATGAGGTAGATGAAAACTATTCCCACTTTTGCCAGAGTCAGTATTCCTTCTCTACAAAATGGCATTATTCATTTTTCAAATGCCACTATCCGACGTTTCGAATTCGAGATACCATTATCGACTTTCTTAATTTAAATACGGGCCTGGATCTCTTATTTTACTATTCAGTGCTCTTAATAGACCATAATACCTGGTTCGTCTCAAAAGTCGCTCACCCCTATAACTTTTATTTTTTCAGATAAAAAAAACGAGATTTAGTATGTCAGTATATGACATAAATTGGGATTGATTGATATATTCAATTGTTTTCGGTTACTTCCTGTTTCACCGGAAATGACTACATCTTTTGATTTATAAATGGCACCCTCGGTATTTTTTTACTTTATTCGATTGAAAATGACACTTGAATGACATATCATGTCAACTTTTGACATATTTGCTCAAAAACAAATTGTATTTTAAATTTTAATCTAGAGTGCCATGACTGTGATAAAAACACTAGTTTTAATCACGGAGCCTTGGAAAAATAGATTTGATCGTTTAATGTTTTTAGTGTCTTATCCTGGCCGGTTAAAATATGCCCAAATCGTATTTTTAATAATATCTCAATTTTATTCAAATGGAACGAGGGTGGACATTAACATATTTTGAAAAAGCATTCTTTTACGAATAATTTGATACCACACACTTGGTATTTCGAGTCAAATTTTCGTTATGAACCGCATGTTACAATTTCAAATAAACCATATGCGAAAATGTCAAAAGTTGACATATGATATGTAGAATGACATATCATATTCAGAGTGTGATTTTCTATCGAATAGAGTAAAAAAATATCGAGGGTGCCGTTTAAAAATCAAAAGTTGTAGTCATTTCCGGTGAAACCGGAAGTTTCAATTGAATATGTCAATCAAACAAATTGAATATGTCAATCAATCCCAATTTATGTCATATTCTAACATACCAATCTCGTTGTTTTATCTGTTAAAATAAAAAAGTTATTGGGGTGAGCCACTTTTGAGACGCACCCGGTATAAGCTTATTATTTAACTTTTTTTAGAAAATCAGCTTTTTATCACCTATAGTGACTATTAATGAGATCATTATGGTACAGTTTATAGCTCCCAATGACTAAAGAATACAAGGACCAATACTACCCGAGACCAAATTGTTACCATGTTCCCAAACAGTGCCGTGCCCCATATTTTTCTTCACTAACTTGCTTGAAGCTTAGGCTTGAAGAGATACTTATATTTTTGTTAAATGTTTTGACTACGCCTATGGTGTATGCTGTTATTTCCTGGTATCATACTAATCTATACCAATATATAAAATTACGAAGGAACAGAATTAAATTATTCTGGGTGCCGGGCCACAGCGGTATCCAAGGCAACGAAAAAGCCGATGAGCTAGCTAGGCAGAGATCATCGGCATCCTAACTTGGTCCAGAGCCAGTACTGGGAATACCCAAATGTATGGCCCGTAGTGCACTAAAACTCTGGCTCAAGGAAAAGCACAATGTCCACTGGAGAAACAGACAGGGACACAGGCACAGCAAGGCTTTTATCCAAGGACCTAATGCTTAGCAGGAATAAAGTGCGGATTACAACAGGCCTCTTGACAGGAAACATGGCTGTCGAGTATTATCTGAACAAGCTCAACCTGTATCAAGGAAGTCTTTGCTGCAGACTCTGCGATAAAGATCCTGAAACAGCGGAGCATATAATATGTCATTGCGAGGCTCTGGATCGCAAGCGACACTCTTTACTTGGGAAAGCTAGGCTAGAACCGGAGGAACTATGCTCCCATCCTA
This sequence comes from Sitophilus oryzae, assembly GCF_002938485.1. Taxonomy (NCBI): domain Eukaryota; kingdom Metazoa; phylum Arthropoda; class Insecta; order Coleoptera; family Curculionidae; genus Sitophilus; species Sitophilus oryzae. The sequence goes on from NW_022146409.1 coordinate 2,461,283, forward strand.
TCAAGGACCTGCATAAGCTAGTGCAGGGCACAGGGATAGGAGAATGGGTGCAGATATAGAAGGGGGACAAACACAATAGGCCTCACAGGTCGCAGTGTTTCCGGCAGAGGACGGCCCCTTGTTATGGAAAAAAATATATATATAAAATCCTTAAGTGACTGACATACTGATTAATCACGATCCTGCTCAAACCACGCAACGTAAGAAGCTCAATTTTGGCATACAGGTTGATTCTAAGGTGTAGAGGTTCGATAAGAAGGGATTTTTCGAAATTCCAGTTCCAAGAGGGTGAAACCACCCCTCAAATATTACAATCTTTTTTATTTAAAAAACGGTCGTTTCCGAAAAAACGCTTAAACACGTATATTTTATTTTGTTTTTTTTTACATATTTTAAGATTTTTTAAAAACTTATACAGGGTGTTTCGAAAAATCTGGTCATTGATTAATCACGATCCTGCTTAAAGCGCTTGACATAAAAAGCTGATTTTTGTAAAACAGATTGATTTTAGGGTGTAGAGGTTCGATAACAAGGGATTTTTCGAAACTGGAATTCTAAGCGGGTGAAACTATCCCTCAAATATTTTAATATTTTTTATTTAAAAACCGGTGAGTTTTTCGGAAAAACTCTTAAACACGTATATTTTATTTTGTTGTTTTACATATTTTAAGATTTTTTATAAATTTATACAGGGTGTTTCATAAAATATGACCATTGAGTAATCACGATTCTGCTTAAACTGCTTGACTGATTTTTGGCAAACGGATTGACTGTGGGGTGTAGATGTTCGATAAGGAGGGGTTTCTCGAATCTCAAATTCCAAGAGGGTGAAAACGCCCCTCAAATATTACAATATTTGTTATTTAAAAAACGGTTAGTCTTTCGGGAAAACGCTTGGACAAGCATAATTTATTTGGTTTTTTACATATTTTGAAATTTTTTAAAAAATCATACAGGGTGTTCCAAAAAGTTGGGTAATTTCTCAACCACGATTCTGCTTAAACTGCTTGACGTAAGAAGCTTATTTTTGGTAAACGGATTTTTCGAAAGTCAAATGCCAACGAGATGAAACTACCCCTCAAATATTACCAAGTTATATAATAATATCGCCATATTGTTTTCTCTCATGCTGACATAAATGTGAGAAAATTTTATCCAGTTTGTATGTTAATGGAAATTCTTGCTTTGCTTTATCATCACCATTACAAATGATTAATTCGACGCGAACGAAGTCGCTGGTACACGCTAGTTAATTATAAAAAAACACATTAAAATGTTAACAAAAGCTGACAAAAAGTACAAAACTAGTATCAACGTATAGCACATACCAAGTACATATAATACCAGGAAAATAATTATCAAATTCAATAAAGAGATGCTAAACGGGTGGAGTGGATTGTTTATTTACCTATGAAATGTAACTCCTGGCTCTTTCTTACTGTTGCGGCTTTTACACTTGAAAGCCGAACAGATCAATATTGCAATAGAGTTTATATAAAGTTCACTACACACAACAATCTTAATTAAAAATCGTTAAAATTATCCCTGGTGACATCCGTAATCTCCAAAAAATTGGCGTCTAACAAAAAAAATTCTGCGTGTCCTTTTATTCTTTAGTCATTGATGGTTCCACAAATAGAGCAAAAATATACACTTTTTTTGACATCAAGATAATTCAAATCGGTCCATTCAAAATAGAAATATCGATATTTGAATGTAAAATGTTTCCCCGCAATCTTCCTCATCTCACTTTATTTTTGACAATAAAACTCATTTTCAGGTACACGGAGAAAAAGGCAACACCGTATACGAACTTGTAAAAGACTTAAATGTCCTCGGTTCTCACAGTAGTAGTTCATATGATAAGTATAATTTTTTCATATCTGACCAATCGAAATTGAATAAAAATTTACTAGATAGATTATATGACATTGCCTCAGATATACTGGAGGATTCTGAAGCGTTTGTGAGGCACGGTGGAGTTATTAATGAATACTTCACAAAGCAGTAAGTAGTTTATAACGTTCTTATAACTGAAGAATAGAATATTTCGTTATTATGTAAGTCTTCAAGGGAAGACATCCTAAAATTGCAGCTGTAAATCAATGTAGCTATGAATTAAAATGACAGATAACCTATCACTGTACCGTAGGATCGAGAAAAAACGGCGTCAACGATGGTTATGAAATGAAGATCGCTGTCATTTCATATGTAAATTTATATGGGAAATGTCATCGATCCTCATTTCCGAGCCAACTGGACGCCGTTTTTATTCGATCATACGGTATTTTTTCGTTGGACAGACTTTAATGCCAGCCTTAAAGTAACATACAAAAAATGACTCATGAATTCAATTTACGTGGGCATTAAAATGACAGATACAACTTTCAGTGTCATGTGTCCTCTCCTTGGACAGACTATCCTAGATCATATATACTTACGTGGATACATCAACGCCATAAGTTTAGCATTAAAAAATATGTCTCCAACATCACGACATGCCATTTTCAAATCTTCTTTATTGCACTTATGAAACGTTCAATAGGTTTGTCTTTCTCGAGGACCTGACTTTACGCATGCGCATTAAAAGTGGCACGTATTTCCAAAATAGTTACAATTTTATCCGGTTTAGAAAGTACAAATTATACATTGTTATGAAAACCAACTTTTCATTGTTCAAATATATGCATTTTACAAATTAAATTTTTAAAATTAATGTCCAAATTTGGCGCGTGGGCGATAGGTCCTCGACAAGTATAGATAGAGTAGAAGCACCGCGTGTGCAACAAAAAAAGAAGATAAATGGAAGTCGTTGATATGTTTGGGACAGTTTCCATAGTGATTTACTTAGCAAGTATATATGATCTAGGCAGACTATAAACGATATACTGCACATATATACATATAGCCTGTCCAATGACTCAGGAAAGATTTCGACAGATGATATCCAAAAAATTATAGAAAATACAATTTGCTTGTAAAATAAAATAACAATCACAACTGTCACTGTCATGGATGATCTCGTTGGATATACTATACTTAGATCTTAGATACTATAGAAATATTAATCATAACATACATCATAAAATAAACACACACTCTTCACATACGTCTAGACATTTATGCAAACATCTTACAACACAAGTTGCTGTACTTGTGTAAATCTAAGCTTACGCAAGTAGTTGTGTGGCTGGCATAACATTCATCTGTAGTGTCAAATACGATATGAATTGGTTTTTTGTTACATTTTTAAATAATGGTACGAGGGTTGTTTTTATATTTGTGTGGTGCGTCTCAAAAGTGTCCCACCCATATAACTTTTTTATTTTTCAGATAAAAAACGAAATTTGGTATGTTAGTATATGACATAAATTAAGATTGATTGTCGTATTTAATTATTTTCGGTCACTTCTTGTTTTAGCGGAAATGATTACAAATGTTGATTTTTAAATAGCACCCTCGTTATTTTTTTTTTACTTTATTCGATAGAAAATGTCACTCTGAATAGAGTGACATATCACTTGTCAACTTTTGACATTTTCGCATATGGTTTATTTAAAATTATAATATGCGGGTCATAACGACAATTTTACTCAAAATACCAAGTATGTGGTACCAAATTATTCGTAAAAAAATATTTTTCCAAATACGCTAATGAGCCATACTCGTTCCATTTGAAAAAATTGAGATATGATTAAAAATACGATTTGGGCATCTTTTAATCGACTAGGACAAGACACCAAAACCATTAGACGATCAAATCTGTTTTTCCAAGGCTCCTTGATTAAAAATTAGTGTTTTTAACACAGCCATAGCACTCTAGATTGAAATCTAAAATAAGATTTTTTAAGCGAATATGTCAAAAGCTAATATACCGGGTGCGTCTCAAAAGTGGCTCACCCCTATAACTTTTTTTATTTTTTAACATAAAACAACGAGATTTGGTATGTTAGTATATGACACAAATTAGGATTGATTGACGTATTCAGTTGTTTTCGGTCACTCCCGGTTTCACCGGAAATGGCTTCAACTTTTTATTTTTAAATGGCGCCCTTGGAATTTTTTTACTTTATTCGATAGAAAATGACACTCCGAATAGAATAACATATCATATGTCACATTTTTGCATATGGTTTATTTGAAATTGTAACATGCGGTTCATAACGACAATTTGACTCGAAATACCAAGTGTGTGGTATCAAATTATTCGTAAAAAAATGCTTTTTCCAAATACATATGCTAATGAGCCAACCTCGATTCCATTTGAAAAAAAATTGATATATGATTAAAAATACGATTTGGGCATCTTTTAACCGGCTAGGACAAAACACTAAAAACATTAGAAGATCAAATCTATTTTTCGAAGGCTCTTTGATGACATGGCACTCTAGATTGAGATTTAAAATATAATTTGTTTTTGAACGAATATGTCAAAAGTTGACATATGATACGTCATTCTATTTAGAATGTCATTTTCTATCGAATAAAGTAAAAAAATACCATTTAAAAAGTTGTAGTCATTTCCGGTAAAACAGGAAGTGACCCAAACAATTATAAATACCGAGTTAAATACGTCAATCAATCCTAATTTTTGTCATATACTAACATACCAAATCTTATTTTTTTATCTGAAAAAATAAAACAGTTATAGGGATGAGCCACTTTTGAGACGCACCAGGTATGCTCTGTCATTCTATTCAGAATGTCATTTTCTATCGAATAAAGTAAAAAATACCGATGGTGCCATTTAATAATCAAAGGTTGTAGTCATTTCCGGTGAAACAGAAAGTGACCGAAAACAATTAAATACGTCAATTAAACCTAATTTATGTCATGTACTAACATACCAAATCTCGTTTCGTTATTTGAAAAAAAAAACATAAAGGTTATTGGGGTGAGCTAAAGTCCCTAGATATATATATCTAGGTCCCGAGATATATATCTAAAGTCCCTAGATATATATATCTAGGGACTTTAGGATGAGCCACTTTTGAAAATGCACCCGGTATAGAGGTAGAAAACAACAGTAGATAACTTTCAAAGACTATTGTTTTTCAAAGTATTCTCCACGAAGAGAAATGCATTTTTGCATCCGTTGGAACCAATTCTGAAAGCAATTTTTCCACTCTCTTGCTGTGAACTTCAAAATTGCTATTTTGATTTTGAAGTGGTTTGGCCCTCGTATATTACTAACATTAATTTAAATACTTTTAGCTACTATGAACAAGTTTTGTCTGAATTTGGCAAAGATAACAAGGACGTTATTCATGTCGCCGAATTGTTGGAAGAATGGATCAGTAAATTTGCGTTGTGCCTGGATCCCGCTGAATCCTGGAATCAAATATATTCTGACGGTTTTAGAACGTACGTGAACTGCGGTGGTAATCCGTTATTGCATTGGAAAGATAAAGGCTACCGCACTCTTTTTAATATATTAATGGTAAGTACACCTTTATAAGTAGGGTAATATCACAGAGTATTTATTAGACAGCCAGTTGACTTCGCTGGTTTTTGAGTACTTGCGCTGCACCTGCAACGCCTTTTCTCGTACATATTCAAGCAGTCAGAGCACTAGTCCCATTAGAGCTTAGAGCACTCAGAGACGCTGAGTTCTTTAACACAGGCGGGTTGTTTATTTTTACGTATTTTTTTTTTTTGTTTTTTTAAGATTTTGTTAAGTAATTTTTCTAAAAGAACTCTTAGCTGCTTCAACTGCTTCCCTATTTGCTTCCGAATCAGCATCAATTCCTTTAGTTTTTCTGCTGCTGCGGATTTTTTATTTTTCATATACATGGCATGCTTTTATACAGGGTGTCCCAATATTCCGGCAGATAACCCACCACTTGTGACGATCAAAACACTGAAGGAAGCTGTAGAAAATACCATCAAGACCAAGCAGCAAGAGACGTGGCAACATCGTGAAGACTGCCTCTACGAAGACTGTGGCCAGTGATTGATAGCAAAAAGACAACTACTAGAGCACAAAAAGAACCTAGTACGCATAATTGTAGGTGTCATCACTGGAAACTGTTCCACGGGGGTAAACCTCGTGAGATGGAAGATTTCCAGCGACTACTTTAGAGAATGAGGAGAGGAAGAAGAGACCATAGAGCACCTGCTGTGCCACTGTCCGGCATATAATACCGACGCTTTAAAACTTTAGGGTAATGTTTTTTGGAGTGACTAGAGGAAGCAGCAGAAGCCAAAATCAGCGACATCGGGAATTTTGCAAAGAGCTGGAAGTGCTTTAACGCAAAGAAAGAATGAAAGGGGGCCAGGGGAGAGACAATAACACAGGATCCCAAACCCCAGCAACCTAACCTAACGTTCGGGTTTATTTTTGATTGATGCCCTCTAACGGACAAACAAAGCACTTTTGTATAGAGGTAAATTATGGCTCATTTGTCTGTGCATTTCTAGGTCCAGAGAATATTGAAACTCCCTGGATATTTTGTAGGTCTGTTTTGGAAAAAAAACTCTCAATTTTTTGATTCCAATCGCTATATAGGTAAGTTTGCGCAGACCAAATTCAAATAGGCTCTGTGTCCGCTGAAATTAGGCCTGCTCAGTCGGCCGGAACTTCCCACATACGTACCCATTTAACTGCACAAACCAGGTTTAAACAGGCCTGTGTGATAAAATTGAACGTCTGTGGGAGCCTTTAGTTTTTGTAAACCAGTGCTCAATGGACCTCAGAATTCGACCTGTTACATAATAAGATACACGACGTACCCAGAGTTCCATTTACATGATCGTAAGTTGGTTGGCTGTCTAATAAATAAGCTGTCGTAATACATATTGAATCTAAATTCCATTGTCTTTAGGGTCGATCAAATGAAATTTATTTAAATATTTAGCATATATTCTTTGCTACAATACATAAGATACATAATATATTATTTTTGTTACTATATTAAAATTTATTTTAGAAAAATACATCGTTGGAAAGTAAAATACAATTAAACAAAGAAGTTACCAAAATATCTTGGACCAAAAATATTAACTGTCCCAACAAGGTAACAGTCCAATGTTCTGATGGTTCTGTTTATTATGCCGATCATATTATTGTAACCGTATCTCTGACTGTACTAAAAGACTTTTTTGAAAACGTATTTGTGCCAAAACCTTCGAAGGCAAAAATAGAGGCTGTTAAGCAGATTCCGTTGGGTAATATTATAAAGATATTCTTGAAATTTCCAAGGAAATGGTGGTCAGACGATGTGCCCGACTTTAGTTTTTTGTGGACCAAGGAAGACAAGGAGAAACTGTTGGAAGAATTTTCAGAAGGACCCGTATTTAATGGAAGGTAATACCGGGTGCGTCTCAAAAGTGGCTCACCCCTATAACTTTTTTATTTTTTCAGATAAGAAAACGAGATTGGGTATGTTAGTATATGACATAAGTCAACTTTTGACATTTTTGCTAAAAACAAAATTGTATTTTAAATGTCCATCTAGAGTGACATGGCTGTGTTAAAAACACTAACTTCTAATCAAAAAGTGTTGGAAAATAGATTTGATCGTCTAATGTTTTTAATGTCTTGTCCTGGCCTTGAAAAGATGCCTAAATAGTATTTTTAATCATATCTGAAATGTTTGAAATGGAACGATATTTGGAAAAAGCATTTTTTTTACGAATAATTTTATACCACACATATGGTATTTCAACTCAAATTGCCGTTACGAACCGCTTGTTGCAATTTTAAATAAACCATATTCAAAAATGTCAAAAGTTGACATATGATATGTCAGTCTATTCAGAGTGTCATTTTCTATGGAATAAATTAAAAATATATACTGAGGATGCCATTTAAAAATCAAAAGTTGTAGTCATTTCCGGATTGGAACAGGAAGTGACCGAAAACAATTGAATACGTAAATCAATCCTAATTTATGTCATAAACTAACATACCAAATCTCGTTTTCTTATCTGAAAAAATAAAAAAGATATAGGGGTGAGCCACTTTTGAGACTCACCCAGTATATTGGTAAAATTTATTAAATTAATAATCCATACGATCGAAAAAAAAGCGGCGTCATAGATGGCTTGGAAATAAAGATCACTGTCGTTTTGTTTGTAAAATTAACTTTTGGAATGTCATCGAATGTCATTTCTAAGGTAACTGGGTGCTGTTTTTTTTTTCGTTTATACGGTAGTATACAGGGTGATTTAGGGTAGAGGGTAGGTTATCCCCGTTTTTGGACAATCTAAATTATTTGTAGCAATGCCAATATTTACGTTTTTGTTTTACTTTTCAGATTATGGTTGCAAGATCTTTTTGGCTTCTATAGTGTCGAATCCCATCCAGATATTCTTCTTGGATGGCTTGTGGGACCGATGACTAAACAAGTTGAATTGATTCCAGAAGAGACGTTGTTAAAAGGCAGCATGTTTCTTTTAAGAAAATTTTTGAGTAAAAATTATGATATACCTGAAGCAGAACACATAATTAGGTATGGCTGTAATGTAAATTTACAAAATGACTTCTTTGAAAGGTTTTTTTTTAACCTGAATGTGATCTACAGGGTGTTTCAAAAAACACGTGCCATATCTCTATAAAAATTAAATTTGTTTTTCATAACATCATCATAGGTCCAATCATATACATATAGCTAAATATATTCAGCATAATCTCTAAAATGTGAAGCTGAAACAGCGAAAGAGAAATATCAATCCTGCATAAGTCTATTTCACCTGGATATTCATTTAACTGCGCATGCCTGAAGAAGTTTTCATTGGTCGGTGTTTTTAAAGGGAAGTGGTTGACTGACATTTCACCTAATCTTCAACTTTATTTATATTTTTATTAATTATAACACATTATCATGGAGTTGGAAAAATATCAAAAAATAGTTGGAAACAATAAACTAAACAAAAACACTCTTTTACTCGCACAAGTAAAAAGTAATCCAAACAGAACTAAAACAACAAACATTAAATACTATGCATTTCGGCACCTATTTTTATATGAATATTTTCTCATATTTTTTGATGTGGAACCAATGAATACTTATTTAACACTTTGGCTAGTTAATAACATTAAAAAAATTTAAAGGATGTTATTAGACTTCGATTAAAGCAAATTAATAAAATTCTGTTTATCTCATTAAGGAGACTGAAATCGAGAACATATCAAGAGAGAACTTTTAATCGCCATTAAACGGCCAGCACAGCTGTGCTAACAAGAGAAAAAAATCAGTGTCGCACAGGTATTTTTTAATAGAAATATTCCAGTGAAAATTCATAATAACTTCAATCGAATCGCTAAAAGCATTTGGAAGAAAATTATAATAAATCGAAAAGAACAATTTAAACTCTAATCACCTGAAGGAAAATTATAATATATTGAAAAAAATAAAGATTTTAACCGCAGATAACATAACAGAGTTCTCTGTGTTTTAATCCTCTATAGCTACGAAACATAGCCAGAATCGGACCTGTAATGGTATACAAAATAAATCTTATTTTTACGTGAGGAATCTCCCTACGAAATACAACACATGTGTTTTTTGAATGCGGACAAAAAGGAAAGGGAGGGGGAGACAAAAAGTGGGCTGTTGTATTTATAGTAGCTATTTTTTCTATACAAATGTAGGATTATGCATTAAAGTGCTGCCCCAAGCAGCATTTGGACGTCGGGACAACGTTGTGTCACTCGACCAAACGTCGGGGCGCCACGTCGGCACAACCTCGTGCCAACCCTAGTCTGCACTAGTTTGGAGAATAATTTTTGGGTCGAAACGACGTTGGATACCGACGTTGGCTAGAAGCCTAATTTAGTACAAACTGCAACGTTGTTTAAAATCCTAATTCACAGAAATACAAAACTAATATGGCGTCTAAGTCGCGTTTTATCCTAAATTGGGATAATTATAGTAAAAATATTATTTTTATGATTTAGTTAGAGACATATGTCAGATGGCAGTGAAGGAAAACAAAACAAAAGTATTTAAGTGTGGAGGATGTTTGAAGATCATAATTATTGAAACTTTAACCGACTCTGTTACTCGTTACCCAAGGCAAAAAAGTTAAACGCAAACAACTTTATTGATAAATGTATTGTTTCTACTTTGAAAAATACTAATGGGCCTTAAAATTAAAGAAGTTTTAAAAATTTTCTTGAATTTTTTTTAGTAAAATGAGGATAATTTATTCGCAGTCGAAAAAATTGTTTCCGCATGTTTTTTAGGGTCAAATATTAGTTAGTTAATGTATTCAAAAAGCAGGAATTGCTATTTTAGGAACGAAACATTTTCTTATTTAACAACATGGCGGCTTTCACTTTGTTGTTTTGGAGATTAAGATGGAGTAGTTCGAGTAGTCGCATACTGAACTAATAAAGTCGCAGTTCGGCCTTAACAGGTAGTATACTAGTCGCAAGATTGCCTAATTTAGTCATCCTAGAGTCTAGCTTGTGCCGCCCTCTATAATCTAAATAAACAAGGGAGTGGATAAACTATCCCCAACTAGCATTTATAGTGGCAGATACGTAACTGCTACTATCAAAGCCACTACAAAGTGGGCAGTGACCATCGGCGGCTACGTCGTATATTCGTAGCTGCTAAGTAACTGCGACCAAAATGGGGAAAGATTTTGAGTAGCCGGGTAGTGTCTTGGGTAGTTTTTGCCACTAAAAGAGTTACTATGATGTGTTACTATAAAGTAGCCTACTGGTGAATGCGACTTATCCGGTACGAACCTGCCTAGTTGCTGGGCCGTGGCAGCCAAGTGTTATCCATCGACATGTGGAACTTTCGTTAAACTGTTGAACTTTATTCGCAGCGACTCCTTCATGCAATTTCACATTTCATAAAAATAAATGTCACGATGAAAAATAATTATGGAAGCCATTAATATTTTTTCGTTATTTGTTATTTACCGTGCGATTTTAACGCCTTTTTTAGGTAAATTCCAGAACGCAATCAACTTTACCGAATAAAATAGTGGGTTTATATAACAAAATTTTCGAGCGCCTCTCAAAATATTTCAAATTATTATATTATTTGCAATCGAAACTCATGGTTGTAATTAAAAAATAATAATAATTTGCTTGAAACCGGGGTCAAACTTTAAAATATTAGTCCACCAACAAAATAACTAAGGAAAAAAGCTTTAATCTAGGTATATTTAGCTCAAAAACGCATAATGTTTGAACCATTTGGCTGTTCGTCTAAAAATTCATGAAAAAAATATGGCCGTTTAATCCGAGTAATACTGTATAGTTCCATATGCTTCCACAAAGTACCGGGAACAATAACATATTAGTCCAACCCTTCCCGTTTGGACCTTTAAAATCTTCGGATTGATAAAGTGACAATTGTAGCTACCCAAAGGCGACTTTATAGAAACAATAACTTTTTTGGAACTACATGGTCAACGATTCTTTGGAACCATAAAGTGATTTTTTCCAAGAAAGTTCCCTGCGCCACCAAATTGCCACTTAATTGGAGCGTTATGCTACACTGATCGTGGCAGTGGCGACTATACATTCCATTGGTACCATTATAACGTTCCGCCTTGTCATTTGAAGTTATTTTTTAGTTATTGTGCATTTTCTATTATTAGTGTTTCTATATTATAGTTCCACTTCTTTATTATTTGTATAATGTTTTGTATTATCTTTTGTTTGTTTGTTTGTGTACTTTGTTTGCTTGTTTGTTTACTTTGTTTACTTTACCTTCATCTACAAATTGTAATTTTTTTTTGACAATAAAGGCATTCATTTATTTATATTATTCAGAGCTACATGAGGTATAGAGTATTTTAACGCCCACTCTTTTAGCTCTTGTTTTATATTGTTGTTGGTTCTCAAATTAGTTCTCCTCTGAGATTCAGTTTCAAATGAACTAACACTACACTCATCTACAGAAACAGCTTCAAAAATGTCTCAGTCACTACCTGATATATGATGTTCATCAGTAGGATTATAGAAAGATGTAGTTTTTGTTTCTGATGTTGATGCATCGGCTCGCAGTGATTCCTTTTGTTTAATTCTAACCTTTTAATTTAAGGATTTTTCAAAATTTTAATAAAGCTTAAAAGCAAGTAAAAGAAAACACTAAAACAGTAGCACACGATGCAATCTGAGGCAATTATATTTATTAGGGTATATTAAGTTACGGTCACTATAAAGTAGCCGTTTTTGATCCCCGTGACTTTTTAGTGGCAATGGATGAGCGACGGCTACTTTACAGTAACCTAGGAAGGTAGCAGTAACCATTTTGCTACTTTCAATGCTACTATAAATTAGAAGTAACTAGGTGTCGTGGCCGCGACTACCCCGTAACTTAAATTGTTACTATAAAGTAACAAAAACTTAATGTAGGCATTATGGTAGCACTTGTTAGTAACCCCTACTTTGAAAACTTACTATAAAGTTTTTGGTCTTTTATGGTGTCATATACGAAGATTCGGGTAGTTCCAGCCACTTCTTTAAATTACATGTTTGCGACTTGCAATCGGGGTGTTTGTTTTCCACTTTTATGGTAGGTAGGCACTAACCGGTTACTCTCGAAATATACTTCAAAGTTACTATTCCTTATAGAGTAATATTTTAAGTGGCAGAGTGGGCCTAGGAACTATACTTTAGGGATGCTTTAGGGGCAGTGACATTTTAAAAAGGACTGGGAACTATATTTGCTAGGTGGGTCGGTAATATATGTCGATGTATATTTAAATTTAGTTTTATATGTACCTTTCTTATGTCCCATTTTAATTAAGTTTTTTTTTTATAAAAACAAAAACAGCACTGAACTGTCTGACTGAACAGAACAATGAAGTGAAAATTTAAGATTTAAGGTCATGGTTCAATACAGTTGCAAAAAGGTAGTGACTCGACGTCCTACCAACGTAAGAATAAGGAAATATAAACAACGTTGGAATTAGTAAAACAGACGACGTTTGCATAACGTTGGAATAGGTCCTGAAACTGACGTCGGAAAACTCTATATTGTCCAACGTTGTAACTACGTTGTCCGAATCACCTAAAGATCACTTAAGCAAAAAAGGTTACACGACAACGTTTATTCGACGTCGCAGAAGCTTCTACTTTGCTGTAGTACTAGTCCAACGTCGGCACAACGTTATAAAAACGTTTAAATTTATTTTAATACCTAAGGTAGGGAGCTAACTATTTTTTGTAACTAATCCAACGTTGTGTTTAGTAAACATGTGGCCGCAAGTCGTGAAAATGCTACTTGGGTAATTATATCTATTACGGTCAATAGTCGAATTCGGGCAATGCCTGAGAAAAATACGCAAATCTAAGTAGTTTTGAGTAAGGAATATTTCCCAAACCCGAAAAATTAATTTTATTTTATTATTTTTTTTTGCTTTAGTGTGATTTGATTGCATTGGTTTCACTCTTTTTGGTTGGATTGGTTATTTGGTGAGTTGGTTAGCGTGGTTATTTGGCGGGTGTAATTCATTGGTTAGTTGGTTTTTCGGGTTTGGGAAATATTCCTTGCTCAAAACTAGATTTGCGTATTTCGACTATTGAGCGTAGCATATCTATTAAAAAAGCGCTATTACAGATGCACAATAAAACTGTAATAAAATATAAAAAAATAATCTAATATATAAAATTTCGTTGTCACAGTTTTAGTTACCATACTCCACCCGAAACGGCTTAACCGATTTTGGTGAAATTTTATATGTATATTCAATAAGTCTGAGAATAGGTTAAGTGATAAGGATGGTTTACCCCTATTTTTTAATTTATTTTTTTGGATAATTTTTTTGATGATGTGATTTGGTTTGGTTTGGTAAAAAACACATACAACCCTAAATTTTCACCCCTTTGCCATTAACCTCTATTTTTTAATAGCGATATTAGTAATTCAATAATTATTTTCAACCTCGTGAATAAAAATGACTGAAAATATTTATATGGCAAAACAACGTTGGCCTGGTCAGCTAGTAAAATATAAAAGTCTGCCCAGTGAAATAAAAGAAGATTTCAACTTACGACATTCAAGAATTGGCAGAAATAAATATTTACTTTTTAATTTAAATGACCAGCTAACAATTATTTACTTATTAGGCTATATTCTGTCTATAGATAAAATATTTTACCAAGCTTTCATGCAAAAATTACATTGTATTCAATATATTTTTAATAAATACTTTTGATTTTTGTAATGATAGGTCGACTTGGGGAACTAATGCTCATTTCAAAGGAACATATTCATATGTTAATGCTGAATCAACAGATTCTGATGAAGTAAGACGTCAAATTATTGAGCCTTTAAACTGTGATGGTAAAGATGTAGTTCTTTTTGCTGGAGAAGCTACTCATAGGAAATACTTTTCTACTGTACATGGAGCTGTTGACTCTGGTTATAGAGAAGCAGACCGGCTAATACAATTTTACAAGTAAGTAAGTGGAGCATAGTCAGATTTATGTCAGAAAGTGGTTTGCATTTCCTTCTTTCTTTTAGTTTATAAGAGCATTTAACATATTCTTTGACGAATTTCTGCTTTAAGTGTATGACCTTAAGGCATTTTAAATATATGAATAATTAAACTATAATCTGTTTACTCTTCAGGGGTATTTTCCTGTGAGAGTAATTAAATTTATTATGATGTCATTACTTTAGAATTTTAATTAAAATGCCAACCCAAGGGCTAAAATATAATTATATAATATCGAGTCTCTTTTCAAAAGCTTTCATTTAGTCAGAGGCGATCATATCTACTCTTATCTATACTAAAAAGGAATCATTTCTGTGAACTAAGCTGAAGTTTATAAGTGGATAAAGCTAATACGTTTAATATACATTCAGAATTTCATTTACAGTGTATCTTGACATAATTTCTAGTCTTGAAACTTTTTACATTTTAATAAAGTTTTACTCATTTTTATGCCTGTTTAGTAAATGGTCTCAAGAAAAAACGATTTTCATTTCAAACGCCGCTATGTTGTTTTTTTATCGTACGTTTTATCTAAAGAACAGTTATATTTCTGAAGCTTTAATTAATATATTGAATATTATATTGTCTGCTCAGCGATCGTTCAACGTTACTTCATCATTATCTGTCAAATATGCGTTTTAGGGTATGCCTGAGATCAGCTCATATTGCTTACAAAAATTTTAAATACGTTCTGAAATTATTAGATTAAGTTCACTTTTTATTATATTCAAATAGATATGATAGACCTTTATTCATTTTGATCGTTTAAATTTTGATTGATCTTTTGATTTGTGTTTACATAAGACTATACGCGTTTGTATTGTAATTACTTCATATTTCATTACTTCATCGACTAGGAAAAAGACCTGTGTCTTTTTTCTCGCGTAAAATAACTAATAAATTTTGCAATGAGAACTTGTTCATTCTCGCTAAATCAGCAACGCATTTTAGAAATAAAAAAATTGAATTTCAAATTAAAAATTAAAATTGTTTGACAGCCTAATCAAATTTTAATTTTGACGATCGATGTCCGCCAATTTTAATTTTTATTGATCGATGTCCGCCAATAAAATTTTAACCGAAAATCAAACGACAATGGCAATTACTAAAAACAAATTTTGACAGTGATCAATATCCGTTAATAAAATTGAAACCCCAAATCAAATGACAATGACAATTAGTAAAAACAATGTGCAGTAATTTACAAAATGTTGAAAACGTGACGTTGAACGATGGCTGAACAAACTATATGCCTCCTATGTATGTCACTAAATTTGATCTAACCTAACGCTGATGCACATTGTTTAAGCACTTTATACCGTGCTGGCAACTGTTACTTTTGGGTCGGTATTTACATGATGTGTGGAAGTAAATTGCATAGGGATCTTATTAAAGTGGGAGTGAGAGAAACGCGACCGTGTACTGTTGCAGCGTTGCCGGTACGCCTTTCCCTATCAAGTAAAGTAAAATTACGATCGCAAACCGCTTATTTTTAATTAATACCTTTTTTTCGAAAAGATAACTAGATAAAATCATTAGATATGTTTCTGAGCATCTGAAATGGAATTATAAGAATATCGTTAGGGTGTCCATTTTTTTATAACGAGAAAACGTCAGTAATCGCGATAATTTAAAAACTCAACTTTTTAACACATAACACGCTATAACTCAAGAACCACTTTAGATATTGCAACTTTTTTATTTTGAAGATCGGACCTTTTACAATATGTTTAAGATAAATACAAATAAGAAAAATTCGATAAGAGAGGTTCTTCTTTTCCATTCAAAAATTTTAAGCAACCCGTCCATTTACTTTTAGTGCATAGCAATTTTCAGCAATTGTGTAACTTTTTTATTTATAAAGATTTTCACTACTTTCTGCGAAGAAAATATGGCAGAAATATTAAGAAAGTTTTTGAAAAAAATACAATCAATTATTTCTAATAGATTTCTAGATTTATGAATTCAGACTTCTAATAGCGCGATCACTGTCGCACACCAACTCATTTCCACTTATTTTTACCAAAAATGCAGGTGTTTCTAACTTAAAAATTTACAAGCTATAGGGAAAATTACAACCACTCGTTAATAAACAAATCACGTCACGAGACGTAATTAAATCCTGAAGCTGAACGCATGATGTAGGGGAGGTCGGGGCATGATGACGAACGGGGCAAGATGACGAAGTACTGATTTAAAGAAAACTGTACATCCTAAAAATCCCATTTATTTTTCTATAAATTCCTTTAGGTGTATAATACGTCGGGTTACACATAGATGGAGCTATAGGTTTTGCATCGGGTTTAAAAAATCATAACCGCATTGTATTATACTCTTCTTACATACGGAAATCTCGACCCAAGACTAAACTTTGCCAGTCCTTAGTATATTATATGAAAATTAAATAAAATACAAAATAAAAATATGAAAACAGATCTACATGGATATAATTTATCTATAGTTCATATCAAATAAACTTTTAGTCACGTGATAAGCTCGACCGGTACAGCGTTAGAAACAAAATATTTTATGTGTACATGTGCATAATTTAAAATTATTTTGAAATGACAGTACCATTTACGCTCTCTGGTTTGCAGATTTTTCCCCCACGAAAAAAAATGTGTCTGCCCATTGCCACTTGAGGAATTTGACTTTATGGATGACATCTATTACCTGGGTCTTTTGTTGTATCCACTCTATTCTTTTACGGTCTCTCTTGGTTATTCCCAGCATATTTCCAGTTCCATTGAGCATTGTGTGACCGGCAGTTTCCTTATAATGTTCGTCTTTTTTAAGTGTCTAGGTTTGGCATGCATAGGACCATGACTGGTAGTAGACACATTGGTCGAATGTTTCTTCTTTAGATAAAGTGGCATTCTAATTTTGAATACGAATGAGTTTTTTCATCAGTTAGCATGGAGTACTTCATGCTCACTGAACTCTTCTGTTGATTTCTGGATGTAGTAGAGATCCCGAACTGTGTATTAGTTGTCGCAAATATATATATTCTTCTGCTATTTCCATTGTTATGTTATTTTTTAGAAAATCTTTTATGTGTACATGTAGGTCGATGTACAGGGTAATTTAAGACAATTTGCATAATTTAAAATTATTTTGAAATGTACAGGGTGTGTCAGAACTAAGATCCATATCAAAGTTATATTTTTTCTTATGGAACACCCGGTATTTTATTTTGGATTTTGGATTAAAGTAAGGCATTTATTATAAGGGTTTAATATGTCTAAAAGCTTTGGTTTTTGAGATATTTAAAGATATTTAAATATGCATGCTATAATAAAAAGATTTGTCAACACCTTGTACATTACTTTTCAGAATTAATTCTGGTGCTGACTTTCAAGCCAGAGAAATAAACTTTACTAAAAAAATTTATTGCTTCCTTAAATTTATACAGGGGTATCAAAATTTGCTGGTCTATTTTAACTATTTATTTTACATAAAAACTTCGTTATTTCAAATGCAACACTATGTATTTTTTTAAATAAATCGAAGCAGATTTAAATACTTTTTCAAACTATATTAGGGTTTCCTATACCTATCTGGCTCAGATTTTGAATAAAAACGATTTTTCAATAAAACTGTAATCAAGGTGGCTGGTGTCGCCATGGCAATTTTCTAGTAACACTTAGTAGCTATTTCCAAAACCGACATTAGTTTATGGACTTTATTTAAATTTATAACAGTTTACTTTTTATTTAGTTTACCTAGAACAGTTTAATAAGTAAGCATTTATTATTTTGTCAAGAAAAATAAAGGAGTAGTTCTTTGATTTATATTACACTTGTAGATATAAGCACAGATTAGGTATCCTATAAGTATACAGATAAAAATTTTGTCCCTAATTCGTGGTACGAAAATTGTTTTTTATGACGATGTGCAAACGAGTCAAATTTCCTGTGCGCAAAAATAAACTCGCGTAAAATAACAATAAACAGCGTAATAGAGAGATTTCGCTAAACCGAATAGCGTGCATGGACGTTAATAAGGCCAGGTATTATTTCCTTTACGTGAGGTGGTATTAACTCTCTTCATTTATAGTTATCGGATCGGAAAGAATTCTGATCGCGTCGCGTCCGCTATTTAAACTTAACCTAACTTTGAATTTAAAACTTTGAACTTGTTTTGTTTACTAGGTATTTTAAAACTAAAGGGCTAAAGTGCTTATTTCCAGTGCTTTATTGTTCAACGTCTGCCAATGGGTTTAGGGCAACAAGCAACAAATTCTCTTAGAAGGGCTAAGTCGTCATCTGCTGTAAACCTAAGACTCTTTATAGGTTCTTTAGTATTGGAAGAGGTGGAATCCATATTTATTTAATTAAAACTAATCCCAGCTACTTAAATATCAAATTACCTAATAAAACTAAAGCAATAATTCAAAACAATTTAAACATAACCTAAAATAAAAGATCTCGCCGGTCGGCTCCGGTTGTCAAATACCCGCACATACCCATTTAAGCAATTTTTAAACGTTATCAGAGGTTATTTAGAAAGAACGCTTGGTGTAATTGATCCTCAAATTACGTCAGGCGGTAATGTTATTAGCGGGTGTTGCGTTTACTCGCGCATATCGTAACCATGATAAGGTACGCGTAAATACTGGATGACGCTATTCGGTTTTCCGATATCTCTCTAATAACTGTGCCGGTCAGGCGCTGTGCACAATTTTAGAGGCCATAAGTGGGCGTGCTATGTGCGCAAACTAGTCACCTAACTAGTGCCCGATTCCGAAAATTGGAACCACGAAAAACAATAAAGAAAAAACAAAGATTATAATCTGCATAATCTGTGATATAAGTATTGGATTTTCTATAAAGAACCAATTAAGGCAAATTCATTTTCTTCACTTCCAACGACAGGTTTCTGCCTAATAGGTTTTTCATCAGCTCTGCGAAATAGGAAAAGTAATTTTTCAAAGGAACGCTTATCAGGAAGATTCCTATTTGGATATCTTTGAGTATAAACCCTTCAGGCCAACAAGCAATTGTCCTCACAAAATAAAATCACTAGTAACATATGCATTCCTTATGCCAGCAGATACTGCTTCATTTTTCTTGATAAAATTATAAATATTTACTTATTAATATTATTGTAGGTAAATTGAATAAAAATAACCTGTTATAAATTTAAATAAAGTCCATAAAATAATGTCGATTTTAAAATAGCTACTAAGTGTCACTAGAAAATTGCCATGGCGACACCAGCCATCTTGATTACAATTTTATTGAAAAATCGCTTTTTATTCAAAATCTGAGCCAGATAGGTATAGGAAACCCTAATATGGTTTGAAAGAGTATTTATATCTGCTTTGACTTATTTAAAAAAATACATAGTGTTGTATTTGAAATAACGAAGTTTTTATGTAAAATAAATAGTTAAAATAGACCAGCAATTTTTGATACCTCTGTATACATTTAAGGAAGCAATCACATTTTTTAGTTAAGTTTATTTCTCTGGCTTGAAAGTCAGCACCAGAATTAATTCTGAAAAGTAATGTACAAGGTGTTGACAAACCTTTTTATTATAGCATGCATATTTAAATATCTTTAAATATTTCAAAAACCAAAGCTTTTAGACATATCAAACCCTTATAATACATGCCTTATTTTAAGTCCAAGAATCCAAAAATGAAATAAAATACCAGGTGTTCCATAAGAAAAAATAAAACTTTGGTATGGATCTTAATTCTGACACACCCTGTACATTTCAAAATAATTTTAAATTTTGCACATTGCCTTCGCACATATACCCATAAAATAGTTTGTTTCTACATCTTTCCGTTTTCGTATAATCAACCGAGGCGAATGAGGTGCGCCACCCTGTGTAAACAGTTATTACTATTTACATCAACAAAACTCACCTTCTTAACAGCACTTAAGGGACATAAAAGGCCATTACTACCGCTTTTTCGTTCAACGGGAAACTGGTTGTAATGGCCCTTTCCATAAGTTGCGATGAGTTTTTTACGGCTACTAAGCTATCTTGTACACATCACACTAAAAGAGGTTCTAAAAAGAACAGTGTTCGTCTGCAAGGTCTGCTAGTAAACATTTTTAAGCTTGAAGTATCACAACACTGTTATTTAAACCAAAAACTCAAATGAGTAATAAAAAACTAATGTGTCAAAACGAATGACAATGTCAGGACATAAATAAATAAATGTGGCAACTTGACATTTTTTTACAGCAGAGCTACCACCTGAATCCCCAGCGGAAAATTTAAATTCCAGTTAGTTAGCCCGGCGCCGAATATGTCAATCGTCGGCGCCGAATTGGCAACAATGAATTTAAAAATTGCGCCCTCGATTACGTATCTAAAAGTTTAATTGGTATCAAATATACATGGATAATTACATAGATTAAGGCTGTTTTTTAATGTTTATTTAATCTTTGGATTTTTCAGGTCTGTTAACATTTGAAACTGATTGCTTTTTGGTTAAAAGCGTTAGCTGCCCATCCTAAATGCTAATATTTTTAACTCAATAATAACTATACTAATATAATAATAATCAATACTAACATATACTGTTGCTTTTTGTATTTCTTTCTAAATGCTTCAAAGGGAACAACTATACGTATATATGGGACCACATTTTTGGAGATGTCATATTTTAAATAACGATATATTATATACTTATTACTATTTAAAAATAAATGATTTTAATCAGTCTTATAGCATTTCATCTTATAGTGTAGAATGTTTTACTATTTTTTACGACATTTTTTTTGGTGATTTTCTCAGAATATTCTGCTTCTTTATGTGATGTTATTGTCTTCTGTGTTATAATTATTATAAAAAAATTCTCAATGGCAGACACCTCTTCAATGTGCATGTATGTATTACTTTACTTTCGTTCAATCCACTCAAAATTATTATCAATATTTTACAAAATTTATTTAATACAGGAAACGTCAAAACCACAAAATTGTTATAGTAGGAGCAGGAATGGCAGGGTTAGGAGCTGCATCTGAGTTGATGCAAAACAACGTAGAAGAGTTTGTAATATTAGAAAGTCAAGACAGGCCTGGAGGAAGAATTGAAACCATTATGGTCGATCATAAACCTTTAGATTTGGGAGCTCAGTGGTTACATGGGAAAGATAATCCTTTGTATCATTTAGCAATGAAACATGATCTTCTTTCAGGTATGTAAGGTATGTTAAGGAAAATATATGATATTGCTCTTTATAGTACAAAATTATCGTTATACAAAGACTGAGGAAGAAGAATATCAAAACTTAAAAAAAACAAAGCCTCTTAATTAAATTTAATGGTTTGTCAACCCATGGCACTCTAGACTGAAATTTAAATAGTATTTTTTAAGGGAAGGTATCGAAACTTGACATAGGATATGCCATTCTATTCAGAATACAAAAGAAGCTATCATTTAGAAATCAAAAGTTGGTGAAACAGAAAGTAAACCAAACTTATTGAATACTTCAATCAATCTCAATTTATGTTTAACATCATTATCATCCTTAGCTTATTCAACCATTTCCAATTGTGGTGTAGCCTTCCTCACATTTTAGATATTCTCTTTGTAGATTGGCTAGGCGGGCCCAAGTTATCCCTTCTGATATCCTAATATCCAGGTCCCATCTCAGGTTTGGTATTCTTCTAGGTCTCTTAACTCCTCGTGGAATTTTTGTGGTCCATCTGGTGTCCGTCCTTCTTGCCAGGTGTCCTGCCCATTGCCACTTTTGGGATTTGATTCCGTGGATGACATCTATTACCTGGGTCTTTTGTCGTATCCAATCTATTCTTTTACGGTCTTTTTTGGGTATTCCCTGCATATTTCGTTCCATTGAAGATTGTGCGACCTGAAGTTTCCTTATAATGTTCGTTTTAAGTGTCCAGGTTTCGCATGCATAGGTCATGACTGGTACTACACATTGGTCGAATGTTTTTTTCTTTACATAAGGTGGCATTCTAGAGATGAATATGATTGAGTTACTTCCATAAGTACTCCATGCTAACTTAATTCTTCTGTTGCTATCTGGTAGTAGATATCCTCAGCTGTGTATGAGTTGTCCCAAATATACAGGGTGGGTCTTAAATAAGTGCAAACATTTTCAGGGGTGATATATTTCTACTCCAGGAACCACGTCTACGAGGTTTTTGTAAAAATGTGTTTAGGTGTATCATGTAAATGATTACTCGATTGTTGCCATGCTAATACTAATTTATTCTACCTTCGTATAATATAAATTCATAATGTTCGATGGATTATTGCTATGGTTGTTAAATATTAAAACTAGGTTACCTTAATACTAATTAATGTTAATATAGTAAACGCCACGAATGTTTGGGAGTGATTCATCGCTTGATGAAGTTAGAATCGACACGCGCGCTATCATTTTTACATTAACAACGTATATTTTTATCGCAGACGTAGGTTCGGTCTAATCATCTGCCTGCGCTCCTCCTACTTATTCTAAAATGTTAGCGTGATTGACAAAGACGATACTATATCGCGTTTCTTTGATTGATTCGTTTTTGTGCGTCAGTCCATTGGTGTGCTTGCAGGGCGACCAATGGGGCATTCCATTTTATATTTATAACCAAATATATGTTTTGACAAGACTTTGACAGTTAAAACAACAAATTACAACAGATTATATATTGATTATTATAATGACTTGAAACACCACGGCACTGGAATTAAGTTTTATGTGACCTTGAACAGATTAGTTCACATGGTAGCGACCGATAAATCACTCCCAAACATTCGTGGCCTTTACTATAGCAGAGTTTACTGAGACTGGCCAGTTTCTAGAAAATGTAATTCGACCAATAAAAAATTAATTATCATTTAAGTACTCTAAAATAGAAATTATTATCAACCCTAAATTAAATTTCAATACGTGTTATCGTGATAATTAAGTATAACATAATTGCCACTTAACTGCTTATATAGTAATTTAATTCTACGCTGTGTTTGTCATAATGTGGATCAACCTGCTCTCACTACCGGTTTCGGAGCCCTACTCCATCATCAGGTGAGCTTGGGTAGATCCACAAAATGACAACCACAGCGCAGAGATAGTTAATTCCGACTTGTCGGAAAGTGTCGATTAGATATTAAGTCCCGAACGGGAGATAGCGGCCTGCGTGCAATGGTAGTACTTTCGTACCACCAGGGCGCAACTAACGGTGTTGAAAATTTTAACGCGGTTGAAAATTTGTGACTAATGTTTAAAATGTTCGACAACTGCTCTAAAACTTCATTTCGATATTCGGTACCCATATCTGTTCTAATTTCCTTCATAGGGCCAAATACTAAAATAACATTTTCTACTATTGCTTTTGCCACCGTAAGAGCTTCTTTATTTGGAACAGGTGCAATGACCACATATTTGGTTAATTCGCACTGTATTATTATGTAGTTACAGCGTAAGCATTATTATTTTCGCTTTTTGTAAATGGGCCAATAGTATCTATCGAAACAATATCAAACGGTTGTTGTGGAGTAGGCGTAATTACCATGGGTTCAATGTGTTTAATTTTGCTTTTGTTGGCATTTCTTGCAATTTTTTACGTAGGTAGCAACATCACGAGATAAATTTTTCCAACGGCATTATGATCTTAACTTCTTCAAAAGTGTCTTGTCCACAATGTCCTCCTGTCAATGGATTATCATGCAATTGTTGTATCAATTTCAATTTTTCTTCTTCCTCTGTAATTACTTTGGGTTCCCTGTATAGATATATTCTAGTATTTTCTAAAAAATCTTGGCCTACTAATTTAAAATCGCTTATCGTGTATGATTTGAATATTTCATCATTTATATTTAATTTAAGTTTTTCCAGCTTATCTTCACTAGCCATTTGTTGAAGCTGAGACAACACTTTCAGTAAGGAAAAATTGTCATTAGTGAAACATATCATTCTTTCAGCGCTAAACTTCTTTTTTCCATATTTTTCCATAATTATCCGTAGACAATCTGGCTTAATTATAAACTTTAAAGTAGGAACAGGGAATAAATCGTAATCATTATTTCGCAAAAAAAATTGAAAATCGTGCATTTTCTTTTAAATTTATCTGTATATTTTTCGAAAACTTTTTCTTCACCGCACAACCATACAAGTATCTTAATGGAGTTAACTCGCCTGTATTGTACAATATTTTATCTACGTCTAATTATAAAAACACACAATGAATTTTAAAAATTATTGTACTTAACTATATACCTATCCTAAAAATCAATTACCTTAATACCTTTGTTCAAATAACACCAATGTCAATATGACAGTAAATAATATTCATGTCACTAGTTTAAAAAATGAGCGATTCGGAAAGTATTTCCTCTCACACTGAAGAAGAGGCATTCAGAGCCATTTCTGGATTGCTTCCAGCAAGATCTGTATGAATATACATACTTAAGTATGAAAAATGGTGCACCGAAAAAAAAGTACACAACTATGGAAATGAAAAGGAACTCATAACATATTTTTCCAGTTTAGTGCAAAATAAATGTTTTACAAAATATTTTTTTCTCTTTGGTAGTGAACTAAGCAAGGAGTGCGGTAATGAAAACGCGTGAGTTAAGAAGCTCTTAACTCACTCAAAATGCGTGAGTTAAGAGTTTCTTAACACACTGACGTAGATAAAATGTTTTAAATGTTATTACACGCATCACATTTGAAATATACCCAATCTTATTTTTCAGATGAAATGTCAGAAGAAGGCTTAGGTCTCTACGTCAGAGGTAATGGCGAAATTGTAGATTCCTTTACAGTAGAACGGACCAGTTTTGAAATAGGAAAGATTCTAGAGGACTGTCAAAATTTCACAAACTCGGATGACCATCCTCCTTCAATAGAAAGCTACTTGAAACAGCGATTTGACAGTTACATAAACTGCCACTCGAACATGAACGAAAGAGAAGTTTTAAGAGAATTATACGATTGGCACCTGAGGTTCCAAGTAATCGACAATTCTTGCCTGAGTCTGTCAAAACTAAGTGCCAAAAGCTGGGGCGATTACGTATGTTTGGACGATGTGGCTCACTACAACCTAAAATACGGGTACAATTCCTTAGTCGAAGTGATTTTGGACGATTTACCTAAAGGCTGTGTCAAATATAATAGCGAAGTTACCAGAATATATTATGAGAATGACAATAAAGTAGTGTTAGAGCTTTCTGATAAGCAAGTTATTGTCTGTGATCATTTGATATTAACACCTTCGTTGGGAGTTTTAAAGACTTTCGGGAATCTCTCCGATATTCTTCCAGAAAATATAGTTGGCAGTATTGAAAGGATGGGATTTGCTGGGATATGCAAAATTTATTTGTTTTATGAAGATCGATGGTGGGGTGATAGTAGAGGTAAGTATTTTCTATTAATACATTTTTTTTTAATTTATAGTTTCAAAATGTATTATTGAATATTTCGTTGTTTAGTGACCTCAAAATCCACTCAGATGTAAAAAAAAGTCAACGGAAGAATTTTTGGTCTAGTTTTTTTAAAATGTTATATTTCTTTAATTTTTAGTCTTATTTCTTTGATTTTTTAGCAAAGTTTATATAAATATATCAACTTTAATTCGTAATCTCAGTTTATTATAAACTTATTAGTATTAGTATTGGTTGTATTAGTATTGGACTTATTATACAGGGTTAATCGGAGAGTTGTTTTTTTCCCTATATTTAGAACGTCCTGTGCAATAATTTCGTGAGCAAATTTTCCTAAAACATTATTTTTCGGTCAGAACCATGACTTCTGAATATTTTGTTTTTAACTCACGTCAACACATGCCTTGGTTAATTTTTAAGAGCAAAATAAACTTGCCACAAACATTTTGCAATTTTTTCCATTATCGTTACTTTTTGATATTATTCTACATAATGATGAGCTGGCGATCGTTTGGCGATTATTGTTGTGTACGATTGAATATGGTTCTTAGTGTCGAAGATTGTGCAAGTCATTGATCTTGTTATTGATCTTGGCTGAAATTATGAATATTTGCTTGATTCTTGAAGAAGAATGGGAAAACATAACACAATATATTTGCAGCCTCATTAACAGTATGAACCGACGGCTACAGACAGTTATAGTAGCCGGGGGAAGCAATACAAAATATTAGAGTAAAGTTTTTTTGTTTGTTTGTACAGTTAGTTATTACAGTTATTTTTTTAATATCCTTAGTTCTGTTAGTGTTACTAATATTTATTAAAACTATACCTACATATATCGTTATTGTTTAAAGTTTTTTTTTTAATTTTAATATAGAGTTCTAATCAGTGTCGGTATGACACTTTGAATAAGAAGACTAAGGAAGGAGCATATCAAAAATCTTAGGTACACCGCGATGGGCCTCAAATATGGCCGACTTAAATTCCGGTTTATCAGTGTCGTTCTAATTTTATTTAAAAATTGTAAAACTATGATGTAGGGTAGATGACTATGATGTAGGGTAGACTCAATAATTTGTTGTTTTATTTTACGTTGTGAATAAATGTTGGTAGTTATTAAAATTGTTATAAAACTATGTAATTGTAATAAAAATAGATAAGTTATAATAAGTATTTATTACCACTAACATCCGATACGCTACTGAAGCAGGTAAGTCAAATTAACGTATCTAAATTCTTTGACAAGTAATAAATAAAAGCTAAAATGCAAGAAAAATATATAATTTAGTTAATTTAAGTGAATTTCATAAATGATCGGTTTACTACACGTATGTATATTATATAGTCACTTACTAGCGCGAAAAGTTGTTCCATTATTTCACTCAATTTTTGCCGAGATCTACCGCACGCTACACAACCAACTATTTTAGAGTCTTTTTCGATAAATCGCGATAGTGTCACTGTTAATTTAAGTGCTGCCACAATTTCCATCTAGATTTACTACCTTTATACAACTATCAGTAGTAGAATAAATAATAAATAACATAAAATAAGCTCCGTAAAGACTGACAAATCCACAAAATTTCAAATCAAATTCAAATGTGTCAAATGAATCGTCAAACAGAACTGTCAAGGATCCCCACCCTAGAGTGCTTTTATGGTGCTTTTTCCGCCCACCATGCATGAATACATGGATAGCATTATGCTCCTTACTTACGGCCGTATTCATAGCCGATCGCCAGCCTCCCGCTGGCGGGAGCTTTCCCGAAATTCTTCGTTCTTATTTCAGAGTCGAGCGCTCTCCGAGTAACGCGTGCGCACATCCGTCATATAGAGTAACCGCTCTCTCGCCGGCGGGCGGTTGGATAAGTATTTTTTTTCCGTTTCATAGTCGATCTCCAGGCGAAGAACACTTGCGCAGTTTAAACCCCATCCGGTGATTTTCGGCCGGCGACTGGAGCATGTCCTTACCATCTCCGGGCGGTCCGCCAGTTTAGTATGCTTTATTTCTCTAGTTGAAAGAAGCACCAAGCAAACTGAATTAATTATGGATATTTATAATATTGTGACGATTAACGAGAACGATGACATTCGTATTTTTGAGGCCATTATTCATTACATTTGAGGCATATGAATTCCGTCCGTCTATTTGACCATTTAAATGTTTTATCGTTTTGTTTTTGTTATGTTTATGATTTTTTATTTTTCCTATTGTTTTTACGTTTATTCCATTAATTCTCTTTGTAATTTACACAAACTGGAAAAAATATACCAAATTCACCAAACATCAGTCATCTACACAAAACAAAAATACCTAGAGCCAATTTAAAAATATAAATTACTTCTACTCTGGTCATATTTTCCCTTAAAATAATTTTAAAATCCTTAACACAGCACCAATAGGTTAAGGTTAAGGTCTATAAAAATTTATAAACGTAATAGAAACGAATCCATAAAACTTTCAAATAAAACCGAACAGACCTATGGAATTCCCCATTATGTAAATTATTAACTTAATATCCTTTTTATTATGACCCAAAAATATACCTAGCCAAAAAAAATATGTATATAAAAAATTGTAAATCTTTTTACTATAAGTGAAGGATTACGAAGATATTATTCATTACTTTAAAACAAATTATAACAAAATAATGGACACATCAATTAAATATTTAAATTACCCAATATCAATAAGATATTTAAATTATTAATATTTAAATATTTAGAGAATGTTAAAGTTCGTATAACCGATTTTGTGTAGAAAAAGGAAGAAAACATGTTCCCTGTTGTTAAAACCCTCCACCCGAAGTGAAATTTTGTTGGCGACGCGCCGTCATTTTCGCCAGCAAGCGGTGCCCTGGCGGCCGACTATGAAAGAGCTTTTTTTCTCTCCCGATATCGAAGCGCTCGCCGGAGAAATCTTCGGCGAGCGCTTCTTTTCGGCGGGCGGCTGGCGCTCGACTATGAATACGGCCGTTAGTCTTCTTATTCAAAGGTATGACATTACCATCGTAATCACCAACGCCACCTCGTGATATTAAAAAATAACATTTTAATGTAATGATAGTCGAAAAAAATACAAATTGTTGGTGGCAAGTTCATTACGCTCTAAAAAATTTACCAAGATATGTGTTTTCATAAAGAAAATGCTCAGGAGGTTGTAATCGATTTGTTTTGATCGCTCTGGTTGTGATCGAAAAATGATTTTTAGGAAAAGTAACGCACGAAGTTATTGTACAGTGTGTTTTAAAGTTAAGGTAAAAAAAACTTCAATTAACTCTGTATAATAAGCCAAATACTAAAGTTGATAAAAAACTGAGTTTATGAATTAAAGTTGGTAGATTTATTACACAGTTTGCTAAAAAATTCTTGAAAATAGGGCTAAAGTAAAAAAAAAAAATAAAACACTTTAAAAACTTCTCTGTTGCACGAAAAAATTCTGTTGCATTTTTTTGCGTCTGAGTGTAGTTAAAGTTGTTTTTGTTTGTTTGGAGGTGCGTCCCAATAAATTTCAGGTTTTTTATTTAGTGTGGTTAGTTGACGTCTGGAGCCCTGAGTAAGACAATGTATTTGTGGAAACGTCGACAAGTCACTAAATAGAAAACTTGAGTTTTATTGTGACCCATATGCAAACAAATACTCTCTACCCTCCATAGAATTTCCTTTTTTTATCAAATCAAAATGAAAACTTTTAAAACTTAAAGACCATAGTAGGAACTAACACGAGAGGAGTTATAACAAGAATAAATTGTTGGAAAATAATATCTTTTCCACGTCGATTCCTAGCAAATATTTGCTTTCGGTGCACAGCTTTGCCGGACATAGCGAGGTCACTACAAATATTCAAACCTCATAAACGGTAGAGAGTCGATAGCAGGTATTTGCATACACCGTTCCAAACATTTTTATCGGCATTTAACAAAATGTTTAATGCTTATTCGACACTTTTTCGATATGTATTTTACTCACTGATACGTATTACTACGTAAATATCATAGGTTAGAATATTTTTAAACTGGGGTTCACACACACACATAACTAAAAATTTCAGTGGAGAAAATTTTGAAAGGAAAGTTCTTACATAAAATAATTGCAGTGTATTTATCCCAGTACGTTTATCAAAAAATATTTTGGGTTCTAATTTATACAAGTCTGGGTGTTTCAATAATTTTTATAACACTTTTTTTTATTAAAAAAATTAGGACATAAGTTTATTAAATATACAGGGTGGTGCACGTCATTCGCCTCGGTTGATTATACGAAAACGGAAAGACGTAGAAACAAAATATTTTATAGGTATATGTGGGAAGGCAATGTGCATAATTTAAAATTATTTTGAAATGTACAGGGTATGTCAGAAATAAGATCCACATCAAAGTTATATTTTTTTTCTTATGGAACACCCGGTATTTTATTTTTGGATCCTTGGACACAAAATAAGGCATTTATTATAAGGGTTAAATATGTTTACAAGCTTTGGTTTATGAGATATTTAAAAATATTTAAATATGCATGCTATAATAAAAAGGATTCTCAAGACCCTGTACATGATTTTTCAGAATTAATTCTTGTGCTTACTTTTAAGCCTGAGAATTAAACTTTACTAAAAAATTTGATTGCTTTCTTAAATATATACAAGGATATCACAAATTGCTGGTCTACTTTAAATATTTATTTTACATAAAAACTTAGTTATTTCAAATGCAACACTCTGTATTTTTTAAAATAAGTCGAAACAGATTTAAATACTCTTTCAAACTATATTACGGTTTCCTATTCCTATCAGATTTTGAATAAAGAGCAATTTTTCAATAAAATGCCAACCAAGAGGGCTGGTGTCGTCATGGTAATTTTCTAGTGACGGTTTGGCTGTTTCAAAATCGAAATTAGTTTATGGACATTATTTAAATTTATAGCAGTTTACTTTTATTTAAAATACCTACAATTGTTTAATAAATAAGTATTTATTATTTTATCAAGCAAAACGAATTAGTTCTTTGATTTATATTAGGATGACTTGTAGACTTGTAGATATATTGGATTTTCTATAAAAGAGCCAATTAAGGGCAAATTCATTTTCTTCACTTCCAGCGAGAGGTTTATGCTTAATAGTTCTTTCATATACCACACTATCAGCTCTGCGAAATAGGAATAGTAATTTTTCATAGCAACAATTATCAAGAAAATTTCTATTTAGATATCTTTGAGCATAACCAACATGAGATACAGGCTAGAGACATCGATTTCTGACGTCACCGCAATAGTCGGGCTTTTGAATTGTGCCATATGGTACTGCATATAGTTTTTGCATAAATAATAGTATTTATTGATAGTTTTGCCAGATATAAATATGAAAAATATTATACACAAAGGTATTAAAAAATAACATTAACTTTTTATCGCGTTAAAGTAATTGAATAGCATTAAAATTTAGATCTAAAACGCGAATATTAATATGAAATAAACAACAGCATAAGATGAACAGAATAAAATCCAGATAATAAAAAGCATGTCCTAAAATTGCGTTAGCGAGTATTTAGCAGCTAGTAATAATATACCTTGTGATAAAGTTTCGAAATATTAAAAAATATGAAAACTATACTTTATGGACAAGTTAAGAAAATGTATTGTATATGATAAGGGCAGAATACATTTTAAAGTTTAATTAAAAGTAATTGTAAAAATTTGCCTAACATATTTAAAGAATGTGGATATCAGGTAGAATTAACTTTTTCCATAAATCGTAAATAAAAAGTTAAAGATATTTTTTTATATAAAATACTGAAATAGAGTACAATTCATTTAATTTCTTTAAAATATATTGCCATTTCATAATAATAAGAATAATTTTCAATATTTATTTCATCCTGAATTTCCAAATCTTGTTTTCTTTCATCGGGATGTTTTCTCTTTATGGGAACATGCACACTCATAAGAGGGTTGATTTGGAAAAATTGTAGGCACAGCATCTTCTGTAGGTTTTGGACGTGACTTAGTTACATTTAATATTGTTGGGAAAGAGAATGTAGACAGATCCTGAGTACTGATTATAATTGCTGCTACAAGGCACAGGCACAGAACAATGTCGCGGCATTTTTTATTTCACAAAGTAAAAATAAAGAAGACTCTTTTACCTAAAATTACACGTCACTTACGTTGGTTTAACACTATATACTAACACTAACGCTATTAATTATGTTTTTATATATATTCCCCAACTTTTTCTTAGCCCGGACACACAGCCGGCATCGCCGGTGTTACTATAATTTTTACCGAAAGTATGTTTTTTTTCGCGGGTACGATGTTATGAATCGGATCTAGATAGTTCACTATTCACTCAAAATTATTTAATATAATTTTATTAGTATAGAAACGCGTAAAAAAACACAGATTTGTTGCGAAACTAATGAAAACAATTGATTTGTTTACGACTACTAATTCTCGACCACTTCGGTACAACTGTCAAAACAGTCAAACCTTGAATATGACGTTAGCCACGCTTTGAGCACAAACTCTTCAGACCAACAAGCACAGTCGCGGAGCGTGGGTTAGAGGCGCCCGGCGCGGAGAGCCTCTAGAAGAGAGGTTTGATGCCCCAACAGAATCCGTCCGCCGCCTTTATGACAATTTTTTGTCGCCCTACAGGTACTTGGAATATCGCGGCCCGGGGCGGTCCGCCCCCGCCTTGCTACGCCACTGAACAAGCAATTTTTCACAAAATAAGATCTCTAGTAACATATCCATTCCTTCTACCAGCAGATACTGCTTCAGTTTTCTTGATAAATTATATATACTTTACTTATTAAACTATTGTAGATAAACTAAATAAAAGTAAACTGTTATAAATTTAAATAAAGTTCATAAACTAATGTCGATTTTGAAAATAGCTACTGTCACTAGAAAATAGATGGCGACACCAGCCATCTTAATAACCCTAATATAGTTTGAAAGAGCATTTAAATCTACTTCTATTTGTTTTAAAAAATAGGGGGTGTTTACGAAGTTTTTATGGGGTGTACAAAGTTTTTATGTAAAATAAATATTTAAAATAGATCAGCAATTTTTGGTACCGCTGTATACATTTCAAGAAGCAATCAAAATTTTCAGTAAAGTTTATTTCTCTATCTTTAAACTCAGCACAAGAATTAATTATAAGTTTATAATATTTTCTACTATAGCCTGGCGTATTTAATTATCCTTAAATATCTCAAAAATCAAAGTTTTTAAGCATATTTAACCCTTACAATTTTTTTAGGTCCAAGAATCCAAAAATGAAATAAAATACCCGTTGTTTGGTTTGGTAAGGTGTTTGGTTTGGTTAGGTTTGGTTATTTCTCAGTACAGGGTGTTGACTATAGACTTAACATTTTAAGTCTATGGTGTTGACAAACTTTTTTATTATAGCATGCATATTTAAATATCTTTAAATATCCCAAAAACCAAAGCATTTAAACATATTAAACCCTTATAATAAATGCCTTATTTCATGCCCAAGAATCCAGAAATGAAATAAAATACAGGATGTGTGTGTGTGTGTGTTCCATAAGAAAAAATATAACTTTGGTATGGATCTTAATTCTACAACACTCTGTACATTTCAAATAATAATTATATTAATATTAATAATTTTAAATTATGCACATTGCTTCCCCACCTAATCCCATAATTTTTTTTGTTTCTACATCTTTCCGTTTTTGTATTAGTAACCGAGACGAATGAGGTGCGCCATCCGGTAATTTTTTGTAAAATGTTATTAAATCGTCTTTTCTCTTTTAGGTTTTCAATTATTGTGGAACAAAGAGTGCAACTTTTCCGAAAAATACTCGTGGCTTCGTCACGTGACCGGCTTTGACGAAGTATTTAATCACCCGAATGCCCTAATGACCTGGGTCGGGGGTGTTGCGGTCGAGGAAGTAGAGAGCTTGGCCAGCGATAAAATTGGGAAACAATGCACCGATTTGCTGCGGAAGTTTATCCCGAGCTATGCAGTTCCGCTGCCGAGTCGAGTGATTAGGTTTGATTTTCTTTTTTATTTTTTGATTTTTACTAGATCTTTCCTCAATAAAATAGTCATTGAACGTTTTAGTGTGGGTTTATCCTAGGTCACACTTATATCACAAAAAATACTCTAAAATTTCATAAAAACCACAATGGACCACGCGTAATGCATCCATTGTGGTTTTTACGGAATTTTATTTTAGAGTACCAACTACTTGTAGAGAATAATTTTATTATACAGGGTGGTCCGAACTGTATTCCGGAAACTTCGGCAGCATATTTTGCAGATAAAAATAAGTAAAAAAGTTTGTATAAATGTATGTCCAAAATGCTTAGTTTCGTAGATACAGGGTGTAGAACTATCATTTATATTTTTCCAAAT
The DNA here is from genome assembly GCF_002938485.1 of Sitophilus oryzae. Lineage (NCBI taxonomy): Eukaryota > Metazoa > Arthropoda > Insecta > Coleoptera > Curculionidae > Sitophilus > Sitophilus oryzae. The sequence continues at coordinate 2,495,445 of NW_022146409.1, forward strand.
AATTTCATTAATCAAGTCAATTCTAGTCAATCAAGTAACGTCAATATTTGTTTGAAAATTGGTGTCTGGAAGTTTTTCGATATTTTATTTTGATGTCAATATGACTCCTACTTGTACAGGGCGCCACCTGCATATTTCTTAACTGGTATGAAGAGTAATAACTTTTCGCTCGTACCTGTATATAACTACTCAGTAAAAACATATACATCTACGACGTTTTTTACGTCAAAAAGGTCTCTTGATAAAAATCGCTACGAGTAATGGTTCTCGAGATATTTGGAATCGACGCTATCAATACCTGTCGTCATCGCCAAAATGTAGTGGTTATTTTCATTTTAAATATCTTGAGAACGGTTGCTCATAGCCGATTTTTACCAAGAAACATTTTTATATAAAAAATGTTGTTACGTTGTTACGTAAACGGAACTGTAATTTTTTTACCCAGTAGTTTTATACCTTTGAATAAGAAGACTAAGGAAGGAGCATAATGCTATCCATGTATTCATGCATGGTGGGCGGAAAAGGCACCATAAAAGCTCTCTAGGGTGGGGATCCTTGACAGTTCTGTTTGACGATTCATTTGACACATTTGCATTTGATTTGAAATTTTGTGGATTTGTCAGTCTTTATGGAGCTTATTTTATGTTATTTATTATTTATTCTACTACTGATAGTTGTATAAAGGTAGTAAATCGAGATGGAAATTGTGGCAGAACTTAAATTAACAGTGACACTATCGCGATTTATGGAAAAAGACTCTAAAATAGTTGGTTGTGTAGCGTGCGGTAGATCTCGGCAAAAATTGAGTGAAATAATGGAACAACTTTTCGCTAGTAAGTGACTATATAATATACATACGTGTAGTAAGCCGATCATTTATGAAATTCACTTAAATTAACTAAATTATATATTTTTCTTGCATTTTAGCTTTTATTTATTACTTGTCAAAGAATTTAGATACGTTAATTTGACTTACCTGCTTCAGTAGCGTATCGGATGTTTGTGTTAATAAATACTTATTATAACTTATCTATTTTTATTAGAATTATATATTTTTATAACAATTTTAATAACTACCAACATTTATTCACAACGTAAAATAAAACAACAAATTATTGAGTCTACCCCACGTCTACCCTACATCATAGTTTTACATTTTTTAAATAAAATTAGAACGACACTGATAAACCGGAATTTAAGTCGGCCATATTTGAGGCCCATCGCGGTGTACCTAAGATTTTTGATATGCTCTTTCCTTAGTCTTTTTATTCAAAGTTTTATACAGGTACGGACGAAAAATTATTATTCTTCAAAACAGTTAAAACACATGTAGGTGGCGCCTGCTACAAATATGAGTCATATTGACATCAAAATCAAATTGTTCATGTTAAAAAACTCTCCCAGGCACCAATTTTCATCTAAATTTTGACGTTAGTAAGTTACTTCAGAAATTACTTGGAAAAAAATCGAAATAAAGATGAAACTTTTACACCCTGTATCTCCGAAACTAAATATTTTAGGACATACATTTATACGAACTTTTTTGATTTATTTTTATCTGCAAAATATGCTGCCAAAGTTTCTAGAATACAATTCGGACCACCCTGTACCGGGTGGCCATCTTAGAATGGACGCCGCCGGCTGTATCTCAGAAACTACTTATTTGGGAAAAAAATTCTAATAAGTAAATCGACCAAGAGAAATAGTTGGATATTATTTTCAAGTTCGAAAAATGTCCGGTAGGGGGCGTTTTTCTGATAGCAAATCAGAAAACAGGGTATTTCTCAAAAATATGCAGGTGAACAGGTATTTTAAATATTACTATTGTAATCATCGAGAAATTTGTAATTTTTTTGATATAGAGTATTTTGCTCTATCTCATAAAATAAAGTCGTGGGGGAAGGTTAAACTTGATTAAAATAAGGATAATTTAAGGTTAACCGATTTAAACAAACTAGGTCTCGTTTAAAAGAGCTTTTCATTTTTAATGATCTCCAATATAAATTTTGTTTCCATAATTTTTTTCGTGGTAGCTAGAGGGCGTTGTTTGGCATCATAACAGATATTGCGCTTTTGCATAAAAAAATTAAATAGGAGGCTATATTTCTCTTTGCACAGTTAAATAGAGCACAATATTTCCAAAATATCAGGGCAAACCGCGCAACTTTCTATCTTCTCTCTAACCGGAGATATTAAGACAGCAAATCATGTTAGACTGCTGCTTAGGATTATATTATGGTCTAAAAATTATAGTAGTAGGCTAGGAAACAAAAAGAGGTAAATGGGTTACGTCAAAATATCAAAACGTTTAAGTTCAGTTTTCATGCATCCGAATTTCGGGCGTTTTCTTAAAAAAATTACGTCATAAATATTTAAACGTATTTATGTAACATTATCGTCCATCCATATAATTTTTCCGAATTGCTTGGTTAATTATACGTAGGGAATAATTTTCAATGATTTCTCTTGGTCGATTTACCTATTAGAATTTTTTTCCCAAAGTTATACGATAGGTAAGTAGTTTCTGAGATACAGCCGGCGACCATTCTTACTTGGCCACCCGGTATATAGGGTTATTCACCTCATTCGACAAGGAGTATTGTAGCCACACGATGAGGTTTTTAGAAATTGTGAATGATGGGATCGGGGAACTACTAAAACTATAATTTAAAATTATTTTCAAAAAGTACAGTGTCCCAAATAGATAAAAAAAATATCATTTTAAATGAAACACCCTGTATATTATTATGTTTTTAGTTTCTACGATTAAAATAAAGGTAAATTTAATTAAGGTTTGCTGTACTTTAATCTTACCGTTTTTGAAATATTTACGTTTTTGTGAAAATGCAGTAACTATTATTATAATGCTTCATTTCTCTAGACGTATTTAAGTTTTTAAAACCAAATATTGTACTGAAGTTATTCTGTTTACTAAATTTTGTGTTGCAAGAATAAATATAATACTACCTTATACAGAGTGTCTAAAAATTTGTTTTAAATAATTACTAGTTTTAAACGGCAATAACTTGTTTAATTTAAATGGAACACATTGTAAATTTTACGAGAATTAGATGCACAATTTAATTGTCTATCAAATTATAATATACCATTTTAAGGCTGATTCATGGTACACCGGGCCGTACCCGAGCCGGGCACGTTCCGTAAAGTAGACACCGAGCCACGTCCGGGCCTTCAATAATATGCTACACCGAGTGGACAACGGGGATCATGTCCGTGCCGATTATAATCTAGAAAACAGTGTTGCCGCAGTGGTACATTTGTACCAAATTTGATACTTTTAATTCTATTTGGTACAGTGGTACTACATTTTCAAATCCAGGATGATTTGGTACAATAATTATTTTCCACGCGCACCGAAAATGAATAGATATTTAATAATTATTGTCGTTGATATTGCATTAAACGCGCTTACCGATACCATTCGGAGAAAAATCCGCATTAATTAACGACGTATTATAAACGTTGTAATGTCTATAGCGTTGCCTATATTAAATAACCCGAAGAAAAAACTTGAAAATTTACTGTTTCTAACATGCTTCTATATTTGCGTTTTTTTTAAATAAAATTTAAGTTTTCCAAGTATTGTGTGTAGTATTAGAATTACTTAGAATTCTTCAACCTATACATACTTATAATTGGGTTTTCTGAATTTCTATTTCATGTTTTTCGTCTCGATTTGTGTCTTTCTCCAGGAAGTTTTTTTATGTAGAAATTTATGAAGAAATTCACAGCGACCAAACCGGTTAAAGTCATTTGCAGATGTATTTTGTTGTGCTTTAAAAAATTGTACCAAAGTGGTACATTTTTAGTTTATAATGTGGTACGCGCTAAAACTTGGGTGCGGCAACACTGCTAGAAAACAGTCGCTATAGGCCCGTAGACGAACGAAGTATTTAGCCCGAGCGACTCATTTATGTTTGCCGCAACGGGGCCGGACCGTAGCGGATCCGAGGAAAAATGTACACCGACATTTCTCGGACGGGGCACGGACGCGTTCCGGCGAAGCTCGGCCGTGCTCGGCTTAGCATGAATGCATAAGTATAAATAACATTTGACAATGTTTGGCCGTGCCTTCACCGTCGCACGGCCCCGGCCCGTCACGGTGTACCATGAATCAGCCTTTAAAGTTTCTTGCAGGATAGCTCTAGAGCCTCAAAAAATACCATACTTTAGTCTGTCCATAGATAAAAGACTTATACTATTAAATAGATAGGCAACTTATAATACATTTCAATTTTATTATACAAGGGCGCCTCTGGTAGTCGGAGGAAGAAATACTAATGGAGGAGAGGGGTGCGGGGAAGGGGGTTGTTTTAGTTAATTTAAAATAAATTTAGACATACATGTAAGAACACTTTGTGTGCTTTTAATTAGGTAGAACATATTATAAACGATAAATCAACTTAATTAAAAGCATACAAAGTGTTCTTATATGTCGGATATTAATTAAAAAAAATATTAAAAAGACTAGAAATAGTATATATTAAGTTGTTACAGTTATAATTTAATCTTTGGCAGTTTTCAGCAAATAGCAGGCAGTTTTACATAATTTTTCTCCCTTTGAAGTGAATTGGAAACGGCTATATAATTTTGGTATAGGCAAAATTCCCAGTTTGTTTCCGTTTGAGACCTGAAATAATAAAAACAAATTAAATTAGATGTAATCATCTGCTGATCATGCTAATATAACGCAACGCGTGTCCTTAATTCCTTACATGCATCGTAAAAAAAATTAAATAACTGCTCAGCAAGTAGCATTTATTCGCAGTACTAATTTTAAAAAATCTATAACTGTAAATAGATATGTTTAATTTACTTACCATTGTATCCTTCGGAAACCAGGTGTACAACAATTAAACTCCATGATAAAAAATAATTAAGAGTCTATACAAAACACAAATTGTCCCACCATTTTTAAAAAACATATTGTCTAAAACAGAATACTGTCAAAAAATCTGAAGGACTTTAATTTTACAACAATTCGACAAATCAAAACGAAATCAAACCGTAAAATCACAACAAAAGCGTCTTGTCTCGTGACAGTTAAAAATCAAATTTTATTATTGTCAGATATTGACATTTGCATTATTAATATTGACAGTCTGATTGACAGTTTTAATATTTTGCGCCTCTGCATCTTGGAGGAAAAACTATTTTTAATGAACTGTCATTTCCATTTAAGTTTCCCAGCCATGAGTCTGTCTAATGAGATGATCCACGAAAGTGACAGCCTGTCATTTTAATTCACTGATAAATAATATTTTCTGTCATTTTTTGGATTTCATACATCTACGATGTACTTCTTTGGCTCGTTAAACAAGCTTAATATATTTAGTTATAGTATCCTCTACAGAATAAAGTGAATAACCTTATATTCAAGGCTATGGTCGAACCTCCAGACGCTCATTTTTATTATGTCGTTTAAATTCAAAAAGTGACACTCTTTAGTAAGTATATTTTTTATAAAATTTCCATGTGCAGTTGAGACGCTAAGCATGATAACCCCGTTATCTGGTGAATACTAAAAAAGTACTTTTAAAGTTAAAATATCTTGAACGTTGTCGTTGAGTAATCCGTTCATTTCCCCCTTATCCAGGATTTTTTGTTCCACGTTTTCTCTATAAATATTAACGCGAAATGTCTGGCACACACGGCAACGATTTTACCCAAAAATTATCAGTTGGATTTAAAAAAATACTTTTTTTTTCAAACGTCACAAAAGTATTAATTTTTGCGACGTGATTGACAATATAAAAAGTCATTACACTTTTACGCCTAAGCATAACAGTACGGAAATATATTATTAAACTGACATAAGTGTCAAATTCAACGATCGTAACCATAGTTTCTCGATATATAATTACTTACAAGGTATTGCTTTTAAATCTTTTTATACTATTTCGAACGTTTGAAATTGTTTAAAAAATTATTTGTGGCGTTTGAAAAAAATAGCATGTTCTATTCTGAGTAAAAATGACATTTTGTGCCTCGCCTGTACTGTCAAACGTACCTCGCCGTAAAGTGTCACACCCTGTATATAAGACAATATACTATTGTCTTATGTACAGGTTGTTCGAAAAATGCACTGCCAAATTTCAGGTGGTAATTTAGTATGAGAGCTAGCAACGTCGAAAAAAACAAGTATTTTAAGACGTCTGGCTCTTTGATATATCTTTTACTATGCTCTCTAGAATAGCATGCGGTCCGTCTGGCTGCAGGTAAACGTTGCGTTCCCTACTGCGCATTGAAAGAAGATCCTATATTTTTATTAGTCCTTTAAATTCTAGTATTGAATATAAACCGACCGAGTCATAGCTCAGCGCGTAGAGGTTCTGCTTGTCAAGCGAGGAGTCTGAGTTCGAATCCGGGTCAGTGCAAAAACTTTTTTATTTTATTTTCGTTTATATTCTGATAATAAAGTATTAAATATTTGTTTTTTTTTTGACTATCAGAATTATTTAATACTTTACTATCAGAATATAAACGAAAATAAAATAAAAACGTTTTTGCCCTGACCCGGATTCGAACTCTGAATCCTCGGTTCGTAGTCGGAAACTCTACGCACTGCGCTATGGAGACATGTTCGATTTATATTCAATACTAGAATTTATAGGACTAAATTTAAAAAAAATATATATATGATCTTCTTCCGATGCGCAGTAGTGAACGCAACGGGTATCGGCAGCCAGACGGGCCGCATGCTATTCCAGAGAGCATAGTAAAAGATATATCAAAGAGCCAGACGTCTTAAAATACTTTCTCGAAAACGTTGCTAGCTCTTATACTAATTCTTATAAATACAGTTTCAGAAATGCATAGTTTTAACGATACGTGTCCTTCCTTAACTTTTAGGGGAGAGTGTTGTACCTTGGGACATTTTTTTTTATTTTAATTTTTTTCTCGCCATTTTAATTTTAATTTTAATCTAATCATGACCAGCATATATAGTGGTATTTTGACTACACGCAGTAAAATTTATAAAAGGCTAGATTTGTATTATCAACTAACCAATTGAGATAATATTCTTAGTTGCTAATTGTTCCAACGTACAGTTGGATCTTGTACCTTAGGACAACTTTAATTGTACCTTGAGACAACATTAATTATAATAAATAAACGAATAAGACACAAACGAAATATATAAAACATTTTTATTAATACATGTTAAAAGACATAAAGTCTGTAGAAAAAGACAATTGTTCCATTCGACGTTCTGAACCTCCGACTGCTGTTGGTTTTGGTAATTTTCTTAAAATATCCAGTTCGCTGATTTCATATATTTCCCCAGCCCTCACATATTTGTTACTATTCATAACCTTTTTTAGATAGACAACCTCAAAACTTCTCTTCTCCAGAATTTTTTTTATTTCCGCTATGTAATGACGTACAGATTTTTTTCCTTTCAATTCTATTAATACAAAGTCTCCTTCCGAAATAGTGGAATTTTCTGCCTCTATATCTTGTTCCAGTTCCAAAGTTTCCTTCTCAACTAGCTTTTCAAAATAGTTGTCTTCATCACTTGTAGAATCCTGCATAGCTATCTCGACATTCTCATCATCATCGGAACTTTCTTCAAAAACTTTCTTGGTCACTTTTTTTATTTTACTTAGCTTTTTGGATTGTTTTTTTAAATATTCAATTTCTATCTCATTTTTTTCTGGAGTTTCCGTTAATATTCTTGACTTTCCTCTCTTTCTGCCACCTTTACTTTTTCTTGGCGCAGCTTTTGGATATGGTCTTATTGCTTCAAGACTCACAAAATTTATTTGTGTTGGCGACGGGTTTTTATTTGGATGAGATGGACCGGGTTCGTTAACATTTTCTGGGTTTGGTTGATCTGTTATAAAGGCAAAGAACTCGTCTTCACCGAATATTTAAGGAGCAAATACCTGTCACACAAAACCGCTTTGTAATATTTTGCTGAGTAAACGCCTTTGGATAAGCTTTTCAACAATTTCAGCAATTTGGTAGAGACTTATTGGTTTTCCTGGATTTTGAACCATCCATTCACTAACAGCCTGATTGTAATAGGTCTTATAAGGCCCAAATACAGTTCGATCCAAAGGTTGGAGTTTGTGCGAAATGTGTGGTGGGAATGTTAACAACACAACACCATTGAATTTTGCAAGATCATGATTATCGTATACCAATAACACTGGATTGTCCTTTGAAGGCTTAACATGAATGATAAAATGCCTCATGTATTGGAGAAATATTTTTTCGTTGGACCAACCTGAAGGATTGGCAGCTCCAACCGTACCTGGGGGTGCCCCATTCAACATATGTTATTTAAAGTGAACTCGCGGGAAAATTAACATCGGAGGTACGTGGTTACCTATAGCACTAATACCAGCAATCATGGTGATATTAATTCCACGTTCTCCTGAAGTCATGCAGCCTACTTGATTAGCCCCTCTTGGAGCTACAATACGTGGTGGAACATGAACTGTGGTATTACCAGTCTCATCCACATTATATATGTTGCTGGGTGGAAATTTGTACTTTTCTAGACTGTCTTTGAGTTTTGAGAAAGAAACATTAACGTTGGCTTTATTAGAGCTGGTGGAACGTGACAAACTTGTTGCCTCTGCTTTTCTTAATGATAAATTTCTATGCCGTCTTAAAAACCATCGAAGCCATTCCCTGCCTGCCTTATGTTCTTCTTTCCACTTATTGGGAATTTTCTTGTTATTTTTAACGGCGTACTGATAAGCTAATAAACGAATTTCTTGTTTATTAAGACCATAATGGAGTCGAGATGAAAACAACAAATATGTCTCTAGCTGCTTCTCTTCTTCCGATGTAAATATGTGCTTTACTGCATTTGTAGCCGTATATTCGAAAGCTGGCTTGCCAGATTCACGGTGTGCCTTTAAATGGCGGGCTAAAGTTGATTTGGTAACCCCGGGATATTTCGCTGCTGCATCTCTTATACATAGATTATTATGCAAGACCCGATTAGCAGCGAGTTGAAGATTAGCAGCATCAACAGGATCTCTTTTCTTTCCGGTTTTACTTCGTGGCATTTTGCTGAAACAACAATAGTTACTTTTTTCTTGATAAAAAAGGTAGTAAGTAAGTATTTCTGAAACTGATTTCATAGAAATGTATATGCATGTACCTTGGGACAGTCCTAAGGTACGTGCAAACTTCTGTCCCAAGGTACATGTTTTACGCCTCAACCGATTTTTGTTGCTAATTTCTTTTTAGGTTAGGAAATTTAAATTTGTGTATGTACAAAATATATAGAAAGAAACTGAATTATATACCTACATAATTAGATTTTCACAAAACTCCCACGTGAAGCCGTAGCACACACAGACTTTAATGAACAAAAATTAGTTTTATGTACTGAAATTAAAAATTAAATTGTCTCCAGCACGTGCACTGTCTTAGATCGTCAAAGCAATTAAGAAGGATAACTATCTTCACACAATTCATACTAAATTTGAATATTTCCGTTGCTCCGCAAGAGATGGTGCTAGTAGTGCTTTTGTCTCAAGGTACATGCGTCCCAAGGTACAACACTCTCCCCTAATTTAAAATATGTTTTTGGTAATTATCTTAAATACACTCTAGATGATTTTCCTTAAATTTTTAAGCCCTAATTTACGCATAATTAAATTTAATAATTAAATATTAAGTAAAATGGAGTCCCAGAGGACATCTTATCTAAAATAATTGTGAAAATAAAGCAACTGAAAATAACTTTTTCTCCTGTATCATATGAATATCTAGTACTGTTTTTGAGAAAAAATAAAACCAATTTATTGCATGTCTCTGGATTCCATTAGAGAAATAAATTAAAAAATTAAATTTCAATTTCCAACTACACCCACCGACCGGCACGAAAAACGAGCACCTTAAAATTTAAATGTATTTTGTTCTAGTGGGTCGATTTTGATGGTTTTTAAAGCAATTCGTAGCTATATTATTCGACTTTTTAGTATCTCTTTCTAAATTAAAAATGAAAGTTTCCTTTATATTTGTCAATTATACGCGGGAAACAAAATGTTGAATTTTTGGTGAAAGTTTGAAACATCCTGTGAAATATGTTAACTAAGCAAGGATTTTAAAATTTATTTTATCATCTAGGTACTTTTTTCCTCGATAGTTTGTTTTTTGATTCATCTCAATAGCTTTATTTTTATTGGAGATATTCGCTTTTAAATAAGACAGTAACGATTTACAGCAATTTTAGCATTGATTTTGGGCCCTCATCAGTACACTTATAAATTAGTGTTTTTTGTTTTTGTAATGTCTCTGTCATTGAAAAGTCTTATTATTACTGTTTATTGACGCTTACTCTAGTAGATATGGTTATAAGATCTGAAGTATCGGCGTAGACCAATGCCATTTACTAGAGATAGATTGGAGACTGATATAAAACAAATGGGTCCGTCATTTAGGGCCACCTGGTGATCCGGAAGAAACTAATGGAGAGTTTTGGCATAACATAATTTTACGTTCCGTTACTTATTAACGCTAACTAAAGCGGTGACGTTATTCAAGCGCAAAATTAATTTTTGTAAAATATAAAATAATAAATTTAGACTTTTTTACTACAATTTATGTTTTATTAGATCATTAGAAGTGTCATAGTCAAAACAAAATTAAAATTATGACTACATACATTTGAAACACCAACAATAGAGCAAATAGCGCATTTTTTTTTGTTTAACGAATAACTAATTAACTGTTACGAAAAATACTATATATTACCAACTATGTACTTACTTATTTATGATTAAACAATTTTTTTATTTGGTTCATAAATTTATCATTTCTAAAATGTCAAAATGACTTTAATAGAAAAGTTTAGTATCTAACACCGAAAATGATGATTGAACTGAAATCACCGAACCACAGATTATACAGATTATAAACTTATCGTCAAAAGCATTGTTTTTCGTGGTACCAATTTTCGCGCAATAGTTGGGTTACTAGTTTGCCCACATAGCACGCCCACTTATGGCATCTAAAATTGTGCACAGTGCCTGACCGGCCTTGTGACCAGTCCAGTTAATAATAATAATAATAATAAAGTGTATTTTCTTTTTATTATACTGTATATACCAGGGGGACAGCCTAAGCCCAATATGGTTTTGTCTAGCGATGAACCCACTCAATATTATGCTTAAGAACAGTACATATGGATATAAAATTAATAGCCAAACGAACTACCGAATGTCACACTTGATGTACATGGACGACCTAAAACTATACGCTAGTAACGAACATCAGTTACAAAGCATGCTTGAATTAGTCAGTAGATTTAGCGAGAAAATCAAAATGGAATTTGGACTGAACAAATGTGCTGCAGCTCATTACAAAAAAGGGAAATTCAAAGACACACTGAATATAAAGCTAATGAACGAAATAGAAATCAACACTCTCAAAGAACCAGCTTACAAATATCTAGGCATGTTGCAGACCGGCCAAATTAAAGACAGGACAATGAGAGATATTACTAAAGAAAAATATTTAAAACGTGTGAAAACAGTTGTCCGAACATACTTACCTGGAAAAGAAAAAATTATAGCAATTAATAGCTGGGCAGTACCTTTAATTACCTGCACATACGGTGTGCTGAAGTGGAGCGATACCGAATTGAAGGAAATGGATAGAGCTACTCGTAAAATATTAACGAAGAACCGAATGCATCATCCTATTGCATCCACTGCAAGATTATACTTACCTCGAACAAATGGGGGCAGGGGACTTTCAAACCTAGAGGATATTTGCAGAAAACAAATAAGCAGTTGACAAAAATATTTTAACAACAAAGAAACCACTTTACATCGGGCAATAAGAACCAAGGCGCTACACGGAAAATACTTTACTGAATTGGATGCAGATTGTGTAGACAAAAGTAAATCAGTAAAATACCTAACGGAAATTCCACTTACCGGCGAAACTGAAGGGTTTATATGCGCTATTCAGGATCAGGTGATAGCTACAAGATCACACAGGAAGTTTATTCTGAAAGAAAACATAACGGACAGATGTAGAATGTGTAACCAATTTTCAGAATCCATACAACACATAAGTTCAGGTTGTCCCACGTTAGCACAAACTAGTTATACAGAAAGGCATAATAACATAGCAAAAATAATCCATTTAGAACTGTCACTAATTTTTGGTTTACAGTCTGTGCAGACGAAGTATTTCAATTACACCCTAGAACCTGTAATGGAAAATAGCAGCCATAAACTATATTGGGATACACTTATTTTAACAGATAAAACAGTATTACATAATAAACCCGATATACTCTGGATAAACAAATACAAGAAAGAATGCTTCATAATTGATATTGCCGTACCATTAGACCAGAATCTTCAAAAAACTGCAACAGAAAAAATACAGAAGTATCAAGATCTTGCATATGGATTAAAAAGAGTATACCAGCTCAATAAAGCCATTGTTTTACCTTTTGTAATCTCTGCCAATGGACTTATTCATAAAGATTTTACAAGGAACACGGAATTATTGAAATTAAACCCAAAGCTTACCAACGAGTGCTTAAAAGCAGCCATATTGGGAACAGTGAGAATTGTTCGAAAAGTGCTTAATATTTAGAAGACCCTGAACTAGAGCAGTTCTGGTCAAGAAACCAAACCTACCGAGTTAATCGTGAAAAAAAAGTGTCTTGATTGATTTATATAAATTAGATTGTGCAAAAAATATATTTGAATAAATAAATAAGTTGGCGACATTCAGCATAAGTGCTGCTCTTCCATGCAACCAACAAAAATTATAACAATAATGATGAAAAAAGTTTAACAAAAAGAAAAGTTCAAGATAATATCACAATTAGAAAATCAACAGGTTTTTTACAAAAATCATATTAAAATTACATTAAAAGGAATCCTAACTAACTTTTTTTACAGAAATTAAGAAGTTTTCTCTAAAAAGTTTTCCCTAGAAAGGCTTTGACTCGCTTCTTAACGCAATATAGGCATTCAGCCTTCTTTATATCTGTAGGCAGGTCATTATAGATATTTATGGCGTTGTATGGCGTTGTATGACACTTTTCATATTGTGCAGTTTTGTGCCTGGGAGTATCATACAGACCCCTGTAACGAGTGTTTAAGACATGAATATCCGAACGTGGTATTAACTTAGCGTACAAATATTCTGGTTTTTTAGACATATTAATTCTATAAACTAAACACGATAAATGATACTTATAGCGCTGTTCAAGATTCAACCATTTTGTGTTTTTAAAGGCACCAGTTATGTGATCAAATTTACGCAAATTGTGAATAAATCTAAGATAAGAGTTTTGGATTTTCTGTAGGGTATATTTATTATGAGATGTTAATGTGGACCAATAGAGGTCACACAGTAGGATCATCACAGTAGAATAGCCTGGCTAAAATCAGTGATTCGCATAGCTGCTTTTTGATATTAGGATCCAGAATATCTTTATTCAAATAAAGCATTTTTAGTTTCCCTACACTATTCTGAACCAATGAAGAAATATGTCTAGAGTACTGCAAATCTGTATCTAAATATATGCCAAGATTTTTACAATTGTCAGTAAACTCAAGATTAATATTATTTAACTGGATCACAAAGTCATTCCCGTTCTTCAACTCTAACCTATCCTTACCAAACAATAGAATCTTAGTTTTAGTCTCGTTTAATTGTAAATTATGTATGTTAGATATTTGATAAATATTATTAAGATCTTCGTTAATCTGTGTGCAAGCCACTGTTGCGGCGTCTTTTGAAAAAGTGTAATATAATTGGGTGTCATCCGCATATTGATGGGATCTACAGTAATTCAATTTACATGGAAATCAGCTGTATATATAGAAAATAAAATAGGTCCAAGAATGCTTTCTTGTAGCACTCCCTGATCAACATTCACCCAGCAAGAAACCTCATCACCAATTCTAACCCTCTAACGTCTATCTTTTAAGTAACTATTAAAAAATGATACCACATCGTCACTAAACCCAAAATAATGAAGTTTTTGAAGTAATATATTATGATGTAAAGTGTCAAATGCCTTGCTGAAGTCGAGCATTATAAGACACGTATTTAATCCATCATCGCAAACTTTGTAAATATCATCAGTGACTTGCAGCAAGGCTGTAGTAGTACTATATCCAGCTCTAAAACCCGACTGCGTACTAGGTAAAATTTTAGTGTTTTCAATATACGTTATCATTTGTTCATAAATAATTTTTTCAGTAACTTTTGATATTGTCGGAAGCAGGCTTATTGGGCGAAAGTGATTCAGTTCATGCGGATTGCTGATCTTAGGTATTGGAATAATATCTGCATCTCTCCAAACTGCTGGATATACTCCGTTTTTAAGACAGTAATTTATTATGTAGGTCATGTGAGTGCTTAAATGAGGAAAAACCAAGGATAACATTTTTAAGTTTATGAAATCGGGTCCATTAGCATTTGATTTAATTTTACGGAACGTATTATCAAAAGTTTCAATTGATATTTCCTTAAAATTAAATTGTTGTTGTATATCTTTACGAATGTTGATATAGTCAGAATTGACACTATTATACATTGTATTACATTGTGGAACAGAATTAATAAAAAAATTCATAAATTCGTTTGGATTTCCCTCACTAACTGTATTCACTCCCGACGTAAACTTCAAATTTTTTAATGTTTTCCAAAAGTTGCCACGATCTGTCTTGAACTTGTAAGTAAGATATGCCTTTTTTCAGATTTTATGGATGCATTAACAAAATTTCTAAGATTTTTATATTCGATGTAAGAGTTATCTGTCTTTTTAGTTTTAAATTTTTGATATGCCTTCTTTTTAAGTTTAATCATTAATTTTAAGTTATCAGTAAGCCACGGAGCTGCTTGTTTCGTAATTCTAATTGTTTTCAAAGGGGCATAAATATTAAACAACTCTAAAAGCTGAACATTCCAGAACATTAGCATATCATTAACATCACTCATATATTTTAGACAATTCCAATCAATCGCTAACATATCCCGTTTAAACAAATCATAGTTAAGTTTAGAAAAGTCACGATAAGTTATGAAACGAGGTTCCTCTTTAGAATAACTGATTTTCAGTTCAGCCACAACCATAGAGTGATCCGACATATCAATCATATCAATAACGTATGAACTAGTCACAATATCAGTATTATTTTAACGATAACATCTAATAAAGTCCCGGTGGAAGGCCGAGTGGCTGACCCGATTATCTGGCTTAGTCCAAGTTTCTCCAAAAATGAACCAAACCTTACACTATAAGAGTCAGTGGTGTTAGAAATGTTTAAATTTTGATTGCCACCAAACACGATATAATCAAATTCTGAAACATAAGTAAAAATTATATTCTCTAAGTCATCCAGTGCTGCTATAACATTCACATCAGGAGGCCTGTATAACGCTCCCAAACACATTCTCTTACCTGACAAAGAGATCGACACCCAGATACTCTCCAGGCCGCTTTGTACTGCCGCATGTGTTAAAATTTTAAATTTTATATTATCCTTAATGTAGAATGCAACTCCACCTCTTCTTGATTCTCTATCTTTTCTAATAAGTTTATAGTGTAGGATGTTGAAGCTATTACTACTGGGTATATTAGAAGTTAGCCATGTCTCTCAAAGACCTATTATTTCGAAAGAATCATCCAACAATTGCTCACAAAACAAATCAAAACCCGTTGCTATAGATCGAAAATTAAAATGTGCAAATCTTAAATTGGTTAAAGTACGCTCTTTAAACGGGAGTTTATTTTTGCGCACAGGATATTTTTCTCGTTTGCTCATGCTCATAAAAAACAATTTTCGTACCACGAATTAAGGACAAGATTTTTATTTGTATACTTATAGGATACCTAATCTGTGACCGAACTTTCCGACAAATCAAGAATATCTGAATTAATAATTATTTTATTAATGATTTAAAAATAACTTGACAGATCACCAACATTTTGTCAACTAGACCATGGACGGTACTCAATATAGAGAATGTCATGTCATCTTTATATATAAGTTAGAAACCTGTACTTTAACGTCTTTTGCTTTAATAGAGACTTTTTAAGCCCCTTATTCGATCAGCTTTATACGTTATCCGTTATTTAGAGCATGCGCATTGATACAAAAATAAGGGATTACCCTATTAGTGGATAGCGTTTGCCGCTATTTAGGTTCAAATAAACGGTACGCTATTACGGGATACATTTTAGCACGGTTGCCAAGTGTAATACTTATTTGGATTATAATCAAAGAAGAAAGAAAAGAAAACTGCTACAAAAGGGTAAAAAATAATACGTAAAATAGTTCCTAAATATATACTTTTTTGTAGTCTTCTTTTGTCCATCAAAATAATATAACCAACATATTTGAGTGACAAAAATTGGCAACGCCAAGATGTAGTGTCCAAGTTGATGGTTGACACTTGACATCTTGACATTTACAAAATTTAACGTTAACGTTTGACAGATGACGTGTTAAATAAACGGCTCAAAATCTAAAATGACAGTACCTGGCCAACAAATGTTGTCGGTTATTTTTCACCATCTGCGCATGATCAGTATAACGTTTAGCGTTTTACGTCATTTACCAAATAGACGACCTAAAAACTCTCTAATGTCTGGCGATGCGGACGAAACTAAATTTGTAGTTCTATAAAATTACCATTGAGTGTATAGGGCCTCAGAATTGACTTGCTGCTTTAGTTGATCATGGTATAGATCAACTTTTGAACTTAAAAACATATATTTTAATCCAAAACCATATATTAATAATCTGCCTAACAGGCAATAATATGATTTTTCAAAGACAGTGACATTACATAAACCATAAACATTATTTTGTAGGTCTGTTGACTAGGACCAAAGAAAAAGGCCATCCATAGGTTTAATGTAAAAATAATATATATATATATATATATATATATATATATATATATATATATATATATATATATATATATATATATATATATATATATATATATATATATATATATATATATATATATATATATATATATATATATATATATATATATATATATATATATATATATATATATATATATATATATATATATATATATATATATATATATATATATATATATATATATATATATATATATATATATATATATATATATATATATATATATATATATATATATATATTCATATTCTACACATTCATATTCTATCAAATAAAGTAAATAAATACCGAGGGTGTCATTTAAAAATCAAAAGTTGTAGTAATTTCCGGTGAAACAGGAAGTGATTAAAAACAATTGAACACGTCAATCAATTCTAATTTATGCCATATACTAACATACGAAATCTCGTTTTTTTTATTTGAAAAAATAAAAAAGTTATAGGGGGTGAGCCACTTTTGAGACGCAATTAATATGTTGCCATACGGTATGCCATATTAAAACAATTGCCATACATTACTAACATCTACAGATGCATGACCAATATATTTATTTTTATTAGATTGTATTGAAAAAGCCTCTTTTATTTTTCTTTTATAGGCTATCGCCTTCTTTCATTATAATTTTTCATTGTTAAAATCTATTCTGTGCCCTGTGTCCCATGAATGCTGACAAATCTTAGATTTGTGAAAGTCGCTCTTAAATAATCTTTATGTTCTTTAATTCGAATATTTAAGGGTCTAAATGTTTCACCAATATAAAATTTATCACATTCACATTTATATTATTTTCTATAGTTATATTTTAATAAAGAACACTAAAATAAAGGTGGCTTTAAATCGCGTATGCGCGATTTATATTTTTACTCCATATTCAGATTTAAAAATATCTGCATCTTTTATATACCACCGCGCTTTGAGTTTTTACTCTATATTCGTAAATTCAAATACGAATTTTGCAGCGTAGGTTGTACACATACATGAATGTTGTACCATATTTCCAACGTTCATATATAGTTCAATTCAAACGCTGATCTGAATCCCACTTTAAATTTCACGACGATTGCAATATAAGTTTGCTGCCGAACGAACAAAAAGCAATATGATTCAAATTTGCGAATTCGTTTCTAGGTGCTTATTGCTTTATCAGGCAACGCATTTATTGTGACTGCTTTGCAAACGATACGATAATTTCTATGAAAGTAATAACGTTGATTAAGGGAATTAGGAAGATACGCAGCCTAATGAGCAAATTCGTGACGAGGCTGATTTGATTTCCCCTTATAGACGGAGAGCCAGCAAAGAAAAAGGTCTCTGAATTTACCAAAGCCAGTTCTTAGACAGTTGATTACAGTTGTTATGTACATACATATACCGCGGTCAGTCAAGCTAAGATTAGAACAGGGACCTCTGGGACGTGGTTAAAGTTGTGAAGATAACTTACGCAATGAATTTACTAAGGTTGAAAATCGTTATACATTATTATATATTATATATAAATAACGGCAATGTTAGTCAGTCAGCGGAACAGTGCTGGTCAGTCGTCCCCAATATAGGTAAAAAAATTAATTATATAATTTATATAATATTAATAATTTTAATTTTAACATTGATCGATGTCCGTCAATAAAATTATAACCCCAAATCAAATATTAATAAATATTAATCAATATTCAAAAATCAATATATTATTTTTTTACGTATATTGCGGACGACTGACCAGCACTGTTCCGCTATTCAGCTGACTGACTAACATTGCCGTTATTTATGTATAATATAAACTTACGTGCATAGAAATCGGCCCACTGTGAACTTTTGGTTTTAACTCTGTCTTTTATAATCTATTTATCATGGCGAGTAAAAAATATGAGCTGTTTCAAAGACAATTTAACATGCTTTAATATGAGCATAAATTTATTCAGAGTACTTATCGTTTATATGCGTACCAATGGGTAAACAAATAAAAGGTATTTGTGTTGTGGTGACAATAAGAATAACAAACTTGTCAAATATTGCAATTACTACCTTTGTAATCGAAATTTTCACATTGTTCTTTTGTTCTTTGATTAGTTGTGTTTCATTGTTTGATTAGTGTTTCAATTTAATGCATACATCACCGGAAAAAGCCGCCCAAGTAATCGCTTTAATCGTAAATGGACTTAAACAGAGAGCTGTAGCTCGGCAACTACATATGACACGCGGAGCGGTTCGAAGAGTGTGTGAACGATATGAGGAGACTCGATCCTTTCGTAGTCGACCTGGAACTGGTAGAAAGAGATATACAACGGATCGTGATGACCGCTTTATTGTGTCAACAATGTTAAGAAATCGGCGTCTTAATGCTATTCAGGTGCAACAACAGCTCCGTGAAACACGAGGAGTGACTATCGTAGTCAGTGGACAGTAAGACGAAGATTGAAGGAAAGTAACATGACCCCCAAAACACCCGCAATTGGTCCAAAACTTACCCCAGCTCATCGTCAAGCACGCCTGCGTTTTGCATTGGAACAACTGAATTCGACACTAGAACAATGGGAATATGTTTTATTCTCAGATGAGACCAGGATATGCCTCTATGGTAGCGACCAAAGAAGAAAAATGTACCGGAGGCCAGGTGAGCGATTCGCAGAATGCTGCATTGAGGAGCGGATTGCTTATGGAGGTGGTTCCTGCATGATCTGGGATGTAATTTCTATGACTTCGCGAAGCGACCCAGTTTTCATCCATTGGGGCGACAGTCGCGTCGGCGCGGGAGAGGAGCTTTAACTGGTGCTAGGTATATTGAGGAGATTTTAGCAGTTCATGTGGTACCTTACGTCGACTACATTGGAAACGAATTCACTTTTATGCATGACAATGCGAAGGCACACACATCAAGAATCGTATATGATTACATTTCAGAAGTCGGATTTCGGGTTATGGAATGGCCAGCATGCAGTCCAGACTTAAACCCGATAGAACATTTATGGGATGAGCTAAAACGAAGAATTCGTACTAGACGAAGAGCCCCAACTTCCCCAAAGTTCATTGTTGCAGTAGAGGAAGAGTGGCTTAACATCACGCAAGAAAAAATATCAAATTTGATCGAATCTATGCCAAATCGTATGAGAGATGTTGTTAGAGCAAGAGGGGGTCATACCCATTATTGAAAATTTAGTTTAGTTAATTGTCCATAAATAAATAAATAAATAATAACATACACCTCTTAGTAATAAAAAACGATAATTTGTTTCATGCATTAATTTAATAATTTTAATTCAAAGAAACCAAAATACAAATTAATATCTCTAAACTATTTTCAAAGAATATGAAATTGTCTTTCAAACAGCATGTATTTTTTCTTAATGTGACAAATAGATTCTAAAAAATATATAGTTAACTTTAAAATTTTGCCTTGGGCCGATTTCTATGCACGCAAGTGTATAATAATGTATAACGATTTTCAGTCTTAGACAACTTTGACGACGTCCCAGATGTCCCTGTTTTAATCTTCGCTTCCGCGGTATAAGTATGTACATAACTACTGTGTAATCAACCGTCTAAAAACTGGCTTTGGTAAATTCAGAGATTTTTTTCGGCGCTGCCTCTTAGACTATTACGGTCTCAAGTGCTTTACGGTAGAGCCACTACTCGTTCTGCGGCCAACGCATGAAACTCATTTTCTCTAATTCGCCAAGCGAAGGCATACCTAAGAAGGTGTGGAACTGAAAGCAACAGTGTTGCCATATTAAAACGTGTAATATCTGTAATACGTTTGATGAAATGTCAATAAGGTTGATCGCCAATAAGGTTACGCATCTTCTTATTTCTTCAATCAACGGTAATAGTGATGCAAATTATATACCGTACGATAGAAAAAAACGGTGTCAAAGACGGCTGGAAAATAAAAATCGATGATAATTTTGACATAGTAGAAGCCATTTACTATAAATTGATATAAAACTTGTCAAAAGTTAACACTAATTACGGAAATACGTCCAGAAAGGATAGAACGTTTCCAGACAAAAATATATTTCCAAAATTAACTATTTATGTAACAAGTTGCGAAATGAAGTCGAGTTGGACAATGCGTCGAGTGCATAAAACACTATTTTTGCAACGAATTTCATACAAGATTTTTTGTGAAAGCGGATAATTTGAGATTTTCATGCTATTATTATTATTTATATTTAAACATTTTTTAAAATGTTCTGGTAATCGGTTTCTAATGCATTGTTTAATCATTGTTTCATGACAAAGTTCTGTCAGGTTCAAACGTCGCCGTATTTCCTACAAAGTTTTGTGAAAAAATGAGTGATAATGACGAGTCTTTGGATATTCAACAAGCTGCTGAAACTGCGCTATCCACGTTAGTGCCCGACAAGCCGAAAAACTTATACGAGACCGCCTACAACAACTTTGAAACCTGGGTCAAAGAAAAACATGTTGAGAATTTCACAGAAAAGGTATTGTAGCCTATTTCCTGAAGTTATCCACTATCTTAAAGCCTTCAACTCTGTGGATTCGATGCTCCGCACCATGATTTACCTGAACAGAAACGTAGATATTAGCAAATTCACAAACCTTATTGCATTTTTAAAAAGAAAAGCTTCCGGATATCAGGCAGAGAAATCAAAAGTATTTACAAAACTGGAAATAGAACGCTTTATGAATGAAGCCGATGACAAAGAATTCCTATTAGCTAAAGTTGTCTTAATCCTTGGAGTATTTGGAGTACGTAGGAGGGAAGAAATCACCTTTTTGGCCGTAGATGCCATTAAAGATTTTCAGTCATTTATTAGTAAGAATATTCCGAATACAAAAGCTCATTTTCCAAGAGTGTTTACGATTACTGAGGGACCAATAGATGGCATCAATTTCTTACCACTCAATGTGACACATTCTACACACCCTGCACAATACCCTGCCAGTTGGAATCAATACAATTTGGGGTATGCCAAAAAAGATTATTGGACTCTCCAACGCTATCGAATACACTGGTCATTGTTTCCGGCGCAGCTCTGCAACAATGCTGGCAGATTCAGGAGCGGACATAACAGTTTTAAAGCGACATGGAGGTTGGCGATCAAGCGCGGTTGCTGAAGGTTACATTGATAATTCAATTGAACAGAAAACCGAAATAGCAAAAAGACTCATGAGACAGAAAGATACGCCAAATAAGAAATTAAAAGCAGTTCACGTAGAAGCAGAAGCTACCAGCATTGCCAGTACAAGAAATTTACTTATTCCGACTCCTACAACTTGCATTTCTCTTAGAAACGAAAAGTTGGATGAATCTTTTATTCACTTTAATAATTTAAATAATTGTACCTTTAAGATTTATAATAAATAAATATTTTCGTTGTTTCTAACGTTTCATTTTTTACTTTTAGGCACTAGTGCCTAAACAAGTGTCAGTTTTAGATACTAGTGCCTAAAAGAATGTAATTTCGAATATCAAATAAATATCAAAAACTGTCAATTTCGAAAAGCTTTCACAAAAAATATTTTTTCTAGGATTTCATACTACATAATTTAAAAATAATTTGTTCTCAATATAAAAATAAATTATTACAACCTCCTTAAGGCCAAGTGGTAGTAAGCACCATTAAAAATAAAGAAGAGTACGGGCTTAGTAAATGACGTCTATGGCTTGAACTCACCAAAATTATCATCGATTCCTCAGCCGTCTTTGATGCCGGTACATCTTTTCTATCGTAAGGTACTTAACTGTAAAACATTGTTGAAACTAGTGTACTGGGTGGGTCAAATTCGAAACGGAAACACCCTTTTCTATAGGAAATAGACAAAAACTAATATCGGTGTCTGGAGCTCAATTTTTGTCAAAAACATGATGGTGAAAACCGCATATCGATATCTGTTACCGTTTCGGAGTTACAGGGCGTTTTTCAAAAATATGCATTTTTAA
Source organism: Sitophilus oryzae (assembly GCF_002938485.1). Lineage (NCBI taxonomy): Eukaryota > Metazoa > Arthropoda > Insecta > Coleoptera > Curculionidae > Sitophilus > Sitophilus oryzae. The sequence continues at coordinate 2,518,284 of NW_022146409.1, forward strand.
CAAATCGCTGTAACTTTTTTGCAATGGAAAATTTTGTATTTTTATGAAAACATTTCCAAAGCACCTTTTTACGTAATGGTTTAAGTATGTTTTTTTTAAATTAAAAATTTAAGAATTTTCAACAGAAAATTTGATTTCTTATATGAGACACCCTGTATATTTTTAATTTATTGAAAAGAATTTAAAATTACCTTTCCAAAAATATAACACACTTGATATTTTGCTCGATTCCTCTTCGAGATATAGAGTATATAAGAATTCGCCCGCTTTAAATAAGTAGGCTTTGAACGGCACCGGCTGTAATGCAAAAAAATTCTAGCTGTGAACATCAATTAAAACGAAAATAATATTAGCTATGAGAGATGCAGAATTTTATAACAATTTAAAATATATTTAACCAAACCAAACCAAACCAAACCAAACCAAACCAAACCAAACACATTTAAACTATATCTAATAACAATAAAAATAAATAGCAAACCAAGACATGAGATTTTGCTACAGGTCGACATATCGACCGTCTTCTCTGTTATGGACAGACGGGGCTGTTTTTGAACATTTCTCGCGGAATTCATTAACTCAGTAGGGGTGAAAGATACCCTCTCCTAAATGCTAAGTATTTATAATTCTTGATTATACGGAAGAATAAGGAACCTTTATTCTTCCGCATCCTTATTCTTCCGCAAATATATCCATAGGATTATATCCATGGGCACTAAGTCAGGCGGCCTCGACGGCCAACGGCTGGGATCTTGGTAAGCTATTCAATTATTCTTGAAATTGACTACAAAAATTTGCTGATACTTCAGCGTTCTGAGACGGTGCGTCGTCTTGCTGGAAAAATATGTTTTCGAGTTCCATTAGGCATATCATCAATAAGGGGTCCAAAGCCTACTACTTAAAAGTGGCGAACTTGTAAAAAACTGTAAATATTCTGTATTTCGAAGGGGATTATAACAAAATATCAAGTGTGCTATATTTTTGGAAAGGTAATTTTAAATTCTTTTCAGTTAATTAAAAATATAGAGGGTGTCCCAAATAAAAAATCAATTTTTCTGTTGATAACTCTTAAATTATTAATTTTAAAAAAATTATACTTAAACCATTAAATTCTATGTAAAAAGGTGCTTTGAAAATGTTTTCATAGAAATACAAAATTTTCCATAGCAAAAAAGTTACAGCGATTTGTTAAAAATGCACATTTTGTAAAAACACCCCGTAACTCCGAAACGGTAACAGATATAGATGTGCTGTTTTCACCATCATGTTTTTGATGAAAACTGAGCTCCAGACACCGATATTAGTTTTCGTCTATCTCCTATAGAAAAGGGTGTTTCCATTTAAAAGCGTCGAATTTGACCCATTCTGTACGTATTTTGAAAATCAGTTGTTCTAACTTGATAGGGAAGTGAAGTGTACTTATCTTAAGATATGTCTGTCTTACTACATACTTGTAGAATGTTTGGGAGGGGGGTTAATCACCGCAACCTTACAGATCTATTGTGTGTTCCCCTTTCTTGAGTTATAACGAGTCACAACTCATCATACAGTCTCAGAGCTTTGACAAAACCCACTGTTTGAGACGGCTTCATAAAGGCTAGTCCTCCATCTCCGATATCAGTCGTACCAAAGTTTATGGTACGAATGGTTGTTGCCTCAGCGCACTCAGTGGTGAGGTTTTCTGGTGTTTTCCCATTTTCTCCACTGAATCTGCATTCTCCGTTGTTTCTTAGCTTCAATCTACTGAGCGGTTTGTTGAGGAGACAGTGTCCTATTAAAAAAAACTGTAAAAATCTAAAGATTGTTCTTACTTAAATCAAGGAAAATCGGTTGTAAGTTCTGAGAAATTTCTTCCAGTGTCTTAGACCGTTGGAGGAGTCCCATTCCAGGTTATGGATGGAGTCTTCCAGGTTCTTGAGTTCCGCTCTAAGTTGGTTTCTACTTGGAAAGCAAAACGGTTCTGACCCAGTTAGTGGAGTGTTCACTGTTTTTCTAGCTAGACTGTTTGCTTTTTCATTGCCTTCTATCCCTTGTTGAGCTGGCACTCAGAGTAGAAGGGCTTTATTTTCGATGCCTAATTTGTTCAGCTTCTCTAGGCATTCTTTGAACAACTTTGAACTGATGGTTACTGCTTGACATATACGCTATCAGATAAGATAGCTATTTCGTGTTTCCGATAGTACTTAGCGTAGATATGTCTATTTAAACTGTTCATGGGGTTCTAATTAATATAGACTTTTTAATAATCTACATTACTGCAAATGTCATTTTATATTAAAATTTTATTCTTTTTTTTGCAATTAAATACCACCAAATTTATTAAACCCCGTTTTCTCTATAAATAACCCTACTCCTGGTATTTCGCCTGGAAAAATTCACGGAAAATAATAATGTAAATGCAGCTAACTATACTTATATTAAACACGATTATTTAGCTTGAGTAAATAGCATCTTATTGCTAGTTTGCAAGAAAAAAGTCCAATTTTGCCAACAATTAAGTCCATAAATTTTGTCGGGCTTGGGGCTGTAACGATTATTATTCTTTTCGAGGAAAAGAAGCTTAGGAGCCGTTCTTATAAACTTAAAAAAATAATTTTTGAGAATCTGAGGCGATATCTCGTGCCAAAAACTGTTATTGCTAAGATAAAACTTTGCCTTTTTTAAAAGGAAACATTGTGGGTGCGTTTTTGGTTGAAGTGATTCATTTTTAATTAATTACTACATGCAAAACAAACGTATTGCGAAGATAATATAGAGAAACAAGGATAGAGAAGATGATTATGGAGAGAAATATCTCGTATATGCAATATTTCTATGAATTTTCTGAAAGTTTTAGATTAATAGTCCAGTCGAAATACTAAATCCCGTGAGTTTTTTAGGGTTTTTTATGATTCTGAGTAATTTTTAAAGTGTTAACGTTGAAATTAAGCATGGAAGTCACTTCGAAAATTTGCGTATTTGGTCGCTACATTGAATTATAGAAGCAGAAAAAAAAATAAAGGTGTAAATAAAAATAAGATGTTTCCTCTACAGATAGAGCTAGTGGAGCTCTATATTCACCCCATTTAAACTGTGTTTCGAAAATGTATAATTTCAGAGATATTTAATTTTAAAGGTTTCGATTGTCGATTTTCTGGATATACCCCTTTGAAAATCGAATTTGTTTTTTATTAAGTTTTTCCAAATCAAACCTGTTACGGTTAGAAGACGTTAATATAAGAATCCTAAATGCAATTTGACCCTTTTTTTAGGTTATGATGTATTTAAAAAAAATTGCCGAAAATTAAAAAATCTGTTTTTATTTTTTTTCTCACCCTGTATGTACTTTTTGATAAACTGTGTATGCTCAAAAATTTAACCAATCAATCTGCGTCGAGCCACGCCCATATCTGCAGATGATACTAAACTAATATCTACAAATTGAGTGTTTATACAGGGTGTGAAATAAGTGCAAGTATTTTAAGGGGTGGTAGATCTGGATAGAAGAAACATATTTTTTTCATCGTTTTTCAGATAAGTCCAAAATAACGGAGTTATTTTATTTTGAAAATTTCCAAAAAAAATATGATTTTTTGCTCAAATTTTGAGAACCACTGGATCTTTTCTGGATTTCTTTATTTATATTTCTATGTTGCCATATTATCAAAAAATTATGTTTTTTAACTGAAAACTAAAAAAAAATTCTAAAAAATTTTTCAAAAAATTTCGAATTTTCAATTTTAATATCTACAACACATTTTAAAAATGCTTGCTCCAAATATTAAAAAACTAAATTTTGTATGTGTATTAGACAAAAGTAAAAAGTTGTAGCTTTTTACTTTTGTCTAATACATATACAATTTTTTTTACTTTTTTCTTTTATTATTGCAACACCAATATCTGATCAATAAATAATCTTCAGTAAATATTTATATAGTATTATGTAAAAACTATGATACCCTTGGAGCAATGAAGTCTTAATTTTTTTATTGTAATTTCACAAATTGAAAATATTTAAAAAACGGTAAGATTTAAGCATGATAAAACTTAACCAAATTTGCCTTTATTTCAATCGTAGAGTCTAAAAATAGAATAATATACAGGGTGTTCCATTTAAAAAAAAAACAACTAAAATATTTTTTACTTATTTATTACATTCTGTATCTTGTAAAATTATTTTTAAATTGTAGCTCTAATAGTCCTTCAACGAACCCCAAACTTATAATTTGTATAAATCTAATCTTTTAGCTACAATACTCCATGTCATAAGTGATGAACAGTCCTGTGCAGGGTGGGTCAAATTCGACGCTTTTAAATGGAAACACCCTTTTCTATAGGAGATAGACAAAAACTAATATCGGTGTCTGGAGCTCAATTTTTGTCAAAAACATGATGGTGAAAACCGCATGTCGATATCTGTTACCGTTTCGGAGTTACGGGGTGTTTTTCAAAAATATGCATTTTTAACAAATCGCTGTAACTTTTTTCCTATGGAAAATTTTGTATTTCTATAAAAACATTTCCAAAGCACCTTTTTACGTAGAATTTAATGGTTTAAGTATATTTTTTTTTAAATTAATAATTAAGAATTATCAACAGAAAATTTGATTTTTAATATGGGACACCCTGTATATTTGTAATTTATTGAAAAGAATTTAAAATTACCTTTCCAAAAATATAACACACTTGATATTTTGCTCGATTTCTCTTCGAGATATAGAGTATATAAAAATTCGCCGGCTTTAAATAAGTAGGCTTTGAAGGGCAGCGGCTGTAATGCAAAAAAAAATTCTAGCTGTGAGCATCAATTAAAACAAAAATAATATTAGCTATGAGAGATGCAGAATTTTATAACAATTTAAAATATATTTAACCAACATCAACACATTTAAACTATATCTAATAACAATAAAAATAAATAGCAAACCAAAGCATGAGATTTTGCTACAGGTGTTCGACATATCGACTGTCTTCTGTTATGAACAGACGGGGCAGTTTTTGAACATTTCTCGCGAAATTCATTAACTCAGTGGGGGTGAAAGATACCCTCTCATAAGTATTTTTAATTCTTGTCTAGATTATACGGAAGAATAAGGAACCTTTATTCTTCCGCAAATATATAAATGGGATTAGATCCATGGGCATTAAGTCAGGCGGCCTTGGCGGCCAACGGCTGGGATCTTGGTTAGCTATCCAATTATTCTTGAAATTGGCTGCAAAAATTTGCTGATAACTTCAGCGATCAGAGGCGGCGCGTCGTCTTGCTGGAAAAATATGTTTCCAATAATGAGAATATGAGTTCCATTAAGGGCTTATTATCAATAAGGGATCCAAAGCCTAAAAATTCGGTATTTCGAAGGGGATTATGACAAAATATCAAGTGAGCTATATTTTTGGAAAGGTAATTTTAAATTCCTTTCAGTTAATTAAAAATATAGGGGTGTCTCATATAAAAAATCAATTTTTCTGTTGATAACCCTTAAATTATTAATTTTAAAAAATATATACTTAAACCATTAAATTCTACGTAAAAGGTGCTTCGGAAATGTTTTTTATAAAAATACAAAATTTTTCATAGCAAAAAAGTTACAGCGATTTATTAAAAATGCACATTTTTGAAAAACACCCGGTAACTCCGAAACGGTAACAGATATTGATGTGCGGTTTTCACCATCATGTTTTTGATGAAAATTGAGCTCCAGACACCGATATTAGTTTTTGTCTATCTCCTATAGAAAAGGGTGTTTCCATTTAAAAGCGTCGAATTTGACCCACCCTGTACAGGGTGGCGCCTCTCATACGCCACTAAAGCTCCAAAGAGAACGGTAATTAACTGAAAGCATTTTATAAAATTATGTAGAATTATACAGGGTGTCCCCAAAAAAATGTACACATCAAAGTTGTGTTATACCTTATATATTAATTGATTTTAGGATTCTAGGAAAAAAATAAAGGTGAGTTTTATTAAAGAAGCATATACCTAAAACCTAAGGATTTTGACATATTTCACATTTTGCGAAAATGAATAACAGCTATGTAAATTTTAGTTGACCTTGTATGGCCTGATATTTAATTACAGTAACTATGGTATGTTAAACCAAATTGAAATTTGACCCGAAAAGTTATACAGGGTGAGACAAAATTAATATGGAACATTAGTCATTTTCAAAAGCAAGTTACTCCTTTATTTTAAATGGAACACCCAGTATATTATTCCGGTGTTCAATGGGGAATTTATATATCTTCACAATATTATTAAGGTTGCTTATCTCTCAGAAAAAGATGTTCCTAGATATTTTAATTTTTATGATTTTGCGTCAGTAGATCTTTATTATTTGAAAAAATCTAGGGTAGCTGTGATATACCTTTTGTTAATTTCACAAAAATTTAAGAGTATTTGTAGAGTAATAATCAACGGTTATAAAAAGATACATTATTTACAGATTACTGAATTAAAACTAGACATAAACCTATAATTATGTGACAAAAATTAACTAGATGAAATGAAATGCTCAAAATGCTTCCTTTCCTGTTAATTGCATAAAATGATTGTCTTTTTAAAAGGATCTTTTCATTTTAAAATGCATTTGTGGAGTTCTACCTCAAACTCAGATCAAAAATCATGTAAATGAAAATATCTAGGAAAATCCTTGTTTGATGGGTAGGCAACCTTAATAGTATTTTGAAGAGACACGAATTCTCCATTGAATATCGGAATAATGCTTTCAATATTAATTTTGTCTCACCCTGTATAACTTTTTGGATCAAGTTTTAATTTGATTTAAAGTACAATAGTTAATTTAACTACATATTAGGCTATACCGGGTAAATTACAATTTAGGTAGCTTTTATAGTAATTTAAGAATTAACTCTTAATGGTTCGTTATTTCTAGAAAATGTTAAATATGTCAAAAACCTTACATTTTAGTCATATACTTCTCGTATAAAACTCAACTTTATTTTTCTCCCAGAATCCGAAAATCAATTAATATATAGCGTGTTTCATTATAAAAAACACAACTTTGATATGTAACTTTTTTGGGGGACACCCTGTAGAACACTCTATATTTTTAAAAAGTGCTGTGAATTAATATACATATGCTCACAAAATTTCATTTCAATACAAACTGTCGTTCTCCTTGGAACCTCCGCGGCGTATGTAAGGCGCCATCCGGTATACTATTTCAGCTTATTTATTCTCTTTTTCAGGACGAAATGGCTGACCAAGCCGTCGGTGAGGGGCAGTTATTGTCACATAACTCCGGAATGCGACGGCACAGGCTACGGAATCCGGACGATGGGCAAACCGGTCGTTGTGGACGGAGTGCCCCGCATCCTTCTGGCGGGGGAGGCTGTGCATCCCTCTCACTTTTCAACCACTCATGGGGCCTACGAGTCCGGTCAGCGCCAGGCTCAACTATTGAGCGAATATTTGAGGACTTCACAATGAAATAATTGAAGTTTTCGATGTGTAATTATAGTCTGTCCCACAGATAAATGAAACAAGTTTAGATTGGAAAGTGCCATTGACTATATAACCCCTACATAAGAACACTGTAAACACTAGTAGTGGGAACTATCGAATGAATACTATCAAAACATTCGATAGTTGCAATTCATTCGAATAATTCGATAGTTAGTAAGAAAACATTCGTTGAAAACTATTCGAATAAAAATTATCGAATAGATCCGTCATCTGCCTTGAACTATTGTATTCTAGTAATTCGGCAGCAAAAACCATTCATTTATAAAATTCATTCATTTATGAAATTCATTTATTCGTCAGGATCGATTATAATAAAATATTAACTGAATTTTAGTTGTCGCCCGGCGACGTAGGTTTCTTTCCGAGAAACCCGACAGGCAGTCGGTGGCAATGCTATGAAAGAAGCCGGCATCTTTGATTTTTTGCGGAGTCAGATGTAGATAAGGACACATTATTTTTTTTATTGAGGTGCTAGTATTTACACAGAAAATACATTATGAAGGGCGCTGTTGCCATATTTTGGTATTAGTTGATATTAGCAAAGAATATTATTGTTTGGCTTTAGTTAGTTAGGGATAGTATGTCTATATATTCTGCATTTTTTTATTAATATTCTGTTGTTACACTGCAATAATACTTGTTATTTTGGATGTAGGAAAATAAGTTTTAATATTTTTAAGCAAAGACTGGTTTAATAAATAATAATAACAGTAATAATTTGTTATACCTATTAACAACAAAATTTAAAATCATTTAATATAAATATTTTTTTTTAAGTAGTAGCAAAATATAAACAACAAATTAGATGTCAAAATTATTTATATTAGATCCTATTTAAAAATAATATAGTCTCTAAATTTTTTTGTGTGTGGCAACGTTGGTTTATTAAATAATAATAATTACAGAACTAATTTGTTATATTAACAACAAATTTTAAAATCATGAAATATAAACATTTATTAATTTTCTAAGCATGCAGTGTAATGAAAGGAAAATGTAAATAAAAAATTAGAAATCAAAATTATTTATATTAGGTGCTTTATATTACTATTTAAAAATTATTTTACTTTTACTGGCATTTACTTTAAAAAATAAATGAAATATTTCTTCGCAAAAAACTACATATAAGAGAATTAGCATAAACAAAATACAAACATCGTTAACTTTTTTTTTAATTGGCATGTGTAAAACTTTCATTTTAATTTTCTCACCCCATAGTTTGAGTTCGATAACCATTTACTTAACCACATTACTTAAATATGATTATTAAGTTCAACTAATACATATTATTGAAACATCTAAAATACAAATATGTATTTTTAAAATTAATTGTAAGTTCATCTCATCTCTCTTAAAAATTGCTACTTCTCAAAATTTCCCATTAAAAAATAGACCATATACCAAAATTAAATAATTGAAAGATCGGACTACGAAAAACCACACAAATTTTCGGAAAAATTTTGACCACCTGCACATGTACACAATCGTCAATAAATGAAATTAAAAAATAACTACTATTTTAATAAACGCAAAAATAGCACAGTATTTATACGGCGAAGTTATAAAAATTTGGAAGAACTAATAATGCACTGACGCATACAAAAATCAAACGAATACTAAATTTCATTTGTCAAAAGCATTCGATAGTCGTGGCTCAACGATAACCATTTAGTCCCACGGCGAGGTTGTCACATATGCTTTAGTATACAAATGAATGAATGATTTTATTCGAATAAAACCATTTGATAGTTGAAATCATTCATTCATTAACCATTCGATAGTCTAGTTCATTCGATAGTTCCCATCGCTAGTAAACACTATTTGGCGCTATTCTTGCAACGATCGCAACCCAAAGCTTTTGATAATTTCAAATCGGTTCGGCTTTTTCCGGAATTATGTCGCCAAGTATTGTTTATTCAAATTTATTATTATTTTCTTTTCATTTTATAAATAAAATACAGTGTGTTGCATAAAAAAACTTTGTTTTATATAAGGACATGTATGTGAAATACCTATAAAACATTGGAAACCGACGTTATGCCACGATCCACGATGGTTTTTGCAGTTCACAGTTCACAACACAGTTTTTTAGTTTTTAATGCTACTTTTTCACAATTATCACGGGTTTGAGTAAATTAAACTCACAAGATAACAATAATTATTTTAAGACTGGACGCTTTAAACACTTTTCGGTATTTTTTCAATGAGGGCGGTTTAAATTTTGAAAGATTTTATAATTTTTGAAAATTCTGACTTTGACAAGAGAAAATTATTTCTGTTATTGTTTGGCGATTGTTCTTAGTAGATCGCGTACAATGGTCGCGACCCAAAACAATTACATATTTTGACGGGCTTTCCAATCTAAATTTATTTCAAATTTATTTCTTTTATCTATGATTGAAATTTTTGATGTGTAATTATGTCTGTCCAACGACAAAATTTCTGACAGTGATAGATGTGTCTGTCATTTTAATTTCACAGAAGTTTATTTCATTTTACAGAGAAATAAGTTGGTATTATTGGAATGCAAAGCGGGAAATTAATCTAATTAAAATTTTAATTTCAAATTTCTTTCTTATGGAGTTATTTTATTTAGAAAATATACAGGTTGGTCCGAACTGTATTCAGGAAACTTCGGCAGAATATTCTGCAGATAAAATTAAGTAAAAAAGTGTCTATAAATATATGTCCTAAAATACTTAGTTTCGGAGATACAGGGTGTAGAAGTTTCATTTTAGTTTCTGAAGTAACGTCAATATTTGGATGAAAATTGGTGTCTGGAAGTTAAAATGGCTTTAAATTTTATTTTGATGTCAATATGGCTCCTATATGTAGGGGGCGCCATCTACATGGTGTTTTAAGTGTTTTGAAGAGTAATAACTTTTCGTTCGTACCTGTATAAAACTACTGAGTGAAAAAATATACATTTCCGTGAATAAAAAATGTCTCTTGGTAAAAATCGCTATGAGCAACCGTTTTCAAGATATTTCGAATGGAAATAGTCAATACATGTCATTATTAACAAAAAATCAACACGTTCAGTAGATAGTCATTTGACTGAAATAATAAATTTGTGAAATTTTTATTTTTTTAAATTAATCATAAATTTTTCTGCGGGAAAATGATAAAACAGTTTCTGTTTCTGAACTTTTAACACAAAAACATTTAAAATTTATGATTTCAGTTTCAATAACTATTTAGTAAACATGTTTTATTTATGTCAATGATGACAGGTATGGATAATTTCGATTCCAAATATCTCGAGGACCATTACTCGTGGCGATTTTTACCAAGAGATTTTTTTACGTAAAAAATAACTAATAAAGTATATGTATAAATCGTAAATGTATATTTTTTTACTCACCAGTTTTATACAGGTACGGACGAAAAGTTATTACCCTTCAAACTAGTTAAAAATATGTAGGTGGCGCCCAAGGACTATACACACAGAGGATAGCCGAGTTCCCACGAAATTTTTGCCGAAGCGTTACAAAGCGTTGACGTCACCATCAGTGCGCTTTCAAACGACGCCCATTTGAAATGTAGGGCAATATGAAGGATTTTTTAATCTAAGCAAATACATGGCCTTTTTTAAATTCTAACGGTGCAAGGCATTAGAATAAGGCACTAATACCTCCTTTAAACTATAAACCAAAAGTGTTTGGATGTTTAAAATTAATGGTTAACAATACATAAAAATCTGCTTAATAGTAGAGTGTAGCTGTAATGATAAGAGATATCAATTTAGTTATAATTATTTATATTGATTTGATCTTAATATTACATATTTTTGTAAAAAATTAGATCTGTATCTGAGAATTTTGGTGTGCTAAAGTTTATAAAAATAAATAATAGGTACATATACATACATTATTAATGTCATGTACATTATATACATAATAATAATATAATTATTATTTATCTTTTCCTGAGTCCTGACTGTCATTCACTGAATAACAAATTTCCTTTTATTAGTGGGTTTTGGGTAATGATTAAAACGTGCAAACATTTTTTATTTATATATCACAAGAAATCCTAATACATAAGTTTTATTAATTAACTATTTTTTTTATCTTGCGAATTTTACTTCGGTTACTGTCCGTCATAATAATTTCTCCGCTCTTTAGCACGGGACGTATTCTCATTTGCTGTTTTCAAGGATGTCGTATTGCCAACATTTGATTCAAAGTAGGAACTGCAGTTTTCTTTAAAACTCTGCGCAAGGGTAAACCTATAATAATATATCAATTTTATTTTTAGAATTTGTTTTTCATAGAAGTAAATTTGTTATTATCTACCTAACAGTTCATTTTGTAGGTCTCTTTCATAACCATTTGGTGTAAAATGTAAGTTTGTCTTCTCGTTTACACCGATTTATCCATTGCTTTCTGATTGTGGACGAAACTAAATCCTTTGCCTTAGGAAATTAATGAAATATCAAGCTGACACTTTCTTTCTTGAGTGTTAACCTATTGCTTTTGCTTAAAGCAACATAACAAATCTGACCAGGCATAATAAATTGTAACCTAAAACCACAAATTAATACATATTACAGAACATATTTCTCCTGCGTTTTATTGTGAAACCTACCAATAAGTTTTAAAACTAATTAAAAAACGATGTACAATATTCAAATGTCAAATAAATATCACACACGCTGAGTCTAGAGATGGTCTAGAGAGAGTCCGATAATAGACGATAAACACAGACAAAATATAGTTTAAGAAACAGAAATATTGTTTGTATATGGTCTTTCGAAGGTTATTATCACATCCAAAACGTTAAAACCATGTTAAAACGCTATAAAAATTAAAAAAATTGTCACTAAACACTGAAGACTGAAGAGAAAAGTCAAAAAATTACATGTAAACACGCTAAACGCTGCCGATTCTGCACTGATGACTACGTCACGACCGTTCGACCTTGAGTGCTCGACATGCCAACGTTGTTGTTACGGGAGTAATCTATCCTCTGTGTATATAGTCCTTGGGTGGCGCCCACTACAAGTAGGAGTCATAGTGACACACGTCAAAATAAAATTTCTTATGTCAAAAAACTCCCAAACACCAATTTTCATACAAATATTGACGTCACTTCATAAATTATTTGGAAAAAATAGAAATAGAAATGAAACTCCACTCTGTATCTCCGAAACTAAGCATTTTAGGACATACATTTATACGAAATTTTTTACTTCCTACCTTTATATAACTACTTTATTTTAGCTTAAAATAAAATGTATACTGCCCAGTATTCAGTACTTTACAATATATGAAACTCCATTCATTATGAAATGATGTTTTAAAAATATATTTGCATTGCATAAAAAAATAAAAATACATTAGTTATAGGTTAAATATGTTTATTTTATAAACATAATATAAAATATAATTTTAATTTAATTTTGTAACAAAAGGCTTGTATTATCGTTATAAAATTGTGTTTTTTACTAATTTTCTGGTTACACCCACGTAACAACAAATAAATAATATTTTAATGAAGTTATTGCGTAGTATTATTTAGTCAGAAAACTTATGAATATATTATACTTCCAAAATAATGTATCACATTATACTTTGTTAGTTTGTTGGAAAATTTTCGGATAATTTTATGTAAAATTGTGAAATAAATTGGTGAATATAAACAAATAACGCACAAGATGATTCAAACTTGGCATTTTAGGGTAATACTAGAAAATTAACCATAATATATAGGATGAGTCAACCTTATTTATTGAAATTGCTTTTATCTCATCAAGGAGGCCGAAATCGACAAAATATCAAGAGACAAATTTTAATCGGCATTAAACTGCTTACACTATTTCGCTAACAAGAGAAAAAAGTCAGTGGCGTACATGCTTTTTTTAGAAAAATATTCCAGTGAAAATTTCACACCTCTACTTTTCAACCAATAACATGCTTTAATGTTGACTAGTTACCATGGCAACTGAAAAAATTTCCGGAAATTTTTTCGAGGCGCCACGAAACTTTAGTGGAAATTTTTTGACAGTTGAAAAGGTTGAACTTAACAAATTGAAATTATTTTAAAATGTCATGTTGGATTAATATTTTTTTTTCAAATTTAGGTGTGAAATTTTCTTACCGAATACCACGCAAGCTTTAATTATTCCTGGAAATTTTCTTTCGGGCACGAATATTTTAGGAAAATTATCCCTCGTCTTCGACTCGGGATAATTTTCAAAATATTCGTGCCCTCAAAAAAATTTCCGAAAATAATTTAAGCTCTTGTGATATTATAAGTGATAATTCATATGCACGTGGATATGTCGACACTTTTTTAGATTTAAAATATGTCGCATTTATCGCAACTTTTACCCTCAAAATTTCATTCCAAAAGGTACAAATACTTGGAAGAAAATTATAATAAATCGAAAAATTATTAAGACTTAACACCCTGTAGCTACGAAACAAAGCAGAATCGGACCTATGTTGATATAAAAAATAAATCGTATTTTTACGTGAGGAATCTCCCCACGAGAGATATATGGCACATGTTTTTTGAAACACCCTGTATAAATCTCTATGAGCAATTATTTTAAGTGAAGTTTCGTCTTACTGTTGATTAAAGGACGAAACACTTAACAAAATGAACCTTTTAAATGTAATTGATGAGAAAAAACAATTTCTTTCAGTCGTGGTACAGATTTAACGCACTTCCTAAAAAATACTTTAATAGAAACTAATTTGTCTTACAGGTAGGTATAATTAATTAAATAAGATGTTTTTCCCTATTTTTTAGATATTATATGTACAGGGTGGGTCAAATTCGACGCTTTTAAATGGAAACACCCTTTTCTATAGAAGATAGACGAAAACTAATATCGGTGTCTGGAGCTCAATTTTCATCAAAAACATGATGGTGAAAAGCGCACATCAATATCTGTTACCGTTTCGGAGTTACGGGGTGTTTTTCAAAAATGTGCATCTTTATCAAATCGCTGTAACTTTTTTGCTATGGAAAATTTTGTATTTCTATGAAAACATTTCCAAAGCACCTTTTTACGTAGAATTTATAGGTTTAAGTATATATTTTTTTCAATTAACAATTTAAGAGTTATCAACAGAAACATTTATTTTTTATTTGGGACACCCTCTATATTTTTAATTATCTGAAAAGAATTTAAAATTACCTTTTCAAAAATATAGCACACTTGATATTTTGTTGCAATCCCCTTCGAAATACAGAATTTTTAGAAGTTCGCCACTTTTAACTAGTAGGCTTTGTACCCCTTATTGATGATATGCCCTTAATGGAACTCGAAAACATATTTTTCCAGCAAGACGATGCACTGCCTCTGAACGCTGAAGTTATCAGCAAATTTTTGCAGCCAATTTCAAGAATAATTGAATAGCTAACCAAGATCCCAGCCGTTGGTCGTCGAGGCCGCCTGACTTAGTGCTCATGGATCTAATCCTATGGATATATTGGCGGAAGATATAATCTAGACAAGAATTAGAAATACTTAGCAGTTATGAGAGGCTATCTTTCACCCCCACTGAGTTGATGAATTCCGCGAGAAATGTTCAAAAACTGCCCCGTCTGCCCATAACAGAAGACGGTCGATATGTCGAACACCTGTAGCAAAATCTCATGTCTTGGTTGTCACCCTGTACTTGTTATGTGCTCTACGTCGTTTTTTTCGTAATTAATTAGTAGGATACCACGGCATATACCATAGGCGTAGTCAAAATATTTATCGAAAATATAAAACGTCTTTTCAAGCAGCTATAAGTTAAGTAAGAAAAATATGTGCCGCGACACTGTTTGGAGGTGTGGTAACAATTTGGTCTCGGGTGTTATCTGTCCTTGTATTCTTTAGTCATTCAATATAAAAATAATAATATTTATATTGTTTTATTAGGAATTAGGAGTAAAAATTAAACTTTTCGTGGCGAGGCTGTACGTTGACGAGTGTTAGCGAGTCCGACATACAGCCGAGGAACAAAAAGTCATTTTTACTCCGAATAGAACATGCTAATTTTTTTCAAACAAATATTTTTTTAAACAATAAGCAAAGAAATATTTTTTTAAACAATTTCAAACGTTCCAAATAATATAAAAAGATTTAAAAGTCATTCCTTGTATGTAATTATACAGGGTGGTCCGAACTATATTCCGGAAACTTCGCCAGTATATTCTGCAAATAAAAATAAGTAAAAAAGTTCGTATAAATGTATGTCCTATAATGCTTAGTTTCAGAACTACAGGGTGTAGAAGTTTAATTCAATCAAATTTCTCATGCTAAAAAAACTCCCAGACACCAATTTTCATCCAAATATTGATGTTACTTCAGAAATTATTTGGAAACAATCGAAATAAAAATGAAACATCTACACCCTGTATCTCCGAAACTAAGCATTTTAGGACATACATTTATACGAACTTTTTTACTTATTTTTATCTGCAGAATATGTTGCCGAAATTTCCGGAATACAGTTTGGACCACCCTGTATATCGAGAAACTATATGTATAGCTACGGCTCGTTGAATTTGACACTTTATGTTAGTTTAATAATATAATTTTTCGTAGTTTTATGTTTAGGCGTAAAAATGCTTTACTTTTAAGCCTAGGCGATAAAATGACTTTTTTATATTGTCAATCACGTCGCAAAAATTAATATTTTTGTGACGTTTGAAAAAAAAAATTGCTTTTACACTGTATATAAAAAATAGCAAAAACGATATAGATATGCGTATTATGAGAGATTAAAACCATAGAAGACTTTTTTAACAAAAAATATAGGTATAGAGAATTATTTTAATTAAACAAAAAGTTATACACAAAAAGATTTTAACGAACAGACATTTTTAAAAGGGTTTTTCTGTAATCAAGGGTGCTCGAAACTTTTACTGAGAGAGACTATAAAGTGGAATATTTCACGAAATGCAAAAAAGTACTTACCTTTTTCGCTACTGCTTTTTCTTCTGGAAAAGCGAGGCATTGTGTAATTAAGGCTATTAAAGAGCTAATCATTTATTAAATTAAATTACATGAACTCTATCAATATTTACTTTTAATTCAAATTTGGCGAAATTAAACATGGTGTTATTTATTCAGATAGAAATTTAATAAAATATTTACAGGCTTGGTGCATTTCAGTTCGTTTTAAAAATCCCGACCGCAGCGCTCGATACGGCAGAAATTAGAAGTGCCGATGCCGGTATAAAGTATCTCACGCAGGTCCCGTTACCGTTTATGTCGTTCTTATTGAAATAGTATTAAAATCGTGGCTTTTTCATAATATTTAAGTATTTGGTTTTAACTAGTGCAGTTGTTGAAAACTTCGAAAATAAAACACTCAGGTACCAGGCTTGTGTGAGGGTGCAGCCACACTATCCTAAAAACGGCGTAACGGCGTAACGACCTTGAATCGATTTCCAGTAATTCTATTGGCTGAAATTTTTGACAGATGAATTTGACAGATAAAATTTCTGACAGATGAATGTTTCAGCCAATAGAATTACTCGAAATCTATTCAAGGTCATTACGCCGTTACGCCGATACGCTGTTTTTAGGATAGTGTGGTTGCACCCTGATGTAACGCTGTTTCGGGTAGTAAAAAATAAGTGAAAAAGAACCCGCACTAGGCGTCGTGTTGTGTTGTGACAATTTTAAATGTTAATAAAATTGTCGAAAAATATTAACACGTAAAGGAGGGCGGAATTATAGTCTGTCCAACGACAAGATCCTTGACAGTGATAGATGTGTCTATCACTTTAATTTCCAAGTATGTATACTTGTATTCATTTAAAACTTCCCAATATGGTGGACTTCAGTATGGGAGGCTTAAAAAACGAAAATCTCTAAACTGGAATCGACTGTACTTCAAATCGTTCAAATTGATAATCTGTGGTAAATCCAATTGAACTCTGACACTTGGCTGACATTGACGTTTACAGTTCCTTTTTCTAAATATTTTCATTATTTTTTGAGTTTTTATTCACAAATTTTACTTGATTTTGTTCTTTTATTTAACCTGCAACCTGTAGTACTAATTATATAGTTATATAGTTATAAATAATCTTTTCACCGATCAAGAATTGACAAATAGGCTGGAAGATATTCAAAATGTGTAAAACGCTTAAAAACGTATTAGAAAACATTGACTCGTTCACAAATTCGTGAAAATAAATTAGTCCAGATGTTTGTAAAAAGGTCTCTAATTATTTTGAGAAGTTTCCTCGTATCAGTAATTTTCAGGTTTGTAATATGTACTATATGATAATAAATAGATTAAAACTTATATTTCAGGAAACAGCGCGGGCATTACAGATTGTTGAAAATCAGTTTTAAAATATAAAGAAGGTTTAAAACAGGTTTAAAAGTTGAGTTAGTAGAGAAGACCTAAATAAGGTAATGTTGGTAATGGTACCAAACATCAAATAATACTTGAAATGTATAATTATGTACAATAATTGTAAGTAGTTTTTATGAATCTGTTTGATATATATTGCATTGTTTTTATATTTCTTGAAATATATATTTTTTTACTTTACAGGACACACAAAGAATAATAAAAAATACAGTTACTTACTAAAAGCACTTAAGGTTTGTAATAGATGTAGTTAGTTAGAGTATTAAACACCAAACCAAACCAAAAATTATGTTTTATTTTACTGGTATTCCTCACATTTGAAGGGAAAGTCATTTCATAAATAAGCAGTATATTGTACACTCTATATTAATAATTGATTTTTATCCTATACTTGTTAGTTAACGCATCACTTACTAGGTATAAAATTTAGTACTGATTCCAAACCTATAGTTGTGGTTGTGACATATTTTGATGTGTCTGGCAATTTAAAATAAGTTAATATTTAAACAAACATTTGTGGCAATGTTCTGATTATTACAGTTTGCATGGATGTTTTTGTATGTTGTTGTTTTTAATAAAGTACATTTAATGAGTATTTCTTTTTCCCTCAGAGGATTGTGTTCTAATCTTTATATATAAATTTTCATAAATTATATCTACAAAATTTATTACCTTATAACTTTTTGCTAAAGACTTTGTAGTTGATACAGTTTAACAGTATATAAAAGAACTATTTAAATAAGATGTTTGAAAATATATAGCTGTTTTTGCACACATTAATTCAATTTGTGATTAACTGTACTGAAATGTGTATGGTGATCTCTCAACTATAACATGAAACGCATCATCCTATTTCCAAGTCTTCTATTAATTTCAATTATTAAACAACTATAATTATTCAATAATCTTGATAATTCTAGGAACTAGGAACTCTCAGATATCGTCAAAACATAAAAACAAAAATTCACTTCCTATACGTACTTCCTATACGTTCTTACGTCCCTTTACCTTTAACTAAAATATAAGAAACAGGGGAGTTAATATTCTCACTGAGAAAGTTTATAAAATACCTTTAAGTAAAATCTCTTCGGATCTGCGGTAAAATACCTTTATTCTTATTAAATAATTTCAATAATCTATGTTTTTATGTATGATTTATGACAACCACCTAATAATCTAACTTTAACGTCAACTTGACAATCCTGAAAAATATTATTGTTTACCAAAGCAGAGACCAAAGAGTAAATCAATTTCTGAATTCGCTAACGCCAACTTATTTTTCATTAAAAAAAAATTACCAATTTTCTTAACTAGGTCGGCCATATTGAGGAACTTTTAAAAGAATAGTACTATAGTTTATTTTATTCTACAAAGAAGTAAGTTGTAGGCATAGCAGGAAATTAATATATTTAAAATTTGAGTGACAAGTGAGCAATTCAAAATATTGTGAAAAAAAAATTCAGTTAATTTATTTAAAAAAAAATTATGATATGGGTTATTATAAAACAAACAAGGGTGTATTTTAAACAAAACACTACGTAGGTACCAAAACAATAGAAAAAAGAATTTAAGAAACTTCCTACATTTATTATCTTCATCAATATGTCTTGTATACAAATAAAAGTGTTTTAATATTGCACAGGAATAAATAAAAGACATAAATAAAGCAAAATATTTTATTAATAATAACACTTGCTAAATTGTATACCTTAAGTTGACTAACTTTAGTTTTTTTAACCAGGACTTTTTAACCATTATCTTTCTGCAGTACAAAAATCTATTATATACCTATCTTGTGATGTCGTTATTTTACAGCTACTTCTGTTTTAAGTACCAAATACGAGATGGTATACAAACTTTACTGATGGTAACTTTTTTGGTGTATAAAACTCTCTGTATGGGCACAAAATATTAACGATAAACTGTGCTTTGGGTCTCCAGTTAATTTTTCCTCGAATTATATTTTTTCCTCCATTTAACTTCAAAAGACACAAAACACGCGTAATAACACGAACCAAAATGCAAAAACAATTCACAACTGTTTATAATCTTCTAAAACGCAGGTTATTTGACATAATTTGACGCAAAATTTATAACCTATAATTTAACAAGCCTTAAAAATCTTAAGGCAAGTTCATCGTTCGTCACTCCAATAATATTGAAATACTTATGATCTGTCATTTTTTAAATAAACCAATAAGACTGGTTAAAAACAACAAGAGACGACGCATGACGGATTTATATATAAACTCATCCATAGTTAACTTAAAAATATTAGAAACTTTTTTAGTGAAATAAATAGATTGGCATGGACGGCATCTGCTTTTTTTCTGTCATTGCCTGCCGAAATCTTACCTGAGAAAAAAAAACAGAGTATATGTGGTTGTTGGGTACAATAACATTCAATAACTCAACTTTCCCGGATATTCAACTCTCCCGAAACAACGTTTTATAGCTTCATAGTTTCTTACACCGATTTGATCAAAAGTAAAAATGGATTCAAGCAGTTTGACGAAACAAGTGAGTAAACAAAGTGCTCATTACATAATTTTATACTTCCTAACACTTTTAGAATAATTATATAACAACGTTTTTGTATACTCACTATTTAAATCCGTGTATTTGTATATGCCGATTGTTTACGATATTGTGTGAATATCATTGAAGATGTGAGTTTTTTTTTACTGATGGTGGCAGCACCGACGTAGAATGCACCAGACCAGAAGTGTCTAGCCCATAGAGAAAGTTAATAGTTTAGAGAGTGGTGAATCGCGTGGTAAAATGTTGGGAGATTGCGCTTTTAGCGCCCTCTACTTGGCTACATGAACGAACTATGAAAGAGCGGGAGATTTAAATTATTATTATACTTATTATTTTTAAGGCAATTAAAACTAAGAGTGCCCTTAACCAAAAACAGTGATATAAATGGAGATACCTACTCAAATTTTATATTATCATGATACTAAAGGATATAAATACAGCATTTATAATCCTTTTACACCTTTTTATTCAAAGTCTTACACGCTAATATAAAATTTGACTATCTCCATTTATTTCACTATTTTTGGTTAAGGGCACTCTTAATTTTAATTTTCCTTTTTTTATGGGAAAATGATTAAATGGGAAGAATTGAATGGGAATGGAAAGAATGACCAAGTATTGTATTTTGTATTAATTTATAATACCCCTATTCTACTAAATATCTAGCTACATTGTACTTACAGTTAAATAGCTACATTGTACTAGTTATATACATATTTACAGTTTTATGATGGCTATTATTTCTTTTCATTGTGCTATCTATTGATTCGATCCGACTTGAGTACTATACCTCGAGATGGCTCCAGGAATTATTTATCTTTACAGGCCTAGAATATGAAGATTCACAGTAGAATTTTTGGTTTTACTGCCTATTAGAAACAAACCTACCCCCCTACATCAAGGGGCATACAATTATGCCTTGTTCTCGGCCATGATATTCCTTCCATTCTATATCCAACATCCAACTTAGCACACCTTCTGGTTCACAACAGGGCCTAGACTGGTCGGATGATATTTTAACAGAATAGACCTTGATATCTCTTTCACACTTTCATTTAATAATTAAATAGGAGGGCTGGATGGTATAATTTCTAGAAAGAATAGTCTGTGAAATAAAAACTTCTGCATGGACATTACCTTTCTTACCTTTGTCTGCTATTTTTTAATAAAAAACAACTGTTTAGTTTGCACAAAAATAAAATTAACAATCAAAATTTCTTAAAAAAATGATCAAGCCTTGTACTACGTCGCGTGCCGCTTTTTTGAACAAACAACAAACAAAAGAATGAGGTTAGCGGCGTTGCCAATGTCAATTTTCTAAAAATCTAAATTAAATTCGCCAATTTGGGGAGAAAAATGTCCTGATTCACCAAAAATTCCCCCATATGATTATTTTAACAAAAAAAAATAATTTTAATAAAAATACAATATTTATTATATATGTTAGAGAGATTAAACTGTAAATTACCTCCTTGTTTTTTAATCCCTTCCCTAGTAGTCATTAAATAATTTGAGGTCACTAAATTTTCTTTTAACTGAAGCATTTGCAAAAGGGAAGCACAAGTAAAAAGCAGATTATAATTTTTAAGTTGGGAAAAGATATATCGTCCACATCTGTTTTAAAGCTAAAAATTTTACGCCATTTTCAATCAGCAATAAAATGTTGAAACTCCCCTTATTTTCGCCCCCTATTGCTAAAATCCCCACAAAACTCCCAATCGGCTCCGGATTCCCCAAAATTTGGGGAATTCCCCACAAATTGGCAACGCTGGAGGTTAGCGTGTTCTTTCTGAATATGCTAAGACTAATGGACTAGTGTCGAAACACAGATAGCTAGATGGACGTATTTCGGCACTTGCGTCGATGCGCTACAGGTACATTTGCCTGCGCGTCGTATGTCTTCTGGCAGTCTTTTAATTTTTCTGTTTGTCTATGGTCTAGCCCTAGCGGTCAACTATTAAGCGTGACCAATCAGGTTGGTTAGCGTGGTTATTGAGAGGGTGTTAATTCATTTGTGTTTGGGGGGTCAAAAAAGCGTGATTGGTCGGGCTTAATAGTTGCCTGCTAGGGCTAGACACAAGTCACCAAACTAAAAAGTATACCAAATATTACACAAGCTTTAATGTATAATTTCCTTGCCTGTAGATAACGTAATTGAAAGTATAAAGACATTTGGAAAATTAAGGACATTTTGTTTATAACACAAAACTTTTAAAAAACTTTAAAGTTTTAATTATGCATGCAACAAATTTAGAATATTAGCTAATGCCATATTTTCCAAATATTCTTTATAAAGTTTAAGTGTAAGCACTTAACCGAGAAATATGATATTGCAATTTGAACGCATGCTTAAGTACTTACTTAAAATATTATAACTTCCGAGAAAGTAACAAATTGCTAGTAAAGTTTTAATGATAAAAATGCCAAGATGTTGTACACCGAGTTTATACTTAGTATGATGGACAATCTAAATAATACTACTTTTAAAACGGCATAACTCAAAACTTTTTTAATAAAGATGAAAATCTAATTATTATTTTTAATTTTAAGCGTGTCTTGTAATATAATTTTTGAACACGTGAACGTAGGGTTGCCACCTTTTTGCAAAGTAAAAAAAGACATTGGACTATGAAAAGGGACCGGGAGGAAGGGAGAGTCTATATTATTTCCCGCATTACAGTGTTGCCGCTTCATACTAAAAGTGGTAGCATCTTTTTTATTTTAAATAGAACACCTAGTATATTATTAGATTTTTCGAAACTACTTTCTAGTGGAGTGCCCAGAGACTTTTACCTCGGAATTCAATTACTGTGAATGTATTAATATATTAATGTGAAACCTTCTGTATTGTGTTTTATAGATAAAATACTAAAATGTTTACCCCATTTTTTTTCGTTGGTTTTATTTTTTTATTTTAGTAATTTTAGTAAATTCTTAATTATTTCCTTCTTAATTTTTTGATTTTTTAAATTCTTTTTCTAAGTAAATTTATTGAAATAAATAAATCTAATGCACATTCTGCTTATATTCTAATCATTGAAATTTTGAGTGAAATCGAATTATACAGGGTGGCGTGTCATATACGACGAGGTTGTTGTAAGAGAACAAAAGTTTGTATTGAAGTGAAATTTTGTGAGCTTGACTTTTGTGATTGACTTACATAAATTTAAAGCTTTTTCTAAAATAATGTAATAAGTTCTACAGGGTGTCCCCAAAAAAGTTGCACGTCAGATTTATGTTGTTTGTAATGGAACAACCTGTAGGTATATAAATTGATTTTTGGATTCTAGTAAAAAAATAAAAGTTTGTTTCATTAGAAAAGTATATGACTAAAACGTATAGTTTTTGAAAAACATTCACCTGCACGAAAAATGAGCACCTTAAAACTTTGATGTATTTTAAAGTTAATATATTTTGTTTTAATGGGCCGATTTTGATGATTTTTTAAGCAGTGTGTAGCCAAATTATTTGACTTTTTAGTATCTTTTTCTAAATTAAAAATGAAACTCCTTATCTGTTATCTGTAATTATACGAGGGAAAACGAAATGTTGATATTTTGGTGAAAGTTTGAAACACCCTGTGGAATATGTTAAGAAATATGTTAAACAAACAGCAAGAAATTTAAATGAGGATACAAATTTAGATACATCCTTTGCCGATGGTTTGTTTTTTGGTTCATCTCATTAGCTTTATTTTTGTTGCAAATACTCACTTTTGAAGAAGACACTAACATTCTTTCGTAATTTTTACATTAAGACCATACCTTTGCTTTTGGGCCTAGTGAACACATCTACAAATGCGAAAAACTTCAGGGGGTGATTCCTTGTTCAAAATAACGGGTAGTTTGCTTTATAAACGTTGGGTCAAAAGTCAACCATTAGGGAGATACCGCGGTACAAAGATGGCGGAAAAATAATGTTTTTATTTTTTATCTTGAAAACGAAAAGAGATAGACTAATGAAATTTTATGGGAGCATTAGTGTTATGAAAACACACTTTCTGGTAATTTTCTCACTTTTTTAAAATGAGTGGAAGGGGTTGAAATAAACTACCCCTATCATTCTTGTTAACGAAATTTAAAGAAAAATCTTATCAAACACATGCAAGAAAATTAATTTGGATAGTTTAGTTTGTTTAGAAACTTTTTTATCTCTTGTATTTTTTTGATAAAACTCACCGATTTGAAATTAAAAAATAAAATGTAAAGCATTACATGTAAGCGTTACATGTGTTAAAAGCATTACAGGACAAAAAACATTTTCTGATAAAGAATCTAGTGGGCTGCTGTAATTTTTTTAGGAAAAAATCTAGTCGGCCGCTGTTACTTTTTAGGATGTTCCTAATATTATTTTATTTGTCATTACTCTACTGCAATACGTTATTATCTAGATGATTATTATTATCGTTATTATCACTAGATTCTTAATCTAAAAATATTTTTAGTCCTGACATGTAATGATTTACATTTTATTTTTTAATGTCAAATCGGTGAGTTTTATCAAAAAAACACAAGAGGTAAAAAAGTTTCTAAACAAACTAAACTATCCAAATTAAATTTTGCATGTGTTTGATAAGATTTTTCTTTAAATTTCGTTAACAAGAATGATAGGGGTAGTTTATTTCAACCCCTTCCACTCATTTTAAAAAAGTAAAAAAATTACCTGAAAGTGTGTTTTCATAACAGTAATGCTTCCATAAAATTTCATTAGTCTATCTCTTTTCGTTTTCAAGATAAAAAAAATAAAAACATTATTTTTCCGCCATTTTTGTACCGCGATATCTCCCTAATGGTTGACTTTTGACCCAACGTTTATGAAGCAAACTACCCTTTATTTTGAACAAGGAATCACCCCCTGAAGTTTTT
Source organism: Sitophilus oryzae (assembly GCF_002938485.1). Lineage (NCBI taxonomy): Eukaryota > Metazoa > Arthropoda > Insecta > Coleoptera > Curculionidae > Sitophilus > Sitophilus oryzae. The sequence continues at coordinate 2,543,492 of NW_022146409.1, forward strand.
CGCATTTGTTTTGAAACACCCTGTATAAGTTCTGGTCCCGAAGCAGGCCTTCTGACATAAAATTTGCTTCATTTAATTTTTTTCTTATAGTCCATTAGTTAATATGTACGTACCTTAAGTGCAATTCATTATCAATTTGAAAAGCTGTCAAACGGCAGTTTCTTAGCGATAAACTTACAATAAGTCGATCGTCTCGATTAGAAGTTCTCATATGAAGGTTCCTGGACGTCTACATTAACGGCCTCATGGACGTGGTCATAATTCAAAAACCACTTAGTATACTCTATGGTATTAATATATTTTTGGAACCGGAATTTTATAGCAAATTCACTGAACTAAACAAATATAGATATATATTTGACTTACCCTGTATATCTATAAAAATATCTTTGAAATATGAACTACCATTAAACACATATTTTGTAAAAGGTTATTTGGAGTGAAAATCTTAAATAGGAATCCATATTATATATATATTATATAAGCATTTATATATGTGTATTTATTTAAATACTAAAAAGCAACTAGATACTTGAAAGCAACGAATTTAAATGGGTAAACTTTGTAATATATCTTATTAAAAATACAATGCAAAAAGTTTTATAAAAATTCGTTCAAAGTAAATGAATTCCGAGGTTTGTATCCCATAAGGGGCTTAAAGCACTATTCATATCTGATAATTTTTTCAAAAAATACATTAATATATGGGGTGTTTCATTTAAAATAACAAATATGCTACCACTTTTAAACCGTCCGACAACACTGTAACGCTGATAATATTTTAGATAGATGGAACACGTACCTTTATGTAAAAATCCAAATTTTCAAAAAAATCTTATCACCGGTTCTCCATAAACGTCTAACGTACCATCGCATCGCCGTGAATCACCCTATTTATTGAGATAAAATAAATCAATGTTTCTGGTCAATCTATTTAATTTATTATGTTTCTAGTTTTACTTGTTTTATCTAATGCTGAATAATATTTTACCAAACCGTTGGACACATTGTTGAAAACAAGTGTGCGAATCTAATCTATTCTCCTTAATCCAACTTTTCGGACCAGCAGACATATTTTACTTGGATAACAAACGGTTCGTCGACAAACTAATACACAACGTGTATCTGTAAACTTCTTTGTGGCTCAGCGGGAATCTCTTAATTAGATCTGTCACGCATCTAAGCCGCAAACTTAACAAGCCTCGACTAAAGTTTATGGGCTGAGTTTTGTCTAAATGGCTAGAATAAAATGATGTCTTAATTAAACAACTAAGTAGTTGTATACAGGGTGTCATACTCTCATACGCCGCGGAGGATCCAAGGAGAACGACAGTTTGTAAAGTTGTTTTTTTTGTAATGAAACACCCTATATATTAAATGATTTTCTGATTCTGGGAGAAAAATAAAGGTGAGTTTTATAAGAGAAGTTTATGACTAAAATGTAAGGTTTTTGACATATTTAACATTTTCTAGAAATAAAAAACAATTTTTAAATTTCAATAAATGCTAAATTCACTAAATTGGAATTTACCTGGTATAGCCTAATATGTAGTTAAATTAATTATTGTACTTTAAATAAAATTAAAACTTGACCCAAAAAGTTATACAGGGCGAGACAAAATTAATATTGAACATTGGTCACCGTTAAAAGCATGTTACTCTTTTATTTTGAAAGAAACATATCCAGTATATTATTCCTATATTCAATGAAGAATTCATGTCTCTTCAAAATACTATTAAGGTTGCCTACCCCTCAAATAAAGATTTTCGTAGATATTTTCATTTACATGATTTGATCTGAGTAGATCTTTATTATTTGATAAAATCTAGATGGCTGTGATATTTCTGACGTTACTTCAACATAGCTGTCTAATTAGTCCAACTTTAACAACTAGTTATCATTTTGTGTCAGTTAAAGAAAAAAAAAGTTCTCAGAATTTGCCGAAATGCAAACTTATCCTACATTAGAGAGAATTGATAGGATTCTATTAGTTGGTGAATGCAGTGTGCATTCACCAATTAATAGAATACTTAAATGCTCCTGATTTTATCTAGTCTGGGTTTTTTATGGAGATATGTTAAAGACAGTGTTTACAAAACTCGACCAACTATTGTCGACAACATGAGAGAAATTATTGTATTGTAAAATATTGTATTACACACACAGATGACACTCCTTAAAATATATATATATATATATAATATATAAAGCGGGGGTCCTACAGCTTCTGCCGCATCCCGCATTTCGACCTCCATATTGCTCGATTTTGCCATTCTTCCTGGTTAATAAGCTCTGTCTCTCATATACTGGTCTACTTCATCTAACCACGTAGTTGTAGGTCTTCCTCTTTTCCTTCTGCTTTGGGGACGATACTCCATTGCCCTTTTTGGCCATCTTTCCCCTCACATTCTTTTTACGTGCCCATACCATAGTAGCTGTCTCGATTCGATGTTGTCGGTGCTGGTATATATTCGCCTTGTTCTTTGCCTGATCTTCTCATTTCTAATGTGTTCCATCCTTGATATGCGACATGCTCTTCTGAGAAAGTCCATCTCCACTGACTCCACCATCCTTCTTTCTTTTGCTATAAATTGCCAGCATTCGGCACAGTATGTTAAAATTGGCTCTACGATTGCTTTGTAAATCCTTATCTTTGTTTGGATGGATGTTTTATTTGATCACAGGAGAGGGTTTAAGAGACCGATTACTTTCTTACCTTGTTGAACTCTACTATGTATATCTTTCTTGGAGTTCCCTTTTTCAGATATAATACTTCCTAAATATTTATATTCGCTACACCTTTTAATTTCATGTATGTGTAGTTCAGGATCTTCAGTTTGTTCTTCTCCTACTTTCAGGTATTCGGTTTTTGTGAGGTTGATATTGAGTCCCCATCTGTCGTACTCCTTAAAATATCTGCACTTATTTCTGGGACACCCTGTATAGGTTAGGTTAAGGGCTTGTAATACAGTTTGGTAATAAAATAATACCAATCACTAATATAAAATTATTTAACCATTTCAATCATTCTCCATATGTAAATTTAAGAATTAAATTGTGTTAGAAAGCTAGAGGCTCACTCTAAATTTCTGCACACTCAACAAATCTAATAAATTGTTCAGTCTCCTTGGCTCTAAAAACTCTTATTTTCAAACTCATTTCTAAAAATTTTGACTAAAAACATAAGATTTTAAGATATAAAACATATCGCATCTAGTAAGCATAATTAAGGAGTGTATGATTCGCATTTATTTTATTTCTTTCTCATCTAACAATATTTTCAGCTACTTGTAGTTGCCAATTTATGTTTTCTTGTAAGTTATTGTCTTATGTTTGTAAAATAAAATAAGTTTAGTTAGATTCTCGGAATTATGTTTAGTCACGTACTAAATCGACAAACCGAACCAGACCCTGTTAAAGTTTATAGAACAAACTTTGTCTGAATGGTAGACAGAATAATATGTGGCATAATCAATTTGGAAGACAATTCGGAACACAAGATAAAATTTAAGCGTTTTAAAACCAACTCTAAATTATATAAAAGATATGTTTAATTAGGAAAGTAATATTTATTAATAAGGAAATAAGTTAATAGAATATTTATAAAAAAAATAATTAACACTTACTAAGTTACTAAGTTTATATTTTTTTGTGAACAAGGACCAGAAAGCCCTAAATTTTAACTTGTCAAAAAATGTTTGCTCAGTGTTTTAAATTAGGTCACCATTTCATTTTGTCACCGAAAAACAAAAGCGAATCCTCTTTTTTACAGCTGACGGAATATAACATTTCCATTTTCTCTCTTCTTTGCTTTCAACCCTCTCTCAGAGTTTATTTTGCTTATATAATAAGCACAAACAAAAGATAATTATGTATAAATAAAGCCTATAGTTATCTAATCTTCTACATACGAGTATACAGTATATATTTGTACACAAAACCATAATTTTATCCATAAAATATGGATAATGTCACGAAAAAAATGTAGTATTGTAGTATTTACTTCTATAGCATCTGATTTTTAAGTTAATCAAATAATAGTAAATTAAAAAATGAAATGAAATAAAATAAAATAAAACATACACTCTTAAAACATCAGCTCTCAGTCTAGTTTACTCAGTTGCTGAATATTGCGCTCCAGTTTGGCTAAAGAGCTGCCACGTAAAGATAATTGACAACAAACTTAATGAGACTATGAGAATAGTCAGCGGTTGTTTATAAAGCACACCTCTACCTTGGCTATCCACTCTGAGTGTATACTACTTCCTTCCTTATAATATAGAGTAAGCGGTTAAAAAATGAAATTTTTATATGTATTTCCATCAAGGAATGCTATTATTTACACTACGGAAAACAGAAGTAAGAAAACACTGTAAAATAACAGAATTTGTATGGAAATGTATTGAAAATAACAAATAAATAAAATAATATAAAGTACCTATAACAACATACTAAAACTGTAAACACTGATGAATTTCGCCACGTTCTGATGCACCTGTTTCAGTTATTTTCCCCTTTTTTTTCCTCCAAGTAGTTGGTTTGTTTGCATACTCATTCATCGAACACCCCGTTGAACTTTGCTCTATTTTATCTCCAGATTAACAATCTCACCTTTAAATTTCATATGCAACTGATTATTGAATATGTTTATTGATCCATCGATAGCTTACCAAGTGTTAGGTTGAGAAGTTCCTCGATGTATTTTAAACCTTCTTTCTGTGATCCATTTAGATTTGTATTGCTTCCAGATCAAACAAATTTTATTGCAGGGCTAACTTCTTGGTCATTGTACGAGAATATACCCTCATTAGTGTCAAAATTTGGTAAATTGTGTATTGGACAAGTATCTTTCATAGAGTCGCTGCAATAATACAAAAATCGATCGTTTTATAAAAGTATTACTATACCCCCATAGCCCTTAGGCGTAATAAGGTAATTAAAAACTTTTGTTTACCTTAAAATCCCTTTTACACTGCACACACACACAGAACATTTCGTGGGCTCCCGAGTAATAAAATATTAATGAGATGAGACACTTTGTCGGCGTGCCCACGCTGAGCTATCTGCGTGCACGCGCACCTCTGTTTCATGCACGAATGTAGACACAACAGGACACAACTAAAGAGTGTCTATATAGTTTTTATATATGTAATAATTACGTCGCACTTTTACAAGGTGTGTATAATAGGCACAACTATGATACAATGTATCACACACACGTATGACTTATACCTTGTACGTCTCATGTACCGACGTCGGATTTCAACTATTGAATAATTATGTGTTACGTTATATAAAACTGTTTAGAATCTTGAGTGCATACGGTATACAACTAGTAAACACTGTATCACACAATTCTATCAATATAAACCTGCGTGTATTCCATATGTATTACGTATCTCATATGTATATATACGTCAGAACTAGATGAACACTTAGGTCCACTTTAACATATTTTATTTCTCATGTGTCTCTCTTGTAGAGACGTAATTTCATTTGGACGTGCTATATGGGCTTATATCTTAAAATTCATCAAGCAGGTTGAGCTACAGTGCCTACCAAAGAAATTTACATATAGAATCGAAAAGCAGCAAAACGAACATAAAGACCCAGTTTTTTCCGAGTTTTTAAAAATATTATAGTATATAAAAATAGTTTTAATAGAATACGGAAAAATTCACAGTCCTTTACAAAGATGCAACCGGGGGGGCATTGAAAATGACGAATAAAAACGTAAAAATATGATTAGTGTTAATATGAGTGTATTACATACATATGTTTAAATAACGAACTTAACAAAAAACAACAGATTTAAAGATTCACTGAAAAAGTAATAGTGTTAACATTAAATAAAACATTATCAATAATAATTATGCGATCGCTCCGGGGCGACGGCGCGCGAGCGTCGCGTGGCGGCGCCTGACGTAGTGCGTCGCGGAGTGGTATTGCCGCAGTTGATAGTCATCGATTTATCATTAGTTGTGCGGACGTGTATTTATTTTGTTTTCTCAAATATATTTATATGTATTTTCTAAGTTTTTACTTATCTTTTTACCTCACCTCAAACCTTTCCAGATTTGAAAGTTATAAACCACACCTTCTACATCGATTAACTACATGTAATGTAGTTTATGTAGTTTAAGTGTAACATGTAGTTTTCGAACCCTGATAGTAATACTGATCAAATTATTAGTCATACATTATTTACTAAATTCTTTAAAAATGCGATGAAAATAATAAAAATTTCTAACTTTTATCTGTGTTCAATATTAAAGTTATTAACTTGAGTTGAGTAGGTTGAGCTTAATGTCAAAACTGAGAGCAGTCTTAGGTTTCAAAGATGAAATAACTAATATAGTTTTATTTGAATATATAATTTTTAACAAAGTCTTGCAAAGCCATGAGGAGTTTCTGAAAATTCACAATAAAAAATATTTTTATCAATAATATCTTTATTACATTAAAAGTAATAACACCATTATTAAAATTTCCGCAATGTACTATTTATAATGCTAAGTTATTGTAAAATTTACATAAATTCTATTAGAAATACACGTCTGAAAAACTACTGTTGTTAATAAATAATATAATAGACTTGGAAAAGGAAATAAAATAAACTTAGACACACTTACAGCATAAATAAATACAATGACGATGGATAATGTGAGATGGGATATCAATCTGATGTTTTTCAAATTTTATGTTTAATTATTATTTATTAAAAATTCGGTGCAATTAAAGTTTATATCCATTATATACGTATAAAGTGTATCAAATGCAATCAAAGTTTAGGCCTTCAGTTGATGACGTCACGAATAAGCTGTCCGGCCTTGTTATTACGGTGGTTACGGTCGGACTCGCGCACGAAACGTTTCGTACCATTCATTATCTATACAACATTAGACACTATATTATTATAAACTTTTTTCCGATTTAGCTGAAATTTTGAATGCGCGTATTAAGTAATTAAAAAAATGAAGAAAAGCATTACTAAAAATTGTATTAATTAATAATAAATATGTAAAAAGTAAAAATAAATATGTAAAAATTAAAAAAAACGATTAAAAAAAGTCGCCTTGACTAGGATTCGAACCTTCCTTACTACGGCTCCAACGTCATAGCAGCGTAAAGCCCTAACGCTTTAACCACGCGGCCACCGAGTACTTGAAATATTCTATATAAAATTCTTACTTAAAAGATAATGTTTAGTGAAAGTACTTTTTTATTTATAAACATTTATTTAATTCTGTTTTTAGTATTTGTTCTTATAGCGGCAACATAGATACATTATCTGTAAAAATTTCAACTGTCTAGCTATAACGGTTCATAAGATAGACCTTTGTGACAGACGGACGGACGGACGGATGGATAGCGAAGTCTTAGTAATAGGGTTCCCGTTTTTACCCTTTGGGTACGGAACCCTAAAAATCAGGGCAATTATTGCCGATTTAATTTCCACTAAAAAAGTTTTTGTCACGTCACAATTATTTGTTCACATATTTTTGCTCTCTACTATAAATTCAAATAACTACAAAATCTGTTATCCATTAAATACCAGCCGAACTACTAGTTTATACCATATTTAAACAGATAACGCCACGCATAGCTTCAATATGTGGTTATTCCAAATGTTTTGTTCTAAGATTATTAGTGGACTGTAATAGGTATGAGTTTAAAGAGGTTTTGAACTTTTGACACTTTTATTTATTATTTTTCAGCGGCGATCGGGCGGCCTTGTGTCTTACTTGAGTTTTGTCTATAAACTGAAACTTTCGTCAGCTGAGCGCCCACCAAATTACCAACAGCATTCCGAATTACCCCATTTCCTCTATTAAAAGTAGTTACAATGTTACCTACTATTTGACAAGAATTGTCTATAAAGATCACGATTCTTGAAATATGGAATAAATTAAATGCGCAATATTTTCTGTGCAGTGATAAAAATAAACCCGTAATTGGACAGCAGATGCAATTTAAAGATAATCATCCAAGGTCTCAAATGAAATACGTAGTAACAGATATAACTAAGAAATCATGAATTATAATTGAATTGAATAGCTCTAGTTAGTTTAATTAGGATATTTCAAGTATAATTTTCTTTAATTTTTTATTATGTAGGTATTCATATTGGTATTTTTTTAAACTCAATTATAGAATTAGATTTCTATAAAAAACTCGATTCTTTTGAAAATTTAATATTTTGACTTATTTGAATTGAAATTAATTTTAACAATTTATTATGAACAACATTTTTTTTGGAGTATTAATATCGTGAGTAAAAATAATAAACTGCAAACTATTGATAATATGTAAAAATTTAAAGGTTTTTGTAAAATATAACAGATTTATAATAAAATATTGTATATTTAATATTTATAAATTTTTAAGAAATACAGAATATTTAATCAAGTCCTTCTCAAACAATGATATAACTATGCACATAAGAAACAAATATGGTTTTTATCAAAGATATTTAAACTCGGGAGATACAACGATCCTTTCATAAAACGCTCTAAACCTTCATCACATATTGGTTTGCGAAAATCAACGAGTGCGAGAGAGAACGGACAAAGAAGGGAATAGGGTATCGGCGCAACGGCAACAATGTAGTTGTTTACAAAGATTAGACGGTTGAGGTCAATTTCCAGTGGCGTGCCGATCGACCGACAGTATTTTAAGGAAATTAAAATAATCGTTTAATAAATTTAAAAAAATATTAATAACACTTACATATTTGTCGCATTGTAAAAAGTTGAGGGACGATATTAATAGGAAAAAAATAAGTTGAGGGAGGATAGCGAAATAAATAAAAACCGGCATAATTTTTTATTATAAGATGGTTTTTAACATAAGAATAACGATTAAAATAATCAATAAGCGTTTTTTACTTTATTTTATTAAATAAAATATCAAATTTTGGGTGTATTAGTAAATGCAGTTTCAATATCTTGTTCCAAACCTTGTCATCTCCGGTGAATGAGACTCCCTCTATTAGCAATAACAAAATAAAATAGTTATTTTAACCTAGTAACACAATATTTTACCAAAAACTAATATTTGTAGACTTCACATATTTTTGATAAAAACTTTATTATTATATGTATATTTATTATATACCTATATGAATTTTACAACTACTAAAATGTGTGTCTAAAGGGATCGCACCGCGATTAAAAAACCGATACAATGACACAAAGTACCAGAGTGGTGCGACCCCAAAAACAAAATAGAAATAAATTAAATTATAAAAATAAACAGAATTAAAAAAAATAAAATTAGATAAAAAAAATGAAAATATAATTTTATCAGGGATGAGCGGAGATAAGCAGAAGAGCATAACGAAACAGTGTAACCGGAACAGCAACCAATGATGGGCATATCAGAAGAACAAGAACCTCACAAATCAGTCGAAGAAATTATAATTTTTAAATGATTTATTGTTATCAATTTAGTAAATGATTTTTAATTTGTTTTTATAATCTGTAAAGAATTGAAACTTAAAGTTATTAGAAATATTATTCCACAAATGTGGCGCTATGAAACTGAAAGATTTTTGGAAGTTAGCTGTTCGGTGTTGAGGAATTTTAAAATAATGCACTTGCCTAGTCGAATGATCATGGTCAACGTAGTGAAACAATGAGAACAAATAGGGAGTCTGCTCTTTAGTTAAATTCGATAAATGAATGTCATTAAATGAAATTATTACAAATCTAAACAAAATTATTTGATATTATAATACAGTCATCAGAAAAGTCTAGCGATAATTTTAGAAGATCATAAATAAAATAAAATGGCTATTGTATAGTAAACAGTTCTTCCCTTAGTCTTAAAAATATTTAGTTTTTTTTTCTCTGGTTTGCAAAGGAAAATTCATATTGTTTATAAATAATAAAAGTGCATGTGCAAAGAATTTCAATACAATAAAATGTAAAAAATACAACAAAATGTAGTACTCATAAAATTCATGTAATAAGTACATTAATTATATGTATATCAAAAGATGTCCATTTACATTAAAGCAACCAAAATTTAAAACAAAAGCCGTATTAAATTTTTGGTACACCCCAATAAAATTTTCACAAAAGGTAGGTAATGATTTGTCAAACCCAAGTGGGTACCTAGATTATACTTATTCAATACCCTTTCTTAAAAGGAAACAGAAATTGTTATTAAGTTATTAGTAATTAGTACGTACCACACATGTACCTTTTTTCTACAAATAATTTAATTAATAAATATATAATTTAAAAAACATAATAAATTAATAAATATACAATTTAAAAAATAAACCTAAAAATAAATATAATTTAGAAATCTGCAATTTTTTATGTCTAGGTCCGCCTCTGATCTACAGAGAAGGGGATATAATAATATACCTAACCCTACATATTTTTATTTACCGGTGAAAAATTAAATTTGGATTTAAATGATACACTCTCTTGTACACAATACATGAATGCACCATATTTTCAAATTAATGTCCACAGAAGTCCACAAAATAACGCAAAAATACTATAATACTGCAAATAAAAAATACGGAGCTTGATCGGCGGCATAGCAGCATCGCAACAGGAGAATCTAGGAATTTTCATTCGTCCTCGAAATCCGTTGTACTACGCCGGCATATTTCTAAAACTGACATTGCCAAACTGCTTTTTATTATTAAAAGAAACACGATCATGATATTTTTATTCCATTATAAAATTTAAAATAGTTAAGCATTTAAGCATTAAATGAAAAAATTGACGTTAGCAAATTAATGTACTTGATATATTATAGAAATAGGTATAACGAAATTATTTATTACTTAATAATTGGTTGTGGTATTTAATCGGCAATATTAATACCAATATAAAAGGTAAATCTGGCAAATGTTTTAGCAGGTGTCAAAGAGCATTCTGAAAATTAAAAGATTGAATAATGGCCATGATGAAGCACAAAAACGAAACTTGCAGTGTACCGAGCAATAATAATCCCCTTTGGTTTTTATACACTCAGATGCAAAAAAAACGCAACCGAGAAATTTTGGTCAAATTTGTGTTATATGGGAGCGAAACCTGGGTGCCGTACGGCCGACACATGAACGCATTAAACAAGTTGCAACAGAGACACCTTAGACAACTCTTAAGAATCAAATGGTTCCATCACGTCTCAAACGTATCGCTAAAAAAAAGCTAACTGCGAGAGTATTGAAGTCATGGTTACAAAATCCCGACTAAGATGGGCTGGTCACGTATGCAGAATGCAAGAAAACCGCATACCAAAATCACTGCTTTACGGTGAGCTTGTAGACGGTAAGAGGAGGCCAGGTGGACAACTCAAAAGGTACAAGGACATTTTCCACGAAAACTTAAAGGGGATTAATGTGCAGAATGAGTGGGAAGTAGCAGCTCACAATAGAACTCAATGGAGAAGAATTGTAAACTCAGTTAACAGCGAGAACCAAAAAGTTAAGAGGCAACAAAACAATGAGATTTTTGAATGTCCGGAGTGCGGTAGACAAATAACATCACGTATTGGGCTTTTCAGTCACAGAAAGGCTCATGAAAGAAAACGCCTTGCGTGACCATCTTCTGATGCGTGTCAAATACTCGTCAGCGAGTAATGGCAGTAGTAGTATAGTATATATATGGTATTTAATCGAATACTAATACCAATATACAGGTAAAACTGGCAAATGTTTTCGGTGTAAGAGAGATGCGAAAATAAGGATTGAATAATGGCCGATGAAGGAAAAAGGTAAACAATCTCTTGAGTTTAAATATCTTTGGTTTTTATACACTCAGATGCAAAAAAAACGCAACCGAGAAATTTTTGGTCAAATTTGAAGTGTTATATTTTTGTTATTTTTAGCCCTATTTTATATATTTTTTAGCAAGTTGTATGTAATTATGTCAACTTTAATTCTTAAACTCAGTTTTTTATAAACTTTAATATTTGGCATATTATATTATGGGATTAATCGAGGGGTTGTTTTTTACTACTAACTTTAAAACACCCTGTGCAATAATTTCGTTTGTAAATTTTCTTAAATTATAATTTTGCGGTCAGAACCATGTCTCCTGAGCATTTTGTTTCTTGGATCATGTCAGTTCATGTCTTGGTTAATTTTTAAGAGCAAAATGAACTTGCCACCAACAATTTGCAATTTTTTCAATTATCATTTCTTTTTGAAGTTATTATTTAATATGACAAGGCGGTTTTGGTGATTATTGTGAACTATATACTACTATATAAACCGCCCATCATGTTCGACGTTTGGAAAACGCTTGGTACGAGGGTTAGAAGTCGCGAAGCGGTACCACCTTCATTAAATGAACTTCGCTTGATCTTTAAAGAAGAATGGGAAAATATAACGCAATATGATATGCATATGCAGCCTCAATGACAGTATGAACGGACATATACAGGAAGTTATAGCATCCAAAGGAGGCAATACATAGTAATAGGGTATTTTTTACATTTTTTTTTCTGTTTGTATATACTTGAGTATTAAATATGTTTTCTTTAATATCGTTGGTTGTTGACAAAACCGCGATAGTGCGATTCACCAGAAAGCGAAGTCTGAAAAACATGAAAAGAATCCAACTAGATGGAAAGGAAATACTGCCATCACATTAAATATCTGGGAATAACCCTGGACAGTAAACTCCTGTGGAACAGGCATATTAAGAACACTACCAGCAAAGCCACAAAGGCTCTCATGGTATGCAGAAGACTGGCCGGAAATAGATGGGGCAGCTCCCCTAACATTTTGCGCTGGATGTATACCATGATAGTAAGACCCATGATTATTTATGGAGCAGTTGCCTGGTACACAAAACTAGAGCAACGGATGCCAAGGCTAAACCTGTGCAAAGTCCAGAGACTAGCGTGCATGTTTGCATCACAGGAGCCATGAGAACCTGTCCAACAGCAGCAATGGAGGTCATTCTAGATCTAACACCACTGCATATTATTGTCATTGGTAGATATGCCAATGCGACAATGATTAGAATGGTCACTAACGGAATTAGTACTGGGAGAATTATCAGATCAGGAACTTGGAACACCCTCAAAAAGGAAATACCACTCCTGCAACTCCCAGTGGACGATATGCCAAGAACGTACAACTTTGAGAAACATCTCAATGCAGTATTGAGCAATAAAAAGGATTGGAAGAGAGAAACGTCTGCCCAGCAGTTAAAAGACCATACCATAACTTGGTATACTGATGCTTCCAAAACCAATTCGGGAACAGGGATTGGAGTATTTGGGTCGAGAACTAAATACTCCGAACCAATGGGCACTTACTCTAGCATCCTACAGGCAGAAATCTACGCTATCGAAAGATGCGTACAACTTATCTTAGATAGGAACTATCGGAAACAAGAAATAACCATCTTATCTGATAGTCAAGCAGCGTTAAAAGCGATCAACTCAGTATCAATCAATTCGAAATTGGTCAAAGAATGCATAGAGAAGCTGAATAAATTAGGCAAAGAAAACAAAGTCCTCCTACTCTGGGTGCCTGCTCACCAAGGGATAGAAGGCAATGAAAAAGCAAATGATCTAGCTAGAAAAGGAGCGAACACTCCACTAACTGGACCAGAACCGTCCTGCTTTCCAAATGGTAACCAACTCAAGGCGGAACTCAAGAACTTGGAAGATTCCGTCCGCAACCTGGAATGGGAATCTTGCAACGGTCTAAGACACTCGAAGAAATTTCTGAGGGCTTAAGATCAAGAAAAATCACAGATCTTCCTAGGTTTAAGTAAGAACAATCTTCGGATTGTCACGGGGTTTTTAACAGGACACTGTCTCCTCAATGAACACCTCAGTAGATTGAATCTAAGAAGAAACGGCGAATGCAGATTCTGTGGGGAAAAAGGGGGAAACACCAGTACACCTCATCACTGAGTGCGCCGAGACAACAACCATTCGTGCCATGAACTATGTTACGACTGATGTTGGAGATGGAGAACTACCCTCTATAAAACTGTCCCAGATACTGGCTTTTTTTCAAAGCCCTGGGACTGTATGATGAGTTATAACTCAAGAAAGGGGGACACAATAGATCTGTAAGGTCGCAGTGATTAACCCCCCTCCCACTCATTCTAAATTCTAAATTCTAAATCGTTGGTTGTAACAAAACAATAACAGTTTTTTATTAATGTTTATTAAAACCAGGACTGTATCATTAGTCTTTAACGTTTTTATATTTAGTATAGAGTATGTAATACAGCGTAATATGACGTTACGACAATAGTCACCAAAACCATCTTGTCATATTAAAAAAATACATTTTTTGAAAACATTGCATATTGATCGTGATCAGTTCATTTCGCTCTTAAAAATTAATCCAAGCAAGAATTGACATGAATCAAAAAACAAAATGCTCAGGAGACATGGTTCTGACTGCAAAATTATATTTTAGGAAAATTAACACAGGAAATTATTGTACAGGGTGTTTTAAAATTAGGGTAAAAAAACAACCCTTTGATTAACCCTGTATATCTAATATGCCAAATACTAAAGTTTATAAAAAACTGAGTTTATGAATTAAAGTTGACATAATTATTTACAACAAGAAATTATGAAAATAGGGCTAAAAATAGTAACAAAAATATATGTAACACTTTAAATTTGACCAAAAATTTCACCGTTGCGATTTTTTTGCATCTTGCTGGAGTGGAGTTTTTTGCATCTTGCATTTTTGGGAACCAACAGTCGATGGGTTGTGCGAGAACATTTTTTAAAGAAAATTGCCATTTTTGTTAATGATAAGGTCACACCACTTTAATATTTTTAATTTTAGGATAAAAATCCCGTTTCAAAAAACATAATATGCAGATGTCGAAAAAGGGCGCTTGGTTTATTTGTGCTAATAAAATTAATAAAAAGAAAGCGAGTATAAGAGTTTTGAGCGGTTTAAGACTCGTTCGATATTTGCCCACCTCTATTCTGGACCACATTAAAAAACTTAAAAAGTTAAACGACGAATAACAATAATGTATATCATTGGTATATATTTAATTCTTCCTATAGGAAATAATGCAAAATAAATAATGGTTTTAAATAATTACGAAAAAAATTATTTTTGTAAAGTTGAACATCCTGTATCTTTAAAATTAAACATTTTCAGACCTACATTTTGGTGAGAAGTCACCCCCTGATATTTAACCATGTATTCATCTGAATACTCGGTATTTTCTCTGGCTCTTTTTAAACAATAACTGGCACAAAACAATCCCGCATGCGCGCGAAACTTTGCGAGGGCCTCTATATATCGCACTCTTCTGGATATTTCAAGTTCACTAACGCGCAAGCTATCCTTCTATAGGGTCCTCTTTAACAATTTGCCGCTTAAAACATCGAAACATCGACGAAAAATTATTAAAATTCGTATTTTAACGCCTGAAAATTTACTCAGAAATGGCTAAAATTAATACAACTAGTACGCCGCAAGATTTAGATCCTCATATTTTAAATATTATTCATCAGGTATTAACGGGTTACAGCAGCGAAAAAAAGTTGGATTTGCGAGAGCCTCAGCCGAAAAAGTCACTGGAAGGAATAGCGTCGTATATCGTGTTCGCTTACGGAACTTTGTTAACTTACGGAATTTTGTCTAATGTACTTTTATTTTTCCATATTATTCAGTACAGGCTTTATAAGGATCCGACCTATAGTTTCATTATAAATAACGCTGTCAGTGACATAGTTAAATGTGTGGTTGTACTGCCTATAACTTTGTATGTGTTGTTGGTCCAGAACTGGATGTTAGGGGAGTTGCTGTGCACTTTCCTGCCAATGTTACAGGTAAATTAGTATATCGGTTGTCTGAATTTTAGGAAGAAGTTTACATAATAATTGTTTTTTTACGGATTTTTTTTGCACGCTCTTTAAGTACAGCCACACGCCAAGTCAGGCAGCCGTACCATCCTTTTCTCGAAGGTATTAGCGGCACTTTTGACCATCCTTTAATTTCGTTGTGGATACAGCAAGAATATTAATTTTTACTCCACACAAAGACATACTATAGCTGGCTAGGTTACCAAAATATCTAGTAATTATACCTCATAGTTTATGAATTATCGCTTATCAATTTTCTTTAATTTCGACATTGACTCACTGAGATCGTCAAAATTCTAAGGTACTTCTAGATGTGTCACAAACTTCAAATTTTGAATTTTAGGTAACTTTAAGCGGAAGGAAAAAATGAAAAATCTCGAAATATCCTTATGGATTAAATTTTAGCTGTCTAGCCGATACCGGTAACTGACTTTCCAGTCGAGAAATAGGTAGAAAACAAGAATTAATCGAAGCTGTCTCTACTGATTTTATTCATATATCACAGTACCAACAATAATTCAAGGATTATGCATTTTTTATTGTTAAACTTCTTTAACTTCGCCAGTGACTAACTCGCTGTCATCAAAATTCTAAGGTACTTATAATGACTTGGCATTATTCATTGCATGATATGATATTCTATTCTAATTAAAAAACTTTATTTTTAAGGGCACTGTATAAATTTACTTAGTAATTGAGATGGTAGATTATTCTTTTATTATTATGGTGCTGTGCAATTGCCAAGTCATTATAATTATTGCAGAAATAAAGATGACTAATATTGATACTAACAATTTATAACAAAATTATTGAATAGGTGCTTAAAGAGAGACCAAATAAAATAAACTGACTTGCAGGTTTTACATAAGGTCTTACAACTTTTTATAGTAGAAGAATTGTGTTGCGAGACTTTTTGGCATCTGGCGAGATTTTTTGCTGACATTTTTTTACATTCTATGTTTTTGATGGAATATTTTTTATTTAGAAAAAGGTATAATAACGTGACAAAACTGTGACAAAACTTTCAAGATTTTGTCCGTTATCATGGTAGTGTGGCCTTTATATAATTTTTATAATTAAAATAATTTATTCAGCGGTAGGCAGAACTTGGATTAATGAGAGCACCGTCTTTTCAGAGCGTAACTATAGTTTATCGTTTATATATAAAAACAAAATATAACCAGCTAAAAATAGAAATTAAAAGGTATCGCACTTTTAAGGTAAGGGCTCTTTCTAAATTCAGTTACTATAAACTCTATTGCCACTTACCTTATTACGTCAACATCCATCAGCAATACATCAACAACAAGAACCTGTCGAAGACTTCGTTGTTCCCCTTGTAGATCTACCTCTTCGGTCTTGGACTCATACTTTGGATTGAACCACTCGACCGGTTATCACCAGTGTTCTTTTAAATAACTTAATATTTTAGTGATTAGGTAATATAAAGAAATAAAATGCCGATTTTTCACAACACCTAACTATATTTAATATAAAGAAATAGATAAATAAAAAATACAGAAAAAGATTTAACAACAAAACATTTATAATTAATGAAAAAGAAAGAAATTGAATCAAAAATAATTAATGACAATTAGAGAATTGAAATTAAAACTCAGAGATAATAAAGTTAAAAAAAAATCAAAATATTCTTCTTATTAGTCCAATTTAAATTATCTACAATTAGCATACACTTTCAAATCTCTCTTAGAATTATCGTTGGCAGAAAATTAATATATTAAAAAAATATTCACTGAACAATTAAATTTAAATTAGAATTTAATAAAAAGAACAATTGCAAAATAATCACTTATGCAATGACATCTAAAATTTACTAAAGCCTTTAGAACAAACAGAAAGTCTTAAATCATTAATAAAGAAAAATATTAGAGAAAATCCAAAAACAACAATTAAAATACTGTAAGCATGAATAGTTTAGAATTTCCTAACTTGAGAATTTATTTGAGAAAATCTTTAGATAGAGAACTTACTAAAACAATTAAAAAAGACCACTGGATAATATAAGATCTACACGGAGTAAATTCGACCGTCTAATTTAAAAGTCAGTACCGAACTGATCCAAGAATCTATTTTCCTAAACCTCGAAATATTTAAAATGGGCGGGTAAAAAGAATAGGGAACCACCAAAAGCCGAGCCATTCTCAAATCCTCTTCGGGTTCGCTTTTCAGGAACCGTCTGATTGGTCTGAGAAAACCTCAACTACCCTGTCGTTCCCGGTCTAGTTGGCTTTACTTGTCACAGATGTCGTTACTATGACCATTTCTACGTTATTTTCCAAATTATTACTAATATCCGTGTAAATATTATAATTACCGTAAACACAATTACACATGATTAAAACTAACCCTAACTAAAGTATATTTTAAGGTCTGTCCTTAAAAAAACCAAAACAAATCATATTTATAATTTGATTTCATTAGGTTTCGCTGTTTCATCTTATATGTTTATTTATTTCACATAATTTTGGATATTTTGGATAAAAAAAAGGAGGACAGTCCTTAATTTTCAGAATATCATTACGTGAACTTTACTTTATATTTAAGAGTGTCGTCTTAGAGTTTTATTGCTTTCTAGGGGTTTTGCTTATATAATCTCGAAGTTAAAATTTAGGGTTTTACAGCTTTAATGATTGATGCTAGTCGTTTCTAGCTGTTTCAAAGCAAGTATTATATTAATTTATGGACGTGGGATTTTAAACCTAACAGAAAAATATTTAGTTTTCCCAGAGAAATGGGTCCTTCATTCTAAACAGGTTTTACGATCTTCTGAAAAAATACCAATTTAAAAAGTTTATATAATAATTGTTTTTTTTTATTTACGGATTTTTTTTTCAAGCTCTTTAAGCACAGCCACACGCCAAGTGTATTAGCGGCATTTTTGACCACCCTGTAACTTCGTTGTGGATAAAGCAAGAATATTAATTTTTACTCCACACGAAGACATACTATAGCTGGCTAGGTTACCAAAATATCTAGTAATTATACCTCATAGTTTATGAATTATCGCTTATCGATTTTCTTTAATTTCGACATTGACTCACTGAGATCATCAAAATTCTAAGGTACCTACTTCTAAATGTGTCATAAACTTCAAATTTCGAATTTTAGGTAGCTTTAAGCTTATTATAGAAAGAAAAAATGAGAAATCTCGAAATGTCCTTACGGATTAAATTTTAGCTGTCTAGCCGCTACCGGTAACTGACTTTCCAGTCGAGAAAAAGGAAAACAAGAATTAATCGAAGTGGTCTCTACTGATTTTATTTGGATATCAATGTACCAACAATAATTCAAGGATTATGCATTTTTTTCTTGTTAAACTTCTTTAACTTCGCCAGTGACTCACTCGCCGTCATCAAAATTCTATGGTTCTTATAATGACTTGGCAATTGCACGATATGATATTCTATTCTAATTAAAAAACTTTATTTTTGGGGGCACTGTTTAGATTTACTTAATAATTGAGATGGTAGATTATTCTTTTATAACTATGGTGCTGTGCAATTGCCAAGTCATTATAATTATTACAGAAATAAAGATGACTAATATTGATACTAACAATTTATAACAAAATTGTTGAATAGGTGCTTAAAGAGAAACCAAATAAAATAAACTGACTTGGTTTTACATGAGATCTCATTTTTGGCATTTGGCGAGACTTTTTGCTGGCATTTTTTTACATTCTATGTTTTTGATGGAATATTTTTTATTTGGAGAAAGGTATAATTAATTAGAGAGCAAAGACAATTGAACTTGTTTCCATGGCTAACTAAGTGAAATTGCTCGAACAAATCGTTCTGTGGCCATCTTCACAGACAGCCAAGCGGCGCTAAAGGCACTCCGCTCCGCGGAGGTCAATTCTAGACTAGTGTGGGACTGTGTGCGTGCTCTGAATACTTTGGGCGAACGTAGCACAGTTACGTTGGCCTGGGTGCCAGGACACGAGGGTCACAAGTGTAACGAAAAGGCTAAGCCTAAAAAGGGCCAAGCAAGGCTCATCCATGCCATTCATATGCCCAGAACCCTTCTACGGCACTGCAAAGGCGGTCACGAGAATGGCCACGGAACGATGGGTGGCCAACAAATCTCTAGAATGGTGGAGAAACTCACCAGGGCAGAGACAGGCGAAAAGGTTCATTGTAGAACATTCGCCAAAATTCACGGTAGACTTGATAAGCAAGGACAGAAAGACAGTCAAAGCTGTAGTAGGTTTACTAACAGGGCATTGTAAGCTAAATAGGCATCTAAAGCTGATGGGATTGACAGACGAAGCTATGTGTAGGTTCTGCCAATCTGAAGAAGAAACGTCAGAACACATTTTATGTCGGTGTGACAGCCTGGCAAATGTGCAGTTCCCGGTAATAGGCAATGATGGGCCATTGCCAAGGAGCTACATGGAGGGTTCAGTCTCCAAGTTGCTAAACTTTGTGAAAAGGATAGGACTGGAGAATGTAATCTAAGGATCAGAAGAGGACCACAATAGATTTGAGAAGGTCGCAGTGGATCAGGCCGAAAGCCACCTCTAAGAATCTAATCTAATCTAAGTGAAATTGCTTAAAATTGATAAGAATTGGCTATAACTCAGTAATTTTTGGAAAAAAACTATATCATAGCTTATATCGCTGAAAAGCTTAATAAATGGCGCTTTTTATGAAGTCATGGCCAACTATGATTTCCATTTAAAATAAACATAAGTTTTTGTCATCCGATTAAGAATATATGATTATCTAAAACTTTTATCTAAAACATTTTTGTGTGAAATGGATTATAATGGAATTAGGGACAATTTTTAAAATAGCCCAAATTTGTTTTTTTTAAATATCTAGGAAGCCATGAACATTTTCAAAAATCTAAAAGGGGCGTATTTATGACCCCACAAAACTGCAATTCTTTCCCCATTTAACCGACTCTCTATCTTCAGTAGTTTCCGAGAAACTCACCTAGAAATTCACCCTGTATATATATATATATATATATATATATATATATATATATATATATATATATTCATTTCGTAAAACGTATTTTCTAATCTATTTTAAAATTATCTGTTGGATATAAATATCCGTGAAAAATTCAATGGCCATTTTATTGACGTTTTTAATTTATTTTTGTATCCTTTGATCATGAATTCGCGTTATTTTATGTTGATTTTATTTATAAAATAAAACCCTCTTATGAGAGAAATGCTAAACAAATTATTTTATTTTATCTAAAACAAAGCATTTTCTTTATATTGTTTTTATTAATTTGAAAAGATATTTGTCACGGTGAAAGAGTTTATAATTTTGCACTACAAAGGCCTACTACGCGTCAATACAAATTATATAAGCAAACTTAAATTATTTCTTGACTCTTTGAAACGGTTTGTTCTTATACTTCTGTTCTCTAATAAACAAGATGAATGTCGGAACAGGATATATTTTGAATACTATTTCTTGTGAAATTAGAGATCCTTCTGGACTGAAATTATGGATGTTGAATTTTTTCAGGTTTATTTGACGTATTTGTATCAATAATCGTTTATCATGCGCTAGAATACAGGGTTGTTCACCACATATGACAGGGAGTATTGTAGCTAAACGATTAGATTTTTGCGAATTGTAAGTTTTGGGTTCGTTGAAGGGACTATTAGAGCTACAATTTAAAAATATTTTCATAAGATATAGAGTGTCCCAAATAAGTAAAAAATATTATATTGTTGTATTTTTTTAAATGAAATACCTTGTATATTATTCTATTTATAGATTCTACGATTGAAATAAAGGTAAATTTGATTAAGGTTTATCACACTTAAACCTTGCCGTTTTTGAAATATTTTCAATTGCAGTTAAAAATTTAAGGCTTCATTTCTCCAAAGTTATCAAAGTTTTTAATACTAAATATTTACTGAAGTTTATTTATTGATCAGGTATTGTGTTGCAATAATAAACAATATACTACGTTATACAGTGTGTCTAAAAATTTATATTAAATAATTACTAGCTTTAAACGACAGTAACTTCTTTAATTTAAATGTAATATAAATATAAACACCCTGTATATTTAATTGTCTATCAAATTGTATTATACCATTTTTTACCTATCTTTTCAAGTTTTTGTAGAAAATGCATTTTCTTATAATTTAGACCTCATTTATCACTATACCCATAGAATATTGACATTTTAGATTATTTATAAAAATGTAACAAATTTTCAAAGGTACAGATACTAATATTGTAGATATAATTCGTTTATTTTATTAAAAAATAAAAAAAAAACTGTTTAACATTTTTTGGTTAAAGAGGACCAATTAATATGATCCTAGTATTCAAACTGCATTAATTGACTGTTTACGTTGATTAATAACAATTGCTCCAAATACTATAAAACTAAATTTTGTATGTGTATTTGATAGTGTGGTTAAAAGTAAGACCTTATAAATTTTATTTCATTTTTTGACGAATGCTTATTTATAACAACGGAGACGTTCATTTTCTTAACTTATTATTATATTGATTTCTGAGTCAAATCCACATTTATTTACAATAATTTATCAGAATTAATTATGCAATTAATTAATTTTTAGGTAGAAATAATGGTGGTATATTTAATTGGTAGGTATACTCTTTTACAAAGATTTAAATAGTTTACTTTTCGTAAACAAATGGGCTTGCAATATTATTATTTTTACCACCTGTACATTTTGTACATATTATGTTGCTTTAAATAATCTAAAATGTCAATATTCCATATGTATAGTGATAAATGAGGTCTAAATTATAAGAAAATGCATTTTTATAAAAGAAGAGATAGGTAAAAAATGGTATAATACAATTTGATATACAAATAAATTGTGCATCTGATTCTCGTAAAATATATAGGGTGTTCCATTTAAATTAAACAAGTTATTGCTGTTTAAAGCTAGTAATTATTTAATTTAAATTTTTGGGCACTCTGTATAAGGTAGTATAATTTTTATTATTGCAACACAATATCTGATCAATAGATAATATAATATAGATTTAATAGAAGTAATTTATCTCATGGAGGTACTATGATAATGTCTACCAACAAAAACCTTACGGCAATAACAAAATTTGATCACTTATTAGCCGAGAAAATGTTTGAATTTTCTATCATCTACCACATTGCTTATGACCTCTATATTGTTTGTATTTATAGAACACCTGACGCAGATATGCATATGTTCTTTCAGAAATTACTGAGTTTGCTAGAGTCCCTGCCTGTGAATAGCAGGTTGATCTTGTGTGGTGACCTAATATTGACTTCTCCAGTGTGTGTGATGCTCGGGTATCTCTCCAGTCTATCTTCGAGACTTTTGGTGTAGTAATGCATGTTAATGCACCAACAAGAATCACTAGAACTTGTTCTAGTACTATAGACTATGTCGTGTCATCCTTTGATCCAGAATTGGTTGACTGTACTGTGTTGAACTCAGGCTTCTCTGATCATGAAGGAGTATTAACAAAATTTTCCATAAAATCCGAGAGTAGAAACACTTTTCGTAAATTAGGACGTATTTTTTCGGAAAAAAACTTTATAAATTTTAAGCAGCTTTGTCTAACAACAGATTGGCATGTCATCTCTGGTGATGTAGACACTGAAGTTTCCAGATTTACACAAACATTATCTGGTCTGGCATCCAAAGCCTTTCCTCTCAGGCCTGTCAAAATTAAACATCATAAACCCTGGACTATTAAGGGCCTACGTACATCTGCAAAAAACATGCGCTCTTTATCTCACCTAAAAAATTCTCGGATAGTGTCTTCTTTCACGAGTACGTGAAACTTTACAGGAAAATTTACCATAAGACTATAAAAGCCACCAAGGACATCTATTACAATAGGAGGTTGACTGAGTCCGGTAATATTGCCAAAGAAACATGGTCGATTGTGAATGACTTGAGGGAGTAAGGTTTCTTCGTCCAACATAACCTCAACTTCACCTGAGGACCTAAACAATTACTTTGTAAATGTGGCGAAGAATATAGTGAATACTATCTCACCCTCCCTTGATCCTCTATCATTTCTCTCTGACTATAATGTTAATTTGCACAGTTTCTTCCTTACGCCTGTGGGGTTGGCAGAGCTTCGCAATACATTAAATGATATTAAAATAAATCTTCAGCAGGGACTGACGGACTTACTCTTAAAATGTTCTCTAGTATGCCGGAATGTACATTAAACCATCTTTCAGCCTTAATTAATATGTCATTTGAAGATGGTGCTTTTCCAAATTGCCTTAAGTCGGCGATAATTATTCCTTTGCATAAAGGAGGTGATAAAGAGCAAGCTTCCAACTATCGTCCAATTGCACTCCTTCCCACGTTATCGAAGATCATGGAGAGACTGGTTAAAAAGAGGCTTGTATCATTTCTTCTAAAATACAAAATACTCACCCCCTTTCAGTTTGGGTTCTTGAGTAACAAATGTACAAATGACGCTATGTTTTCGCTGTTTAATAATGTATACTCCAGTCTGAACAACCGTCTCGTTACAGCAACAATTTTCTGTGATTTCTCGAAAGCTTTCGATTGTGTTAATCATAACATCCTACTAACAAATTGCAGTACTATGGTATCAGGGGAACGCCTCTTGAATGGTTTAAGTCCTACCTTAACAACAGAAACCAGCGTGTGAGGGTTGATAAGACTGTGTCTTCTTGCAAGCCAATAGAATGCGGAGTACCTCAGGGCTCAGTGCTAGGTCCTATTTTGTTTCTGTTGTTTATCAACGATATTGCTAGTCTGGACATCAGTGGTAAAATCTGTCTCTTCGCGGATGATACTTGTTTCACATGGAGCAGCCCGGACACCACGGCACTTCATAGAACCATTTCCAGTGACTTAATCAACATAAAAACATGGTGCGATTCTAATTATCTGTGTCTCAACGTCTCTAAAACTAAAGTCTTATCATATAAAAGTACGTTGCTACCTTTTCAACTTGATAATACCACCATTGACGTCGTTGATTCTGTGAAATTTTTAGGCCTTGTTGTGGACAACTATTTAAAATGGGATTTGCAATCGATGCTTTAGCTAAAAAATTAAGTTCTGCCTGTTTCGCACTTAGATCAGTTGCTAATGTGCTTAATTTGTCAACATCTAGGACAGTCTATTATGCCCTTTATGAGTCGCATCTCCGATACGCACTTCCATTCTGGGGTGCGTGTTGTGCGACTCAATTTGAGCGTATCTTCAAATTACAAAAGAGAGCTGTGCGATATTCACTGAGGCTAACCAGTTGTGCTCACTGCCGGGACTTGTTTAGAAGATATAAAATATTAACTCTTCCTTCCCTATTCATACTCGAATCCGTCTGCCTAGTTCGCAAGCACGTATCGAGTATTTCTCTAGAGCCAGTTCATGGCTATCCAATTAGGAACGCAGAGCATAACATGTATCTGCCAACCCCTCACTCTGAGTTAGTAAAGAGTTCCCAATTGTACAATGCAAAAAAAAATGCACTATCATCTGCCATCTGAAATTAATTCCATTTCATCCTTTCCTGCATTTCGCAGAGCCTTGAGATCATACTTACTGGAGAAAGCCTTTTACGCGGTTAACGATTTTTTTATTAATATCTAGGGTTCTAAATTTAACACACATTCACTAAATTTAAGAAATGATTTTGTTTTCTATCCATTTAAATTTAGTATTGACATTATATACAGTTGTTTATTTACATGTATGTTTATATTTTATTTATATTTAATTAAATAAATTTTTGACAATGTACAATTTCTATAATTGTATAAAGTATTGTTTTAGTTTTGTATGTTTGCTGTTAGTTTTATATGTTTTTCTATTGTTAAGTGAAGTTTTATATGTTTTTTATATTCTTTTTTTTTTAAGCTTTGTCAACAAAATTGTAAAATTTTTTATGACAATAAAGCAATTTCTTTCTTTCTGTAAATATTTAGTATTAAAAACTTTGATACCCTTGGAGAAATGAAGCCTTAAATTTTTTACTGCAATTTCACAAAATTGAAAATATTTCAAAAACGGTAAGGTTTAAGTGTGATAAACATTAATCAAATTTACCTTTGTTTCAATCGTAGAATCTAAAAATATAATAATATACAGGGTGATCGATTTAAAAAAATACAACTATAATATTTTTTACTTATTTGGGACATTCTGTATCTTGTAAAATTATTTTTAAATTGTAGCTCTAATAGTCCTTCAACGAACTCAAAACTTAGAATTTGTAAAAATCTAATCGTTTAGCTACAATACTCCGTGTCGTATGTGGTGAACAACCCTGTATACTTGCACAAACTAGACTTGAGAAAATACCTGCGACGTGTGTGGAAATTTTTTTGCTAAAGTATCTACATACATACATATACTGCCATTACTCGCTGACGAGTATTCGACACGCATCAGAAGATGGTCACGCAAGGCGTTTTCTTTCATGAGCTTTTCTGTGACTGAAAAGCCCGATACGTGATGTTATCTGTCTACCGCACTCCAGACATTCAAAAATCTCAGTGCTTTGTTGCCTCTTTACTTTTTGGTTGTCGCTGTTAACTGACTTCACAATTCTTTTCCATTCCGTTTTATTGTGAGCTGCCTCTTCCCACTCATTGGGAGTATCTAGACTCATACAAGCCTCAAAAAAGTTTTAATTTTTGATTTCCTGACTAGAGCTAAACAAAAAAAAAATCGACTTTGCCTAAGTCTAAACTTGCGTAAGTATAGGTACTAAAACGTGTGTGGCTGGCTTAGGAGACCAAAGATTGATAGCAATTTTTAACTTATTATTGCTGGATATTGGTAATATAATACTGTTCATGTTTCATAACGTTTTGTAATAATTATAAAAATATTGATTAATAAGTAACTTTCTAAAAATATGGCCTTTAATGAGCTTGCGTGCTGATTGCCATATAAAGACACAATGTATGAAAAATGCAAATTTTAAATTGCATATATTTGAATATTTTTATTCTAACATTATAAATATTTATTCTAGGCATTATATTTTTTTGGAAAAACAGACCAATTATATAATATATCCGGTGCGTTTCAAAAGTGGCTCACCCCCTATAACTTTTTTATTTTTTCAGATAAAAAACAAGATTTAGTATCTTAGTATATAACATAAATTAGGATTTATTGACGCATTCAATTGTTTTTGGTCACTTCTTGTTTCACCGGAAATTACTACAACTTTTGGTTTTTAAATGGTACCGATAGATAATGGCACTCTTAATAGAATGATATGTCATATGTCAAATTTTGCCATTTTTTAAAAAAATGCTTTTCCCAAATATGCTAATGAGCCACCCTGGTTCCATTTGAAAAAATTGAAATATGATTAGAAATACGCTTTGGGCATATTTTATCCGACCAGGACAAGACACGGAAGACATTAGATGATATAGATAATATAGATAATATATTTTTCCAAGGCTCCTAGGCACTCTAGATTAAAATTTAAAATACGATTTTTAAGCGAAATTGTCAAAAGTTGACATATGTATATGTCGTTCTATACAGAGTGTCATTTTGTATCGAATAAAGTAAAAAAATACCGAGGGTGCCATTTAAAAATCAGAAGTTGTAGTTCACCAAAAACAATTTACGTCATTATTACGTCATTCAATCCTAACTTATGTTATACAATATATCCTAACCTATACATACCAAATCTCGTTCTTTTATCTGAACAAATAAAAAAGTTATAGGTATGAGCCACTTGAGACGCACCTCGTAGAACTTATGTATTATTATTAGCTGTCATAGGATACAGCGCCCAAAATAAAAAAATACATTACGGGTTTTCACTGCTTTATTTTCAGCTATTTCGAAATAAATTAACATAAATTAAGATTTTTGATGTATTCAATTGTTTTCGGCCACTTTCTGTTTCACCGAATATAACTACAACTTTTGATTTTTAAATGGCACCCTCGGTATTTTTATTTTTGATTCGATGACACTCTCAACTTTTGACATTTTCGCTTAGAAAAATCGTATTTTAAATTTCAATTTAGAGTACCATGGCTGTGTTAAAAACACTAATGTTTAACCAAGGAGCCTTGGAAAAATAGATTTGATCATCTAATGTCTTTCGTGTTTTGTCCTGGGGCGCTATTCTATACACGGCATAGTTACGACAGTTTTTTAATAGTAAAAATGTGTTAATTGTTGTTGTCATAGTTACGATAGGTCATAGGGCATATCGCAAATTTGTACTGACGAGGATCGGTATCTCTACTGTGCCCTTGTTAACCCCACGGTAGAGATACCGATAGTCGTCGCGTCGGTACAAATTTGCAATATGCCCTATTAATGAAAACTAAAACTATTACAACAACTAACATAACTTACCGATACCGACGATTAACGATGCCGTGTACAGACTGGCGCTCCTCTGGCCGGTTAAAATATGCCCAAATCGTATTTTTAATCATATTTCAAATTTTCCAAATGGAACGAGGGTGGCTAATTAGCATATTTGGAAAAAGCATTTTTTTACGAATAATTTGGTACCACACACTTGGTATTTCGAATCCAATTGCCGTTACGAACTGCACGTTACAATTTCAAATAAACTATATAAGAAAATGGCAAACTTTGACATATGATATGTCATTCTATTTATAGTGCCATTTTCTATCGAATAAAGTAAAAAAAAACGAGGATGCCATTTCAAAATCAAAAGTTGTAGTAATTTCCGGTGAAACAGGAAGTGACCGAAAATTATTGAATACGTCAATCAATCCTTATTTGTGTCGTATATTAACATACCAAATCTCGTTTTTTTTATCTGAAAAAAAAATAAAAAAGTTACAGAGGTGAGCCACTTTTGAGACGCATCCGATATATTATTATCAATACTGAAAATTCGAGATTTTAACAAAAAAAATGAATTAATGAAAAATCTTAACAGTACAATCAAACTCTGATAAAACATCGTACACACAAAATAAACATTACTAAACGTTCTCTAACCCAGTGTGAGTACATATTATCAAAGTAAAACCTCTGAAGGCGGGTAAGGGGACTTACTTCTAACTAACATAACTAAAAATTTATCCTACAAAATTAAATATCTACATATACAAATTGAAATAATCATAATTCTTAACTTACATGACTAATACAAAAAATAAAAAAATTATCCCTCAAAATCCATTTGACTAATGTTTAAGTAAATTTCTTTGAATTGTGCATTGAGTTATGATTTGAATATTGCCTTGTTTGTTTTTTCTGTCAATTTATCTAATCATAGTGGATTATACGGCTCCCCTCACCTTATGATTTTAGTCTAGTTGTTTTTAATTTTCAAATTAAGCTTCCCATATTGTTATCTGTGATTGAACAATTATTGTGATAGATATAACCTTTTAACCTTTTAAAATTTTTTTAACGTTGTAACTTGTTTTGTGATCGTATTTTATAATTTTGACCTCTGTTTTACTATTGGAATTTTCTCTTATTCTGATTGTAATTGTTTTATTTTTCTGGGCCTGATGATGGGAATTGTTTAAGTTCCGAAACATGTCGCCCCCCTGCTTTTTTTGAAGCATTAACATTTAAATAAACATCTTAAAGATTGTGAGTTATTTGTCCCCTTACCCGCCTTCAGAGGTTTTACTTTGATAAACATTACATTTAAAAAGAACTCTGGAAAAAAAATTGTTACGAATTTCATAATGAAGTCATGGCCAACTATGATTTCCATTTAAAAAAACATATGTTTGTGTCATATGTCAAAAATGGCAGGCTTTAGAAAAAATCGGAGAACACAAACTCATTACGGATGTGATGATCTACAACTTACAAAAATAGATTATAATGGAATTAGGGACAATTTTTTAAATAGCCAAAATTTTATTTTTTCGTAATATCTAGTAAGCCATGAAGTTTTTCAAAAATCTGAAAAGCGCATATTTATGACCCCACAAATCTGCAATTCTTTCCACATTTAACCGACTCTCTACCTCCAGTAGTTTTCGAGATACCCATAAAGAACATCGTAGGAAACTCACCCTGCATAAGAAAATGGCAAAATTTTACATATTATATGTCATTCTATTCAGAGTTCCATCTTCTATTGAATAAAGTAAAAAAACGAGGGTGCCATTTTAAAATCAAAAGTTCATTTTTGGTGAAACAGGAAGTGACCAAAAACTATTGAATACGTCAATCAATCCTAATTTATGTCATAACATACCAAATCTCGTTTTTTTTTATCTGAAAAAAAAAATAAAATAGTTACAGAGGTGAGCCACTTTTGAGGCGCACCGGAGATATTATCAATTCACTGATTCTAGATTTTAACGAAAAAAAAAATTGAATTAATAAAAAACCTTCAACAGTAAAATCAAACTCTGATAAAAGATCGTACACACTAAATTAACATTACATTTAAAAAAGCTCTGGAAAAAAATTGTTACGAATTTCAAAACACAAACAAAAGAAATGATACACACCGCACATGATAAATAACTCTCATAATTCCAAACAGCCGAAAATTCTCGGAAAAGATTAGAAGGGATGGAAAAAGCTTTTAATATACGCACATTATTTAAAGCGCAAAATACACAGTTGTTATTGACTCACGTAAAACCCACAAACCACAGAACAGCAAACTGAAAATGTTTTATGTCAAATACCATGCGAGTTTGACATTTTTTTTTATTAGCGATACATTTAGACCTTTATTTTTTTTATAAATTTCATATTTGTCCAAAAGAGTTCAGTGTTAAAAGTAAACGTGGTTTGTTGTATTTTGATAAATTAGTGTTTTATTTTGCTGTTGTAAAACCAAATGATCCAATCCTCAGCTGTAATAAAAATATATATGTGACAAATTTTTGGACATTTGCTTTCTGTTCTGATAGCAGCAATGGAGGTCAGCCAACAGCAGCAATGGAGGTCATTCTAGACCTAACACCACTGCACATTGTCGTCGGTAGTTATGCCAATGTGGCAATGATTAGAATGGTTACTGACGGAAACAGTACTGGGAGAATTTTCAGGTCAGGGGCTTGGAACACCCTCAAAAATAAAATTCCACTTCTCCAACTCCCAGTGGATGGCATACCAAGAATTTACAACTTTGAGAAACACCTCACTGTAGTATTGAGTAATAAAAAGGATTGGAAGAAAGAAACGCTTACTCAGCATATAAAAGACCATACCATCAAGTGGTGTACTGATACTTCCAAAACCAAAGCATATATATATAAGCTTTCGATAGGAACTATCGAAAACAGGAAATTGCCATCCTATCCGATAGTCAAGCAGCACTTAACGCGATCAACTCAGTAACCATCAATTCGAAGCTGGTCAAAGAATGCCTAGAGAAGCTCAACAAATTAGGCCAAGAAAATAAAGTCCTCCTGCTCTGGGTGCCTGCTCACCAAGGGATAGAAGGCAATGAAAAAGCAAATGATCTAGCTAGAAAAGGAGCGAACACTCCACTAACTGGACCAGAACCGTTCTGTTTTCCAAACGGGAACCAACTGAAAGCGGAACTGAAGAATCTACTCCATCCGTAACTTGGAATGGGTGTCTTCCAACGGTCTAAGACACGACCGAGAAAAATCAAAGGTTTTCCTTGATTTAAGTAAAAACAATCTTCGGATTGTCACGGGGTTTCTAACAGGACACTGTCTCCTCAACGAACACCTCAGTAGGCTGAAACTGAGAAACAACGGCGAATGCAGATTTTGTGGGGAAAATGGGGAAACACCAGAACACCTTATCACTGAGTGCGCCGAGACGACGACCATTCGTGCCATGAACCTTGGTACGTCTGATGTCGAGGATGGAGAGCTGGCCTCTGTGGAGCCGTCTCAGATACTGGCTTTTCTTAAAGCCCTGAGACTGTATGATGAGTTATAACTCGTTATAACTCAAGAAAGGGGAACACACAATAGATCTATAAGGTCGCGGTGATTAACTCCCCTCCTAAACATTATACATTCTACATTCTGTTGTGATATAGATTGACCAGTGCATAAATAAAACCCACTGATTAAACAACCACGGGTGGTATTATTAGGTTAAAGTATTCAAAAAAAAAAACACAGCGGCATGATATTGAATCTCTGGGCCCGAATTCTGTAACTTAGAAAACGCTAAGCGCTTTTAGACGCTCAGCTTATATGACGTTAATTTTTGCTTAGCGCGCACTTAACGTCTGACTTAACTACCGATTTGGGTATTCTCATCTGACGCGCTTAGCGTCTTTACCCATTGCGCTAAGCGATTTGAAAACGGCTACCTTAAAGGGTCATTTTACTTGTCGAACTGTCAGTAAAAATAGAAAAAATTGTGATTTTGTGCGTTCTCTTGCTCTCTAGTGAAAACTACCTACTTATTCTATAAATTCCTCAATACGTAATTGATAATTTACGACTTGTCAGCCATAAATATTGTTCAAAACTTCGAAAATGCTGAAAATCATTTTCAACATTTCCCTCGTATGATAAGAATAATGATATATCCATAGGAAATTAGGTTGACAAAGCTCAACAATAGGCTATGAAATCCACGCAACATTAATATTTTTCATTGTTTTATCTACATTTTACTATTAGATACCTGAGAAATCACGATACTGCCAATATGTGCTCAATGCGTATCCAGAAAACAATTCGCATGGCAACGAGAATACCAACATCGACTATCCTAAGCCTAAGACTCACTCCGTATAGTAGCTTACGTAAAAAAATGGTGAGACATTTAATTTTAAAATAAAATAAATACATTCCAAGCAATGAAATTCGTATTAAAATTAAAACAAAACAAAAAATCAGATAAAAAAGGACTATTAAGCAATCAAAAATTAACTTTGTGTCAACTGGATAGAGAAAAATAAGATAGAGTTACTGGTAGCAGTTAGGCGCTTCTGATGACGTACGACTCGAAGAAGTAATGACTTGGCGATTGACATTATTTGTTAATCATAAAAAAACAAAAGTTTGAAATCAAAGCAATCAAAACACGCTTACAGCATCATCGACCAACCTACTACCTATTTATTTACTTACTACCATTATTTGCTGATGAGTATTTGACACGCATCAGAAGATTGCTTAGGTAAGGCGTTTTCTTTGATGAACTTTTCTGTGACTGAAAAGCCCGATGTTATCTCCCTTCCGCACTCCGTACATACAAAAATCTTATTACTTTATTGCCTCTTTATTTTTTGGTTGTCGCTGTTAACTGAGTTTACGATTCTTACCCATTGCGTTCTATTGTGCGCTGCTCCCTCCCACTGATTCTGTGTGCTTATCTCCTTTAAGTTTTTGTGGAATATATCCTTGTACCTTTTGATTTGTCCAGGTTTACTCCTGCCGTCTACAAGTTCACCGTAAAGAAGAGATTTCGGTAGGCAGTTTTCTTATATCCTGCATACGTAACCAGCCCATTTTAAGCGGGATTTAATAATTATGACTTCAGCGCTCTCGCATCTAGCTTTTTTAAGAACCGACACGTTTGAGACATGGTGGCCGTGGTACCATTTGATTCTTAAGAATTGTCTAAGTTGTTTTTGTTGCAACTTGTTTAATGCGTTCTTTTGCCGGCGGTACGGAACCCAGGTTTTACTTTCATATAACATTGTGGGGATTATTATTGCTCGGTACACCGCAAGTTTTGTTTTTGTGCTCAAGTCACGATTGGAGAAAACGCTGTCTTTAATTTTCAGAATGCTGTTGAGGCGCTGCTAATTCTGTGCTGAATTTCCGACTCGATATTAGCTTATCCGAAATCAAACTGCCGATATTTTCCACTGCACATTTCAATAGTTCTTCTTCAATTTTTATAGCATTGATGTCATTTTCCGTGTGAGTACAAATGATTTTAGTTTTATCGATGTGTTCAGCATTTCTTGTAATTTCTGTAACGTTTTTGCAACTAGAGCGCAGGGATCAGCCTATTGAAGTTCTGTGTTGAAGTTTGTACGTGTTTTTGCCCTAAGTTTTTTTTATATTGAACAGACCGCCGCGCCGCGCCCTCGCACAGTTGAACGATCGTATTTAAACTTTTAATACAAATTTCTTCAAATACACATTTAGAAAACCATAATTTAATCAACGAAAATCGAATATTATTGAAAAATTCACCCAAAGCTATAATATATTATGGTATACAATATATGCGTTTCTTGTTAAAGATATTTAATATGTGGGAAAATTATAGAGCAAATTATGGATTAAATAAATGACTTAATTCATGTGCCCCATACAAAAGTTTTAGCCCATATTTTAACGAATAATTTAAAAGAAATTTTGAAACATTTGGGTGTTTATTTAACTCTATTCTCCGTGAAAATATACGTTTTTCAGCGAAATTTATTATAGTTTGCGTCTTTCTTTCCTAATAATCAAAAAGTCCCACCGAGTCCCCATTATTTGTTGGTGGGTATGACTTCTCTATTTTATGCTAAACTTATGAATACAAAGTTTTATCGCGGCCGCTTGCAGTAAAGATGGCTATGGAAAATTTTGTTTAAAATTTATTTTTTTGTGATACACTATACAAATAATTAAGTCTTTGAAAATTATTGTTATTAAATACATGTTGGTATTAAAGAACTGGACAAATCGCAAGGTCATAATTCATATAGAATAAAAATATGATAAAAAGTTCATTAAGTTTTGGAATAAGTATGAAATTATGCAGTTTAATTTGTAATAGTCAATTTAATACGGAAATTAAAATAAAATATATATTCTGGAAAAACACCCCTGCCTCCACTATTCAGTAAGTTATCTATAATTAAGGTATGACTATTTTCAACAAATTTGAAGATTTTAGAACACATTTATTCAAAAACAAGTTAGAAATTTTGCATAATTGCTGAATGTCCAGCAAATTGCATCGGGTCGATCCACTGTGCATCGCCGTCGTATCTGTATCTAATGCCCATTCCTCTTTCCTGCAGTTTACTGTTTACTATAATGGAGAGCGCTGCCATGAATATGTTGAATAAGAGAGGCGCTAAGACACATTCCTGCCTAAATGCCTAACTATATGTAACTGCCTGTATTTGTCAGAAAGGATGTGACATTGATGTGATACTCTAGACTTGTTGTTATACCAACCTACTACGTCATCTATTTAGCAGGGAAATTTGCTACCTATACCGGCCGCCTTTGGCTGGTGTTTACGCTATTTATTGTGCTATTTATTGCATGTAGATTGGATATTTTCGCCTGTTTTACATAGTGGTCGTAGGTAAAATAGTATTACAACATTCATATAGACCAAGTGTAATCAAACGTAATTAGATTTTAATAATACACACGCCTTCATATTTTCTTCTGCTCTTTGCATAACAGTTGTAAATGCCATACCTACCTTCATTTTCGCCTGCAATTCAAACGAATGTATATTTTAGAGGTAAAAATATGTGTTTACTAAACTTCAAAAGATTGCGAGAAAGGAAAGGCTAATTGCTTTTGTTTCCAAAAATACATAGGCGCTTTGACAAATCAAAAGCGATAAAGATATAAATAACTTCTTTTTTAATGGCCATCATATTTTTGTTATATATTCAGCTTGTTATAAAATGTAAAAATACGGAAAACAACGAGTTAAAAATACTACTTTTAGTAAACAACTTTAAAAGTAAATAGCAAACAAGATGTTTATGTCATTAGCGTCTATTAAGTTTATTGAAATCGGCCCATCCATACCACAGATTCTGCTATTTAACTGTAAAAATGTTTCGTATTTACCTTTTTTTGATAAAACACAAAAATGATTTTAGGTATAAAGTGTTGAATTGGTTGAAAAATATAGTATGTGTACAGGTAGTTTCAAAAAACATGTGCCATCTATCGAGGGGAGATTCCTCACGTAAAAATAAGATTTATTTTTTATATCAACAAAGGTTCGGTTCTACTTTGTTTCATAGCTACAGGGTGTTAAAGTCTAAATTTTTTTTTTTGATTTATTATAATAAAGCGCTTTTAGTAATTCGGATAAAATTTTGAGAGTAATAAATAGTTACAAGAAGTTAAAAGTAAAAGTTGTCTTATGATATTTTGTCGCTTTGTTGGACAAGGATCTTGTCCAACGACAAGATCCTTGACAGTGATAGATGTGTCTGTCATTTTAATTTCAAAGTAGTTTATTTTATTTTATAAAGAAATAAGTTGGTACAATTGAAATGCATAGCAGAAAATTAATATATTTTAAATTTGAGTGACAAATGACTTCAAAATAATCGAGTTATATTTTATTTAAAAAAACGGTATGTGTTAATGTTAATACAAAGCCGAGTACAAAGCAAACAAAAATAAAACACCACATACCAAAATAATATAAAAAAGAACTATTTCTTGCTTTCAAGCTTCAAGAAAATTCCCGCATTTATTATTATACTTATTTATCAATATAATTTATGTACAAATACAAATTTGTAATATTCCACAGGAATAAATAAAACAACATAAATAAAACAAACTATTTTATTAATAATAACATTTACCGAATTATATACCTTAAAGGTTGATTAATTAACTTTAATCTTTTTAAAACCAGTACCGTTTGACATTATTTTTCTGCACTCCTAAAATTCATTATTTACCTATCGTGTTGTTACTTTACAGCTACTCGAGTTTTTAGTATATGTTTAGTACAATCCGAGGTACAATCCTTCTACCATATACGAGATGCACTTATCTACGACGAGAGGATATACAAACTTTATTGATGGTAACTTTATTGGTGTATAAGACTTTCTGCCTGGGTAGCGAGTATTAACTTTAAACTGTGCTCTGGGTCTACAGTTAATTTTCTCTCGATTTTTCCTCCACTTGACTTGACTTCAAAAGATACAAAACATACGTAATAACACGAATCAAAATGCATCATCTTCCAAAACGCAGGTATTTGACATAAGTTGACACAAAATTATAACCTATAATTTGGCAAGACTTTGACAAGCCTCAAAAATCTAAATCATCGGCGTCCGTTTGTCGTTCATCGTTCCGTCAAACCAATAAAATTGAAATATGATCTCTAATTTTTAAAATAAACCAATAAAACTGGTTAAAAATAACGAGAGACGACGCATGACGGATTTATATTTAAGCTCATCCATTGTTAACTTAAAAAATATTAGAAACTTTTTTTAGTTAAATAGATTGGTATGGACGTCACCCGCTTTTCTTCTGTCATCGTCTGTGGAAATCTTACCCAATCTTACCTGAGAAAAAAAACAGAGTATAAACGCTATTTTATTGATTTGCTGTTAAAAGTCTAATAGCAACATTTAAAAAAAAATAATATCATTAACCCTCGAAAATGTTATAAGTACTAATTGATCCCTCATCAAAAAAATATGAAAAACTTCCTATAAACATATGTCCGGAAATGCATAGTTTTAAAATTACAAGATGTTAAAGATTTTTAAAAAATAGTGTTTTTGTAATTATCTTAAATATTATTACTTTTTTCTTGTATTTGCTGTTGGTAACACTGTACAGTTGATCAGCTCATCTGACTATTGAAAAGTGTGACAACGTCTCTATCTGTAATGCATGATTCATGAATTTAAAGTGCCGCGCCGGTGGCTGGCCGGTGCACAGACGGCAAAATGCTATGTAGTTTGACAAAAATCCAGATTATTTTTTTTTCGTATGTTTGTCCATACACTGTTCTTCTTATTACATTTGTAGGGCTGATTTTAAATATTATAAATTTTTTCATTCAACTAGAGTAGTGCAAGCGTTAAAGAAAATTGATGCAGTTTGCACTTTTCGTGAAGTGCAAAAGAGTGTCATTTAAACCCAGCACAGTAATTTGAATTTTTTTCTACTGTCAATAATATATAAAAAAACTTTGTAATAAACTTAGAAATTCATAAGTTAGAATATCTGTCCTCTTAAAACTAAAAAATGCCTTCTTCATATTACAGGACTGGTCTAGAAATCAGTGCGACTCCCTGCAAATAAAGGGCTATTTCAAAAAAAAGGGCAAATTTGGGAAAGCTGTTTTTTTATTCCTGTATCAACACACATTAGGGATTTTAATTTTAATAAATTAAAAGCAGAACTCCGTGGAACTCATTACTATAACTCATTATGAAAACGAAATTACAACAAGAATAAACCCAAAATAGCGTGTTTAAAATATATTTTATCTACATTCAAAACAGTTTGTTGGCGGAGCTGTGATACATTGTGTAATATTTTCCAAAAAAAAAAATAGTACGCCACTGATAAAAATAAAAATTTTGGAGCTTTTTTATTTACTCGGTTTATTTCCAAGAAAAAATGTCTCTAGCAACTTTCTTCTATCTAACACCATTTTGTCACATATCATATTTATTTAAAAATAAATATTTTTTTAATGAGAACCTTAAATATGCCGAATTATTATAACTACCTTAAAACTACGAATTTTATTATTAACAATAAAGAAAAATTCTAGTTTAAATTTATAATTTTTTAAAAATTTATTTAGAGCTAATAGTAAAAAGTACTTACCCAAGATGAAGGGAGCTAACGATGCACATGTGTTTCTGCTCTCTAGTTATAATAATTCGCTGTATTCAAGATTCTCATTAAAAAAATTCACAGTCCTTTACAAAGATGCAACCGGGGGGGGCATTGAAAATGATGAATAAAAACGTCAAAATATGATTAGTGTTAATATGAGTGTATTACATACATATGTTTAAATAACGAACTTAACAAAAAACAATAGATTTAAAGATTCACTGAAAAAGTAGTAATGTTAAAATTAAATAAAACATTATCAATAATAATTATGCAATCGCACCTATCCGTAAAACAAGCAAGCAAAAAAGAGAATTCTTACGGAAAGTTACACTTTACGATATAATTTTTTAACTGTTAAAGGCAAACCCCATTTAAACACAAAACTTTTTAATACCTCTACTACTGTATCTAAAAGACTTTTTTTTAAATTACTAAATTCTTAGCCACGCTTCTGTTTTTCTTGGCTGTTGTGCGTCACGTCACAGATTTTACAGGCCCACGTTTGCACCACAAGGCGATGCTGCAGACCACTAGGTAGACCGGTCGTAGAAATTTATGTTATACAACTTGTAGTCAATCTACACAAATATTATCAAAAACTTTTTTTCTTTTAAAATGTGTTCAGATTTTGTAAAAAATATAAGTCAAAATCGCAAAACTTGATATGAGTTTCTTAGTTTTTAACTAATATAGTGGCGAATTACAAAAATTCCTTTTCAATGAAAATTAATGAGTTAAATAAAATAATTTAATAAATTACTAGCTTTTTCTCGCGACTACGTTCGCGTTACACCTCGAATCGTTCATGCATTGATTTAAATGATTTTTTACTTCTTTATAGAGAGCTAGTGAGCATAGATGTTTTTTATTTTTCATCTTTTTTTTTATTTATTAAGAGCATTAATACTCTCTTTATAGGTTATTTTTTATTCTTTGAAGGATAATTGAGGAATATATATTTCGTTATGATGTCACTAAATAAACCCTTGTATAAAATTTTATACTGTCTGGTTTATAATGTTATAATATTGCATTTTCGTACAGCAAACTTTTATTCCCTATTCTACTCCCTAAGGGTATAAATTTCATAAATTCGCTTTACCTTTGTGCCAATTTTTATGTGTATAATCCAGAGGTCACCAAGTTTTATATAAATTTTTACTAACTTTACCCATTGGTTGATGAATTTCAGAAATTTCTTCTAATTCTTTTTGTAGGATTTCATTCTTCTAGACCAAATAGTAAGGAATTTTCATACAATAAACTGTTCCGAGATAATTTTACTCTCTAAGAGGATGAATTTCCTAAAATCGCTTTGTGTAGCTAATTCACTAATGTCGTTTAAACGAACCTTTGTGCTAATATTTATGTATGTAAAGCTGGCGGCATGAACTCACTCTAAAATATCTAAAAACGTTATATATAATCTAACTGACACACCACTGACAATGACAAATAATTTATTTCTGGAGGTATTGTGTGTAGGTGTTTTTCAGGTATGTTTTAGTATTTAGTCGTTTTATACAAAGAAATAGCCATTAAGCACTATAAAAATACTTCATAACAAATCTACACATATATACTTTTCATTTAAAAAAAGAATCATCAAGATTGGTAAAGCGGTTTCGGCGGGATGGATGCAACAAAAAAACCCTTTGAGCTTTTATATATGTATGGATTAATTATTTTTCCAACATATTTTACTTTGCAAATTTTTATAAATAGTCAGACTCGCCAATATCGTACTCCGTGTCCAGCCTGTTTAGCCAAACGTAGGCCGATTCCTCTTCGACGGCGTCGTGACCCTGGCCGAAGGAAGAGTCTTGAAGACGCTCATCCGCGCATAGGAATAAGTTGACTGCGTAGCGTATTGCGTATTAATCGATTCTGAAATTTTCTATCTCGTGTATAACATGTTCGCAAGTTTATTATTTTAATCTCGATTTTAATAGATAAATGTGTGAAATGCCACCTGAATATCTTCCGCCATGACATGTTTTTACTTTTTTGTTATGGTAAAGTGATTTGTATAAACTTTATTCAATAACGTATATTTTCCTCCATTTGTGATTTTTTAATTTTAAGCGAAAATTAAGTATAACATTTTAGGAAAAAGAAACACTGTAATATTTAAAAGAATAAGAAGAAATTAGTCTTATTTTGAAAGGAAAATATAGAAAAAACTCTTTCTATAGAAAAAGTCTTTATACTAACCAGAATCCGGTGACATATACGCGGTCTCACCGGAAACATTACTTATTACTTCGCATAACTTGAAGAATATCTACTTTTAATAATGAACACTTCAGAAATACACCAGTAAAAACATTTATTATTTGAGATTAAAACTCGAATTAAATTATAAATATTAGTTACCTATGTTGTTATAGCTTTTATAGGCCTGTTTAACGACTTAATAAGTTACCTAGCGAAAAAATCTGTGCGCGTACCTACCACTATTGTTACAGGTTAATTCGTTAAAGAAATATGTTACACAAGTTAAAAACGCTAAAATTTTAATGGTATTACTTGTGCATTATTGGCCTTATAATGTAATTTGTTGGAATTATATCTTCTTTAAATATAATTAGACTTTTTAACGACTTTTAAGTTACCTAGGAAAAAATCTGTGCACGTACCTACCAGTATTGTTACAGGTTAATTCGTGAAACAAATGTGTTACATATTATTCGTGGTATTAGTGGTATTATATTGGAATCAGCTTGGCATTAGTGGGGCATTATATGAGAAATTTTGGTATTTAATTTGTATTTTTGGCATTACTTTGGCATTAGTATACAGACATTTGTCAGCGGTTTACTCCTTGTAGATAATCAAAAAGTTTTTTGATAAAATTTGCTTTTCATGTCAGATCATTTCTATGAAAAATTACATTAGATTTTTATTAAAGACGCTGGGTAATTAAAACATTGACTAATAAACCTTGTCCACTTTAAATACGGGGTCACGAAATATCCTCCTTGGAGTGTTTGGGTTAAGGGGTGTATAATAAATTAATCGTTGTTTTATAATAAAAACCATAAAACATTTATTTGTGAGTAAAATAATGCAATGGTTGGATATCTCTCCTTTATAATTCGGTGACTAAAAATACACTAAAATAATTAGAAAAAAAATCTTGTACTTATTTAGTAATTACGTCAATATTAATTAATTGACTTTCTAGTCTATTTTATTTTATGTACAAATATATTATTAAATTTTAAGCATTAAGTAATAAAACACTTTGTGCCCTCTTATATCGTAAAAGGTTACGAAATATACTCCTGGTTACACCCCTTACAGAAAACAGTGTAAGGGGTGTAAATAAATTGTATAATCACTGTTTTTTATAATAAAAACTATAAAATATTTCTTATTTGTGAGATTAAAAAAACAAAACAATGCATTGGTTAAAATAAGTACATTCAATACTGTTTTCAATTGTTAATTCAATAATGTGTTATAACATAATATAGCCATTACTATTATACTATTATTATTAAAATAATATGTGTGTAACATATTTCTTTAACGAATTAACCTGTAACAGACATTTATATGCCCAGTATATTTTTGTTTAACAAACCAATCAGGAAAAATCCAAAACCTACCGTTATAGGAGGTATAAGACGATTAAACTTATATAATGACAACTACTTATCGGATAACAAATTAATTACTACTGTCAGCTAGTTCAGCTACTGTCTAGGTAGAATTTACCTAGAGTACCTACACCTACCTATGATGATGTAGGTAGATTAAAGCTTATTTTGACGTTACCTCTCACTTCGGTGTCACAAGCTGAATTTTTCAGGGATGGAAGTACAGTACATCACAGTACATGATATGGGGACCCTTATTCCGAAAGTAGTACAAAATTAAACAGGGTAAAAAGGCACTATCATCAAAAATCGATATATTAATACCACCGTATAGAGAAAACAAATACTTATTTTTTGATCCAGTACAGAATAAAGTCTTCGTAGGGAGTAATTTTTTATAATTATTTACAAAAAAACATTTCCATTAGCGCTTATGACCAAAAAAAAACTTTAAACATGAATAATCATTTCAATCATGCGAAAATTTGGTTTAAAAATAGAGATTTTTTTTTAATATAACTTTCATTTAACGAAAAACGAAGGCCTAAATGAAAAAAAGAAACAATTTAAAAGTTTCGCTCATGTCTTGACAAGGTATCAAAGCAAACCCCATATTTTTTGCTTTTAAACTAATAAAGATATATCAATAAACAATTAGCGATGTAATGGTTTTTGCGCGCGCTGGCCGACTGCCGCCGCTGCGCCGAGATTTCCTATACCCTTGTATATATGACGTCATGGTGTGGCAAATGTAGCATTTTAATTCGATTTGGGCTCCCTTATATAGGATAACAGAAACATTTTCAATGTTAAAAATATTTATTTTTAAATTGTGACAAAATGGTGTTAGATAGGAGAAAGTTGCAAGAGACATTTTTTCTTGGAAATAAACCGAGTAAATAAAAAAACTGGAAATTTTTATTTTTATCAGTGGCGTACTATTTTTTTTTTGAAAAAATTACCTGATGCATATCACATCTACGCCACTGGTTGAAACTAAAACCTCTTCTTTTTACATTTAAAGTGTCTCTGTTTGGTAGATTCCTATAATGAAATTTTATAACGATACCTTCAACTGTTAAAAAACTATTAAAGAATATCTTTAATTTTTCAAAAACTTTAACACCCTGTATCTTGCGTAAGAGGCATTTCCGACCCATAGTGTGCTATATCAAAATTAATATTTTGACGTCCCTTATCATTCCTCGAAAGCATGACCGACTTACAGGAATCACCCTGTATAATTTTATTATATACCTATACTGCAAGAAATTTGTTTTCTATTTTATAATTTTGCTGGCCTGAAAAAAAAGCCTTTTACCATTTTTTTATTATCGATAATTTCGCCCCGGTGGTACAAAAGTAGGTACTACCATTGCACGCAGGCAAGTCGGAATTAACTATCTCTGCGCTGTGGTTGTCATTTTGTGGATCTGCCCAAGATCACCTGATGATGGAGTAGGGCTCCGAAACCGGTAGTGAGAGCAGGTTGATCCACATTATGACAAACACAACGTAGAATTTAAATTTCTATATCAGCAGTTAAGTGGCAAGAATCCTTATATAATTTAATTATATACCTATACTGCAAGAAATGTCTTTTCTATTTTATCATGTCTATAACTATATTATCTATAATGATAATTAATTTTCAAA
The DNA here is from genome assembly GCF_002938485.1 of Sitophilus oryzae. NCBI lineage: Eukaryota > Metazoa > Arthropoda > Insecta > Coleoptera > Curculionidae > Sitophilus > Sitophilus oryzae. The sequence continues at coordinate 2,587,091 of NW_022146409.1, forward strand.
TGGCTGTGCTGGGTATAAATGACACTCTTTTGCGCTCCACGTTTGCGCAAGGCCAACGTTCTCCCCAGAAAGTGCGGACTCCATCAGCTTTCGGTAGTGCTTGCGCCGTTATAGTTGGTCTGAAAAAAATATAACATTTAAAATAGGTCTAGAGATTTTATAAAAATGACCGTAAGTGGATGAACATACGAAAAAAAAATATTTGCAATTTCGATTTTTGTCAAGCTAAACATGGCATTTTGACGAGTGTGTGGTGGTGAGAACAGCGTGGGTGAATTAACTAGGGTATGTGTTTGTTTTTATTTGGACATTTAGGGCGAGAAATATTTAAATTGTTTGTGATTATAAATTTAAATTATTTGATGGCTATTAGATATAATATTTTACCTCTGTTACACACAGGGGGGTAAGGAAGTAAGGTGGTCCGAACTGTATTCGGGAAACTTCGGTAGCATATTCCGCACATAAAAACAAGTAAAAAAGTTCTTATAAATATATGTTTTAAAATGCTTAGTTTCGGAGATACAGGGTGTAGAAGTTTCATTTTTATTTCGATTTTTTCCAAATAATTTGTGAAGTAACGTCAATATATAGATGAAAATTGGTTTCTGGTATTTTTTTGGCATGAGAAATTTGATTTTGATGTCATTATGACTCCTATTTGTAGAGGGCGCCACCTACATGTGTTTTAACTGTTTTGAAGAGTAATAACTTTTTGTCCGTACCGGTAAAGAACTATTGAGTGAAAAAATATACATTTTCATAATTTTTTACGTAAAAAATGTCTCTTAGCAAAAATCGTTGCGAGCAACCCTTCTCGAGATATTTAGAATGGAAATAGTCAATACATGTTATTAGTGACAAAAAATAAACATGTTTAGTAGATAGTTATTTGGCTGAAATAATAAAATTGGAAAATTTTAATTTTTTTAAATTAATCATAAAATTTTCTTCGAAAAAATGATGATTGATGATGATTTGGCACAAAAACATTTCAAATTTATGATTTCAGTCTATTAAATATTTAGTCAACATAATATTTAATTTGTCAGTAATGGCAGGTATTGATAATTTCGATTTCAAATATCTCGAGAACTATTACTAGTAGCGATTATTATTAAGAGACCTTTTTTACGTTAAAAACGCCGTAAATGTATATTTTTTACATAGTGGTTTTATACAGGTACGGACGAAAAGTATTATTATAAAAAATAAAATTATTATTACTTTTCAAACCAGTTAAAAATATGTAGGTGGTGCCCTCTACAAGTAGGAGTCATATTGACATCAAAATCAAATTTTTTATATCGAAAAACTCCCAGACACCAAATTTCATCTAAATATTGACGTTACTTCAGAAATTATTTGGAAAAAATCGAAATAAAAATGAAACTTCTACACCCTATATCTCCGAAACTAAGCATTTTAGGACATGCATTTATAAAAACTTTCTTTACTTATTTTTATCTGCAGAATATGCTGCCGAAGTTTCCGGAATACAGTTCGGACCACCCTGTATAGTCTGTTTTTCTAGGTTCTCAAGTTAGAGCCAACGTCCTCTATTAGTGCACCACCCTTAATACATTAAATGTTACAAAATTGATTGTTTTCTACATATCATATTACCTTTTGTTGATAGTTTGATTCGTATCGCACGTTGTTTTCCACGCATTTTTAATGCGATATTCTAATAAACCTAAGTGCCTTTCAGGCTCCAACGTCGGCAGTTTTATTTGTTTAGTCACGCATATTTTATGGCTGGGGTTAGCGTGTTATTTTTACCAGAAAAGACCACTAAACACATTAACTGATAAGGCTACGTGTTGCTGTTTAAACGACACGGATGGAGTGAGACAACGGTAAACTTAGTAAGTGTCTTGTTTGGATTATTTGCCACCTGTTTTTATTAGTTCATCCAAAGTCTTGATAATATATTATCAAGACTATGGATCATGATGGATTAACGGCTCATGATAGGACACGTATAAAAGATAGGCTAACCAAAATACTTTACTTTAACTCAACATTATACGAGAAAAATATAAACACATCCTTTATTTACGCTTTCCAATTTTGAAAGTCTATATGAAAAAATAATATAAAACAGTTTCATCACATCCGTCTAAAGAAACACCAACTCACACTGGAGAATGCTTGTATGTACCGTATGATCGAATAAAAACGGCGTCCAGTTGGCTTGGAAATGACGATCGATGGCATTTCCTCTATAAATTTACATATAAAATGACAGCGATCTTCATTTCATAGCCATCGCTGACGCCGTTTTTATTCGATCATACGGTATAATCAACTCAATTATTTTAAACCAACAAATCAAAGTATACATAATCATAGAATACTATACAGGGTGTCCCAGACTAAGCGTGCATTAGAAGTTTCTACAGAACTACAATAGCCAGATCGTAGATTTTTTGCACATCATTGTTTCACAACTAGATTTATCGATTAAAAATATTTTCAAAATGGCGGCACTTCTGGAAATACTGGAAGTTGAAAAAAAAATTTTAATTTTAAATGACTACCCCTATTTTTATTACATACTTAAATTATCTGTAAAATGTTATGAATTTTGATTATATAACACTCTAAGACCTAACATAAACTGTTTTTGAGAAAAAAAATATTTAAATTTTTTGGAGGAAAAAAATTGCCTCTCAAAAAAATTTGTATAATCTAAACTTCAAATTGGACAACGGGACAAAGTTGGCTTGGAAATGACGATCGATGACATACTGATTTTTTAGCAGTGTCGCAATATGACATGGCGAGATATATTATTTTACATCGCTTGACGTTTAAAGTCATAGGCTACTACTGGTTTGGTTTGGTTTGGGAAATATATACTTTAAAACAAAATCTTAAATAACTTAAAAACGATTTATTTTAGGTATAGGAACATGTATAATCAAAAAGTAACGAATTAAAAGACCTTTTCACTAGTGAGATAAAAAAGGTAGGTTTCTATTTGTAAAAAATTATTTATGATAATTTTTTAATCCGTCAGTTCCATGACAGCTACTCTCAATATTATATGACATTGAAACATTTCAATTTTTTCAACAGATGTCACAGTGGCTGTGATATTCACTAAATTTGAAGTTTAGGATATACAAATTTTTTTGACAGGCAGTTTTTTCCTCCAAAAATTTTAAATATGCGTTTAATTACTTACTTATTAACGCTAATTAAAAGGAGAACGTTATTAAAGCGCAAATTTATTCCTTGTAAAATATAAAATAGTAAATATAGACTTTTTTACTAAATTTTATTAAATCATTAGAAGTTTATCATAATCAAAATAAAAACAAAATTATAAATACATACATTTTAGGTACAACAATAGAGCACATATCTTCTATTTTTTTTATTGTTTTTGATAAATAAATTATAATATAGTAAAAATATTATAGACTACTAAATAGCTGTTATTAAAAAAAACTATATTATTACCAACTCTGTACTTTCTTATTTAAGATTAAACAATTTATTTCGTTCATAAATTTATTATTATTTCTAAAATGTCTAAAATGTCGTTTACAAAAAAGTTTAGTATCTAACACGAAAATGGTGATCCCCATTAAATATCAAAATGTACAAACTAATAAAAACACAAACTATAAACACAAACCACCGAAGAACTTCCCAACAATTAATTAATTAATTAATAATAATTAAATAAATAATCATTTAAAAATACCTTGACGAGTCACCAACATTTTGTCAACTAGACCATAGACTGTAGTCGACATAGGGACTCATAGTAACGTCATCCTCATATATAAATTAGAAAACTGTCCTTTAATGTTCATTGTGCCGTCTGCCGATACGGAAAGATTTGTAGTTTTATAAAATTACTACCGAGTGTCTAGGTAGCTCGTATATAACCCCAGTTTATACAAATGAGTCACTAATATATGCAGCAGTCTAGAGTACTTAACAATGAATGAGAAAAAAAAAATACATCTATAGTTCATATCAAATACACTTTTAAGCGGCCCATACATTGTCAAACAAATTGCGCAACAAAGCAATGCCCAACGTTGCGTTGCACAACTATTAAATCACCCATACACTTGGCAAAATTTTGATCAAACTTTTTATTAAATGTTTTGCATTATTCGAGAAACAAGCGACGCGACTTCCCGCCAAAAAACCGACGGGCGACTAAAATATTGCACAACGAAGCGCAACACACACATGCACTACACAACGCGTTGCGCAAACAGTCCCGTTGCATATAAGAATTAAAACATTCTTGAAAGTTATCAAACAATTGTGCAACGCATCAAACAAGGCCACACATTGGCAACTTGTTGCGCAACAGCCTGTGTTGCGCAATTTGTTTGATAATGTATGGGCCGCTTTAGTCACGTGAGTAAGTTTGATCGGCACAGAGTTGCACACTTTTACATCTTTTTTTAATCAAAATATTTTAGAAAACAAAAATAAATTAATTGTAAATATATAAATAGTTATTTTTTACATCAACAAAACTCACCTTCTTAACAGCACTTAAGGGACATAAAAGGCTATCACTGCCGCTTTTCCGTTCAAAATATTCTAATAAAGTTGCGATGAGTTTTTTGCGGCTTTTAAGCTTTCTTGTACACTTCGCAAAAAAAGAATTTCTAAAAAGAACAATGTTCGACTGCAAAGTCTGCTAGTAAATTTGTTTAAGCTTGAAGTATAAACACAATTCATTTAAACCAAAACATCGTAAAAGAAATCTAAAGTATCAAAACGAATGACAATGTCAGGAAATAAATAAATAAATGTGGCAACTTGGCATTTTTTACTGCAGAGCTGCCACTCGAATTCCCAGCGGAAAATTTAAATTCCAGTTAGTCAGTTCGACGCCGAATATGTCCATGGTTGGCAACAATGAATTTAAAAATCGCGCCCTCGATTACGTAACCAAAAGTCTAATTGCTATCGAATATAGAAAGATCTTTAACAAAATTGATAGGTAATGAAATAATTTGATTAAAATGATTATCTGCAAGATAAAAACTTTTATGATTATTAATATAAAAGGGTATCAAAATAATTAGACATTCTATTTTATTTGTTTAATGGCACATTTTGAATAATATTACCATATGAATAATATTATCTTTAATTTATCCTGCAGTAATCACTTATGCTAACTATTCACAGAACACATGAATATAGTTCTCAGTAGAGCTCTAATGGAACATATTTTTAGGTTGTTTTAGTAGCCAAATTCAAATTGATTAGATTCAATATAGATTACTGATTAGTTACATTTGTGGGCAATTCAAATAGAAATAGTACTTTTTGAAACGATTTAGATGTTAGATTAGAATAACATAATATAAATATTTTTGTTGTGAGGTGATAAACAATGTTCCATTTGAAATAAAACTGTTATAGCAAATACAGATTTGGAAGTTAATGAAGAAAATAGTTTTTTTATAATAATTTATACTTATATGATTAATTACACAGGTAGCCAAACCTAAAACTTATTTTACCCTGATTCTACTAGTATACTTACTTTTTCAATGCTACGTGTAGTTTTCGAGAAATTGCAGGTATAACAAAAAAGGAAAATAAACAATTTTAAAATAATTAATGATATTATTCTACAGGTTAAAAGCTATTTTTTATAAAAAATTTCTAGGATGGTAGTCCTAAAAAGGCGGGATGACACGATCAAAGTTACTGGGACCAAGTTCACTTGGATGCTGCCATATAACTGTGCTTATAATAATGCTTCGCGCGTCTTATTTGTACGCTGCACTATAAAAGCAGCGTACGTCTTATTTGTACGCTGCTTGTATAGTATTGACTTTTTGATCAAAGTCGAGTTGGAAAGCGTTTTAGCATCAAAGTTGCATCAAAGATAGGTTGGTTTCCAACTCACAACTTACTTGGGTGCTATGAAGCCGTCACTTTTTGCATTCAGCTTTGATAAAACATTTGATACCATCTAAACAGCGTAGAAGTGAGACGCGCGCAAGATCTATATAGGTATATTTTTATGGCAGCATCTGGTTGACTACTACAGGCTTTCGGGCATTCCCGTGTCTAAATGGCTATGCAGCTAATATACCTTGATACTCATATTACATCGAATATTTTTAAAGCTCATTAACAATCTAGAACTATTCCTCGTAATTTTTACCCTTCTTAATTTCTAATAAATTTTTCACAATGGCAAAAGAAAAGAAAATAATGTGATAAAATATTTTTTCGTAATTTTGACAAAATTAAAGTGATTAATTTTCATGCTCCTTTAACGTTTTTTTTGTTTTTTTTTGGGTGGTATTACACAAAATTGGCAGGCTATTAACGAAACAGAAAATATACAGATTACAGGAATAAATTGAAAATAACATTTTCTTTATATGTCATTTTTTCAAACATGTCCCTCAAATTTTTTAATTTAATAGCTATTAGTAAGAGTTTCACTTCAAATATGCGCACATAGTGCACACACTGTTTTTTTTATTTATTTTTATAATCATACATATTTATAAAAATCATAATGCATTTGGATGTGATACGCATTTTATGAATGGTACCTATTATTCAACAGGCTCAATATATTAATATTGATTTACTGAAGGTAAAATTTTACTGAAGCAAAGCAGTCATGTTTCTATTCCCTTGTGGCTAACAGAGGATCTTACAATTCCGAATGTCAAAAAATCCCTCCGATTGACTGTGATATAATAAAAGCTTTTTCTTAAACTTTTTTATTTTTGAACATTACTGTGACCCACATCCGATTTTGCTTGTCAAATTTTCCAACGATAAAATTTATATTGACAGGACTTTTATTAGCCCTTTACATTATTGGATTTACAGAGAATTTATTATGTAAATACGTTGATGGGTACGAGTATATCGAAATATTAAACAATTTATATTATATATTTAAAATTACAGGTAATATACTTTTTTAACAAAATAAATATTTTAAAGGATATGAATATTTGGTTTATTACTGTGAGTCAAAATATGTAATATTTGATTTACAATATTTAACCATAAATGTGGAAGAATAATTTATGCACAGTTAGAAAAATTAAAAATATTGTAAATACACGTTATTATTTCCAGTGAGTTCCATTTTAAGTGATTTTAATGTTTAATATACACCGCATAAATATATTTTATTTTATTTTAAATAAATAGAATTCATGTTGTTTCGTATTGATATTGTTATAACAAGCAAAATTTCGTGATGTATGATTGCATTAATAATTTTGTTCTTTTCCGTAACTATATTTTCTGGTTTAATTTTACTGTAATGGCATTTCAATAACTTTGTAGTACTCAATAAATTACTCATATACAGGGTTACTTACCTCTTTCGACCCGGAATATTGAAGCCATACGATGAGATTTGGAAATTATGAATGTTGGGATTGTTAGAGAACCACTAAAGCTACAATTTAAAATTATTTTCAAAAAGGCAGAGCGTCCAACAGAAATAAAAAATATCAAAGTTGTATTTTTTAAATGGAATACCCCATATTATTACATTGTTATTTTCTCCGGTTAAAATAAAGGTAAATTTAATTATGCACTCACAATCTTATCGTTTTTGAAATATTTACGTTTTTGTGAAAATGCAGTAAAAATGTTAATGCTTCGTTTCTCTAGGCGTAAAACCAAGGACTAAAATTGTTACTGTATTTTCATTGTGTTGAAAACAAGAAACAATATAATACAAAAATTGTTCGGGACATCTTGGGGTGCTTCATCTTCTACTCTGCGCTCGTCAGCTCTGGGTCTCGTCTACTCAGCTGCCGAATACTGTGCTCCGGTATGGCACAATAGTCCACATGTCCACAAAATAGACGCACAACTCAATAATACAATGAGAATGATTGCTGGTGTTATTAAATCCACACCCACAGAATGGCTTCTAGTACTGAGTCACATCCCACCCCCAAGTCTGCGCCGCATAAACGCTCTGTACAGAGAGTTTAACAAGATACTGGACAACAGAGAACTATACAGACATCGAGGATGCTAACCACAACCGCCTCCGATCTAAAAAACCACCCAACAAAACCGCACTAAATGTAATGGAAGACGAATGGAGCATCACCGACGCTTGGTATCAGGAATGGACGTCGAAACAAAATAGTGACATACCATGCATCGCCAACCCACCACCAGGTTTTGACTTGCCAAGGAAAACCTGGTGCACGCTAAATAGAATTAGAACGCAGCATGGCAGATGCCCCTATACTTTACACAAAAGGGGTAAAAGTCCAAGCCCCTCCTGCGAGTGCGGCAAAAACCAGACCATCAAACATATCGTGGAGGAATGCCCTGAAACGGCTTATAACGGCAGACTAGAAGATTTCTGAACTGGCAACTCCAGAATCAATAGATGATATTAATTTGTTAAATGTTCGTTTGTAATTTTTTTCTTTCTTTTTGTCATATACGTACTTTGTGTCTTAATATGCCATACGCTAAATAAATAAAATCTCTAGGCGTATTTAAGTTTTTAAAACCAAATGTTGTACTGAAGTTTTTCTATTTGCTAAGTTTAGTGTTAAGAAAACAAACATAATATTACTTTATACTAAGTGTCTAAAAATTTATTTTAAATAATTATTAGCTTTAAACGGCAATAACTGGTTTAATTTAAATGGAACACACTATTCATTTACAAGAATCAGATGCACAATTGAGTTATGTATCAAGTATCGACAGTGTGGTAAAAAGTAACACCTTATAAATTCTATTCAAATTTTTAACGAATGCTTATTTATAACAACAAAGACGTTCACATTCAAAACTTATTATTATATTGATTTCTGATTCAAATCCACATTTATTTAGAATAATTTATTAACTAAGACAATTAAGTATGTAATTAATTAATAAAAAAAGGAAGTAATGGTGGTATATTTAATTGGTCAGTTTGAAAGTGGTAAGGTTTAAAAGGTAAGATTTAAGTAATTTTTGTAAACAAATAGGCTAGCAATATTATCATTTTTAGCACCAGTCCATTTTGTATATCTGTTGTTTTAAAAAATCTAAAATGTCAATATTCCATGGGTATATCCCAAACTATAAGAAAATGCATTTTCTACCAAAACTTGAATAGATAGAATTAAATTGCATGTCTGATTCACGTAAAATATACAGGGTGTTCCATTTAAATTAAACAAGTTCATTGTTACATTCTTACACTGTGTATAAGATAGATAATTTTTATTACTTAACACAAAATTTTGTAAATAGAAATATTTTAGTACAATATTTGGTTTTAAAAACTTAAATACTTCTAGAGAAATAAAGTATTAAAATTGTTACTTTGTTTTAACAAAATCGTAAATGTTTCAAAAGCGGTAAGATTAAAGTGTCTAAAAATTTATTTTAAATAATTAATAGCTTTAAACGGCAATAACTTGTTTAATTTAAATGAAGCACACTGTACATTAATGAAATTTACCTTTATTTTAATCGTAGAAACTGAAAATGTAATAATATACAGGGTATTCGATTAAAAAAGAATACAACTTTGATATTTTTTATTTCTTTGGGACATTCTGTACCTTTTGAAAATAATTTTAAATTGTAGCCTTTAGTAATTCTCCAATGATCGCATCAATGTTTCTAAAAAATCTAGTCATTTGGCTATACTCCGTGTCGGCTGGTACTCCTTGGCCGGTTAGGTTAACAAATGAAGAAGTTCTGAGACGTGTTAACAAACAGGGCGAATTGCTTGAATTGATTAAGAAGAAAAAAACCGCATACCTGGGGCACATAATGCGAAACCCCAAATATCAGTTCTTGCATCTGTTAATCGAAGGCAAGATCTAAGGCCGGAGGGGTATCGGAAGGAAGAAAATGTCTTGACTGAGGAATGTTAGACAGTGGACAGGCCTACACGATGTACAGGGTGTCCCATTTTAGTTGAAAACATACGGTGTCTCTGTTATTCGCGAAGATAGAAGGGTACGGTTTGCACAAACCTGTGCCACTATTTTGTTAAACGAAAGATGCTGTCAACAAGAATGTCATAGCCTCCTTCGTTTCTGAGCTACAGGGTCTTTTCGAACATTTTGCAATTTGGGACAGCCCCATTATTTTGTGGCAAAACTTTCCAGATTTGTCCGTTAACATGGTAGTGTGGCCTTTATATAATTATAATTAAAATAATTTATTGAGCGGTAGGCAGAACTTGGATAATGAGAACACCGACTTTTCAGAGCGTAAATATAGTTTATCGTTTACATATAAAAACAAAATATAACCAGCTAAAAATCGAAATTAAGGCATCGCACTTTTATGGTAAGGGCTCTTTCTAAATTCAGTTACTATAAACTCTATTGCCACTTACCTTATTACGTCAACATCCGTCAGCATTTCATCAACAACAAGAACCTGTCGAAGACTTCATTGATCCCCTTGTAGATCTGCCGCTTCGGTCTTGGACTTATTCTTTAGATTAAACCACTCGACCGGTTATCACAGTGTTCTTTTAGATAGTTTGATATTTTAGAAAAAAGGTGAGATTCAAAAATAAAATGCCGATTTTTCACAACACCTAACTATATTTAATATAAAGAAAATAAAGAAAAAGATTTAACAAGACATTTATAATTAACGAAATATAAACAAAAGGAAAGAAATTTAATCAAAAATAATTAAAGAATGATATTAAAATTCAGAAGTGATAAAGTTAAAAATACAAAATATTCTTCTTATTAGTCTAATCTAAATTATCTAAAATTAGCATACAATTCAAATCTCTCTTAGAATTTTCGTTGCTAGAAAATTAATATGTCAAAAAAATATTAACTGAACAATTGGATTTAAATTAGAATTTAATAAAAAGAACAATTGTAAAATAATCATTTGTGTGATGATATCTAACTTTTACTAAAGTCTTTAGAACAAACAGAAAGTCTTAAATCGTTAATAAAAAAATATTAAAGAAAATCTAAAACAACAAATTAAAAATCTTTATGCATGAAATGTTTAAAATTTCCTAACTTGAGAATTGAATATTTAAGAAAATCTTTAAATCGAAAACTTACTAAAATTATTAAAAAAAAACCACTGGATAATATAAGATCTACAGGAGAAAATTCGACCGTCTAATTTAAAAGTCAGTACCGAACTGATCCAAAAATCTATTTTCCTAAACCTCGAAATATTTAAAATGGGCGGGTAAAAAGAATAGGGAACCACCAAAAGCCGAGCCATTCTCAAATCCTCTTCGGGTTCGCTTTTCAGGAACCGTCTGATTGGTCTGAGAAAACCTCAACTACCCTGTCGTTCCCGGTCTAGTTGGCTTTACTTGTCACAGATGTCGTTACTATGACCATTTCTACGTTATTTTCCAAATTATTACTAATATCCGTGTAAATATTATAATTACCGTAAACACAATTACACATGATTAAAACTAACCCTAACTAAAGTATATTTTAAGGTCTGTCCTTAAAAAAACCAAAACAAATCATATTTATAATTTGATTTCATTAGGTTTCGCTGTTTCATCTTATATGTTTATTTATTTCACATAATTTTGGATATTTTGGATAAAAAAAAGGAGGACAGTCCTTAATTTTCAGAATATCATTACGTGAACTTTACTTTAATATTTAAATTAACAATTATACTTGTTTTTATCCAAAATCTGTTTGTATTGGCCCGTGGGAGGTCTATCGTGAGAAGAGTGTCGTCTTAGAGTTTTATTGCTTTCTAGGGGTTTTGCTTATATAATCTCGAAGTTAAAATTTAGGGTTTTACAGCTTTAATGATTGATGCTAGTCGTTTCTAGCTGTTTCAAAGCAAGTATTATATTAATTTATGGACGTGGGATTTTAAACCTAACAGAAAAATATTTAGTTTTTTCCAGAGAAACGCGTCCTTCATTCTAAACAGTTTTTACGATCTTCTGAAAAAATACCAATTTAAGGGCGGAAACACATGACAAAGTTTTAACAAGCTTGGTTTGTTGTCTGCTCCAAAATATTCCATTACAATTTATGATATCGAAAAGGTAAAAACTGATTCTTGTAGAACTTTTTACGTAAAATACAGTGACGTAGTCTGTTTTTCTACGAAAAAAATATTTTTGAAAATATGAACTAAAGTTATGTTTTTTCAAATAGAACATCCTGTATATTTATAAATCATATGATCCGCCTTGCTATGAGCTTCTTAAAAATATATATCACTCTATATTTATTTTCACTATTTACTGCAATATTTAAAATATATAATAATAATAGCTCCCGTATATAACGTTTAACGCCTTAGGAGTAAGCAAGGTACAGCTTGCTATACTAGAGTCGTTCGGTATACAAGGAAGGTAATGTGGCTAGCACTACGCTTCAACCGCCTATTATTACCTCAGGATTGTGAATCCCAAGTACTCATTTAAGGCTGAGTCGACCTAGGTACCCAAACTATTTTTATTTTTATAAAAATAGTCGGCTGATGAAATGCCGGGTGTGGGAATCGAACCGACACCTTGAGATTGGTAGACGAGAGCCTGTACCTCTACGCCACCGGGCACTTTTTTTTTTAAATATATCATTTTCTTATTAGTAAATCGTGATAAATAACAAAAAATCAAAATGGTATATACTAAACTAATCATACACATATTAAAATTTTATTTGGAATGATATATTTTACTTTTGAACTGTTACCACTGAATCCCTGAATATATTTTTCTTTTTTTTTATAAAGGGATGGGTTTGCAAATATCTAAAAGCTTGTATTATTAGCTTGCAATATTACAGCATTTGCCAGGTGTTCGACATTGTAGTTGATAGTAGTGTTAGTTGCTACGATATATTTCAAAAATCCCTCAAAATCAGAAATCAAGAAAGGACAAATCCGGGAATTAAGGAGACCATCATATGGGTCTATTGGTTCCAATTCATTGATTTGAGAAATAGTAATTTAACAAATTCTAATATTTTCGTGTAAGTTAAGTTTTGAGGGGGAGCCCTATCTTGCTGAAAATATATTTCATGTAAATTAGCCAAAAGAATATTTAAAAGTTCCGATACGATAGGTTCCAAGATTTACAAATAGTGGTAGAGAGTTAAGTTTCCCTAATAATTCTTTAGTTTCTTTTATTATCAATCATGGCCTACTAATAAATATGGTATTGTAATATATTTTTAAATATTGCAGTAAATAGTGAAAATAAATATAGAGTGATATATATTTTTGAGAAGCTTATGGCAAGCCAGATCATATAATTTATAAATATACAGGGTGTTCCATTTCAGGCAACATAACTTTAGTTCATATCTTTAAAAATATTATTTTCGTAGAATAACTGACTACGCCACTGTATTCTACGTAAAAGGTTCTACAATAAACAGTTTTCACCTTCTCGATACCTTTAACAATAACAGAGATTCAGGTGGTGTCCCAAATTGCAAAATTTTTAAAAAGACCCTGTAGCTCAGAAACCAAGAGCGCTATGAAAATTTTGTTTACGGCACCTTCCGTTTGACAAAAAAGTGGCATAGGTTTGTGCAAACCGCACCCTTCTATCTTCACGAATAACGGAGATACCTTATGATTTCAACCAAAATGGGACACCCTGTACAGTCGTTAATAAAAACCGCCAGAAACAGAGAAGCGATGGAGAATGTTATCGCAAACATCTATTAATGGATTTGCACTAGAAGAAGAAGAAGACTCCGTGTCGAATGAGGTGAATAACCCTGTATGAAATAATAATCCACAAAGTTTTTCAAATATTATTATTTAATTAATTAAATACTATTATTCATATTTAAAATGCATTAGAAAATAACAAAAACAAAATATAAAACTTAAAGTACAAATAGTATCCCAATGAGCGTTCAGCAAAACATTAATGCCCAATTGCACCGTTTGTATAAACTTTGTTTAAAGGCTAAACAGTGATTAACTATAATAAAATATGTATAGTTAATCACTGTTTAGCCTTTAAACAAAGTTTATACAAACGGTGCAAGTGGGCATAAATCTTTATATCCCGGTGCCGGTGGTGAATTTGAAAAATACGCTCTCAACACCATTTCCGTTTTTTGCTTGTTTTGTCTGAAAATGCATAAATTAATTTCATTTTACGGGTTCTCGACAACCGAAAAGTCATAACTCTTTAAGCTTTACAGTTTTTGTGGAATGCTGCTGCAAAATCTCCATTTTGCGGATTGAATTTTTGCCTTCAAAGTATAAACGTTATTATTTTGTAGCTTACTTTATTACAGTGGAAGCTATAATTTCTTGTTAAAATAGAGGTCTTGTTTCTAACAGCACATTATTTATGTAATAGTAATTTTCCTTTGTGGGAAATTGTAAGAAATATGAAATAATAATTATGTACCTTTTAACTAATTATTAATTATAAATAACATTACTGTTTTATATATTATAATTAGAGAATTTTTGTTAACCCTTAAGTACTAACATATTGAAATAGTCGCGCCTATACTAACAGACCGTCTGAGAGACGCATTAAAAAAATACATATTTTGTTTGTCTAACAATTTTTTTGTAAGTGGAGTGAATCATTAGCATTAAAACTACAGGAAAAAAATATCTAATGCTTATATTATGCAAACATGTTTTATATTTTTGAAATAACAGTACTAGTTTTGGATTTTTGACATATTTTTGTTTCTCATCGAGATAGAAAAAAAAACGAAAGGAAAATGAAAAACTATATTTATTATTATATTTAGCATATAAAAACCTATCTATTAAGCACAAAAAAAGCAAAAGAAAATATAAAGAATAAAAAAATGACAATGCCTAAAGATGGGCTTGTTCCCTACACACTTTTTTGCGCATTCCAAACAAATTGTTCTCTTCATTTTCTTCGATATTAGTCTACTGATCGTTCACATCCATATTTTCGTCATATATAACAAAACATACACAGCTACATACCTTTAGATATTAGTTAAAAACCGTTTCTTTACCTTCTAATTCGAATTCAGAATTATGATCGCTGTCTATAGCAAAATTTTCGCCACATTCGGATTCTATGTCACTATTTTGCTATTATCGCTGCCAATCTCTTCAAACCACTTCAGAAGAGTAACCTTGTAATTTTGCTAGCTATACTTCACATGTTTTGGGCTATTAGGTGCTTGATTCATTCCACAAATTAGAAAAAAAAACTTACGTTAAAACTAACACTCCGTCTGTCAGACGGCATCGACAGTTTAAACTAAAATATTTTTAAAACTACACACTTTTGCAAATTGCCCTGCCGGCTTCTAACTTGTTTTGATGCGTATTGAAATTACATAGTTGGATGATAATTAGAAACGGAGAGGAGTGGAGATGTCATATGTCCAGCTAGTCCGTTGCGTCTGTGAGACGGGGTGTTAGAACTTAAGGGTTAATTGTCTTGTTTAATTTTAAAACTAATTTTCATATTATGTAATCATTTAAAATCTAAATATATGTACTAGGCCAGTAAGCGAGGATAAAAATAGGGTATTACCTCCGAATTCTTGACACCTGCACCGATTGACGTGAAACTTTAATAGTTTTAATTGCAAAAATAAAGGGATGAATTCTAAGCAAAAATGTTCTGTAACATTTTTTCAGAAAATTAATATTTCCCGAGTTATTTAAGATTGAAAATGTTGATTTTTCATCTAAAAACTGTATATTTTTCTGCCATTTTTTATAAATAGCGCGAAAACCTTGCGTTTTATCCCAAAACTCATTAAAGCAAAATTGAAGCTTTTGGAATAACGAATCGATTCATTTGTGTTGATTACCGTAGCGTAACTGTAGTGATTAATACCCTGTAATAATAGCCGAGTTATCACTTTGTAAAGGTGATGGTTTATTTTTCGAAAACTAAAAATTGCAAACTTTTACCGCAAAATAATGGCGAAAGAACACATTTTTCGAAGAAAATGAATATGACCGTTTCTAAACTGCTTTTTTGAAAGGTATTTTCAAGTTTGTAGCTCAAAAACTCGCGGAGTTATGATAAAAATAAAATGGTAACATTATTTTTTCAGAAAAAAAAATGAACAACAAAATCTATGATTAAAATCATAAAAATAAAAACTCTACAACAAACTAACCTCTATAGTTTAACAGTCTTGAACTTTTCATTTTTACGAGATTTTTAAGTTTTAAGGGCAAGTAAAACTAAAAAAACGTAATATCTACGAAATAAAGAGATTTACAGAAAGAATAAGAGAGAAAAAATATTGCAAAAAAAGACCTTAAATTTTACTCCGTTGCATTTTTTACGTATTTTGCTTAGTTTTTGAGATATGTCAAAAAAATTAAAATTTTTTAACAAATAACAAAAATAAATTATTCGTTATTTTCAACTTTTTTCCAAATTTAGGCATTCTAAACCGCTCGAACTTGCAGAGTCAATTGCTAGTACCTAAATATAGCCAACATGTATTACGCTTATTTTTTATTTTTATGATTTTTGTCTTAGATATTTTAAAAAAGCATTTAAAAGGTCTTTTCAAGCACTTTAAAAACGGTCAAATACATTTTGTTTGAAAAATGTGTTTTTCGCCATTATTTTACGGTAAAATGTTGCAATCTAGTTTTCGAAAAATAAGAAATCATCTTTACAGGTTGATAACTCGGCTATTACTATACCTACGGTAATCAACAAAAAATTAATCGTATATAGGGAAATTAAAATAACTGGTTGCACATCATAATACGACCACCAGCAAACTCCATAAGACGACGCATGGTATCATTGATGACGTGCACCGAAAGTTGTTTTAATTTCCCTATAGTTAGTTATTCCAAAAGCTTCATTTTTGCTTTATATAAGTTTTGCGATAAAACGCAAGGTTTTTGAGTTATTTATAAAAAATGACAGATAAATATGCAGTTTTTAGATGAAAAATTAACATTTTCAATCCTAAATAACTAGGAAAATATCAATTTTCTGAAAAAATGTTACAGAATATTTTTTGCTTAGAATTCATCCCTTTATTGATTTTTGCAATTAAAATGGATTATTTATTTTTCACCTCCCAAGAAGGGGTGGCACTCACCCCCTACATATATCTTTATTCACTGTTAAAATTTTACGTCAATTGGTGCAGTTATTCAGAATTCGAACCCTAAAACCCTCGCTTACTGGCCTATACGTTATTTTAAAATACATATTTTAATTTATGATTAAGAATATAAAACCAAAGTAAATAATTCATTTGTATTGCTTTATATAAATATCAGAAAGCCTTGATGGTATTATCATATTTTGTCCTTTTCTGTGTTTAAATAAGTTCCGATATGTTTTGTCATAATTCGGACATTTATGGTGCATACTTCTTTATAAAGCTTAATTTCATAATGGAAATTTACATGAAATATATTTGTGTATAGCATTTTATAAATAACTTTATTACTAACTCTTAAATTGTTTACAATAATTAGTTTTATTTCCTTGTGTAAATATTTCACACACTTCCAACGATGTACTTTATTATTAGGCTGTATACATAAGGGTACACTTCAGCGATAGAATAATTTTATGTGTCAATATTTACATACGATATTTGGTTACACACCTTCTATCGTTTGCGAAAGAACGATCTTTTTTACCTTTTCAATTCTTCATCTACAAAAGAACTTTAGTGAAAACATAATATTCAATTGATATATTACATTTTTTAATAATTATTATTGTTGTATATAATTACATTTAGAGATAATATTGTTTAGAGATAATAACGTGTATTTGTTTAATGTAAAATAATATTTATATTTTTAGGAAAAACAAGAATGATATGGCTCACTGTTTTGGAATGCTATGATATTTATTATTTTTTACTATCTATTTAATAATAGTATTTAAAAACTACAAATTAATTTGAAATGTCTCAATGGAATTTACAAACTTACCTTCGGACAAGACAACGGAATTTTCAGATGGTCATCAGTCCAAAAGCTTGACTCTTCTAACGTCGCTTAATATTTGTGGTTTTAAAGGAACCGATGTGCCAACATAGTGGAATATGTATCTCAAAAAAACATTGTAAATAACCAAAGTATTTTTAGTAATTTTACATCTGACAATGTAGGATCTTTTGATTACCCTATTTAATTAGGTTAGATTGCTTAATGTCTGGTTAATACTAAAATATGAAATACAATGTAATAAGATTTATAAGTAATTATAGTTAAGTAATATATAGACGATAATAGGAAATAAATATCATTCCAATATTAACTGCACTTAAAAAATCTCTAAATCATTCTGCACTTTATTAGTTCAAAGTGAATTAACTCTCGACCTTTGGATTAGGCTATAAAATCCACTGTGCTAAAGAAGTTAGAAGTTTAGGAATAGATGACCTTAATTAATTCTTTTTGTTAATATCAAAGGTTTATTCTGATGTTATGATTAGGTAATCTGTTTACAGTTAGTTAATACAGTCTTCTATCAATACAATATCTTCGGCAATTTATACTATATTGAAGAAGCAAAAGATATGGTTGGATAGATTTTCTGTGGCATCTTTTAGTGTGGCTCCAAAAATAAAGTGATGAAAGTTCAGTTTACAAAAAACATAGTAGTGAGCGACAGTGTTTACATTGAGGGAGATATTATTGAACAAGTGAGTTCCTATACTAATATCTAGGATAAGAAATATGTATTTGGCAGAAATAATGAGATTTAACTATAACTATAAGATTTAATAAAAAAATATTTGTTCATTTAGTATTTGAAAACCTTTGGAAGTTTTAATCATCTGCTGGTGATGCTAGCATGTTAGCGAAACGCGCGTCCAGTGTAAAAATAAAAGTGTTTTGGTGCATTGTGGTGATTCAGTGTAATTTTGCTGTTGTTGGAACACCAAAGGTTCCAACCCTCAACTGTAATTTGGAAGCCTTTTCGAATAGTATGCCATAAAAAAATTTACAGTCTTTTCGAGTTTTTCAACTTTTTAAAATCGCTGAAATCAGGGCTACTTGGCTTATTTGAAATCAGTTATATAAGAAATATTTATTTAGTATTAGGAAGCGTTTTCCATTTTTTATGTCATAAAAAAAATCTGGGCAAATCCATCCTTTTCGAGTTTTTCAACTTTAGAATATAGCTGAAATCAGGGCTATTTTAATTTAACTAAAATCAGTTATGTAAGCCTTTCCAAACAGTAAGTCATAAAAACTTTTCCGCGGAAATGCATAATTTTCAGTTTTTCAACTTCAGAATAGTTGAAACTAGTGATGTGTCGGTATTTGAGTAACGCGATTTTGGAGCGGTATTTTTTTTTAACGTCGTGTCGCGCTCTACAACGACTCAGGAACCTGTTACTGACGACGATCATAATGACGACAAAATTATAAATTATTTATAATTTGCAAATAAATTATTTATAATTTGCAAATAAATTATTTATAATCGCACTTGAAGTTAGCTCAAACCGTAGTAACCGCATAGCGACGTGTTTAGCTCCAGCCGTCGCGATTTCGTCGGTCGCCAACAGTAGTATCTGGAACTGGTATGTCCGTAGCGCCGCGCGATCTCGGTCGGGACGTGTTCGGTCCAGCCGTCGTGCTCCCACGGTTGTAGTTCCCTGTCGCGAACAGAAGTAACTGCTGTAACTGGGCATCGATGCTCGACCTCGGCGGCGACCTCCTTCGCTCCAACCGTCGCGCTCCTAGAGTTTTAGATCCCTGTCGCGAACAGAAGTAACTGCTGTAACTGATTATCAACGCTCGACCTCGGCGGTGACCTACTTCGCTCCAGCCGTCGCGTTCCTAGAGTTTTAGTTCCCTGTCGCGAACAGAAGTAACTGCTGTAACTGATTTTCGACGCTCGACCTCGGCGGCGCGCTTCTGGGGTTTCGGTTTTGCCTGTCGCAATTTGGTCGGTTACTATTGGCGTTGGTGCTCCCGTCGCTACGTTACTTTCGAAATTGCGATTTTTGGTATGTACTAGGCATGGTATAAAATAGTGTTGTTTGAAAGATGAAACGCAAAAGCAAATAAAATAAAATAAAAATATTTTATTTGCTTTCATACATTTATATAAGTTTTATTGTTTATATCTATTTTTAAGGTTAGGTTAGACCAATAAACATTTTTTTTGACAGTGGTTTGGACTTTGTTCTTGATTTTAACATTAAATATATTATATTACAATACACATAAATATGAGCCGTTCATTTTATTTAAACAAGAATTGATAAAGACAAAATATAACAAGGAATGTCATCGTTTTTCTACAAATGAGATAGATTGGCTATACACAATTATAAACTCGATATTTGGAAAATGAGTGGTGGATAAAAGTTACATTGATCTACAAATATAGATAAGTTAGATATATTTTTAGCGAGGACCTCAACACTTTGGAAGTCGGAACCTCGGTTACAAAATTGCGGTATTTTGTCGCGGTATTTTTCTGGAACGGTCGCTATTGTAACGCGACTCATATGGAACCGGTATTCCCATCACTAGTTGAAACCAGTTACATGAAAATATGTTTTTGTTTTCACTCTAGAAAATTTCTAAAATGAAACAAAAGTGAACCATTTTCATGTATTGATTAAATATTGTAAAATATAGCAGGATTTGAAAAGTACCCGGCAACTGGGAATTCGTGAACAGATGCGTTTTAGCTTGCTGCGTGTTTTGATTGCTTTGGTTAGGTTTCTTTTGGTTTGTTGGTTCATTTTTGTTTATTTTCGTTTTTTCTCAGTACGGCATTGATGTTTTGATTACTATCTCTAGTAGCTTAAGTTCATACTTACACAAAAAAAGTGGCTAGAATGTAAAGCAGAAACACGTTTTCTTGTAACTGATTTCAGTTATTCTGAAGTCGGAAAGAAGAGAATGGTGCACTTCCTCAGAGAAAGTTTTATGATTTTGTATTTCGGAAGAATAAAAGTATTCTTGAAAATAATGTAAAAGAAAGTATGACTAACATTGTAATTCCATTATGGAGGCTTAAAACAAGAGTAATATATTTCAAAAAACGCGAATTAGGTTGAATAAGAAGGTACGTTTCTAAATCCTATAATGCGGAATCTGAGACCTAATAAACGGTAAGTAACTTTTCTCATAAAATATTCGCCAAATTAAAATATCGCTTCCGCTTGTGCAGCAAACTTAGCAAACGGGGCAAAATTAGAATTTAGTAATATTATGGAAATTTAGTAAAGAACCCTAAAAAAGAATTATTCGCTCGTCCAACTTCTTTAGAATAACTTTTCGCCTTTTATTCAATCTGAACTTTTTTCAAATCCGGACTTTTTAAAATTCGTGTCTCGAGTAAAAGGTAAATATTCGTAACAGTTAAGTTTTTTTATTTAAAAATAGAAGTTTTAGTCTCGTTGTTTTTTCTTTTTGATTGGTATAAGAAGAA
The DNA here is from genome assembly GCF_002938485.1 of Sitophilus oryzae. NCBI lineage: Eukaryota > Metazoa > Arthropoda > Insecta > Coleoptera > Curculionidae > Sitophilus > Sitophilus oryzae. Next base: position 2,608,461 of record NW_022146409.1, read on the forward strand.
ATTTTGAGTACCCCTGAGTACTTACCTATACAGGCTTGTTTACCACATACGACACGGAGTATTATGGCTAAACGATTAGATTTTTACAAGTTTTAAGTTTTGGGTTCGTTGAAGGACTATTAGAGCTACAATTTAGAAATAATTTTACAAGATACAGTGTCCCAAATAAGTAAAAAATGCTATAGTTGTATTTTTTTAAATGGAACACCCTATATATTATTCTATTTTTAGATTTTACGATTGAAATAAAGGTAAATTTTATTAAGGTTTATCACACCTTAACCTTACCGTTTTTGAAATATTTTTAATTTTGTGAAATTGCAGTAAAAATTTTAAGGCTTTATTTCTCTAAGGGTATCAAAGTTTTTAATACTAAATATTTACTGAAGTTTATTTATTGATCAGTTATTGTGTTGCAATAATAAAAATTATACTACCTTATACAGAGTGTCTAAAATTTTATTTTAAATAATTACTAGCTTTAAACGGCAATAACCTTAAATGGAACGCCCTGTATATTTTAGGAGAATTAAATGCATAATTTTGTCTATCAAATTGTATTATACCACTTTTTACCTATCCCTTCAAGTTTTCGTAGAAAATACATTTTCTTATAATTTAGATCTCATTTATCAATATATACCCATGGAATATTGACATTTTAGATTGTTTTTAAAGCAATAAATGTACAAAATATACCGGCTAGTAATATTAACGTTTTTTGCAAAATGATAATATTACTAGCCCATTTGTATGCAAAAAGAAAACTATTTGAATCTTCATAAAAGAGTATACCATTAATTAAATATACCAGCATTATTTCCGCCCAAATACTGATTAATTACATACTTAATTATATTCGCGAATAAATTATTCTAAATAAATGTGGATTTGAATCAGAAATCACTATAATAATAAGTTATAAAAATGAATGTCTCTGTTGTTACAAATAAGCATTTGTCAAAAAATGAAATATCATTTTTAAGGTGTTACTTTTTACCACACTGGCTAATACACATAAAAAATTCAGTTTTTTAGTTTTTGGAGCAATTATTATTAATCAACGCAAACAGTCAATTAATGTAGTTTGAATACTGGAATCATATTAATTGGTCCTTTTTAACAAATATTTAAACAGTTTTTTTTATTTTTTAATGAAATAAACAAACTATATCGACAATATTAGTATCTGTAATCTTTAAAAATTTGGTACATCTTTAAAAATAATCTAAAATGTCAGTATTCCATGGATATATTGATAAATGAATTTAAAATTACATGAAAATGCATTTTCTACGGAAACTTGAAGCTATAGGTAAAAAATGGTATAATACAATTTGATAGACAATTAAATTGTGCATCTGATTCTCATAAAATATACAGGGCGTTCCATTTAAATTTAACAAGTTATTGCCGTTTAAAGCTAGTAATTATGTAAAATAAAATTTTAGACACTCTGTATTAGGTAGTATAATTTTTATTATTACAACACAATAACTGATCAATAAATAAACTTTAGTAAATATTTAGTATTAAAAACTTTGATACCCTTGGTGAAATGAAGCCTTAAAATTTTGACTGCAATTTCACAAAATTGAAAATATTTCAAGAACGGTAAGGTTTAAGTGTAATAAACCTTTATCAAATTTACCTTTATTTTAATCGTAGAAACTAAAAATGTAAAAATATACAGGGTGTTCCATTTAAAAAAATACAATTTTGATATTTTTTATTTATTTGGGACACTGTATCTTGTAAAAATATTTTTAAATTGTAGCTCTAATAGTCCTTCAACGAACCCAAAACTTACAATTTGTAAAAATCTAATCGTTTAGCTACAATACTCCGTGTCGTATGTGGTGAACAACCCTGTATACAGGGTGAGTTTCCTCCGATGTTCTGTATTCTCAGATTTTTTCTAAAGCTTGTCATTTTTGACATATGACACAAACGTGTTTTTTTAAATGGAAACCATAGTTGGCCATGGCTTCATAAAAGGCGCCATTTTTTAAGTTTTTCATCGATATAACCTATAATATGTTTATTTTTTCAAAAAATTACTGAAATATAGCCAATTCTTATCATTTTTAAACAATTTCACTTAGTTAGCCATGGAAACAAGTTCAATCGTCGTTGCTTTCAGAAATATCACATCCAAACTGTGTAAATTAAAATAAACAAAGATTGTAAATATGAATATTTTAAATGAAGAAAAGATTCAACTTTTCTTGGCTATACATGTTCGAGGATAGGTTGACTGGTGAACGTTACTTAACGTATTTTAAAGAACGGTTTTCAAAGACATGTTAGAAAAGTTAAATTTAGATGCTCGCTCATCAGTAGAGTGGTTCCAACATGACTCTCATTATGACACCACCCCTTGCTCCTCCCCCTACTGAAAGAAATGTTAAAAATTATTTATATTATAATTATGCAAACTCAGGAATAGGAAGAAGTGGACCAATTGCATGGGCCTCCTCGATCACCTAACCTATCCATTTTAGATTTTCTTTATGCGGTATGGTTAACAACAAGGTTCACAAAAGAACTTATGAATTATGAAGAAAGGTACTCGAAGAGGCGGTACGGAAGAAGTTTAGAAGAGCTAGCAATTCAGTTTTAAAAAGATGCATTTATGTACTCACAACAATGGCGAATTTTTTGAATATTTTCTAAAATAACTTAAAATGTATGTAGTGATATTTTTTTAAGTTTTAGTTTGTGGAATATAAATTATAAAGAACCGTTTAATAATATATTCTGTCTTTTTATAAATTATAAATCATAACAGAATAAGAATACCATGTGAACTAAACCATCGAAATTAATTTATTTAGAGGTAATTGATATTTTACTATAAACTAGCTAAATATTTTTGAATATTATTTTTATTTTTTTGTTCTTTGACATTGTAAACATTTACAAATGTTTATTTTAACAATAAGACTGACAACATTATTTGTATAATGTTTTGTATTATCTTTTGTTTGTTTGTTTGTGTACCTTGTTTTTTTACTTTGTTAGTTTACCTTTGTCTACAAATTGAAAAATTTTTTGACAATAAAGGCATTTATTTATTTATTATTTATAAGTGAAATTAGTCAAGAAAAATAAGAATTGGCTATAACCCAGTAAAACCAAACCAAACCAAACCAAACATATTATAGCTTATATCGCTGAAAAGCTTAAAAATGGCGCTTTTTATGAAGTCATGGCCAACTATGGTTTCCATTTAAAAAAACATGTTTGTGTCTTATGTCAAAAATGACAGGCTTTAGAAAAAATCCGAGAATACAGACTCATTAGGGATGTGATTATCTATATCTTCTATCTGAAAACTTTTTGTCTAAAATAGATAGATCATGAAATTAGGAACAACTTTTAAAGTAGCCAATTTTTTTTTAAATATCTAGTAATCCATGAACTTTTTCAAAAATCTGAAAGGTGCATATTTATGACCCCACAAAACTGCAATTCTTTCCTCATTTAACCGACGCTTAATCTCCAGTAGTTTCCGAGATACCCTTAGAGAACATCGTAGGAAACTCATCCTGTATAAATAAAACAAAACGTGAAAAAAAAACATCAAACACAAAAGTCTTGCATGCTGGATCTGGCGTGATTCTTGCACTGTTCGGTCTTGGTGTTAATATCTGGTGTTAATATCTGGTGTTAATATACTGGTGTCGATCAAGACCGAGACCGCAAGACAAGACCAGTCTCACTCACCACTATAATTTAAATAATTCTTTTATATACTCTGAATTTATTGTTACTAACTCTGAACTTTATACGAAACATTTTCAATTTCATACGAAAAATAATTATTTTTTTTTTGTTTTTATATTTTCCTAGCAATGCTGCATAAAACATATTTCTAAAAAACTCTAAAAATATTGTTGCCATTACAGTTGCTTTATGAACAATTAAACAGACATAATATTATTCAGTAGCTTTTACATAAAATACCGTATGATCGAATAAAAACGGCGTCCAGTTGGCTTGGAAATGACGGTCGATGACATTTCCCATATAATTTTACATATAAAATGATTTTTTAAAGCTTTTTTTAGTGGCTATATTCTCAGAATTTGTTGGAAATAAACCACACACAAGAGTATTACTTGCAAAATATTTAAATTAATAAAAATAATAAATTGAACATTTTTTCAATGCCATTAGAAATTAACGTAACGATGTAGTTGATTCTCCTGGGAATATTGAATATGGCAACAAAATTATTTCAGTGCTGCAATACTTTCTGGAACTGGTAAATATTCAGGATAAATGAAACAAACATTCTCTAACAAATAAGCCATAAAGTTTTGGAAAAAAATAAAATTAACCGATTGACTTTTTTGACATTTTGCTGTCGAGGTGTTAAATTGATTAATTGAAGCGCGGTAATTCAAAAGCGTCTAAGTGCCAAAAAGTTATTTTTGGGTTATTAAGGTTTTTGTTATAATAAATAAAAAAAAACAAGTATATTGCAGTGAAAAGTACTTTAATAATCAGTATTAAGTGTTTGAAGTATAAAACATTTTAAAAAACTTTAAAAAGTAGAAAAGTTTTACAAAAAATTACCAAATTCATAAAACAAAGAAACAGTCTAAGTTCAAAATTAACATAGATTCAAAAGCGTCTATGTTCCAACTAAACATACAACCAAAAAAATAAAACTGAACACGAACGTAGATTAAGTTGCTACTTAATTTAGTTTCATGGTATCATCAATCAAAGTTTCCCAATAACTTAAATATTTTAAAGGTATATAGTCTAGCATATCTTCAAAATTTTTAATTTTTTCAGCAGAGATTCGATTCTTGCATTCTAGGAGAGAGAGATTTCCTAAAATATCCTGTATCCTTTTTCCCTGTTTGAAAACATTGCACTCAGTCCATGCTTCCAGCTCACTGAAAGATTTCCTAATTTTCACCATCTTTGGATTTTCCTTATTAATCATAATCCAGGAAACCTGAGATAATTTTAACTTCGTTGTCTTCAGCATTTCGTCGGCAAGTTTCTGAATGTCTTTAAAGTCCTCAGATTGCATCGTAAAAGCTTTAAAAGGATTCTTGTGACATGCATTCTTTATTATATCTTTTATACTATCAGGTGTGAAAGTTTTTGTTACTCTTTTTCGCTTTTCGATTTGAGCGAAGTCACGATCACAAGGGAGGTATGAATGACAAGAAACTAAGAATTTTTGTTCAACTATACTCCCATAGCCACCAAATATATTAACAACAAGAGCATTATTTTATTTTTATTTTCCAATTTAATTGACCAATTCAATTGTCACTCCATACGATCAACTTTTTCTTTTTTGGAAAATTCTCCTGCAATAATGCTTTTAGGAGACAGGAAGAAACTTCATTTTTACCATCATTTTTTCATTACATGTGTAACGAATTGGCACTTAGACGGTTTTTTCCTATAATTGCCTACTCAATTTGGACGTCGCGCCATCTTTTAGCCGAGTATTAAACGTTAAAATAGCAGTATGGCACTTAGACTGTTTTGTAGGTTATTGGCCTTGGCACATAGATTACAAAATTAATGAAATCTTTTTTGGCACACAAATTCGATCATTTGTCACATAAACCATAGATGATGAACTTTGTAGATGTTTCTAACTGTAATTTCACCTACACAGTTGCTGTAAAAATAGAAAAACAATTTAGGTACTAATTGGTATAAAACATAAACCAGAAAACTAAACGCACATCGCAGAAAAATGATCATGATCAAACATTTTTTCGATGTTATAACAGTTCTGGTGATGATCGGATAGAAATAATATTAAAATCATGGCTTTGTCATAATATTTGAGTATTTGAGTTTTTCATAGTGCAGTTATTCAAACTATTAAACACTCAGGTAAGAGGTTTGTGTGATGTAGCGCTGTTTCGGGTAGTAAAAATTAAGTGAAAAAGAACCCGAACTGGTCGTCGCTTTGTGATGTGACAATTTCTAATGTTAATAAAATTGTCGAAAAAATGTTATACACGTAAAGGAGAGCGTAATGACGTGGTTGTTGGGTGCAATAACATTTAATAACTTAACCTTTCCCGGATATTCAAATCACCCGAAACAACATTTTATAGCTTCACAACTTCTCACACCGATTTGATCAAAAGCAAAACGGATTCAAGCAGCTGGACGAAACAAGTGAGTAAACAAAGTGCCCGTTACATAATTAAAAAATTAAGTCGGCATATGCTATGAGAGAATAAATTATAATTTGTAAAATTAATGGTATACTAGGTCTAATCAACTAGTGTTTAATTTTTTTATGAACATCTTCTAAAATTATAATTATGTACCTTTAAAAAAAATTGTTATAACCAAGGTAGTCCCAGTTTTGTGTCCGCTTGTAAAATCGGTGCGTAAAACTATGCCTACCGTAGTTGAACTTATCTAAGAAAATTATTAGCTTGAATAATAAATTATGAACAAGTTAGACCTTCTGAAGATATCTAAATATTTACTTTTTTATTTCTATTTTTAGAATATTTTCTAAGTATTTGTTTATGCCCCGGTTGTTTACGATATTCTCCGATGGTGGCAACTATACAGGGTGCTACAAATTCGATGTACGAGCATTGGTATCTCGGAAACCGTAATAGATACAAAGATGGTTAAATTCCGACAAAGTTGAGCCTTGATATGTTCACCAAGATGCCTTCAAAAAAGTTTTAAACATTTCAAGGATTGCAGAGTTTTTTGGAAAAAACGGGTTTTTTGGAAAATCAATTTCGTTTTTTGCTGTCGTTACTTTTTAGAAAATCAAAAAACTAATTGCACATTCTCATTGCCACTTTATTAGGGCTATCTGACGGTATTTTTAGATTTTCAAATTAGCCGATAATTTGTGTGATACAGTGGCCAACTTAGTTTTTTTTAAATACGGACCTGCATTTTTTATTTCAGATTTTGAAAGAATCTGCTGAGTATAATGATATGCCACACTTGATACTTTTTTCTGTTTTGGGTACCTTAACAACAAAGATATTATTTTTAACTTCTTTTATTGTGAATTTGGAATCTCAGTGTACGACCTAATAATATTCATATAATATTAATCGTAGTTGTTATAAATAAATCAATTTCAATAAACTAGTTTCTAATGCTGTACATGTTCGAAAGGGTTACTACCCTTCCTAATCTCAAATTTATTTTTTGTTCAATCTTATTTATAGCTCGTTGAACATAACTTCTTGTTATAGTTCCAAATGCACTTTTTACTCTTTATTGTAAATCTTGAAATGTATTGATTTCACGTTTACAGATGACTCCAAGTAATGCCCCTTTAGTTATTGCATTTGATTTTCCATATTCAATGTTTTACCCCACGTCATTGGTAAGTTTGAAAGCTTATCTCAATATTGTAACTATGAATAGATTAAATCTTAAAAAAAAACAGAGCCGGACTTGAAATTAGTTTAAATAAAATATGTTTAAATGTCCGAAACAAAAAAAAATTAAGTGTGGCATATCACTGTACTCAGGAGACAAGGTCCGTATTTAAAAAAATTAAGTTGGTCACTGCATCTCAGAAATTATCAGTTAATTTGAAAATCTAAAAATACTATCAGATAGCGGTAATAAAGTGGCAATGAGAATGTGCAATTAGTTTTTTGAAATCCTATAAAGTAACGCCAGGAAAAAATAAAAATAATGATTTTGAAAAAATTCCTTTTTTCTAAAAAACTCAGCAGTCCTTGAAATTTTTAACATTTTTTTTGATGGAATCTTGGTGCACATCCTAAAGCGCAACTTTGCCCCAATTTAACCTTGTTCGTATCTATTACGGTTACCGAGATACCAATGCTCGTACCTCGAATTTGTAGCACCCTGTATAGGCTGTATAGGTTTGATCATGACAGTACACGTGTCAAATGATAAAATGAGAAAAACTGTATTTTTTTATTTCAGTGCCTTGAACAACAAAGTGTGAATCATAAGAATCATAAGAACTCAGATTGTGAAACGCCTATTCTTCGATAAAAAAGGTATATTTTTTCGATCAAATGTATATTTTAAAATTGAAAAATAACAAAATTATATTTTAAAATTTTAATCTTAGTAATTCACATATCAATTATTTATATCTAGTACTTGCTTAATAATGCTTAAAATGAAGAAACTTAATATTTTAATGTTTTATATTTTAATTTTGAGATATTGCTTATACATTACTTAAAATACATTACGAATATCGCAAAATGCATTTTATGAAAATATAAAGAAAAATAAATAAAACACAACTGGTAGAAAATGTATTGAAATTGGGTCTTGCTAGAGAAGTGTACATATGATTGATAACAGCAATATATTGGTTTTCTATATTCTCCACGCGCTATAATAGCGTTTGAAAGAAAGCAATAAAGGGTAATATTGTTAGGCAATACACGATATGAAAGCAATATTTTAAAAATAGTACTCTATGTAACGAAAAAATATCAATAAATAACAAAATGATAAGTATACTCTGTTTTACGACTCGGTAAGATTTTGACATACGATGACAGAAAAAAGACAGATGACATCCATGCCAAACCATTTATTTCATTAAATAAAGCTTATAATATCTTTTAAGTTAACTATGGATGGGTTTATTTATAAAAAATATATAAATCCGTCATGCGTCGTCCCTTGTTGTTTTTAACCAGTTTTATAGGTTTATTTCAAAAATGCCAGATCATATTTCAATATTATTGGAGTGACGGAACAATAAACGACGTTCGGACACAGATGCGCGTTTGAACTTAACTTAGAATTTTTGAGACTTGTCAAACTCTTGCCAAAATATAGGTTATAATTTGTGTCCAATTATATTCAATAGAAATGATAAATATTTTGCATTTTGGACTGTGTTATTACGTATGTTTTGTAATTTTAAAGTTAAGTGGAGGAAAGAAAAATCGAGAGAAAATTACTACTAAAATTGGAGTAGCTGTAAAATAACATGACACGATAGGTAAATAATAGATTTTAGTAGTGCAGAGAAATAATGTCGAAAGGTACTAATTTAAATAATTAAGTTTAAAGTTAATTAACTAACTTTTAATGTATTAAATTCGGTAAGTGATATTATTAATAAAGTATTTGGTTTTATTTATGTTATGTTTTAGTTTATTCCTGTGCAGTATTAAAAAAAGTATTTGTATATAATAAGTTGTATTGATAAATATGATAAGAAATGGAAAAATTTTGAATGAAAGGAATAGTTCTTTTTTTATAGATTTTTCCTATACCGGGTGCGTCTCAAAAGTGGCTCACCCCTATAACTTTTTTATTTTTTTGGATAAAAAAACGAGATTTGGTATGTTAGTATATGATATAAATTATGATTAATTGACATATTCAATTGCTTTCGGTCACTTCCGGTTTCACCGGAAATGAATACAACTTTTGATTTTTAAATGACACCCTCGGTATTTTTTTACTTTATTCGATAGAAAATGACACTCTGAATAGAATGACATATTATATGTCAACTTTTGACATTTTCGCATATGGTTTATTTGAAATTATAACATGCGGTTCATAATGACAATTTGACTCGAAATACCAAGTGTGTGGTATCTAATTATTCGTAAAAAAATGCTTTTTCCAAATGTCCTAATGAGCCACCCTCGTTCCATTTGAAAAAATTGAGATATAATTAAAAATACGATTTCGGCATTTTTGAACCGACCAGGACAAGACACTAAAAACATTAGACGATCAAATCCATTTTCCAAGGCTCCTTGATTAAAAATTAGTGTTTTTAACACAGCCATAGCACCCTAGATTGAAATTTAAAATACAATTTTGTTTTAAGCGAGAATGTCAAAAATTGACATATGATATGTCATTGTATTAAGAATGTCATATTCTATCGAATAAAGTAAAAAAATACCCAGGGTGCTATTTAAAAATCAAAAGTTGTAGTCATTTCCGGTGAAACAGAAAGTGACCAAAAACAATTGAATACGTCAATCAATCCTAATTTATGTCATATATTAACATACCAAATCTCGTTTTTTTATGTGAAAAAATAAAAAAGTTATAAGGGTGAGCCACTTTTGAGACGCACCCGGTATAGTGCTTGGTTGAATACCTTTGAATACACCCTTGTTTGTTTTATATTAGTACAGAAGGTAATGATCGCGCAAATACCAAAAAAACGTGTATCTGGGTACCAATATCCTCTGGTTGTGGGCTAGGAAGTAAATTGTCATCCATATTTTTATCGATAGGTTTGTAGTTTCACAATAATGGTCTAGGTAAAGCATTTAGCTCATTTGCTAGCTTAGAATTAGAATTATTTGAGTGAAGCAACTCGTATTTTCATTGGAGGACATCGTCATATTTATTTCAAACCAATAATCAACAAAAATATTCGTATAATTTAACAAAATTATTGTAAAACAATATAAATACGAAATGTTGGTTAGGTTCAAAATTTAAGGGAATTTACATAAAAGTGTGTATTTTGAGTGGTATTCTACAAAATTTGTAGGCTATTGAGAAAGAAGCTATTCAGAAAATAGTTTAGTAGTCAAGTTTAATAGCTGTTAGTAAGAAGTTTCACTTCAAATATGCGCACATAGTGCACACACAATTTTTTATCTTTGTAGTATTATTATTAATAAAAAGATCTACGAGTTTTATACAAACGAGGGTTATATAAATATTCACAATATTAGATTTTGACACTATGCATTTCTAAAAACTCATTTAACCCTAACATTTCGTTAAATGTGAATATAAACTGAAATTGCTGGATTTCAAGTTAAAAGGAATGAAATAAATTATAAAATTATTCTTTTCATTCTGCAGTAAAATTACAGAATTTGCGGTATATCTAGAACATTTTAGAGAGAAAAGTTTCTGAATATCCGGCAATTCAACTCAATTCCACCCTTTTGAATTACAGACGTGTTAAAATTCTACTTATTTCCTAGATTTTTTTGCTTTAATAAAGTTATTAATTTTGAATGAAATATACGTCGTAAGATACGTTATTAATTAAATTAAAAAATAATTGAATTTTTGATACTCATGTGTGTTTAGAGGTTTATAAGTTCTGTTTTTATAAGAGGGTGTTTAAAAGCAATAATTGTAAAAAAAATTAAAGGATTATTTTTTTTAACTAAAAAATATTATGTTCTTATATAAACTTTGGATGATTTCTTAACCATTAGAAAGATATAGTAGTACAAAGATGGTGAAAAAATAACGTTTTAAGATTCAGCTTTAGAAACGAAAAACTATATAGAGAAATATATTGGCTAAAGAAGTTTTTAAACAAAAATATAATTTAGCGCATATGGACCTTCGATATCCAATATACAGGGTGGTCCGAACTGTGTTCGAACGGAAACTTCGGCAGCATATTTTGCAGATAAAAATAAATAGAAAGTTCGTATAAATGTACGTCCTAAAATGGCTTAGTTGCGGAGATACAGGGTGTAGAAGTTTCATCTTTATTTCGATTTTTTCCAAATAATTTCTGAAGTAACGTCAATATTAGGATGAAATTTAGTATCTGGCAGTTTTTTGACATGAGAAATTTGATTTTCATGTCAATATGACTCGTATTTGTAGGGGGCGCCACCTAAACGTGTTTTAACTGTTTTGAAGAGAAATAACTTTTCGTCCATACCTGTATGGAACTACAAGGTAAAAAAATATATATTTCTATGAGTTTTTACGTAATGTCTTTTGGTAAAAATCGCTACGAGCAACTGTTCTCAAGATATTTAGAATGGAAATATTCAATACATGTCATTATTGACAAAAAATAAATACGTTGAGTAGATAGATATTTGACTGAAATAATAAATTTAGAAAATATTTATTTTTTAAAATTAATCATAAATTTTTCTTCGAAAAAATTATGATTTATGTTTCTATATTTATTGTTAATTTTGACAAGTTGGCCTAAAAAAATACCGGACTTATTGTTGTTATTGAAATAAATAATATCATAAATAAAATTAAAATACCAGAATGGCATTTATAAAAATTTGTAATAATATATATTCAAATGGAGTACGAAAAACTTTTTTTCTTATTTTTGGAATTTCTCTGTTTTCATTCTTATTCTTCAATATAACAGCAGCTACCAGGGATTTCCTCTTGTCTAACGTTTACCTATTTTTAGAAAATATGCTGTACTGAAAAAGAAAATGTATAAAAGTCTTATTCGAATTGAATCTAAAACAAAAAATAATATTTCAGTCAGTAGGAATTTAAAATTAGACGGAATGTGGGCATATAAAAAGTGGGTACGTACACACAATACAAAAGATACTAAAATTTTTCGGCAGGTTTATTTCTTCTATACAGGGTGTCCCAGTTCAAATGAAACAAGGCAATTTAAAGACATTTCTGGTGTGAAAAGAACAAAACGGTGAAACACGTCAACTTTATTTTCGAAGGGATAAGATGCGACTATTTTGGGGAGCCCCTAATTCAAACCCCACGCGGGGGTGACATCCACCCTTAAAATCTTAAATGAAATGCGGGGTCGAATGGCACATCATTTGAAAGGTTATTAAAGCCTCTTTTCACCACCGTCTCATTTTTGGAGTGGTGTTCCTCTTCGAAAATAAAGTTGACGTGTTTTGTCACCGTTTTGTCCTTTTCACATCAGACATGCCTTTAAATTGCCTTGTTTCGTTTGAACTGGGACACCCTGTATATGTTTTTACTGTATCTTTTTAGGAACTAATCCCCTGTATATTAAAAAAAGTTATAAATATTAGTTTTTAAGGTATTTTCTTATTTAGATGAATAAATGAAATGCAGTAAAATACCTAATTACCAGAATCAGACTTCTCACGAAAAACATTTTACTTAAATTGTAAATCCTGGTCTTAATAAGAAAACTTCATTAATTAGTATTTGGAAAAGCAAACTAAAAATGATTAGCTTAACTTAGTAATGAAGCTACTACGAAGCTGGTTATAGTCGACGAGAGCTTTTTTATTGGTCGTAAAATAAAGGAATTTTAGTGTAGAAAAAAAAATATATTTGAGATCATTAAAAACGCTGGTAAAGAAAGTGAAGACAAATTATAAGTAATAAAAAATTGCGAAACAAAATGCAGTAAACTCTGTAAATTGTACCTGTAAACCACAGTACCTGTAAAAAAAGTAAAGATTTCAGTTAACGTCTCCTTTTTGCTGCCAGGGCTAATCTGGACGGGGCCTACTTTGTTTACGCGGAATCCAAACCGAGGTCTTCGGCCATATCATGGTCAATGGCCTACCGACTTGGCAAGTGACTAAATCGACTCTTACTCACGAGATATCCGATCTCATCCGCCCTCGAACCGGCGTGAATGAGCAGTGTGTATCAATAGATTTTACACTTTTGCCTTTTTTCGGAAAACAGCACGATACAGAGTTTCGAACCGGTCACCCGTCCATCCACTAGTATCGCCTTACGTCGCTTAACTTCGGTGTTCTAATGGGGACCGATGTTTCGACGTAGATGGGCCGATGCCTTACAGTACCTGTAAACCACAGCCACCAAACCAAACCACAGCGTTGTTACCTGTTAAGTTTTAATTTAAAAATAGATGCAGTTTTCCTAAAATTACTTAAAATCGGCTTGTCCAGAATTATTGTTCAAATTTGGCATGTGTATTCAGCATACGCAGACCTTTATAAAACCCATTTACGACTTCGCTGTAAAATTAATAGGCGAGCCAATATCTGAACAGTTCAAAATTTGCATGATATTTCTTATGTGTCCTACGATGCACCACCCAGTATACTACTTTGTGGGTAGATAAATTTGTGTAGCGGAAATTTAAGGAGAAAACATTTAATGTATCGGAATTTAATTCCAATATTGTTGTTGCCATTTTATTTCGAGTATAATTAGAAATGTACAAATAATTTATTATAGTTTGTGGTTATAATTGTTTACTGATTTTAATCTATAAACATAATGGAGTTTAGCTCATTAACTTGGCAACCTAGTCGACCTCTGTAGCGGTCGATTTGTTATGAAAAAAAACATTTTTTGCAAAACCAGCACTATTTACAAACATTGATCTTCTTCTTCTTTTGGTCCAATATGCAATCTTGCACGCTGGAGATCATTTGGACATTCTCTTCAATTGATTCTAAGGGTATTGTTTTCTGCCCGACGGAATGTGCCCTCAAAATGTGCCCCAAATATGGCATTTTCCGGGTCTTTCCCAAGTAGCACAATAAATTATTATGAGAGTGAAGTGTTTTATATACGATTTATTAAAGCGATCTCATACACTGAATTATTATATAATAAACAATAAGAACACAAATTTATCATAGAGACAAATGTGTTTTATTATTTTCTTATATAGATGTTTTGGCGACTAATTTATAAAAGATTTTTATAAATATATTCGTTAATATGCTCAGGAACGTTTATATAACAAATCTTATACAACTATTTAGGCTTGAGCTAGATATATTTTATAATTGTTTATAATATAATTTAAAACAATTATAAAATATTTACAAAACAGCTATAAAAATATGCATTTTAGTTCATTAAAACATTATCGACATGTTTTATAGCTGTTTTTACCACTGATTTATAAAACAATTTGGTCTTCGCAATAATTTAGTCGCGACCGCTACTCTAAGAAAACAATTTTATAATTGCTGTTAAAGAAACGAATTAAAATTCTTATAAAGCTATTAAAAAACAAAAGTGTTACCCCAAATACAAAAATGTTATTTAGGAAACCTTATAAACATACTATAGCACTAACCTCAAACTTTGGTTTTGGTCAGAGTTTAAAATATATTTTAAAATTGTGATTTTATCTCTAAAACTTAAAATGTCAAGTATTTCTAACTGGAAGAAGTTAAAAAAAAGTGGAAATTTTAAAAAGAAAGTTAAAGATGACTACCAAAGGATTTTAAATTCTTGTGGAAACGTTGACACCAGAGAGAAATTAAAGAAAACTGTTATAACACCAGAAGAAAGTGATGCTAGTAATACAATAAATTGTAAATTTGTGTTTAATTATGTATTTTTTTCTAATTATTTGCCGCAGAAAAATCGATGAAAATTTTAATTTTTTAAAATGTTTTCCTATGTTATAAGTATTGATGAACCTACCAGAGCGAATTTAAAAACACACGTCTATAATTTTATTGTTATAAATGCGACAGCACCGGAATATATAGACGAATTTAATTGTATTTTGCCGACATTATTTTAAGTAATAAAACAAATATGTTCCGTATAGCATCATTGTAAAACAAGTTAATTGTATAACTGCTCCCTGAGCAACAAAAATGTTTTGTTAGTCAACGCCATGATTTTATGTTGAATTTGGACGACTGAATGTCGGCCATTTTATCGAGTCGGGATTTGCAAAACAAAATAATCGAAATTTAATTCAAAATAAACGTATTTATAAGAAACGAATAAGTTTCCAATAATATCGGATATTGGACAATCTCGATTTTCCAGTTTACAGGTAATTTTGCAGTAATTTCCTAAAAATTAAATATTTATTATAACTGCAAAATCTTATTAAAATGAAAGCGCCTAAAAATATTTACACAAATATGGATATATAATATCAGTAAAATTTGCTCCGCAGGAAAATTTGACTCCTGGAGCGTTTTAGGCGTTTAAATAGTATATATGTGTACTTTACCATTTTAAAATCAGTTTTATCTTGGTCACTATAAATACAAGAAATTATAATTTTATTCTTGACAAATAAAAAACAAATACGTTATTTTTAAAATATTTATAAATCTGCTATAAAACAGTTTTATTAGTATTTTATTAAACAAAACAAACAAACAAAAACACGCAAACTAGCACGTCGTCACGTTGTCAGGTTATCAGAGTACATCAAAACAGAGAACAAACAATCGAACAAAACAAAACAAACACTCAATACCGGTAGCGCCAGCGAACGAAAAACACGACCGTCTCGCTAGACTGCCAAACCAATACTCTTAATATCTAGTAACTGTTGGAAGCATAGTTTGTAGATAAACTACCGCTTAATTTATAAAGCGCTTATAAAACAGATTTATAAACATTTTATAAAATACGTAATACTATTTCAAAAGTGTTGTTTGCGACTTATAAAACCTGAAAAAAAAATTATTTTATAAACCTGGGCATTTTCCGTGTTTATAAGGATCATATAAGGGTTTACAACACTCTTATAAAAATTTAAGGTTATATTACATATTGTTATGTAGCAGTTTATATAAATGTTATAAATATATTTGTGCTACTTGGGTTACTATATTAAGCAGTTGTCTTTCGACATCAGCTTTCCGCAGGACATCTTCGTTTGAAATGTGAACGATATACGAGATCCTAAATAGACTGCAAAGAGTCCACATCTTAATCGCTTTGATGCGGTTTAGGGCCTTTACAGCAACAAGCAACATATGATATTATAAGGAAACTGCAGGTCATACAACGATCAATGGAACCAATATATGCTGGGAATAACCAAAAAAGACCTTAAAGAGTGGATACGACAAAAGGCCCAGGTAATAGATGTCATCCACAGAATCAAATCCCTGAAGTAGTCGTAATGAGCAGGACACCTGACAAGAAGGACGGACAACAGATGAACCACAAAAATTACAGCATGGTACCCACGAACAATGATATTAGGAAATTGGCAGGGATAACTTGGACCCGCATACAGCCAACAATAGACAAAAATGGACCGAACTACAAACAGAGTATCTAAATATGCGAGGGAGGCTACACGATAATTGGAAATTGTTGAATAAGCTGAAAATGACGATGATGATGATGAATTGTTATTTAGGTCTGTCATAATCATCTATTAATTGTTTTTTAACTCACCTGTTTTTATAAAGACGTTGCAATTGACTATAAATATTTCTTATTTTTTTGTTTCTCTATGTTTACTTATTTCTAAGAGAAAAACACAAATAGAATTCATGTTTCTCGAGCAGCTATTCTGTTTAAATCTCTAATTCAAAGTAAATTTAGATTCTTCTTAATCTAAAGTTACAAATCCCACTTTTGGGATGGGAATTGTTCTCTGGCCGTCGCAATAAATACTTAAGCAGCTTTTGAATCGCCGCCTTTCGCAGAGAAAACTGAGTAATAGAGGAGGATAACTGGAATTCTCTCCACTCGCTCGCCGGCACTTCTTCTTCTTTTTGGTCGCTCGCAGAACCGGATAAGAACTAAATCGTTCCCCAAGGACTTTGAACCTCCAGAGTTCCGCCAGAGTCGCACTCTAGGAAATTGAGAAAGAAGTTTTACAAATCGTTCTTTATCTCGTATACTGGTGTAACTCGCATTTTAGCAAACTTATCAGGAGAGAACAAAATGAAAAATTACCTGTATTAAAATTGCAATTTTTGTAACATACATCGAATCCAAATATTATAACTGTCTTGATACAGTGATAGTACAATTACATCACTTCGTTGGATAAAAGTGTTATCTATAAGAAAGTCCCTAGTGGCATAAAGCTTGATTTTCATGCGTCCGTTATCCGTTGATACGCTGCCGATGGTCCGATGCACAGTGGTTTGTTTTGGAAAACTACGCGGAAGTTACTATTATATTAACAAATAATTTTTTAGTTCATGTTTAATAACAAAGTATATTCATAATTTTAATTTTAAAGACATTTGCTGCATTTTTTTTCGAACAAATAGAAAACAATACATACACAGTGTGCCTGCTTAAGTTCTCCACATACGGGCAACTTTTTATTACTGATTTTGCAGATAATTGTATTCTTCATAAAACTTACTGCATTAAGCTAAACCAATTTTGCAGTATCGATTTTTAGGTCAGGTAAACAGTGTACAGGGTGAGTCAAATTCGATGCTTTTAAATTGAAACGACCTTTTCTATAGGAGATAGACGAAAACTAATATCGGTGTCTGGAGCTCAATTTTTATCAAAAACATGATGGTTTAAGTATATATTTTTTTAAATTAATAATTTATGAGTTATCAACAGAAAAATTGATTTTTTATTTGGGGCACCCTCTATATTTTTAATTAACTGAAAAGAATTTAAAATTACCTTTCCAAAAATATAGCACACTTGATATTTTGTTATAATCCCCTTCGAAATACAGAATTTTTAAAAGTTCGCCACTTTTAACTAGTAGGCTTTGGACCCCTTATTGATGATATGCCCTTAATGGAACTCGAAAACATATTTTTCGAGCAAGACGACGCAACGCCTCTGAACGCTGAAGTTATCAGCAAATTTTTGCAGCCAATTTCAAGAATAATTGAATAACTAACCAAGATCCCAGCCGTTGGCTATCGAGGCCGCCTGACAGTGCCCATTGATCTAATCCTATGGATATATTTGCGGAAGAATAAAGATTCCTTATTCTTCTGTATAATCTAGACAAGAATTAGAAATACTTAGCAGTTATGAGAGGGTATCTTTCACCCATACTGAGTTAATGAATTCCGCGAGAAATGTTCAAAAACTGCCCCGTCTGTCCATAACGGAAGACGGTCGATATGTCGAACATGTGTAGTAAAATCTCATGTCTTGTTTTGCTATTTATTGTTATTAGATATAGTTTAAATGTGTTGATGTTGGTTAAATATATTTTAAATTGTTATAAAATTCTGCATCTCTCATAGCAAATATTATTTTCGCTTTAATTGATGCTCATAACTAGAATTTTTTTGCATCACAGCCGGTGCCGTTCAAAGCCTACTTATTTAAAGCGGACGAATTTTTATATACTCTATATCTCGAAGAGGAATCGAGCAAAATACCAAGTATGTTATATTTTTGGAAAGGTAATTTTAAATTCTTTTCAATAAATTAAAAATATACAGGGTGTCCCATATAAAAAATCAAATTTTCTGTTGATAATTCTTAAATTATTAATTTTAAAAAAATTATACTTAAACCATGAAATTCTACGTAAAAAAGTGCTTTGGAAATGTTTTCATAAAAATACAAAATTTTTCATAGCAAAAAAGTTACAGCGATTTGTTAAAAATGCATATTTTTTAAAAACACCCCGTAACTCCGAAACGGTAACAGATATCGATATGCGGTTTTCACCATCATGTTTTTGACAAAAATTGAGCTCCAGACACCGATATTAGTTTTCGTCTATCTCCTATAGAAAAGGGTGTTTCCATTTAAAAACGTCGAATTTGACCCACCCTGTACAGGGTGTTGGTTTGATTGGGTTTGGTAAAAACGGACAGACAGGTGGACAGACTGACAGACTGAGACACTGACAGTTTGTTAGTCTGCCAGAACTGATAGATTGGCACATTGACAGCCTGACAGACCGACAGACCGACAGACCGACAGACCGACAGACCGACAGACCGACAGACCGACAGACCGACAGACCGACAGACCGACAGACTGACAGACTGATACTGTCATTTTACTACAAATTTTGTGAAAGTAAATCAAATTATTTATTAATTTTTAATATATTTCTTTTTCAATATTTCAAACTACACTTTTTCAAACATGTCCTTTAAATCCTTCAATTTAATAGTAGTTAGTAAAAAGTTCCTCTTCAAATATGCGCACATAGTGCACACACAATTTATTTTTGGCAATAGTGAATATTATTTTAAGCTTATAATTTATTTTAGCTTCTAAAATTGAGTGTTCTCTCAAACCTAAATTTATAAAACAGTCGAGGGTTAGTTACACCATTTAAGAACGGTTGGACCGATTTTAATAATCTCTGATTTGCTGGGTTTCCCTCTGTACAGAATAGCCCATAGAATCACCTATTAAAATACCGGAAGAAATAACGGTAAATAAATTATATAAAAACTGAATCTTTGAATAAATGATTGTTTTTTAAATCCGCCATCTTCCGCAATTGACAGCGCATGTTACGCACCCTTACGTTATAGCTCATTTGATGTCCACTGTAAATACTACCACTAATAATAATTGATGTCCTGTCAATCCGTGAGATACTAGATATTATTGAATATACAGGGTGATCCGAACTATATTCTGGAAACTTCGGCAGCATATTCTATAGATAAAAATAAGTAAAAAAGTTCGTATAAATGTATGTCCTAAAATGCTTAGTTTCGGAGATACAGGCTGTAGAAGTTTCATTTTTATTTCGATTTTTTCCAAATAATTTCTGAAGTAACGTCAATATTTGGATCAAAATTGTTGTTTAGAAGTTTTTTGACATGAGTAATTTGATTTTGATGTCAATATAACTCCTATTTGTAGGGGGCGCCACCGACATATGTTTTAACTGTTTTGAAGAGTAATAACTTTTCGTCCGTACCTGTATAACACAGCTGAGTGAAAAAATATACATTTTCGTGACTTTTTACGTAAAAAAATGTTTCTTGGTAAAAATCTCTACGAGTAACCGTTCTCAAGAATTTAGAATGAAAATAGTGAATACATGTCATTACTGACAAAAAACACGTTGAGTAAATAGTTATTTGACTGAAATAATAAATTAGGAAATTTTTATTTTTTTAAATTATTAAAATATTATTTTTTTCTGCGAAAAAATGATGATAAAATAGTTTCTATTGAACTCTTGGCACGAAAACATTTCAAAGTCTGATTTCAGTCTAATAACTATATAGTCAACATGTTTAATTTATGTCCATGATGACAGGTATTGATAATTTCGTTTCTAAATATCTCGAGAACCATTACTCGTAGCGATTTTTACTAAGAGGTTTTTTTTACGTATGAAACGTCGTAAATGTATATTTTTTGCTCAGTAGTTTTATACAGGTACGGACGAAAAGATATTATTCTTCAAACCAGTTAAAAATATGTAGATGGCGCCCTCTACAAGTAGGAGTCATATTCACATCAAAATCAAATTTCTCATGTCAAAACACTCCCATATACCAATTTTCTTCCAAATATTGATGTTACTTCAGAAATTATTTGGAAAAAATTGAAATAAAAATGAAACTTCTACACCCTGTATCTCCGAAACTAAGCATTTTAGGACATACATTTATACAAACTTTTTTACTTATTTTTATCTGCAACATATGCTGTCGAAGTTTTCGGAATACTGTTCGGACCACCCTGTATAGTAATTATAGAATACAGAATAAACATTCTAAGGAAAATAGTATAATTAAATCTAAAAAGATATTAAAATAACAAAGAAAATACTTGATTCGAAATGTAAACCAAAATATATAGCACAAATAAATGACAACTATTAAATCGATTGGTTTCAATCATAAAATAATAAATACAAGAAGTGTCAAGTCAATGTTAAATTATGGAAACAGCGTGGCTGCCTGGGTAACTAATTTTCAGATATGGCGGCTGGGATATTTGACATGACATAGACATGACAATTTCAATGTTATGAAATTTATTTCCGTTTTCGGTTTTTAATGGCGGGCTGTTCAGGAGGTATAAATGAGGGTTAATATACTTTTTCTAGTAGTAAATAATACAACAAAATTACTCAAAAATATTTATTTGGAATTTAGAACAATGTAAATATGCAAATCAACACAATTAAAGAGCTATCAACACATAAACTACTGTATCAATATCAAATATTTAAATAACATCAGAGATGCTGTGTTAAAGTGAATTAGTAAAGTAACAGTAACAGACTTACAGAAACTTGAAGATAAATAAATATTTTCACAGCTTCACGGGCGTAAAATTAAATAACTGGAAGCAGGAAAAACACAACAGGAACCCATGCAAAACCTGGAATCAAAAAAATATGTAAAAAACATAAATATAGGCACATAAGACTTCTGTGAATTAAATCAAACAGGACTTGAATGAAAATAAAATGAATAAAAAATATGATACATATACATCTAATACCTCATTTGTATTTTAAAAATAATCTATATACATAGATTTATTGCATTATTGCTATGAAAATACATAATAGGTTACATATGTGATTAATTACGCATTTCTGTTCATCTTGTAGATAATTATTGTAGGCTAATAATAGTTCAATCATAATTTACCTTGTATAACTTGCTTTCAGTTGCTCAAAATCACCGATCAGTCTTTAAAGTAGAGATACGGAAAAATCATTGGTAAAGAATTTCCCAAGATCCTTGGGTCTAAAGCTAAAAAAATATAAAAACAGTTAATATATTACCTATTCTTACATATGTACATATAATATGGCCCATACCTACTACACGCAGAAACGTCGATTTCATCATTTTCTTCATGTAATTAATATCATATATACTTTATTAAAGTGTTAACAAGGAACTTTATAACAAAAAACATCTTTGTACTTATAAATTTCGGCCGAAATATTATAAACAAACTTCCAATCAAATCTAAACGGCAAAAAATAAAATGGCGCCCGACCTTGCCAGAGGCCTTGGGAGTTGACACCATAAGTTGACACATGGTTGACACACAGAAAAAAGAAGAGGACGACGTGCATAAAAATGTTCCGTACCAGAAATTGACAGAAATTATATAGAAATATTCAGATTTTTGTCTAGAACAGACTAGAAGGCCATGCTTTCTGCCTGGGTAGGACCGCGCCAGAACTGTTTCCAATTTTCCAGTTTACTGTCACCCCCCTGGTTTCAATCATTCCAGATCATCCAGTTAATCAGTCATCCGTACCACAATAGTGACAAAAAACTCTTCACTTCACTGTTATGGTGCATTCTCACGACTCGTGTACTTGACAAACATTTGAAATTGGTATACAGGGTATACATGGTGCGTCGGTCATCTATACAGAATTTTTAAGTTATTTATTAAGGGAACTACGCCGCATTCTCGCCAGACCCTGTATGCCAATAAAAAATACTTGTCAAGTACACGAACCGTGAAAACGTGCCATTAGGAGGTACGAAGTTAGCCGAGTTATCTAGTAGATTATAAAGAGTTCTGTTTGATATGGAAATGACGTTTTAATGATCACTGAGGAACAACGGTAATTAATTGTTTCATCACTTATGCATAAAATAAAAAAATCACAACACTCTAATATATACCAGAAAAAAAAACATCTAAGAGTACTACATCGTTTTTAAATATGCTTTAAATCCTATATTTACATTCTTTTACTCAACCAATATAATCCTCATAATCCGCTAAATTATCGAACATGCTTCGCAGCTTTACACTCACTTTTATAAATAATTCATATCGTGAACGGCAGCGGTCTCGCTTCCATTTCCTCTGTCACCTTTATCTGCCAGTGTATTATTCAGATTAGTGAGAGCTTTTTCTGGCATTATTTTCCGGCTTAGAGCTTTGCCAAAGCTTATTTTCTACAGCTTGTCGTTTTATTTGTTCCGTCTTTCTTTTCACTTTGTTAATTAATTTATGCAGCCGTTCGTTCCTGAGATCGATAGCAATATTTCTTAAACAACATTGTTTAGAATGGATCTATCCTAATTAAACCGTGTCTACAGGGTGCCGATGTCACAACAATGCCTTGCTTAATTAATCAAGTAGTATTTACTTAATATTTATTAAGCAAAGGAAATAAAGTCCTCCTACTCTGGTTGCCCTTCCACCAAGGGATAAAACGTAATGAAAAAGCAAATAATCTAGCTAGGAAAGGAGCGAAAACTCCACTAACTGGACCAGAACCGTTCTGCTTTACAAGCGGAAACCAACTTAAACTCACGAACTTGAAGGACTCCATCCGTAACCTGGAATCCTCTAACGGTCAAGACAATCGAAAAACTTTCTCAGAACTTACGACCAAGAAAAATTAAAGATTTTCTTTGATTTGTGTAAGAACAATCGATCAATAAAATATGGAAAGATTTAGCCATTTCAATTAGCAACAAACTCAGACTGCTAAGAGCCCTCATGTTCCCCATTGCCACTTATGCCTCAGAGACCTGAACATTGAAGTTGTACCCCAATGCATTTAAGGTCGCTCGTGGAACAAAATCACATGAAGCTGATTTTTGGTTAATATCCAGTTTTGGTCGTCCTGATTAACATACAAAAAGTCCCCACCCCTGCGAGGGTGCAAACTACCCCAAAACCACCCCCAAAGGTTCATTTTTTTAGTTTTCGCCCATTATCTCGAATATGGTTAATTTTTGCAAAAAAAATTAGATTAAAAAAATACCGTTTTCAACTATAATTGGTGGAAAAAAATACGGTACAGCAAATTATTGGAAATGTGATAAGTTGCGTTTTTTAGATTCAAGAATGGATTAATAACAAGTTAAATTCTTTGAAGTATGGGTGGAAAGAGGATCAAGAGAGACAATTTCATACTTATTCTACTAAAATGCCTTCTGACCTGCTAATTTTTATTTCAATTGTAAACATCTGTAAACTCTATTGCTGTAGAACATTTTGTCTCAAACTCAAAGGTTCTTTAAAGTGTTATAGAGCCAGTTGCACAAATTTCGTTTTTTTTAGTTGAGGACGAAAATGATATCCATTATAACGCCAAGGCAGATTGATATTGTAGCTATAGATATCTACATAAATTTATTTTTTCTAAATACTGATATCTATATTTTTTGAATCCTTAAATTTATTCTTGGTTTATCTATATTAACAATATACTATTAATGTCAATATTATAGTTGCTTGGTTTCAAAAAGTGAAAAATCTCTAATTATTATATGGGGTCCAGCACCTTTTCTCGAAGGTATTAGCGGCACTTTTGACCACCCTGTATCTTCATTGTGGATAAAGCAAGAATATTAATGTTTACTAAACATAAGGATATACTATAGTCGGCTAGATTGTCAAAATATCTAGTAATTTACCTAATAGTTTATGAATTATCTCTTGTCAAATTTCTTTAATTTTGTCACTGACTCACTGTAGGTATTTCTAGATGCTTCACAAACTTTAAATTTTGAACTTTAGGTAGTTTTAAGCTTATAAATGAAGGAAAGAATGAAAAGTCTCGAAATATCTTTATGGATTAAAAGTTAGCTGTCTAGTCTCTACCGGCAACTGAATTTCCGACAATTATGGTAATAATAATGAGAATCGGTTATAGGATTGTTTTAGTAATTCGTTTTTTTATATAAGGACACTTGCTCCGTCTATCTAAAATATCAACGTTACAGTATTGTTGGATCATTTGAAAAGTGGTAGCATCTTTTTTATTTTAAATTGAACACCCAGTATATTATTACATTTTGAAAACAACTTTCATATCTCATAATTTTTCTATTATACTAACCTATCAAAACACCTATCTCTTATAGTTTTCGAGTTAGAAAATAAAATATGTGTAAAATTGACAAAAGCATAATTTGAATGAGCATTGGTGAAATCACGAATTAAAAAATTTCAAGTTTGGGTTTTAATGAAAGTCGAAAACATGAATGTACGTAAGAAAAACGGCAGAAATGTATATTTTTCCTTAAAAGTGGAATAGAGGTACGCCCAAAAAGTTATTACTCTTCACCCCTCACAAGTAGGAGTCATATTGACATTGAAGTTGAATTTCTCATGTCAAATAACACCCAGGCAACAATTTTCATTCAAATATCCATATTAGTTTAGAAATTATTTAAAGAAAAACAAGATAAAAATTAAACTTCTACACCTTGTATCTGAAAATATGCGTTTTAGGACATAAATTTATACGAAATATTTTACTTATTCTTCTCTGCACAATAAGTTTCTCGATTACAATTCGAACCACCCTGTAGATACCGATAAAATTAAAATAAAGTGAATTTATATAAAAGTCTTTGAAGTTAATATTTCGGTCCTTCCAGGTTCATCGCGTTACTGACATTTTCCTTTTGTAACACAAGTTTTATTTTTATCCTCGACACTTCCGGGAAATATGTCAAGTCAAATACGTCTTTGCTCTGAGATCTTCATTTTTTAGGTCTTAAGCTTGTCATTCCTTGTTTTGTTTAGAACTGTGTTGAATATGCTTTTAAGAAACACCAGAAAACTTATTGTTTTCAGTCCTTTATCACTTTTGTAAATGGAATTGGAAAATGACTTATTGAATTGGAGTTACTTTATTGACATTTTAAAATGTTTGTCTCCCCTTACTGTCGGAAATATTAAAGACATTTAAGAGAAAACAAAATTTTTATTTTCATTTAGATTTTTAATAACGATATTTGAAATTAACTTAGTATTCTCTTTACAAAAGTACATCGGAAGTTTTCAATACGTATTTTTAAATTTAATTAATTAGTTCTTTGGTAATATGGCCAAAAATGTTGCGACAAATGGGTTTTTTATTAATGACTCAGATTAGACGATGGTTTTTCTGAAAATATACAAATACAACGAGGTGTCCGTCAGGGATGCATCATGTCTCCCTTCCTTTTCAATATACAGGGTGGTCCGAACTGTATTCCGGAAACTTCGGCGGTATATTCTGCAGATGAAAATAAGTAAAAAAGTTCGTATAAATGTATGTTCTAAAATGCTTAATTTCGGAGATACAAGGTGAAGTTTCATTTTTATTTCGATTTTTCAAAATAATTTCTGAAGTAACGTCAATATTTGGATTAAAAATGGTGTCTGGTAGTTTTTTTACATGAGAAATTTGATTTTGATGTCAATATGACTCCTATTTGTAGGTGGCGCCACCTACACGTGTTTTAACTGCTTTGAAGATTAATAACTTTTTCACTGTACCTGTATAGAACTACTGGGTGAAAAATATACATTTCCGTGAGTTTTTACGTAAAAAATGTCTCTTAGGAAAAATCGCTACGAGCAACCGTTCTCAAGATATTTAGAATGGAAATGATCAATACGTGTCATTATTGACAAAAAATAAACATGTCGAGTAGATAGTTATTTGACTGAAATGATAAGTTTGGGAACTTTTTATTTTTTTAAATTAATTATAAAATTTTATTCGAAAAAGTGATGATAAGACAGTTTCTGTTGAACTTTTGGCACAAAAGCATTTCAAATTTATGATTTCAGTCTAATAACTATATAGTTACGGTGTTTAATTTATGTCAATAACGACATGTATTGATAATTTCCATTCCAAATATCTCGAGAACCATTACTCGTAGCGATTTTTACTGACATCTTTTATACGTAAAAAAAGTCGCAAATGTATATTTTTTACTCAGTAGTTTTATACAGGTACGGACGAAAAGTTATTGCTCTTTAAAACAGTTAAAACACATGTAGATAGCGCCCCCTACAAGTATGAGACATATTGATATCAAAATCAAATTTGTCATGTCAAAAAACTCACCAAGGCACCAATTTTCATCCAAATATCGACGTTACTTCCTTACTACTTTGGAATTGGAAATAAAAACGAAACTTCTACACCCTGTATCTTCGAAACTAAGCATTTTTGGACATACATTTATACGAACTTTTCTACTTATTTTTATCTGCGGAATATGTTGCCGAATTTTCCGGAATACAATTCGGACCACCCTGTATATATAGTGAGATCATCTTTCAAGAAGCTTTGTAAGAGGGAGATGAGGGAATCAAAGTGAATGGTCAACCAATCAACAATATGAGATACGCTGACGATGCAGTAGTAATGACAACCAATAGAGAATATCTGCAGCACTTACTGCAAGGAATAAATTTTTCCTGCAAACAATATGTGCTGAATATGAATTTGAAGAAAACAAAATTCATGATTATTACAGAAGACCAAAATATCAATACTTCAATATCAATAAACATCACGCCAATAGATAAAGTCCAACACTACAAAAACCTACTTGGGCACAATAATAAATGAAACTGCCGAACAATCGCAAGAAATAAAGTCCAGGATTGAGAAAGCCAGAAATTCTTTTTTAAAACTAAATAAATTTCTTTGCAGTAGAGATATAAACTTAGATTTAAGAATAAGAATGCTCCGATGCTACGTGTTTTCGACCTTATTGTATGGTGCCGAAGCGTGGACCTTTAAAACAAAGCTTTCGAAAGGTGGTGTTATCGTCGCTGTTACGAATTTCTTGTGTCGATAAAGTTACAAATATCGAGGTGTTACGCCATATGAACGAGGAAGAAGAAATACATAAAACCCTCAAGAGGAAAAAATTAGAATATTTTGCACATGTTATAATGGTCGTAAATACCAATTGCTCCAGAATATTATGGAAGGAAAAATCTAAGGAGGACGTAGTCGGGGCAGAATACGAACAACCTGGCTAAAGAACCTCAGAGAATGGTATGGAATGACGTCGAATGGATTATTTAAAGCAGTCGCAAATAAAATCAAAATAGCCATGATGATTACCAACGTCCGTTAGGAGACTGTACTTGAAGAGGAATAAGAACACTTTCAGAATAATTATTAATATATTTTTCGCGCGTATACTCTCTATTTAAAGCCTTGTATTTGAATCTGCCAGTTGTTTACCATATTTTCCGATGATGGCAGCACCGGCGGAAAATGCACCAAGCCTATACAGTTATAGTCCAATCAGTGGAGGGTCATTATAGGCCTCTGCCATACAAAAGATGGTGTAGTATTAATTTTTTAATATGTTGTTAAGGTTTAGGTCTTGATGAAAAATCCAAGTTTTCGACCTTGGAGTGCGACCGCTCGAGCTGCCATCATTTATAAAAAGGGCGGAACAATTTGGGTGGAGTAATAATTTGGACGGAGGAACAAAGGGCGAAGAATATTTTGCAGATAACGAAATTTTCGCACAAATTTTTCCTACAATCTTTTTGTTGACGCCCTTCTTATTTCCGCCCAAGTTTTGTTTGCTTCTCCAGAAAACAGCAGGACTCAGTGACACCACTGGCATTTTTAAACATCAGGATGCAATACCAGAGAACATCGCAGATGCTGGAGCACGCTTTCTCGTTGCTTTGTATGGTGGCTACTTGGAAGAAGATACCTTAGAAGAAATCCGCTACCAACGTTTTGCCAGATCAACCACAAAAAGTAAATCCAATCTTGCTTCATTGCCACCAACAAAGGATGCTGCGCGGTATCATTCCTTCAGGACATATCATCAAGTCCCGAAATGGTATGGAATCGAGAAAAAACCTGAAGACTGGGGCTGGAAACTGGGCAGCAATGGGCTTGTTCCACTCACCATGACAAAACAAGCAGCACCCGACAACTTATTGAAATTCATTTCATGCACTTGTAGAAAAGGATGCGGCACAGCATGTGGTTGCAGGAAAGCTGGGTTGAAGTGTTCCGTTGTATGTAGCTTCTGCAGTGGTCAGTCATGCGAAAATGTCCCGGAGGGTCACATCGATATTGAGGACGAAAATTACCAAGACTTAACAATGGAAGAGCAAAAAGGTGGTAAAGCACCGATTACGATGACACCGAAGATAATACTCAAAACGTTATTAATAACCGACCCGGACCATCAAAGAAAAGAAAACGCTAATAAATCGCCATGGCAATACCTTATTTTTCAGTTTTTTTTATCTTGTGCGTTATATTTCAATGATACATATGTAGGTTATAACATATTTTTTTCGCTAATAAATCGCCGTGGCACTACCTTATCTTTCAGTTTTTTTATGTTGTGCGTTATATTTCAATGAGACATATGAAGGTTATAACACATTCTTTTCGCTCCGTGGCACCGTGGCACTACCTCACCAGCCGCTGCTGTTTGTACCTATGTAAAATATAGCGAGAATTTCGGAAAAATTGCAAGATTGGGAAGTTTTTCTATTTTTTTTGGAAAATATGTTCAACTTTTCGTCACTGTACCTTCTATCCAAGATGGCGGCTCGAGCGGTCCCATCCCAAGGTCGAAAACTTGGATTTTTTGTCAAGACCGAAACCTTAACAACATACAAAAAAATTACTACTACACCACCTTTTGTATGGAAAAACACCTCACTGACTGGACTATTAGGTATTATTCACGGTATTCCATGCGGAGTGTAGTAGCTAAATGATTAGATTTCTAAAAATTGTAAATGTTGGAATCATTCAAGAATTACTAGAGAACTACAATTTAAAATAATGTTCAAATGGTACAATATGTCCCAAATTAATAAAAAAAACATTAAATTTGTATTTTATAAATGGAACTGGTTATTAGATAAAGTATCATGTATTACTATTTCAGTTTACTATACTATACTCTATATACTACATGGAAAGGTAAATTTTACCTTTTATGATACGCATTAAAATTAAGTGCAGTATGCTAACGTGAACTGCCACGTTATATTAAGAAAACCTAATACTAGATGCTTTTGAAACTCCCTAAATATTTGAGCTCAAGCTTTTAGACGACTTCCTTAACTACCTTGGGGGCATATTAATGAACATGTAAATACTACTGCACTATAACATATTTAATGGGAGATACGCAAAGGTTAAATGCTTCTCTTTAGCGGTTTATGTACATAAGCAAACACATAATTTAAATATCCGGCGTCTAAATGCAAATAAACCCGACAAGTCACATGCACTCACCGACACGAAAAACGGCACCTTAAAATGTCAATGTATTTTAAAGTTTCATATCGCCAAAAAAAATCATATATGGGTATTTCGCCACTACCCTGCAAGAAAATCTACAAAATAAAATAGTTATTTTTTCTAAACACTTCTGCGTTAAACCCAAACGGACACTACTTGTCAGAAGTTATGTTTACAGTTATAGAAATTTGCCTAACAAAGAAAAAAATGCTTAACGTTTCGGACAGTTTATCTCTTTCCGTCTTCGGAAGCAAAAAAAATACAACGAATAAAGAAAAAAACTATTTAAAATATTTAGATTCAACTATTCGAGAACACTTTACTTTTTTTTAAAACAGATACGTCTACAAGAAACCGTTGACGTTCTGTTAAACTGACATTATATCCAAGTTAAACTTCAAAATTAACAATTACTACCTGATAACAATTACTTAATAAGGTAAAACCAAAAAGCCCCAAACTTTCTGCATGATTATTTTTAAATTTTACATGTGAATGCGATAAATTTTACATTGATCAAACATCTAGACCCTTAATGTTAGAATTAAAGAATATAAAGATTATTTTAGTAAGGGAGATTTACAAATCTAAGATTTGCCAGCATTCATGGGACACAGGGCGCAGAATAAATTTTAATAGCGCCAAAATTATAATGAAAGACGCGATAGCCTCTAAAAGAAAAAGAAAAGAAGCTTTTTTAATTCAATCTAATAAAAATAAATGTATTGCTCATGCATCTGTAGATGTTAGTAATGTCTGGCAATCGCTTCTTTGATTTTAAAGAACATAACATAAATAAACATAATATACGTAAAATTTAAAAATAATCATACAGAAAGTTTGGGGCTTTTTTGTTTTACCTTATTAAGTAATTGTTATCAGGTAGTAATTGTTAATTTTGAAGTTTAACTTGATATAATGTCATTTTAACAGAACGTCAACGGTTTCTTGTAGACGTATCTGTTTTAAAAAAGTAAAGTGGTCTCGAATAGTTGAATTTAAATATTTTAAATAGTTTTTTTCTTTATTCTTTGTATTTTTTTTGCTTCTGACGACGGAAAGAGATACACTGTCTGAAACGTTAAGCATTTTTTTCTTTGTTAGGCAAATTTGTATAACTGTAAACATAACTTCTGACAAGTAGTGTCCGTTTGGGTTTAACGCAAAAGTGTTTACAAAAAATAACTATTTTATTTTGTAGATTTTCTTGCAGTGCAGTGGCGAATTACCCATATAGGATTTTTTTTGGAGAGATGAATCCGCCACATAGGTATAGACATTTTTTAAAGTTTAATATATTTTGTTCTATCTACTGATTTTGATAATTTTTTTAAGCAATATGTAGCCAAACTATTTGACTTTTTAGTATATCTTTGTAAATTAAAAATGAGAGTTTCCATCTGTCAATTATACGAGAGAAAACAAAATATTGATAAATTGGTGAAAGTTTGGAACACCCTGTGGGATATGTTAATACAGCGAGGAATTGAAAAATCATTTTGTCATCTAGGTACATCTTTTTTCGGTAGTTTATTTTTTGTTTCATATCAATAATTTTATTTTTTTGAAGTTGTTCGCTTTTGAAGAAGACACTAACATTTTTTCGTAATTTTTACTTTAAAACCTGCCTTTGCTTTTGTTCCTAGTTTAACCGGCCTAGTAAGTTGTAATTGTGTGGCCGGCCGTAGCTCCAGCGTTAGTGTGTCGCACAGAACACACTAAAAAAGAACGCTAACTCCCATGCATTTTTTAGTTTCAAAACGGTTTCAAATTTGTAAAGAAATCTGTAATCTGTATCGCCATCTAGGCGCCATCTAGCCACCCAGGAAAGTAACAAATGTGGCGGCAAATTTAAATAGATGCAATTTATTTTTAAGCAAGACGTATTGACTTGTTCGCCAGTTAGATCTAATCAGATTTCTACAAAATAATGTGTAGTCATCTGATTGGTCCCAAGTTGGCAAACAAGTCAAATGGTAAAAACAAGATTTATATATAAAGGTTAAACTGGAGGTTAAACTATTGCAAAGTGTTAAATGGTTTGCTTATATCGTTTATAATGGATATAAACTTACATTAAATAATTTTTTAATTTACAGAAAATTATAATATGAAACATTTAAAAAAAATAGAACAACAGATTCACAAAAGTATCGTCATTGTATTATAGTACCAGATTTAAATACACATAAGTTTCTTATCGTTGGATTACAAGAGAAAGCGGCGTCCATTAGAACAATGTTTTATTTACGTGTATTTTTTACATTATGGACTTGAACAATTGTGTAATAGTACATTGTGGAATTTATGTACAAAATATAAAGTTAATCAAAAGATTTTTTTAATAAAATATGGCGTTGTAAATATTACATTGTTAAAAAATAAAATTCATGAACATTTGGACTTTGTTAACCTCACCTACAGGGTGTTATTAAAAAAAATGCGAATAAATCAAAGATTCCTTGTTCAATTTAAACCTTAGTTTTTAATAAACGATCTTAAAAAGTCAAACATTAAACAAAGTTCAAAAAATTCAAAAATACAAAATCATGATTGTTAAATAAATCTTGAAAAAAACAGTCAGAACAACCAGAAACAGCGAAACGCACATCTCCGTTCAATTGCAAAACACAACTGAATTTTTCACTTTGAAAATGAGGAGGAAGGGGAAACGGAAAACTGATTTGACATACAAAACAACGACAGAATTTAAAGATAATAGGCTTATCAAGGCAACTATAAAAACAATTTTGATAGTTTAATTGTTAGGCAACTTTATCTCTTGTATTTTTTTATAAAACTCACCGATTAAAATAAAAATACGCCATGTAAAGCATTACATTACTACCCAAAAAAATATTTTTAGGTCGTATATCTCAGTGATGACTGGCCCTGGTGTAATCGAGCTAATAACGTACTGGGTAGGATAATGTAACCACCGTAATAATAGAAAGGCCGGACAGCTTATTCAGCGACGTCGTCAACTGGAGGCCTAAAGCTTTACAGCTGCATTTGAAACACTTTATACGTATATAATGGATATAAACTTTAATTGCACCGAATTTTTAATAAATAATAATTCAAATCGGTGAGTTTTATCAAAAACATCAGATTGATATCCCTTCTCACATAACCATCGTCATTGTATTTTTTTTTGCATGTAAGTGTGATAAGTTTCTTTTATTTCCTTTTCCAAGTTATCATTATTTTTAACAACAGTAGTTTTTCAGACACTCGTATTTAAAAAGTAGAATTTTTGACAGTGTTTTTACAATAACAGTTAGCATTATAAATAGTACATTTGCGGAAATTTCGTTTTCAAAATAAAAAATATTTTTTTATTGTGAATTTTGAGAAACTCCTCATGGTTTTGCAAAACTTTGTTAAAAATTATATATTCAAATAAAACTATTAGTTATTTCATCTTTTGGAAACCCAAAACTGCCTTTTAGTAAGTTTTTTATAACTGAATTTTGTTCAATATCAGTGTTGTATGAAAATGTTAAATTATTTTTTAGGGATATTAATGACTGAATCCTAAGTTTCTTTTCGCCTTATAAATGTCGAACACAAATACTGTACTGACTCCCAGCTAACTGTCTATATTTTCCAAACCTACTTTCAAGAGGATCAGTTTGCAAGTTCTCTAATAAAACATACCTCATATTCTACTCATTAAGACAATATTTTATTACTTTAAGCTCAACCTGTTACTCAACTCAAGTTAATAACTTTAATATTGAACACAGAAAAAAGTTAGAAATTTTTTATTATTTTCATCGTATTTTAAAGAATTTAGTAAATAACAAGCATGACTAATAATTTGATCAGTATTACTATCAGGGTTCGGAAAACTACATGTTACTCTTAAAAACTACATAAACTATATTACATGTAGTTAATCGATGTGGAGGGTGTAGTTTATGTAACTTTCAAATATGAAAGGTTGGAGGTGAGGTAAAAGATAAGTAAAAGCTTTAGAAAATACATATAAATATATTTGAGAAAACAGAAGAAATATAGCTTTAAATATAATATTCACATCTTATTATTTAGACCCCTCATAAAACGGAAAATTATTAAACTGAAGACCATATTATAAATCAGGTTGAAAAATACCATATGATCGAAAAAAAAACGGCGTCTAATTGGCTTGGAAATGATGATCGATGACATTCCCCATATAATTTTACATATAAAATGACAGCGATCTTCATTTCATAGCCATCGCTGACGCCGTTTTTTTTTTCGATCATATTGTACTTTCTACAAAGTCTTGACAAAGTCTTACTATTATTTCTATCAAAATTAACCTACAGGATATTTTTTTCGTAATATCAATACGTATTTTATTAAAGTAGTTTTTATGTAGTTAATGAACGGGAAAAAGGTAGTTTTTGAAGAAGAACTACACGTACTTAATCAGTCAATTATTGACTAGTATGAATTTTTTCCGTATTCTATTAAAACAATTTTTATATACAATAATATTTTTAAAAACTCGGAAAAAGACATTTTAAAACTTCGAAATATATCTGGTGAGTGAGAAAAGATCTACAATTTGAACTTTTATCGGGTAATTATCAACGCTGCTAAATAAAGTTGAGCCTCCAGTTGGTGACGTCACGAGATTTTTACGTCTCAGCTGTCCAGCCTTGTTATTACGGTGGTTACGGTTCGATCCCCAGCCAGTACAGTCGCTTTATTTATTTAAATAAAAATATTTATCTAAATAGAGCGACCAACGAGTTGCCACCTCAAGGAAGGCAATGGCAAACCACCTTGAGTATATTTGCCTTGTACAGCCTCTCAAATAGTGACTTTCGGATTCGGCAATAAACTGTATGTCCCGTGTACTTGTGAAACACTGATGACACACATCACAAGTACATGCGAGAGGTAGCATACCTTTTTGATATAAGATTTGTTTTTTTAATCTTCTTCTTATAGTCCGTTCACTTACATGTACGTTCCTTAGGTGCAATTCATTACAAATTTGGAAACCTAGCAAACAGCGGTTTATAACGATAAACTTACAATAAATCGATCGTCTCGATTCGAAGTTCTTATACGAAGGTTCCTGGACGTCTAGCATATAAAGTTCTCTCGAGGAAGTGACTGCACTGTACTTC
This sequence comes from Sitophilus oryzae, assembly GCF_002938485.1. Classification (NCBI taxonomy): domain Eukaryota; kingdom Metazoa; phylum Arthropoda; class Insecta; order Coleoptera; family Curculionidae; genus Sitophilus; species Sitophilus oryzae. The sequence goes on from NW_022146409.1 coordinate 2,643,957, forward strand.
ATGCACACCTAACTCTGTTAACAACATAATTTCGCAACTATAGCGGATGCAAATACACTGGAGTTAAAACAATTTCTGCTAGAATAACTGTCAACAGACAATAAAAATATGATTTTTCAATAACAGTGACATTATGTAAATCATAATTGGTAATGATTTATTCATTGGTCTGGTTACTGGGACCAAACACAAAGGCATGGATTTAATGTAAAAATTATGAAAAAATGTTAGTGTCTTCTTCAAAAGCGAATATCTCCAAAAAAATAAAGCCTTTGAGATAAACCAGAAAATAAACTATCGAGAAAAGATGCACCTAGATAATAAAATGATTTTCAAATACCTTGCTTTTTTAACATATTCCACAGGGCGTTCCATACTTTCACCAAAATAACAACTTTTTAATCCCTCGTATAATTGACAGATGGAAACTTTTGTTTTTAATTTAAAAAGAGGTAATAAAAAGTCAAATAATTTAGCTCCAAACTGCTTAAAAGATCATAATCCGTCAACTAAAACAATATACAGGGTGGTCCGAATTGTATTCCGGAAACTTCGGCACCATATTCTGCAGATAAAAATAAGTAAAAAAGTTCGTATAAATGTACGTCCTAAAATACTTAGTTTCGGAGATACATGGTGAAATAAAAACACTAAATCACCACAATACACCAAAACACTTTTACTTTTACACTGGACGCGCGTTTCGCTAACCAAGTTAGCATCATCAGCAGATGATTATAGACTAATTTTGCTGTGCAACACCAAAGGTTCCAACCCTCAACTGTAATGATACATGGTGTACAAATTTCATTTTTATTTCGATTTTTTTCAAATAATTTCTTAAAAATCTTCTCAAAATATATCTTCTCAAATATATTTCTTCTCAAAAATATTTCATATTTTCAAAGAATCTTCTCAAAAATATTTGGATGCAAATTGATGTCTGGAAGTTTTTTGACATGAGAAATTTGATTTTGATGTCATTATGACTCCTACTTGTAGAGGACGCCACCTACATATTTTTTAACTGCTTTTAAGAGTAATAACTTTTCGTCCGTACCTGTATAAAACTAGTGAGTTAAAAAATATACATTTACAACATTTTTTACGTAAAAAAGGTCTTTTGGTAAAAATCGCAACGAGTAATGGTTCTCGAGATATTTGGAATCGAGATTATCAATACCTGTCATCATTGACATAAATTAAACATGTTGACTAAATAGTTATTAAACTGAAATCATAAATTTGAAAGGTTTTTGTGCCAAAAGTTCAACAGAAACTGTTTTATTATCATTTTTTTCGAAGAAAAACTAATGATTAGTTTAAGAAAATAAGAAGTGTCTAAATTTCTCATTTCAATCCTATAACTATCTACTCAACATGTTTATTTTTAGTCAATAATGACATGTATTGACTATTTCCATTTTAAATATCTTGAGAACGGTTACTCGTAGCGATTTTTACCAAGAGACATTTTTACGTAGAAAATCAAGGAAATGTATATTTTTTTTACTCAGTAGTTTTATACAGGTACAGACAAAAAGTTATTAGTCTTCAAAACAATTAAAACACATGTAAGAGGCGCCCCCTGCAAGTGGGAGTCATATTGATATCAAAATCAAATTTCTCGCGTCAAAAAACTCTCAGACACCAATTTTCGTCCAAATATTGACGTTACTTCAGAAATTATTTGCAAAAAATCGAAATAAAAATTAAACTTCTACACCCTGTATCTCCGAAACTAAGCCTTTTAGGACATACATTTATATGAACTTTTTTACTTATTTTTATCAGTAAAATATACTGCCCAAGTTTCCGGAATACAGTTCGGACCACCCTGTATATAAATTTTTAAAATCCATCAAAATTTTAAGGTGGTGGTTTTTCCTGTCGGTGAGTATTTTTGAAAACTGGAGTCCTATACTCCATTTTATTCCTTATCAAAAGAACTGCCAAATTTCATTATATTGATTAAAACCTTAATTTGATTTGTTCTCTTATGCACGATACTACCGTATGATCGAAAAAAAACGGCGTCCAGTTGGCTTGGAAATGACGATCGATGACAGTTCCCATATAATTTTACATATAAAATGACAGCGATCTTCATTTCATAGCTATCGCTGACGCCGTTTTTATTCGATCATACGGTATAAAGCTACTTAACTTAATCTTAATATAGTATAACTTTTAGGATTGATGTTTCCGTCAAAAAAAAAATTCAGAGATATATATAATATATCCTACATAAAATATAACATATTCGTATTCCCATCAACAAACAACCGTATCAAGAAAATGGTTTAAAGTGTTTGATGTCATGTCATTTCGATGTTTTATAAGGTTATAGGAGGGTGTTCTTTCTTATTATAGACTGTTACAAGGACGAATTGACGTTTATTAGTACCTTCCACGACTTCCATGCTACTAAACTTGGTTATCAACAAAATAAATGTTGTCATAAGTGTAATATAACTCATAACATATACAGAGGGTTATTCACCTCATTTAAAAAAATACAACTTTAATATTTTTTATTTATTTTGGGACACTTTGTACCTTTTTAAAATAATTTTAAATCGTAGCTTTATTAAATAAAATAAATAAATACTACATTGTAGTCTTCCAATGATTCCATCACTCACAATTTCTAAAAATCTAATCATTTGGCTACAGTACTCCGTGTCGAATGAAGTGAATAACACTGTATTATAGCTTTGAAGTCTTATAAACCCTAAGCCCGTGGTTACATTGGATGCGTATCCGTGCGTTTCTTTGGTCGTACGTGCGCGGACGTGCACGCAGTAAAAAACAAACAAATGCTAACTACGCAGGCGGTTACATTGCATCGGAGTTTGCGCGTCCGTGCACGTACGTCAATTTCCGTTGGTCGGATGAAAACAAACTGGTTTGTTTTTTTAATACGTGCACGTCCGAGCGTTCGAATTTTTATATCTCTGGGCCCAATACATTCCCGAAAAATTTGAATATTTTTGAATACCAGGCTAATTTTTATTTAGGATATATTAATGTTGCTGGAAACATTCTAAAATATTCAAAAAAATTGACCGGTTGCTGTTTTAATTCACCAAATATTTTACATATTCATTTTCTTCCCCTTTTCTTGCATATAAATCATTTACCCAACATTTTCTTCTGTTCATAAGCATATATGATTATTATATTTTAGCATTAAATACTCAGACAGCATCAAAGTAGTGGCGTCCGTTTTGACAAATTCGACACACGGAACACCATGAACGCGCATCTAATGTAACCACTAAAATAAAATAGTCGTGCGAGTAAATTCCGTTAGAGCCCGCACGTATAAAAATACGCACGGACCCGCGTCGAATGTAACCGCGGGCTAAGCCCGTGGAGCTTGTTGAAATTTGCTAAGGTTGTGCAAATTATTAAGTATTAAACCCAAAGTATTAAACCACGCGCCCCCCTCTGCTTATTTAATAGAATCAGTGGTTTTAGTTACTAACAGAAATATTAAACATTCTTCCAAGTTAACATAACTCATTGCACCAATTATACCATCTCTTATAAAGCCACTATAGAAAATTCATATTGCTCATTCCTTCTCTATGTAAAGTATTCAAAGCTCGTCACAAATAGAAAAACACTGTTTAATAAAACGTATAAAACTATTCCGCTTATGCCGTTTGCCATTTTAGGAACAGAAGTTTAGCTCAGCTTGCGTCGTAGACTGTACAGCGTGTATGCTGCTTATATATTCCTTTTTTTACTCTTTGGCGTTTACGCGGTTTTAAAAACTGGCGACATTATCTACGCCATTTGCATATTGCAAGACTGGACGTCTGGTAGTAGGTACCTGCAGTAACCACTTCTGGTTTGGTACCTAGAACCCTGTCTCCGATAGCAAGATTATAGATTTAAAGATATGCTAAATAATTCCAAACCTGTTAGAGATTTTTTTCCAGATAAGTGGAAAGCAAGTACAAAATATATTCTCCCGCATCATACTTGCGCTTATAACAAGTGACATTCTTAGTCAAATATATAGGTGCACATTCATTTTCAATGAATAAGCAGAAACATTTAATGATTTAATTTGTGGATCTTTAAATAATTTGATATAATAACTATTTATAAATTAGTAAGTTTGTGGTTAATAATTTTGACTTATACAGGATGAGTCTTAAATAAGTATAAATATTTTCAGGGGTGGTATATTTCGATCCCAGGAACACGTCTATGAGGTTTTTTTTCGTTAAAAAAGATGTTGAAAATCGTGCATTTTTTTTAAATTTCCCTGTATGTTTTTCGAAAACTTTTTAGAATTTCCTTTTCACCGCAAATCTTCCCAAGGTATAATTTCTTAATCTCTGATATTACCATAGTTACGGCTTTACTCTATGGTTACGGTAATAAAAGAGATGCAAATACAGAAAAAAATCCGGTGGCTCTTCATGGTGTCCTGCGTGTCGAGTTTGTCAAAACAAGCGCCACTACTTTGATGCTGTGTGAGAATATAATGTTAAAATAACTACTCATGAAAAGAAGAAAATGTTCGGTAAATAATTTATATGCAAGAAGAGGAGAATAAAATGAATATGTAAAATATTTCGTGAATTAAGACAGCAACCGGTCAAATTTTTTGAATATCTTAGGATTTCTCCATCAACATTTATATATCCCAAATAAAATTAAACCTGGTATTCAAAAATAGTCAAAATTTTCGGGAATGTATTGGGGATCAAAAAATAAAAATTCGAACGCTTGGACGTGCACGTATAAAAGAAACAAACCAGTTTGTTTTCATCCGACCAACGGAAATTGACGTACGTGCACGGACGCGCAAACTCCGATGCAATGTAACCGTCTGCGTAGATACCATTTGCTTGTTTTTAGCTGCGTGCACGTCCGTTCACGTACGACCAAAAGAACGTACGGACACGCATCCAATGTAACCACGAGCTTATAAGGGATTAACCAGGAGGACTAGGAGGAGTATTAAAATATTATATTGACGTAACACTTAACACTACTAATATAATAAAAATAATGTGTTATCTACACATTCAAACAATTTTTTTAAACTTAAACATCGTCAGCCTTATATTTCCAGCATTTTTCAGTTACTACAACTAATAATAATCTTACTTATATATTTAATTTTTTTCAGGATATTCCGCTTCATGTCACGATGCTGACCTACGTTTGCTTGGCCTGGGATCGACGTAGATATCTGAGGAATCCAAATAAACCACGCCTACCAGCTTTTGTGTGCACCATTGGAACTTGGCTCACTTCCTTATGTTTGGTCCTTCCTTATCCCATATACATAACTCACATCGATCTGGGAGTAAGTGTTATGTATATTAATATAAGTTTTTAAAAATTATTTTTCAGTTATACTTTTGTGAGCGGTTTGACGAGATTGATATGGATAAGTCAGTTGAACCGTTTTGGTATTCTTAATTTATTTATCTAAACGAAGCCGACAGTGCTGAAATTAAGAGCCCCAAACTAGTCTCTAACTGACTTTGAAAATATTCCAACTTTAGTTGATTAAAATCAGTTTATTCTGAGATATCAATATTTAAATTTAACAGTGTTTAATCTTTCCCACTACGTTATTTTTGACAATTGATAGAAATGGCGTAGCGTAGGTAGTGATGTAAAATTACCGGTAATTTATAAAAAACAAGTTCTTAAATAATATTTTTTTTTAATATCAAAACTATAAAAAGTAATATAAACTAAAAACTTTCAAAACTATAAAAACTAATATACAAAAAAATTCAAAACTATAAATACTAATATAAAAATTAATAATATTATTTTTTTATTTCAAAACTATACAAACATTACCTATACAAAAAAAAGACAAGGACGTTTTCAAGCTAGTCAGAGACTAATAGAGTGGATAATGGTAAATCATTCTCAATCTTGTCTTTTTCTGGTTCTTCTTATCTCTCTGTGTGTCTTTGGTATCGTGCGAAGTTCTATTAATTGTTTTGTTGTAGGTATGCAATTAATTTTATATATAAAGTCAAACGAACAACTGAAGACTTGAAGTAAATAATGTTCTAAGTGCCAAAATCATTATTTTGAGATAAACATCATTTGTTGATATATAACTTGTATCTGGATCTGTATATAACAGTGTATCTTTTGAGACTTTTTTTCAATACAATTAATAATTAATAGCCGTAGCGTATAACAGCACTTCTTAGCGCTTTATACCTGTTATTGGTTATGGAACTTAGGACATTTTACAAATAAAACATGACGTTCCGATTTTTTGGCACTTAGAACATTATTTACTTCAAGTCTTCAACTGTCTTTGACAAAGTTAATTTTTAACTTGTTAGAATGTTTATTTGTTATTTAGTTTTGTATCTGTATTTTATTGTATATCTTTTATTTGCTTTTACACATTTATATAAGTTTTGTTATTTATATCTATTTTTAAGGTATGATGATGGCTGGAATTGCTGAAACCGGTCACCAATAAAGAATTTTTTTGACAGCGATTTGGACGTTGTTCTTGAATTTAACATTAAGTTTTTTTGGTTCTTCTCTTGCGTTAATTGAGTCAAATCTTTTACACTTCGAAATCGATAACTCTTTCTTTCTCAGCAGCCTCTACCATTCTCGGATGTTCTTCTCCATTTAGTAATTTATAATAGTGGGCAATATAAGTAAGTTTCTGGCTTTTCCACGGTATGTTTGTTTCTTCTTAGCCGATCGACAAATTGATAAGTAGTACTAAAGGTTCTTGCGGTTCCGGCTCTTTACGATGACAAATTTAAATTGTATGTGGCCAACATTCTTATTCTAGAGCTGGAACAAATTCCTATCCACCAGACAAGTCCATACAGATTTTTCGCTGAACGAATTCTTTAGCAAAAATATTACCTCTAATTTTGTATTGTACCAGTCAGTGCTTCTATAACGAGATCTAATTGTGAAAAATACTTTGGATGACGCCGTACAGTTTCATAGATGACCTCCGTTGAATTGCATATATTTTCTTGTTTTCCGACCTAGCAACGGAAAAGCTTCGAAAATTGTTATCCACTTAGAAATTGATTATAAGTTGTTTGTATTTGTAGCCAAAATTCCTTTCGAAGCAGAGGATTGGGTTGTTTTGGTGATTGAAAGAACATCAGAAATATCGGGGCTATCATCAACTGCTAAGATTTTTAATGAATGTTTAGTAACCAAAAAGGCTTTTTGACAAGAATCAAAGCAGCCTCATCTTGTTTTCACCAAAACAAGGAAAAGAGTAGAGCGGAAAAAAGAAATATTTCCAATGTTCCCGATCTTGCGGTAATATTACGTAATATTACCAAAATTACCGGTAATATTACCGCGGTAATATTACCCTTTACATAACTATGCGAAGGTAATTGGTTGAATATATACATAGCTTATATTTTAAATATACCTTTATTGGGATATTTTAAAAGAAATTAGTGGGTATTTTTACCTTTGCTAAAAAGCTACACCAGCTAACTGCCAACTTTTGAACTTGATAATAATTTACTAAAATTTGTCATAATCTCAATTTAATTATATTTTTTTCTTTAAACTCTTTCATTAATTGTTCTGAGTACAGCCGACATCATCTATCATTGGACCACCCTGTATAATTCATTGTAACCTGGTGTAAGTGTGATTAATGTGTCATTTCTTTATTACCTGAAACCTGCAATTTATCACTGAATAGGCAATATCATTAAATGTATGAATGGCTGCATCGCAAAATATAATTGCGGTAGTTTCTCATTGTCTAGTTTCTGATGACTAATAAATTTTGATGCAAGAAATATATAGCAACATCTCTGCATGATTCTCATTTAGTTACCTTTTACACTAAGTCAAATATTCAATGAAATATTACAAGTATTATTTTCTAAGAAGCGTATGTATACAGGGTCCGGCAATAGTGCGTCGGGCATCTGTAGCTCCTAGAATAAAAAAACTTGAGAATTTTGTTTAAGTGCAAACCTAAAGTATGTACCAGGATGTATTTCAGGAAAATATTTTAACTTCTATAGGGTGGCTCAAAAAAGTGTGAGTGGACCTAGATGATTTTTTTTTTAAATGGAACACCCTGTATATTTTTGCATTTTGGCTTCCTTTCGGATCACTTTACATGACCTTATGATATGAATAAATATATTTCGATAGTTTCAGAGATATTAAAAATAAATCAAAAATATATATTTTTCAGCCCTTCTTAAAAAATTATTAAAAATACAAGAACTGTTCTGAAATCAAAACTATGTTAGGTATTTACTTTAGATAGTCTGTTCTTACTTTGCTATAAATATGGTAATCGTAAATGTTCATACAGGATGTTCAATATTCTACGCCAAACTTTCTAAAATATAAAATATTTTTTCTTTGTTATTTTAAATGGAACACCCTGTATATTATTTTTTTATTAGACGGAGAATTAAAAAATGAACATTTTTTGCATTTACAGTATTTCAAAATTTTTAACAGTTTCGCAGATATTTGCGGTTTTATATTTCATATGGCATTTTCCACAGTAAAATTTTATCAAAGCCACCCAATGATTTATCTCTCGTATTTTACCAATGAAAGCGCCATATGAAATAATACTGCGTGTATCTGCGAAACCGTTAAGAATTTTGAAATACTCTAAATAGAAAAATGTTCACTTTTTAACTCTCCATCTAATAAAAAAATAATATACAGGGTGTTCCATTTAAAAAAAAGAAAAAATTATTTTATATTTTAGAAAGTTTGGCGTAGAATTTTGAACATCCTGTATAATTTACGATATTCTACATATTTATAGCAAAGGGCTGAAAAATATATATGTTTTATTTATTTTTAATATCAGTTCTGAGTTCTTATATTCTAACATTTTTAAGAAGGGCTGAAAAATATATATGTTTTATTATTTTTAATATCTCTGAAACTATCGAAATATATTTATTTATATCTTAGGTGTATGTAAAGTGATCTGAAAGGAATTCAAAAATGCAATAATATACAGGGTGTTCCATTTAAAAAAAATCATCCACGTCCACTCACACTTTTTTGAGCCACCATTTAGAAGTTAAAATATTTTCCGGAAATACATCCTGGTACATACTTTAGGTTTGCACTAAAACAAAATTCTCAAGTATTTTATTCTATGAGCTACAGATGCCCGACGCACTATTGCCGGACCCTGTATATTGTTTATAAATTCAGGCACCCCTTTGTAGTATCTAAATTACGCCTACGAAATTAATTGACTGTGTTCCGTTTCATATATTGATTATTGACTTTTAGTTCCATTTCTATGTTTTGCTTGAACTTTTTATTATTACGAAATACGGATCCTGAAAAATGTCCGTCATTATTGTCACCCAATTAACCAACGCAAAGACTGGTTTCTCCAGTTTGTTTGTCAATTAGGTGGCATTTAATTTCTTTTTTGTTGAAAAACACATTTGAGTTGTCTGACAAGTTAAATAGATCTTTTACAAATTATTTTTCGATATGAAACCAAATCGAAACGATGAATAAAGCATGAAATTTTTATGATACTGGTCCGTGTTTTACCGATATTTTTCAGGAATCTATATAACTTTAAGGTAAGGATTCCTCAGTACTTCACACCAACCTAGTTAACAAGTTTGTCATGTGTCAACTGTCGAATATTTAAAAAGTGGAGCAAAATGACCCATCACACATCACATCATCTAAAAGTGCCAATTTTCATAAAAATACTGGGGATTTCATAAATAATATTATTTATTTAGTCCGAGGACATTAATATATTGATTTTATTCATCTTCTTTCTGATAATTTTTCGGACGCGGTTTTTGAAAAGATCCAAAATTGACTAAACTATCTTCTAACCTATTAAAAATGGCTGGGTTTCGTTGCTCGCTCTCTGGATACCGAAATATAAATCAGCTGCCATTTCCTTATGTTTGTTAGACTCAATATAACATTCTAACATATTATATTTCTCAAAATTTTCAAATTTACTAATTTTTTTTATTATTTAAATTACACACACTTCAATCTGTTGAAATGAAATGTCCCGCATCCATCAAAGGTATGTTCCGATCACCATGACAACCGTTTACTTTGTTACTCGGCGCGGCCTACTATCTACTAAGTGGATAATTTAAGAAAAATTTGAAATGTTGAGGTTAATAGTGAAAATAAATATAGAGTGTTATATATTTTCGAGAATCCTATGCCAAGCTGAATAAGGAAATTTAAAAATATAAAAGGGGTTCTACTTAAAAAAATATAAGTATAGTTAATATCTCAAAAAATATTTTTCTCGAAAAAAGTCTGACTACGCTACTGCATTCTACACAGGAAAGTGTCTTTAGAATGTATAGTTAATTTTTCCGTGGTTGCTGAAATAAACAAACTATCGAACATCTTCAAAAAGTACAAAATTTGAGAATCCCCCTGTAGCTTCGAAACCGATCAAGATAGCCACGATCCGTTTGCGCCATTGTAATTTTTTCAAAAAAAGAACCCGAGACTGCAATATCAAAATTTGAATATTTCTCACGGTTTCCTAGATACCCTATAGAAACCACCAAAATGGTCCACCCTGTACAGTACACCGAAACACGTATTGCGATGAATTAGTATTTTATGTTCTCCAAAAAAAGTCCTTTGGGTATTTTTTAGAAAATCTACAAAATAAAATAAAAAAAAATAAAAAAAACCACAAAGGATTTTTTTGGAAAAATAAAATAGTTATTTTTTAGTAAACACTGCTGTGTTAATCCAACGGAGACTAATAACTGTCAGCAGCGGTTCACTAATAAACAAATTTGCCTAACGGACAAAAAAATACTATGAGATTAGTTGTTTTTAGAACAAATTCTTAATTGTAGCAAGACTAAGTAATGAAATAAACAAATATTTGTCTTTTTCTTACAAAGAAAAGAACTAATTTGTACTATTTTGCAATTTTCTTATTAATTAAGATATATAAACAATAAGTTTAGATTAATGTTTTAAATAGCAGTTGCTGCAGAACATTGACTTTATTGAGTTTAATACATTTTCTAATGCCGTTTTCAGTGATTTTCAAATTATCCTTCGATAAATTGCTTCTTCCGTTATTTAAGGCATTACTAAAATAACTGGAAATTTTCTTCCCCCGAGCAGTAAAAATTCTATTTACTAGTTCATTATATTTCAATCGATTTATCTTTCAACCCACAACAGCAAATTTTATCGATAGGGGTGGTGTGAAGATTACAAGTTTTATATTTTTATTATATTTTTTAAAGAACAATAAAAAATTGCATATTTAAATAATAAACGATTTTATGAAATAAAATATCTATTTGGACTGCTATTGTCTTTAATTTAGAAATTTTACAGCGTCGTTTCCACTTTAGTCCAAGAGTTGGGAGTAAAGTGAACTGCCTGATAAGTTAAGACGACACTACACGATGTGTCCAACGTTGGAACCAACATTTGATACAGTTTTCGACGATATTGCAATTGGCAAATGTGTCTCCTACACGATGCTTCCAACGTTGGTTCCAACGTTGGTTTGGTTGCGAAAAAATGATGAAGGAGCGAAAATCGATAATGGAAAATAAAAGGAGCAAACGGGAGCCTAAAGCCCCAATTTCCAGCCGAGAACTAGAGTCTTTTTCATATTGGTACCACGGCTAAGGGTATTGCGGCGGGTTGCTGTTGGCTACCTCCGCGGCTGTTCTGAAAGAAACCCACAATCCTGAGCGAATTTGGTTCTGGGCTGCAAATTGGGGCTTTAGGCTCCCGTTTGCTTCTTTTATTTTCGATCATTGACTTTCGCTTCTTCATCATTTGTTCCATCTCCTGGGTTGCACACGGTGCCTCGTTGCATCGTTTGCTTCCGGATTTTTTGTGTTTTTGGATCGGTTTCATCGCTTTCTGATTCCTAACCGTACTGATGAGGCCTGAAGGCAGTAACATCAGTGTACACTAGTGTAGGTGTGTTTGTGTGAGTGTGCGTGTCTGCACTGGTGTATACGGTTGCGAGTTGTTGAGGGCTGAGCCGTTTAATCTTTTTCCTCTTTTTTATACATTTCCCTCACTATTTACCTGTTTCTTTTTAATACCGGGTGCGTCTCAAAAGTGGTTCACCCCTATAACTTATTTATTTTTTCAGATAAAACAACGAGATTTGGTATGTTAGTATATGACATAAATTGGGATTGATTGACGTATTTAATTGTTTTCGGTCACTTCCGGTTTTACCGGAAATGACTACAACTTTTGATTTTTAAATGGCACCCTCTGTATTTTTTTACTTTATTCGATAGAATATAACACTCTGAATCGAATGACATCATATGTCAACTTTTGACATTTTGGCATATGGTTTATTCGGGTTTATTTCAAATTGTAACATGCGATTCATAACGACAATTTGACTCAAAATACCAAGTGTATGGTATCAAATTATTCGTAAAAAAATGCGTTTTCCAAATATGTTAATGAGCCACCCTCGTTCCATTTGAAAAAATTGAGATATGATTAAAAATATGATTTGGGCATCTTTTAACCGGCCAGGACAAGACACTAAAAATATTAGACGACCAAATCTAATTTTCTAAGGCTTCTTGATTAAAAATTAGTGTTTTACACACAGCCTAGATTCACACTCTAGGTTTAAATTTGAAATTGAATTTGTTTTTTAGTGACTATGTCAAAAATTGACATATGATATGGCATTCGATTCAGAGTGTCATTTTCTATCGAATAAAGTAAAAAAATACCGAGGGTTCCATTTAAAAATCAAAAGTTGTAGTCATTGCCGGTGAAACCGGAAGTGACCGAAAACAATTGAATACGTCAATCAATCCCAATTTATGTCATATATAATATAACATATATATACTAACATACCAAAGCTCGTTGTTTTATCTGAAAAAATAAAAAAGTTATATGGGTGAGCCACTTTTGAGAGGCACCCGGTATATTAAGTGCAGTTAAAAACGGAAAATTTTAGAAGTAATTCTAGTAAAAAGTAAAAACTAATTCACATATCTAATATAAAAAGAAAATTTTGATGAATAAAAAAATAAAAAGTGAATGAATAAAAGGAAATTCAAGTGTTTTCACTAAGTTAATGTAATAACCAAAAACATAAAAAACTTTAATCATAACTTTGCACAATTTTGTACAGGTATTTTCAATTTTTTCACACGTGCGCGGGGAAAGTTATTAACATGTGTTAGTGGCGGGTTGGGGCAACTTAACGCTAGCCCCCCTCCCACTATTTTTTTCAAAACTTTTATTATGTTAATTCGAATCATGATTTTTGCAAAATTTTGCACAGCCTATGCCGATTTTTGCACAACTCCCACTTAGAAGAAATAGGGCTTAGAGAAAGGGGTGATAGCCCCCCCCGATTTGACAAAATGTCGGTAGTCCCCCCCCCCTCACTAAACTTTTTGCAACTTTTAATATACCAATCGAAAGCGTGATTTTTGCGCAATCTGTTCTGTACCAGAGGTTTGATGCTGGAATTGCAATGGCGTAGCACTCGGCGTAGCATTAACTATTATAAAACCGCTCATCTGCCAAGTCTTCCCGGTCACCGTTGCGATATACCGGGTGTCCCATTTTAATTGTTGTTTTATTATATCCAATTATACACTAAAAATTTTATAACCTAAGGCGGTCTCCTGTATTTTTATGCTTGTTATCTAATGAGGCACTGGGTAGGTATTAAATTTCATTTATTAATATTTTCCTTCGTTGTTTTGCAGGTTTTCCTTAAGTCGCCCGAATACGAAGGAGTAAGCATATGCATCGTAAATCTGGCAGATGATATGAAGGAGTACATGAGAGGAACATTCCTTGTAACGTAAGTATATCAATTTTTCGTAGAAAATAAAAATACCTTTAAAGAATATCAAACACTGAAAGCAAGCTATTTTGCTGATAAAGAAAGCTACCTACTTTGAAAATGTAACGAGTTTGATTTTAATCTCAATTTTATAATTTATAATTAATTTTAATTTCTTTGCTTTACAAAAAAGTTCTTTACAATGACACGTTATCTTTGGATCTATCTCCTAATTTTATATAAATGTTTATATTATATTATACAGTTGAGGCTTGCAACAGAAAAAAATAAATTCATTCTCCACAAAAAAATAAAACATTTTATTTATACACTGGACGCGCGATTTGCTAACCATGCATCATCAGCAGATGAATAAAACTAAATTAATATCTACAAATTGAGCGTTTGTATAGGCGCTCAGATGGTATTGAGCAAGCGTGACAAAACTAAACGAGCTAGTCAAAACCAACCGAGCGTCACAATTAATTACCCAGACTAGATCAATAGGAACACAGGACTGGAAGGATTTGGACCATTATTTTTGTTTATATTATCTTCACATTTATTAATGAGGAAGATGCATATATTTTATTTTTCACCAGAAACTGTTCAATTTATTAGAATAAATATGTGTAAATGCAAAAAAAAACTTTTTTCTTGAAAGCAGTACCACAATTTTATAAAACGGGCCATTAAAATACTATGGACAACGCAAACGACGCCTCGCGAATTGAAACGATATTCTATTGGTCTGACGTCACCCGCCGTTCTCGTCGACGCGCGATGGCCAGCGCAGCAGCCAGACGTGTTCCGTTTTATGTACGTATTTAGGTGGCGTACTAAGACATTTTTGTTGCTTTTAGCGTTGATTGAAGGAGCTTTTTATGCTTTTTTGTGCAGTTATTTTGTATGTGTTGTGTGTTCTGAGAATTTTAAGTAATGGCAGATTCCGGGTTTGTAAAAGCACAATTAGATAACTCTGCCAAAAGTCGATGCTTTATGTTGGCTGCTTTTATAAATACAAATTCCCAATTTATTGGTGCTGAATTACGAGGGAAAAACAGAGAGGTATAACATTTATTCTTTGTAGTAATTGAGGCATATTTAAGTATAAGTAGGTACCTATACTGTTACGAACTTTTATATAGTTATAAATATTAATGTTATAAACTTATTTTTCAGATCAGGTAAGGAGACGTATGGAGATAATGCTGTAGGTTATGTAGAAGTGAAAAGAGACAAAAATATTTGTTTAGTACGTGGAAAAGTAACTCCAGAGCATAGCGTAAAAAAGAAGGTTTTTTATATATTGATACCCCCTTACCTTTGTTATTTTTAAAGATTGTTTTTTTTAAGAAATTATAGGAAACAAATTGTTTATCAGTAATGAAAATATTTTACAAGGTGTCCCATAAGCAAACGCCAAAATTAAGTTACTTTTTTAAGTGAAACACCCTATACATTTTTGGATTCTTCGGAAATTTCTAGATATTCTAGATATATTTCATGTATAATATCCTATAGCTATCTTCAAATGTTTACGAAATATTGACAGTTGAAAAGCGAAAAATACCTACAATTTTGTGGACCACCTTTTTCGAGACACCCTGTATATCTAGAATTAATTTTAAAAGAGAGTATATGAAAAACCATGCAACTTTTTTATTTAATGTTTTCTTCTAAAACTTGCAGTTATGGCTGTATGTGGGTGTCAAAATATAATGAATAACCCTGTACATTCAAATTTCATATACCTATGTAAGACAATATACATAAATATATGAACTTACATCAAAATGATCTTCACAACAATAAATCGTAAAAATAGAGGATAATTTAACGTTTTTCTTTTCATCTCTTCTCATGGCCTTGGACCATTTTTTTCTGTTTTCGCTCATCCATTACTATTTATAAATATCACTAATTCCTAATTATGTATTAATTAACCCAAATAACTAAAATTTTGACTCGGATTCAACAGCGTTTAAAAGCAAACTGTGTAAAATAAACACGCGTCTGGCTCCACTCAACCAGAAGAACGGCGGGTGACGTCACAGCGACAAGGCGCGGTAGAGAGCGTTTGCCCGGCCATTTAAACTAACAATATTTAATTATTTTATATTAGAGGCATTTCTTAACCGATATCAACAATTTTTTTTTGTTCAATTTGTAATTATATGAACTATTTTTTAAAACCATTATTTAAAAACATGCCTTTTCCTCATTCTGACGCTCTCATATGTACATGTATATACATTGTATATACAATAGGTTGAGCAACGCAAGATTTATCCGGTCTACCACATATGACTTAAACCATATGTTTGTTAAATCTACTTAATATTGATATTCTAGCTTGCCCAACATATATTTATAAAATTTTTCTAAATAAATGAACTGTGTTCTTAAAGGAAAACAAGTTTTAGGATTCAAATTTTCCAATAATTTTAGTTGTATTTGATATAAAATATTAAAAAATTAAAACAAAATTTGAAGAAAAAATAAAATTCATTATTTTACATAGATAATATGTCATTCTCTAAATAATAGGTCAAATTTGTTTTGTACAAGAAGGTACAAAAGAGTAATTATAGCAATTAGAATTTTGTTATTAAAAATGATGCATTTGAAAAACAAAATATTCATTAAAACCTTTACAAATTTGATGTTGAAAAAATGAACATCTACAATAAATTTTACTGTAATTTGAGCCAAAAAACACTACCGTGAAATATTTCAAAGTCGAAATAAAAATGTCAGTAAACAACGAACAATATAAACAAAATTAATTATAACTGTATTGTAACCTTTCAGTTAGAATTAATAAATATTTTTCTATATAGTTATTTATTTTTTGAATTTAATTAGTCCATTCTTTTCATTATAATATATTAAAACCTGAAATAAAAGGGCAGGCATATACCGGGTGCGTCTCAAAAGTGACTCACCCTTATAACTTTTTTTATAATTTTTTCAGATAAAAAACGAGATTTGGTATGTGACATATATTAGGATTGATTGACGTATTCAATTCTTTTCGGTCACTTCCTGTTTTACCGGAAATTACTACAACTTTTTATTTTTAAATGGAAAATGACACTCACAATGGAATAGAATGACATATCAAATGTCAACTTTTGACATTTTCGCTTAAAGCAAAATTGTATTTTAAATTTCAATCTAGAGTATCATAACTGTGTTAAAAACTTAATTATATAAATATTTAATCAGGGAGCATTGGAAAAATTTGATTGTTTAATGTTTTTAACGTTTTTAATGTTTTTTAATGTTTTAAATGTTTTTCAATGTTTTTAGTTGTAGACATTTCCGGTGAAACAGGAAGTGACCGAAAACAATTGAATACGTCAATCAATCCTAAATTATGTCATATACTAACATATCAAATCTTGTTCTGTAATCTGAAAAAATAAAAAAGTTATAGGGATGGGCCACTTTTGAGACGCACCCGGTATATATTTTTCTAAAAATAGAATATAATAATAATTTCATACATACTCTACACGCTTTTTTATTGTTCTCTATACTATTCCACATACACGTGTGATATTCATGCAGATCCTATTTTAGTTAAATTTAGACATTTTGAATGTGTCCAGCCAATTAAATACCTAGTCATCAAGAGAGACCAAACAGCGTATTTGAACGGCATCATAAATATTCCTGGAATTTCACATTTCCACCACAAACAGCTGCTATAGCATATGAAGATTTTCATTTTCGCGTTTTTGGTACGAAAATAGCATTTGCCTACAACATGATATAAATTTGATTTGACGTTTGAAATTTGGATTTATATCTTGAAAAAGGTCTGGATACTTCGTTATTGCATGAGAAATCTAAAAAACAAAATTATTTTTAGTAAAATGCCACTGCATTAGAATCCAAACTGAAACCAGCTTATATTAGGTAACTGTCATCATGTACAGGGTGGACCATTTTGGTTGTTTCTATAGGGTATCTAGGAAACCGTAAGAAATATTCAAATTTTGATACTGCAGTCTCGAGTTCTTTTTTGAAAAAGTCACAAGGCCCAAACGGAGCGTGGCTATCTTGATCGGTTTCAAAGCTACAGGGGGATTCTCAAATTTTGTACTTTTTGAAGATGTTTGCTAGTTTGTTTATTTCAGCAACTACGCAAAAATGAATCATATATTCTAAATGCACTTTTCTGTGTAGAATGCAGTGGCGTAGTCAGACTTTTTTGGAAAAAAAATTTTTTTGAGATATTAACTATACTTCTGTTTTTTTTTTAAATAGAACCCTCTGTATATTTTTAAATTTCTTGATTCAGCTTGGCAAGGGCTTCTCGAAAACATATAACATTCTATATTTATTTTCACTATTAACCTCAACATTTCAAATTTTTCTTAAAATATCCAGTTAGTAAAGTAGGCCGCGCCGAGTAACAAAGTAAACGGTTGTCATGGTGATCGGTACATAGCTTTGAGAGATGCGTGACATTTCATTTCAACAGATTGAAGTATGTGTATTTTAAATAATAAAAAAATGAGTAAATTTGAAAATTTTGAGAAATATAACATGTTAGAATGTTATATTGAGTCTAACAAACATAAACAAATGGCAGCTGATTTATATTTTGAGCGGTATTTTAAGCGCGAGCAACCAAACCCAGCCATTTTTAAAAGGTCAGAAAATAGTTTAATCCTAGCCACCTAGGTCACCTGATATCACTCTCTTAAACTTCTTTCTCTGGGGCTTTCTGAAAAACGAAATTTATCGAAATGCAAATTTATTAGAAGAGTTACAAGATAGTTTTCTTGTGGCTTTGCAAAGTGTAACCAACATACACATTCGAAATACTGTTAGAGGCAGCATGTAGAGACGGTGCCAACTCTGTCTAGATAATGATGGACAGCAGTTTGAACATTTAATTTAGTCTTTGTGTTTTATTTTTTATATTAACTGAGAAGCCCGATTGAAGTAACCTGTTGAGTTTGTATTAAAATATGTTTTTTTGTTTCTGTCACACTTATTTTTTATTTGCTTCGTATTTTTCGAATTTATTTAATTGCTAATACATGGATTAATTTGAAAGTAGATATTCGCTTGTTTTCTTAAATACTCGGCATGACCTACCAAGAAGAAAGTCGATATCTTTAAATAAATTAAAATTTTGAAGTTAATAGTGGAAATAAATATATAGTGTTATATATTTTTGAGAAGCCCATGGCAAACTGAATCAGGAAATTTAAAAATATACAGGGGGTTGTATTTAAAAAAAACATAGGTATAGTTAATATCTAAAAAAATATTTTTTTCGAAAAAAGTCTGACTACGCCACTGCATTCTACACAGAAAAGTTCATTTAGAATGTTTAATTCATTTTTGCCTAATTGTTGAAATGAACAAACTATCGAACATCTTTAAAAAGTACAAAATTTGAGAATCTCCCTGTAGCTTCGAAACCGATCAAGATAGCCACGATCCGTTTGCGGCATTGTGATTTTTTCAAAAAAAGAACCCGAGACTGCAATATCAAAATTTGAATATTTCTCACGGTTTCCTAAATACCCCATAGAAACAACCAAAATGGTCCTCCCTATACAAATTGAATAGGGTGGGAATTTGTATTTATATCCGAAAGCAATGGAGGTAGGTAATAAAGATACAGAAATTTCATTAGCTAAATAGAATTACTTTTTAGGATCCTTTAAACTTATTATGCAGCCATTGTTTCTTAAAGTTAGGAACATTGAAAGAAAACATGAGAAATGAGACAACAAGTAATCGTGAATGTTTTTTAAGCTATAAAAATATAAATATTGATTAGATTTGTTTATTTATTATTGCTTTATTATAATATTGGACCTGCAAATCTTCACTTGAGCTGTCTAACGAATTTAACAGTTCATTACAAAAGTACTTTTCAATATTAAACTTTATTGAAAAGAAGAATCAAGCATAAAAGCAGAGAAATAGGTACATTAAAAATGCGTAAAAGATCAATTTTATAATAAACGTATTGAAATTTGGAAAACGTTCAACATTTGACATTTCCGGTATTTTACCAAACCGTTCCGTATCAAACCAATGTTTTTCAGGAACCGTTGTTTACCGTAGTTTACCGGTGTGGTTCGCCTCGTTTTGCAACGGAATACAGCACCTCTAGTGTTTGTACGCATACTAAAAATTTCAATTAATGCCTGTATATATTTCTAATATATTTTTTAAATTTACATTTTTTTAATTGTATAGTAATATATCACATTTAAATGGAATATATATACATAACAATTATTGTATTAGATCGCACCGCGATTAAAAAACCGATACAATGGCACAAAGTGCAAGAGTGGTGCAACCCCAAATACAAAATAGAAATAAATTAGATTATAAAAATAAACAGAATTAAAAAAATTAAAATTATGTAAAAAAAGTGAGAATATAATTTTATCAGGGATGAGCGGAGATAAGCAGAGAGGCATAATGAAACAGTGTAAAAACCGGAAAAGCAACCAATGACGGGCATATCAGAAGAACAAGATCTCACAAATCAGTCGAAGAAATTATAATATTTACGAATTTAGTAAATGATTTTTAATTTGTTTTTTGTAATCTCTAAAGGATTGAAATTTAAAGTTATTAGAAATATGATTCCACAAATGTGGCGCTATGAAACTGAAAGATTTTTGGAAGTTAGCTGTTCGGTGTTGAGGAATTTTAAAATAATGCACTTGTCGAATGATCATGGTCAACGTAGTGAAACAATGAGAACAAATAGGGAGGCTGCTCTGTAGTTAAAATTCGATAAATGAATGTCATTAAATGAAATTGTCGTCTGTTAGTCATGGATAAAATAGATAAATTTTTAAGATGTGGCGTTATATGATCTCTAAAAGGAATGTTAAAAGAAAACCGTAGACACGAGTTTTGAAGTATTTGGATTTTTCTAGAGAATCTAGCGTTTATGGATGTACCATAAACAACATCGCCGTAATCAAATAAAGATAAAATAAGTGTGTCACATAATTGATACTTAGACTTTGATGGTATATATTTCTTAAGAGACGAAAAATTCTTCAACCGTATATAAGCAGCCTTTAATTTAGTATTTATATGTGCCTGAAAAGAAAGCTTCGCATCAAAATAGACTCCAAGATTTTTAGTCTCTAACAATAGATATCGCAACATTATCTATATGGATATTCATGTTACCAGCCGTATTTGTAATTTTGTTTATATCAGTACCAAATACTATAACACAAGATTTACCGGCATTTATTTTCAAATTATGATCCAGTGCATATTTATTAATTTTATTAAGATCGTCGTTAAAATTTAACTGAAATTGTGCCAAATTATTAGTATCTATCTTGCAATAAATTTGAGAATCATCTGCATATTGCTGCAATTTAGAAAACTGTAATTCCTTATCCATATCAGCTACATATAACGAAAATAAAAGTGGCCCCAGAATAGATCCCTGAGGAACCCCAGAAATCATAGGAATATAACTAGATTTTCTGATGCGCAAGGCGGTTTTCTTTCATGAGCTTTTATGTGACTGAAAAGCTCGATATGTGATGTTATCTGTCTAGCGTACTCTGGACATTCAAAAATCTCATTGCTGTGTTGTCGCTTTATTTTTGGTTGTCGTTGTTAACTGAGTTTACAATTCTTCTCCATTGCGTTCTATTGTGCCCTTCAAATTTTCATGGAAAATATCCTTGTACCTTTTGAGCTGTCTACCCGGCTTCCTCTTAGCGTCTTCATGCTTATTCATGACTTCAGTGGTCCCGCAGCTAGCTTAATTAGCTCGCTTAGATCAAAAAATTTATAAATATAGAGGGTGTTTCATTTAAAAAAAGTTCTTTTTCTGTGCTACCACTTGTGTGACGCACCCTGTATATTGGTAAATATTTTAAGAATATGCAGCTTTACTACCTCTACACTTTGAGGTCTACAGAGATGAGGTTAAAATATGGAACATATTTATTTAAAAAAATCAATTGCTAATTTTCTAAAAAATGCTCGGACACGACCATTATAATTTTTTCTTGCGCATTTTTTGCACTAGCTTTTTCAAGGACCAATACGTTTGAGACATAGTGGTACCATTTGACTCTTAACAGTGGTGTCTCTGTTGCAACTTGTTTAATGCGTTAACAGTGCCGTTTTAAGCAACTTTTCCGCCCGGTGCTAACTGTAACGAGCGGAGCGCCCCATCCCCTAATAACTTATAAAAACAAAATATTGTTGTTTCTAGTTTTATACATAAAAACTGCTTTAAGAAAACGTTTTATCTACAGAATTTGATGAAGTTTTAAATTCCGATTTTTTAATACCTGTAGCTTGAAAAATGTTGAATTTTTCAAGGAATCAAAAAATTTATAAATATAGAGGGTGTTTCATTTAAAAAAAGTTCTTTTTCTGTGCTACCACTTGTGTGACGCACCCTGTATATTGGTAAATATTTTAAGAATATGAAGCTTTACTACCTCTACACTTTGAGGTCTACAGAGATGAGGTTAAAATATGGAACATATTTATTTAAAAAAATCAATTGCTAATTTTCTAAAAAATGCTCGGACACGACCATTATAATTTTTTTTGCACTAGAAATAAAATATGCAGGGGGCTTCAAAAAGTAGATATGGATATGACAAGAATTTTGTTTTAATGGGTCACTCTGTATATTGAAATCTAAAATGAGATTATTATTAGATAATCTAAGATTTCAAAAATAGCTACCATACAAGTTAACATATGGTTCAGCCATTTTAGCGCAGTTTTAATTTAAGGTTGTGATAAAATACCCTAAAATACCGTACATTACGAAATATTATAATATTAATGAGGAAATTATAGCAATTTAGCTTTTTTAATAAAATTTACGTTTTCCAAGTATCGTGTGTAGTATTAGAATTACTTTGATTTCTTCAACCTATACATACTTATAATTGGGTTTTCTGAATTTCTATTTCATGTTTTTCGTCTCGATTTGTGTCTTTCTCCAGGAAGTTTTTTTATGTAGAAATTTATGAAGAAATTCACAACGACCAAACCGGTTAAAGTCATTTGCAGATGTATTTTGTTGTGCTTTAAAAAATTGTACCAAAATGGTACATTTTTAGTTTATAATGTGGTACGCGCTAAAAGTTGGGTGCGGCAACACTGCTAGAAAACAGTCGCCATAGGCCCGTAGACGAACGAAGTATTTAAGGATGATTCACGGTACACCGGACCGTACCCGAGCCGGGCACGTTCCGTAAAGTAGACACCGAGCCACATCCGGGCCTTCAATATATGCAACACTGAGTGGACAACGGGGATCATGTCCGTGCCGATTTTATTCTAGAAAACAGTGTATCCGCAGTGGGACATTTGTACCAAATTTGATACTTTTAATTCTATTTGGTACAGTGGTACTACATTTTCAAATCCAGGATGATTTGGTACAATAATTATTTCCCACGCGCACCGAAAATGAATAGATATTTAATAATTATTGTCGTTGATATTGCATTAAACGCGCTTACCGATACCATTCGGAGACAATCCGCATTAATTAACGACGTATTATAAACGTTGTAATGTCTATAGGGTTGCCTATATTAAATAACCCGAAGAAAAGACTTAAAAATTTGCTGTTTCTAACATGCTTCTATATTTGCGTTTTTTTTTTAATAAAATTTACGTTTTCCAAGTATCGTGTGTAGTATTAGAATTACTTACATTTCTTCAACCTATACATACTTATAATTGGGTTTTCTGAATTTCTATTTCATGTTTTTCGTCTCGATTTGTGTCTTTCTCCAGGAAGTTTTTTTATGTAGAAATTTATGAAGAAATTCACAACGACCAAACCGGTTAAAGTCATTTGCAGATGTATTTTGTTGTGCTTTAAAAAATTGTACCAAAATGGTACATTTTTAGTTTATAATGTGGTACGCGCTAAAAGTTGGGTGCGGCAACACTGCTAGGAAACAGTCGCTATAGGCCTGTAGACGAACGAAGTATTTAGCCGCGGCGGCTCATTTATGTTTGCCGCAACAGGGCCGGAACGTAGCGGATCCGAGGAAAAATGTACACCGACATTTCTTGGATGGGGCACGGACGCGTTCCGGCGAAGCTCGGACCGTGCTCGGCTTAGCATGAATGTATAAGTATAAATAACATTTGACAATGTTTGGCCGTTCCTTCACCGTCGCACGGCTCCGGCCCGTCACGGTGTACCGTGAATCATCCTTTACTCACGAGATATCCGATCTCATCCAGCCTCGAACCGGCGTGAATGAGCAGTGTGTATCAATAGATTTTACACTTTTCCCTTGAACAACAGAACGATACAGAGTTTCGAAATGGTCACCCGTCCATCCACCAGTATCGCCTTACGTCGCTTAACTTCGGTGTTCTAATAGGGACCGGTGTTTAAACGTAGCTAGGCCGTTGCTAAAATAAGGTAATAATTAAGTAATATTAAGTCAATAACCTTATTTCCTTTTTTAAGTTAAGTTGCAATGTTGACTATCTCATTAATATTTCGTATTTTTAGGGTATTTTATCATTTAACTTAAAATTGCGCTAAAATGGCTGAACCAAATATCAAATCAGAAATCAGAAAAGAAAGATATTTCATTAGATTACAATATACACTAGCGTGACCCATTAAAAATATGTAATTTTCTTGTCAAATCTACTTTTTACCCCCTGTTTATTTTCTTTTTGGTGCAAAAAAATGCGCAAAAAAAATTATAATGGACGTATTACGTGTTTGAGCACGTGTTGAGAGTTTTTTTTTAAAAACTAGTACCTGATTTTTAAATGAATATATTTAGCCCATCCACACAGCTCGGACAGTGTAGCGTGCCGCTTTGATCTTTTTACGCTCGGATTTGCGATTCGAAAGAGGGAGAACACTAGAGCGGCGAGCTCTCTCGCCACAACCAATAGCCGCGTAAGCGGCAGTCAGCCCAGAGATGTATTAAAAAAAATTTTACACGTGACGTAAAAAAATATTCGACTAGTGCTAGAACATAATTTAGATACACGTTTTTTAAATTGTTGACTTTAAATAAATATGCATTCTCAAAGAAAAACATTTAAAAAACAAATTAATTAATTTATTTCTAGAAATAACAGCAAAATGAAATAGGTACATTGATTACTTATAGTTATTTACGAATGTTTCCAAATTAGGAGCTTTCGGTTTTTGTTTGCTACATTTAAGTTCTTATTAATATTCTTTAAGGTATTAATAAATTAACTTTTGCGTATAATTTTAACAAAAAATACATTATAGGAAAAGGATGGTTGAATTTAATTGTCTGTAATAATTTAACGAATTTACATAATATATTTACATTTAAGGAAAGTTCTTCAAAATTGTTCTGATAAATTTTATAAAAAAACTTTTTTAAAAACAAGTTTTTATTTAAATACACTAAAAAGAATAAAATAAACTTTTTCTTTAAAACTTTTATTATGAACTTATAACGTCATTACACAATTTTAATATTAATATATAAAAGCTTGCCGCGAGATTTGAGTGTACAGTTGCACTCATAAAAATCTGGTACGACAACTTTATCTTGTAATTCCTGGTCTAGTGGTCTATCATAACACAAACTTTGAAAATGAGACAGGGTAGACACAGGTTTTAGTTAATTTACTTGTTTATCGATGTAGAGAAATCTCGCGACAAGCTTTTATATAATATTAAAATTGTGTAATGGCGTTATAAGTTCATAATAAAAGTTTTAAAGAAAAAGTTTATTTTATTCTTTTTAGTGTATTTAAATTTAAATAAAAGCTTGTTTTTAAAAAAAGTTTTTTTTGTAAAATTTATTTTCTACTTTTTAGTTATGCTGGTTTCTCAGTGCCACACATTTAAACTCAATTTTTTTCTTAAATAACTTTCTATGGGCATCCTAATAATATGTATATTGATTTTCATTAAAAAAAGGAGAACTTAAAAAACGACAGCTGTCAAATTTGACAGTTCAAATGTGAGACAAATAAAATGAAGATCGACTATGGGGTAGGGGGCATCGAATATATCGATTTTTATCAAAATCGGACAAATTTGAAATTTTTTTGACAGCTGTCAAGTTTGACAGCTCAAAATTTTTTCTTTCATTTTAGCCCATGGCCATCATCGATTTTTATCCAAATCGGACAACTTTGAAATTTTTTTTGACAGCTGTCAAATTTGATAGCTCAAAATTTTTTTCTTTCATTTTCGCCCATGGCCGTCCTATATATCAATTTTTATCAAAATCGGACAACTTTGAAATTTTTTTTTGACAGCTGTCAAATTTGACAGCTCAAAATTTTTTCTTTCATTTTAGCCATGGCCATCCTATATATCAATTTTTATGAAAAAACATTTTTTAGATTAAGAATCTAGTGATAATAACGATAATAATAATCATCTAGATAATAACGTATTGCAGTAGAGTAATGTCAAATAAAATAATATTAGGAACATCCTAAAAGTAACAGCGGCCGACTAGATTTTTTTCCTAAAAAATTACAGCAGCCCACTAGATTCTTTTTATCAGAAAATGTTTTTTGTCCTGACATGTAATGCTTTACATTTTATTTTTTAATTTCAAATCGTTGACTTTTATCAAAAAACACAAGAGATAAAAAGTTTCTAAACAAACTAAACTATCCAAATTAAAGCATTTGCATGTGTTTGATAAGATTTTTCTTTAAATTTCGTTAACAAGAATGATGGGGGTAGTTTATTTCAACCCCTTCCACTCATTTTAAAAAGTAAAAAATTACCTGAAAGTGTGTTTTCATAACAGTAATGCTTCCATAAAACATGTATTATTAAACTCTCATTTTTTTCAAGATGGCCGTCCATATTTTTTTTTCATATGTATATACCACAATATCACTAATATACCCAACGTTTATATAAGCATATATATATATATAACATATATATATATATATATATATATATATATATATATATATAATTTTAGCCCAATCCATTCATAAATAGAATTTTAAAAAAACAGAAACCTCAAAAATGCCGCCATTTTGACAGCTGTCAAAAATTCGGGTCATGCCTTGCAAAAAATGTATTGTCATCGGGTCTGAACCTACATGCCAAATTTCAAGCTTCTACAATAAAAGGAAGTGGTTCTAATTTAGCTTACAAGATTTGCCCTGCAAAAACATACATACATACATAGATAGTTACATACAAAGCTTATAAAAATAGCCTCCAATGAGGACACTAAATATAAAAATGGTCACTTGGCATTAACAAGCCTCCAAATAAGTGGTCTTTATCGTTTTGAAAAGCTCTAAAGTGTGAATACTTTTGAATTGAACATTCAATTAATTTTGAATTGAATTGAAAATTAAACAGACTATATTTTGAATTATTTCCATAATTATTTGCGTAACCAGCAGCCGCACATCCCGGAAAACCTTTTCCCATTCCAACAATAAAAATAAAATTGAAATAAAAGCACAAATACCTATGGTTAAATATAAGAAAAAATCGAATTAAAATCTTCCGTAATACGGCCCTACTCGTCACCGGTGGACGTTATGCCTCGACTGAATGAGGCTGACTCTCGCTCGCTTAATTCAGTTAAGCATCGTCGGAGTGGGGCGTTTTAAATTCGAGCGTGGGAAAAATTAGCGAGTGTCCAAGCTATATTATTCTGTAAGCTGTGGCCCATCTCTGTACAAGTTTGATAAAAAAAAAATATTCTCGGATAAAAAGTAAACTGGCGCGCGGAAGATAGGTTCTCGACAAGGATAGGTAGAGAGAAGCACCGCGTGTGCAACAAAAAAAGATGATAAATGGAAGTCGTTAATATGTTTGCGACAGTTTCCATAGTGATTTACTTATCCACGTAAGTATACATAATCTAGGCATAGGACGTGGTAAGGATTATTATTGCTCGGTACACTGCAAGTTTCGTTTTTGTGCTCGAATCATGATTGTAGAAAACCCTGTCTTTTAATTTCCAGAATGCTCTTGAGGCATTGCTAATTCTTTCTATTTGCTGCTAAGGTTACTATGGATAAGGCCCACTTTGTTGACAAAAGTTGTTATATTGATAGAATATCATTTCCTATCAAATAAAGCAAAAAATATTGAAAAAAAAACATTTAAAAATCAAAATTTACATATTTTCGGTGAAACAGCAAATGACCGGAACTAATTGAGTATGTTGTATACTAACATACCAAATTTTCGTTTTTCATCTGAAAAACTAAAATTGTTATAGGGATGGGCCATTTTTGAAAAACACCCGCTTTAATAGCTTATCCACTTAGGTAGAGTTCAAGTCGACTACAACTTTTTTATTATTATTATTTTGAGAAAAATGTATTTTTTAGAAAAAAATGCTTGTTTTAATAATTGATACTGTTTATTCATTACCAAGTTTGCGTATCATTTTGGAGAAAAATAAAAAAAAATATGGTTGAATTTTGAGTCTTAAAAACCAAAACGCTTTTCTATGGTAATATAATTTTTTTTTCAAATTTTTAACTAATTTTACAAAAGTATTAATTTTTGCGACGTGATTGACAATATAAAAAGTCATTTTAACGCCTAAGCATAAAAGTACGAATAGTTATTTATGGTACTAGTGTGTTATCTTACATATAAATCACACTGCGCTGGGAAATGTTTAGCTAATTTTCTCAAATGACTTATATATTATAAGACGCGTGTGCCATACAAAATTTTATCCAACGGCAGAACTGTTTTATGTCTAATCTCTAAAGAATAACTGATTTAAAAGGATCTACCAGTTCTACTTTGATTGTTGCGAATTAATAAATTATCAGGGTGCCTTTATGTTACTATGTAAATAATAAATAGCACTGACATATGAAGACGTCATTTAGATAAATTGCGATTTTTAACGATAAAATAGTGAATTATCAACCAGCAAGTCAGATTTTAAAGAAAAATGATCCAGGAAGATCTTGCGCAAGTACTTGGGCCTACAACATCCTGAGCAATACACTGGCCATTGTATGAGAAGACCATTCGCTACATTACTGGTAAATGCAGGAGTGAACATGACAAACGTTAAAAAGACCTGGAGGATGGCGATCGGCAACGGTTGCGGAAGGATATATCGAAGAGTCCATCAACAATAAAATAGAGATTGCGAAAAAGATTCATGGTGCTTTAAGTATTCTAGAACGAGGCGTTGTAATGACGGAGCCTATTTTAAGCAGTGGAGGGACAGCATCTTGAGGCATACAAGATTTTACAATTTCTAAATCTACAAAGAAAATAATCATTTTCATTTAATGTTAATGTTAATTTAAATAAATAATTGAATTAGTAATTTATGAATAAAGCTAAAATATTTCTATAAAATGGTGTGGCTTTGAAGTTATAACACACTAGTTTCTTATAACTTTTTTATAAGTTTTGTGTGTTATTATTTATTTTATATGCATGTATACATGTGAGTAATGTCTGTATAAGTAGTGGCTGTTGGATAAAATATTTTTATATTATTTGGAACGTTTGAAATTATTTAAAAATGTTTGAAAAAAAAATAGCATGTTCTATTCGAAGTAAAAATTATTTTGGGCCTCGGCTGCATGTTAGACTTGCTAACGCTCATACTTCCAACGTACAGCCTTGCCACAAAAAGCTTCATTTTTACTCTTAATAAAACAACTTACCATTTTATTCATTAATTGATGGTTATTACACATTTTAATTAACGTCATAGTCATTTATTTAATGACGTTGTATAGTATCACTTTTTCCGAAAAATAGTATCACCTTTCCTGTTCTGAATGAATCAAAATTAATTACAACTGTCTATCAAAAATGAAAACGAAATGATATTACTAAACGCCTTTTGATTTTTAGGGCTTAAAAAAATCAACAGTTTTGTTAAAAAAAATTTTGTTTATCTCTAAAACGGTATGAAAATTTCGAAACGTCTAAAAAAGTTTGACCATTTTAGAGCAAGCATACAGTTTTACAAAGAATACGTTTTTCTCAAAATGTTAATAATAAAAAGGTTTTTGCTCTTGTAAAAACAATCCGGGGACATACTGTATATAATGGCACTATTCTAATAAATCTCTATAAATTGGTAGTAATGAAAGTGGAATATTCTGTATATTTATTAAAACTGAAACATAAACGTATAATCATATTCTGAAAATTTCTTTTTCTAGCATTTTTTGATAGTTTGCCATATTACCCTACTTTTTGCATAATTTATTTAATTTGTCGCCATTAATATTTGCTTACTGGGCGTACCTAAATTTTATGATTTTTTTTCGTTATTTTCCTATTAACTATTTTATTCTGGACTTTCTGGTACATTCCAGTCGAATCTAAAATAATAATCTAATAAACTTTTAATTTATTAATACGTTAAAATATGAATTAAATTTTTTTTACTATAGAATATATTGGCATTACAACAGTCGGTAAAAATAAAACACGTAAACTGTTTTTATTACAGCAAGTGACATTTAAACCGGTGTTAAGCTTAAAATATCAATTGCAACACGTGCTTTACTGGCCGGAAAGCATCGATTATCAATTTTCCGCTGGCACAAAATTTGCAGTTTATCAGATGTGGCAGTTTCGTTTTAATTAGAAATCAATTTGGCTTGCGAACGTTCGTTCCCTCGTTACGAATGAGAGCGTTCTTTGTGCTTCTTTAACATTTTAAAACAGCAAAAAATATGACGTTAATTAAAATTCTATCAATAACAATCTATCTAAGAATGAAAACTGAATTATATTACTATAGAAACGCGTTTTGATTTTTAGGAAAATTTTAACTATATTTTTATGTTTTTCTTAGTCTCCTCTCTCCTCTAAAACGGAAAAGTATAGCTACTTTTGAACAACGCTCGGTGTATAAGTATAAATTAAGAGTAAAAGTAGAAGTAATGAAAAATTTAATTGACATAACTATTAACAAAAAATATCTATACTTATGTGGCGAATTGATCTCTCCAAAAAAATCTTTTATGGGTATTTCGCTACTGCACTGCACATAACAATACACAATATATACAACGTACAATTCCATACATACGAGGCGTTTCGGAAAAAATAAGAAGGATAGGAAAACAATATAACATACGAACATCTTTCAAAACACAAAATACACTTAGATCCATTTTATCACATACTAAACAAATGAATACAGAACAACAAACAAAAAATGTAAATACCAAATACCCTGTGAATGCGATAAATTTTAAATTGGTGAAACATCTAGACCCTTGAATGTTAGAATTAAAGAACATAAAGGTTATTTAAGAAAGGGAGATTTTCACAAATCTAAGATTTGTGAGCATTCATGGGACACAGGGCACAGAATAAATTTTAATAACGCCAAAATTACAATGAAAGAAGCGATAGCCTCTAAAAGAAAAATAAAAGAGGCTTTTTTAATTCAATCTAATAAAAATAAATGTATTGCTCATGCATCTGTAGATGTTAGTAATGTATGGCAATCGCTTCTTTGATTTTAAAGAGCAATAGATACAACAAGATAAATAAACGAAATAAACGTAATAACATACGTAAAATTTAAAAATAATCATAAAGAAAGTTTGGGGCTTTTTGGTTTTACATTATTAAGTAACTGTTATCAGGTAGTAATTGTTAATTTTGAAGTTTAAATATCAAGTTAAAAATGTCATTTTAACAGAACGTCAACGGTTTCTTGTAGACGTATCTGTTTTAAAAAAGTAAAGTGCTCTCGAATAGTTGAATTTAAATATTTTAAATAGTTTTTTCTTTATTCTTTGTATTTTTGTTACTTAAGCATTTTTTTCTTTGTTAGTCAAATTTGTATCACTGTAAACATAATTTCTGACAAGCAGTGTCTGTTTAGGTTTAACGCAGAAGTGTTTACAAAAAATAACTATTTTATTTTGTAGATTTTCTTACAGTGCAGTGGCGAAATACCCATAAAGGATTTTTTAGGAGAGATAACTATTAATCTAAATAAAAAATTTAATAAATTTTTTATTAGATTAAGGGCCGTAGCTCACTAACAACAGCAGCATCATTAACTATTTTATATTAAAAAGTAATAATAGTTCGTAATTCTTCTCTAATAAGGAATTTCTCATTTCAGTTACGCCGGACCCCTGGCTGCAATCTCGTACTTCTTTGTGTGCGCGTCGCGCGAGCTGGCTTATCACAACGCTCCCGCGGTGATATTTTTCGAATCCAGGGGGCGCGATTGTCGCTCCAGAATGGATTCCCATTCGACGATGACAGCCGATATTCGGTAAGTAGAAGTTTTTTTCGTATTTTCGAACTCTCAATAATGCTGAAATTTTCAGGATTGTTGGTGAAAAGTAAAAAAAGATCGGATTAAAAAGTTTAATTTGAACTGATTTTTATTATATTAAGTTTCAACTTAAGACAATATAAATTCGAATGTAGTAGAAAATGATTCAGTATTGAAACTAAAAGATGTTCGGACATCCATTCTTTTATTTATTTTGCTTACTCAACGTTTTGGTCAGAAGTATCACGGACATACTTTTAACTTTTTCCACTAATTATACTTCAAAATTGGTGAGTACTAGGCCAGTAAACGTAGCCGAGTATTATATGCAAAGGTGGAAATAATTAGTAACCAAACGATCTCAACGGGAATGTGTAGATAAAGATCTGCTATTTAACCCCTCAAAAGTCCCATTCGGTCCCAATGGGGGAAGTTTGAAAAAAACCGCCGCAATCTTTCCGTTTTTTTTCAAATATCTCCGTTTACATAACTTTTTTCGAAAAAAACTAAAGATATGTTTTTTGTAGTGAATTAAATTTGGAATATTCTACCTTCAATCATTTTTGTCTAAAATAAATAATAATAGAGATAGAGCATTTTTTTACTATATGATTTATAAATTTAAAGGTGCCCGGTGGCGTAGAGGTACAGGCTCTCGTCTACCAATCTCAAGGTGTGGGTTCGATTCCCACACCCGGCATTTCTTTAGCCGACTATTTTTATTAAAATAAAAATAGTTTGGGTACCTAGGTCGACTCAGCCTTAAATGAGTACTTGGAATTCAAACAATTACAAATAACGTTTAAATATTATTTATTAAAAAAAATATTGTTAAAAAAAATATTATTAATTTTATTTAATAAGTTTAATTTAATTTGTAAAAATTATTAGTGTTAGGTATAGAGTGTTTAATATCTAAATTCATAAAATTTTACAGAAAATTTAAGTATGTAATAAAAAATGAGGGTACCCATTTAAAATAAGAAAGTTGTTGTCAACTTTCGGCATTACCGAAAGTGCCGCCATATTGAAAATATTTTTAATCGATAGATCACGTTATGAAACAACGATGTAGCAAAAAATCTCTAATCTAGATATTGTAGTTCCCTAGAAACTTCTAATGCACGCTCAGCCTGGGACACCCTGTATATAAAAGAGTATATAAAATTCTCGTGTCACAGTTTTAGTTACCATACTCCTCCGAAATGGCTTTACCGATTTTGATGAAACTTTATATGTATATTTAAATATTCATTAGGTCTGAGAATAGGTTTTTGAGAATAGAATTTATTTTTTATACCCCCAGAAGTTGATAAGGGTGGTCCACCCCAAATTTTTCTTTTTGACAATTTTTTTTATTTTTATTTTTTTATGATGTGGCATTAAAAAATACATACAACCCTAGATTTTCACCTTTCTACCATCAACCCCTATTTTTTAATAGCGCTATTAGTAATTCAATCATTTTTAACCTCTTGGATAAAAATGACTGTTGTCCCATAAAAAAATATTTATATTGTAAAACAACGTTTGCCGGGTCAGCTAGTAATATTCTTCTTCTTTATGTACCGTCTCCATATCGGAGGTCGGCTATCATCATTGCTATTTTGACCTTGGAAGCTGCGGCCCTAAATAGGTCAGATGACGTGACATTAAATCATTTTCGCAGGTTTCTGAGCTAGGATATTCTTCTCCTTCCATCAGATCTTTTCCCTGCAATTTTTCCCTGGATTATGAGTTGCAAAATCTCAT
Source organism: Sitophilus oryzae (assembly GCF_002938485.1). Classification (NCBI taxonomy): domain Eukaryota; kingdom Metazoa; phylum Arthropoda; class Insecta; order Coleoptera; family Curculionidae; genus Sitophilus; species Sitophilus oryzae. The sequence continues at coordinate 2,677,809 of NW_022146409.1, forward strand.
ACCTCGCACCTCTCATGATATGGCCGAGATATTGCAATTTTCTTTTTTTCACTCCCTTGAGGATCTTTACGCCCTTCCTCATTCTTCTCAGAACCTCCACGTTGGTTACACGTTCTGTTCATGGTATTCTCGACATCCTACGGTATGTCCACATCTCGAAGGCTTCCAGTTTCCGCTCGCAAAGCTCGTTGAGGGTCCAGCTTCCATACCATACAAAAGGACTGGGAATACATAACATTTGAGCATACGAGTTCTCAGATCTAGGCTCAAATCGCGGCTACAGAGCAGCATCTTAATCTTCACAAAGGATGCACGGACCTTCTCAATGCGAATCTTTATTTCTGAACAATAATCCGCGGTGCAGTCGACACTTGTACCCAGGTAGTCATACCTCTCTACTCTTTCGAGCTCCTCGCCTTCCGCGTACAGATGTTCATTGGGCACTCCAGTTTTAGTGACAATCATGAATTTGGTCTTCTTAACATTGAGTGTCAGAGCATATTCTCGACTAGTTGTGATGACGTTATTTAACATATTCTGAAGGTCTTGCATGTTTTCAGCGAGAAGGACTGTATCGTCCGCGTAGCACAAATTGTTCAGTGGTATGCCGTTAACTAGTATTCCACCAGCATCATTTTCGAGGGCTTTGATAAAGATTTCCTCTGAGTAGACGTTGAAAAGGAGTGGTGAAAGAACACATCCCTGTCTAACTGCTCGTTTGATATCCACTGCTCTCGTCAGTTCAGATTGGACGCGAACAGACGCACTTTGATTAAAGTACAGTTTTACTATTATTTGTATATCTCTTGTATCGAGATTTTTTCGTTCTAACGCTTCTATTAGTTGCTTGTGTCTTACTTTATCGAATGCTTTATTATAGTCAATAAAGCAGGCATATACGTTTTGATTGACATCAAGGCATCGCTGCATTAAGACATTGTAGGCAAACAAAGCCTCCCTAGTACCAAAACCATTTCTAAAGCCAAACTGAGTATCTGCTATATCTTCTTCTAATTTTCTGTAAATCCTGCGGTGGATGACTTTGAGAAAGATCTTAAGTGTGTGACTCATAAGGCTATCGTGCGGTGTTCTTCACATTTTTTTTGACATTTTTTTTTACTAGTAATATTATATATTTTTAATTTTGTTTTCGTCTAATTTTAGATATTTCTAGCAATTAATATCGATATCAAATAATCAACTCGAAAAATGACATAACACGAAATAATTTTTTTGGATTTTGTGACATTATTTTTCATTGTATTTTCTCTCGCAATTAATACACTTAAAATAGAGTAATAGAAATCAGATACTTGAAATCAATTTCCAACATTTTATATTGTAAACGTTATATTTCTGTTTCGGTAATTTTGCATCAAATTGTTTTATTTTTAATTATTGATTTTATTTTTTTAATTATTGTTTTTTATTTTAAATATTGATTTTATTATACACTATCTGAGTTCAAAATATACCGTATAATAAAAAAGTTTGATGATTGATTAAATTGATTTAAGGTTTTGAATATGTCTGCTTAAAAAATGTAGAGTAAATTCCCATAAGAAATATACAGGGTGTCCCACTTAAGATGGATAAAAGCCAATATTTTGGTTGTTTGTTGAGCGATCTTTTTCATTCTGGGCAGGAGGCTGTATGGCTATAAGACGTACATTTTGCCCAGGATAAGAAATGCGATACCTCATAGACGTACGTTTTAATGGGGTTTGATATTTTTCGAGCCAAGAGTAAACTACCCTTAGGACAGTATTTATTTCAAATCTGATAAATTATATTGAATCCTCCTTACCTAAGATAGTTAAGTTCTAATTTTTATAAATATTGATACAGGGTGTGTCATTAAAATAAGACATTTTTATTTTTATTATTATTTTTTTAAGTACTTACAATGCCACTGGATAAACAACTGGAATAACGGTAAATAAATCGGAAATAACATTTATATTAAAACAGCATTATATGTCACTTTTTCCAACGTGTCCTTCAAATCCCCCAATTTAATAGCTGTTCCACATAGTGCACACACATTTTTTTTAATTTAATACATTTCAGTATATTAAAAATTAATATTAAAGAGTATAAAAAATTATTTTTTTCAATGCCATTTTTAGACTAATGGATTAGGGCGTACCTAATTAAGTATTGTTCTCTCATAAGATAAAATATCTACCATTATACTAGAGTCCATATACAGGGTGGTCCAAACTGTATTCCGGAAACTTCGGCAGCATATTCCGCTGAAAAAAAGAAGTCAAAAATTTCCTATAAATATATGTCCTAAAATACTTAGTTTCGGAGATACAGGGTGTAGAAGTTTCATTTTTATTTCGATTTTTTTAAATAATTTCTGAAGTAACGTCAATATTTCGATGAAAATTGGTGTCTGGGAGTTTTTTGACATGAGAAATTTGATTTTGATGTCAATATGACACTTAATTTGTAGGGGGCGCCACCTACATGTGTTTTAACTGTTTTGAAGAGTAACAACTTTTCGTCCGTACCTGTATAATACTACTGAATAAAAAATGTAATCTCCATGACTTTTTACGTAAAAAATGTCTCTTGGTAAAAATGGCCACGAGTAACCGTTCTCAAGATATTGAGAATGGAAATAGTCAATACATGTCATTATTGACAAAAAATTAACACGTTGAGTAGAAATAATAAATTTGGGTAATTTTTATTTTTTTAAATTAATCATAAATTTTTCTGCGACAAAATGATGATGAAACAGTTTCTATTGAATTTCTGGTACAAAAACATTTCAAATTTATGATTTCAGTCTAATAACTATTTAGCCAACATGTTTAATTTATTTCCATGATGACAGGTATTGATGATTTCCATTTCAAATATCTCGAGAACAATTATTTCTTACAGCGATTTTTACCAAGGGACCTTTTTTACGCAAAAAGTCACAGAAATGTATATTTTGTCACTCAGTAGTTCTATACAGGTACAGACGAAAAGTTATTACTCTTCAAAACAGTTAAAAGACATGTAGGGGCGCCCCCTAAAAATAGGAGTCATATTGACATCAAAATCAAATTTCTCATGTCAAAAAACTCCCAGACACCAATTTTCATCGTAATATTGACGTTACTTCAGAAATTATATCGAAATAAAAACGGAACTTTTACACCCTGTATGTCCGAAACTAAGCATTTTAGGACATACATTTATGCGAAATTTTTTACTTATTTTTATGTGCAGAATATGCTGCTGAAGTTTCCGGAATACAGTTTGAATCACCCTGTATAGTTCATTAATTCCATATTGAAACAAAAAAACTCAAGAAATATCAAATAATTTTTGTTTATTATGCTAGTATCCAACCTCTTATCAGTAAAAACAGTATCGTATACTTTTAATCTCTAAGGCTCATCTAAATAGAAAATTTCTAATTATACAGACCCAACTACACTAAACGCTGTTCGCACATTTTGCAAACTCTTCAGGCAAATATCTCCTGCATAATATATTTCGCACAATTTCAATGCAACCTATAAATTTATAACGTGATTAAACATCAGTTTATTATGCTTCGATGCAATAGTAGATTATATGGATACGTGATTAGATTCCTGCTACCTCAATAAATTGGTAGCACTACAAAATTTAGTGGTTTTGATTTACAATTTCCAGTTAATGGACTCGATGCGAATTTGCGATCCGATACAAGGATATTCAGGAAAACGCAAAGCTTTTCTGCTTACACTATTTCGCTAACAAGAGAAAAAAAGACAGTGGCGTACTTGTTTTTTTAGAAAAAATATTCCATTGATAACCCATACGCACGTCCCTGTTTAATACGACGACACTTTTGTTATACTCTGTTTTTTTTCTCAGGTAAGATTTCGACAGACGATGACAGAAGAAAAACAGATGACGTCCCATACCAATCTATTTATTTTACTAAAAAAAGTTTCTAATAATTTTTAAGTTAACTATGGATGGGTTTAAATATAAATCCGTCATGCGTCGTCTCTTGTTGTTTTTAACCAGTTTTATTGGTTTATTTCAAAAATGACAGATCGTATTTCAATTTTATTGGTTTGACGGAACGATGAACGACAAACGGACGCCGATGCGTATGAACTCGCCTTTAGATTTTGACGCTTGTCAAAGTCTTGCCAAATTATAGGTTATAATTTTGTGTCAACTTTTGTCAAATACCCTGCGTTTTGGAAGATGATGCATTTTGATTCGTGTTATTACCTGTGTTTTGTGTCTTTTGAAGTCAAGTGGAGGAAAAATTGAGTGAAAATTAACTGTAGACCCAGAACACAGTGTATGGTTAATACGCGCTGCCCAAGCAGAAAGTCTTATACACCAATAAAGTTACAAGTTACCCTCAATAAAGTTCGTATTCCATCTCGTCGTAGATAAGTGCATCTCGAATATGGTAGGATCATACTAAACACATACTAAAAACTGGAGTAGCTGTAAAATATCGACATCACACGATAGGTAAATAATGGATTTTAGTACTGCAGAAAAATAATGTCAAAAGGTACTGGTTTAAAAATATTTAGATTAAAGTTAATTAATCAACCTTTAAGGTATAAAATTTGGCAAGTGTTATTATTAATAAAATAGTTTGTTTTATTTATGTTGTTTTATTTATTCCTGTGGAATATAACAAATTTGTGTTTGTATATATAAGTTATATTGATAAATGTAATCATAAATGCGGGAAGTTTCATAAAGCTTGAAAGTAAGAAATAGTTCTTTTTTCTATTTTTTGGTATATGGTGTCTTGTTCGTGTTTGTTTTGTATTAACACATACCGTTTTGATTAAATAAAATAACTCGATTACATTTTTTCAGTTTTATGCAGTTTTTTTTCACAATATTTTGAAGTAATCACTTGTCAGTCAAATTTTAAATATTTCCTGCTATGCGTTCCAGTTGTACCAACTTATTTCTTTGTAAAATAAAATAAACTACTTTGAAATTAAAATGACAGACACATCTACCACTGTCAAGGATCTTCTCGTTGGACAGACTATAGTCTTAAAATATGTCGCATTTATAGTAACTTTTACCCTCAAAATTTCATTCGAAACGCTAAAAGTACTTGGAAGAAAAGTATAATAAATCAAAAAAATATTTAGACTCTAACATCCTGTAGCTAGAAAACAAAGCAGAATCGGACCTACGTTGATATGAAAATTAAATTTTATTTTTACCAAGATAGATGGCACATGTTTTTTGAAACACCCTGTATGATGAACATTTAATAGGATAAAAAATGTAATGTTAAAATGGAGTCCAAACCACTATCAAAAAATTCTTTTTTACTGACCGGTTTCGGCAATTCCAAATATGTTTTTTTTCTTTTTTTAAATTGAGGTTTTGTTGTCGAAGCTTGGTTCTTAAGGCGCATTCTCACGACTCGTGTACTTGACAAACATTTGTTATTGGAATATACTCGCCATGTCGTGAGAACAGTTTCTTTGGTCACTCGTCGCGTCCCCACTCTCTATCGGTAAATATAGCCCGAGTCAAAGGATCACAATAATTATTCGTGTCAAGTGTACTTGGCCAGCCTTGACTATACTTGCCGAGGCGCAAAAAAACGACTGCGCAAATAATTGTACTGTTATAGAGTATGTCCCGTTTATATCCGGATCGTAGTGTTTTTTGAGTTAATTGCAGATAAAAGCAATAATACGCTTAGTCCCAGAGATATAGCTTGGTTATTTTGCGGTCAAAGGAAAAACCAGAGCAGTCCACACGTAAATGGCAAACACCAGATTACTTACGCATGGGCGACAACCATGCATCTTGCCATTAGTATTATATGTTATAAATTTATGTATTGTAATAAAAACCGACTTAAATATTAATTTTCTTCCTACAACAAAAAAATTATAGTTTAGATTTAGGTTTTATACAACCTTTAATTGGACATTCCTAGGTTTCCCCTGTTTTGTTTTGCATTTTTATTTCGGTATTTCAGAATACGGCGATAACTCACAATATTAATAATTCATAATTGGTAGTAATATATATTTTTCTAATTATTTAACCGAAAATAACACATTTCTTTAAAAACACTAAATTGCATTTTTCTCGGCTCCACTTAAAATGGACAAAACTGGGTTTTCCCGTGTAATCTTCAAATGATGTTGTTTTGGAATTTATGGATTTATACGAAAATGAGCCCTTCATATGGATGACCAAACGTAAAGAACGTAGAAATCGTATTGCAGTGTACAGTAACTTAAGTTACTGTTAAGTAAACTTAAAAAGAAAAAAGAATCACTAGCAACGACAATTTCGGGACGACCGGTATCCATCGATGCGACATGCGACTATACTGTTTACTTGCCAATGATTTAAACAATGTTTGTGTTGGCGTACTTGTTGAAATGGACACATCGTGTGAGCGCAACACTTGCCGATGTTGTTTACAAATTGGGGACTGATGGGGATACTTGCCAAGTACGCAAATATTTGCGTACTTGGCAAGTAAACGAGTCGTGAGAGTGCGCCTTTATTTGAATATGTGTAAATTGTAAAAATGTTTTTTTTTTCTATTTCAAAAAAAAATAAAGTATTTTTTACAATGAGATTTCAAAATTGTTTAAAATTAATGTAAAATACATAAAATAGATAAAAAAATTTAGCCTTTTTGCATCATCCCGTACTATTAATATTTACTACTTATTTCTGCAAGCATTTTATTCAGCATGTTTTTTTTATTTTTAAATTGATTTTTTTGCGGCGAAGTTTGGTTCTTAAATAAATTAAATTCCTCTGCTTACAGAGCGAATAGCATGTTAAGAATCTGTTTTGGCGAGCTACAAGTAAGGTTGAATAAACTTATAAAATCAAATATAAAAGTAAATATCTTAGAGTGCTCAATATTTTATAGGCTATAAAATACACAGTTTTCCATTAAAATTCTATCTCAAAATAATAAAATACCGTGACATTTTATGTTGTAAAATAAAGTCGAGTTTACATTAAGTAACCAATATTAAAAAATTTTAGTAATTATATAATAAACGTATAAAGAATATAAGCAAAAAAAATTACATATAAAATGACATTGATCTTTAACTGCCATATACCAAAACGTATGTAGGTATATGTTACTGTAAATGTCCGAAATGCGGTAAAACCTAGGATAAGCGCGCTAAACCTAGGATTTACCAAAAAAGTATGTGGTATAATAATTGGTTAGGAAATCCAACAGATGAAAATTGGTTAGCATATAAGAAGTTACAAAAGGAAGTTCGACAACAAGTAACCGAGGAAAAGAATAGTATGTGGGAAAGAAAATGCAATGATATTGAGACTTACATTGGGGGATCTCGATCTACGGAAGCATGGAGAACTCTGAAAGGGATGAAAACAAATACGCGTGAACGATGGATGGGAACTATATCTTTCAGTGATTGGAGGAAACATTATGAAAACCTATTAATAGAACAACGACCACAGTTTTTACAAAACAATGAAGCCGTCAGTATTACAGAAGCTAGAACAAATATATCGATCGAGGAAGTTAAACAAGCCTTGGTCTTTATGAAAAACGGACCAGGTGGTATTATGGCTGAAATGCTAAAATATGGCGGAGAATGTCTTATAACAGAAATAACAAACTTAATGCAGATGTGTGTAGATCGGAATAAAATACCTAGTGAATGGAAGTTAGCCTATATCACTTCTATATATAAAAAAGGAAACAGAAAAGACCCGAATAACTACAGAGGTCTTAGTGTGAATTGCACCTTCAGCAGACTTTTTACAAAAATAATTAGAAATAAGTTAGAAATATCTACTTACAACAAAATCAGTGAAGAGCAGAGTGGCTTTACTGCAGGGCGTTCATGTATAGATAATCTATTTACTATCCAACAACTTATAGAAAAACGGAATTCACGTGAAGAAGATACACATTTAGCTTTTGTAGACCTTCAAAAAGCTTACGACTCCATCCCCAGAATTAAACTATAGTACGACTTGATGTGGATGAATGTCTCATAAATTTAATTAAGGTGCTGTACAACAACAACAGAGCTCATGTTAAGAGCGGTAACCGACTGTCTGAGGTAATTTTTACGACCAAAGGCCTTCGACAGGGATGTCCTTTGTCGCCTCTTTTATTTAATCTGTATTTGGAAGTTGCTCTTAGGGACTGGAAGAAGAGGTGTGGGGGAATGGGCGTCTCTGTAGGAAATGAGTGTTTGGTTACATTGAATTTTGCCGATGATCAGGTAGTCATAGCTCAAGATGCTTACGACCTTGAATTCATGATGAGCAGATTAAATTCGGCATACACGGAATGGGGCCTTACTGTGAACATTGATAAAACGGAATATCTAGTGACCAATTCAGATGATAAATTTGACATTTTTATTACTGACAATGCAAAGCTCAGACAGGTTGAATGGTTTAAATATTTGGGGGCCAGAAAGGGACCAGATAACCAGAAAGGGACTGGATAACCAGAAAGGGACTGGACAAAACAGAAGTATCTGCTAGAATAGAACAAGGGCGGAAGATTATAGGAGCACTGAATGGCATCTGGTGGGACAAAACCATAAGACCAAACACAAAAGTACATACTGGAAGAGCCCTAGTGGAGTCGGTAGTAACTTATGGGTGTGAAGTTTGGACCTTAAAAGCTGAACAAAAGCGAGCTTTGAATGCACTCGAAATGGACTATTTGAGATGCAGTGCGGGAGCATCTAAACTGGACAGAGTTAGGAACGTGGAAATCAGAGCCAAAATGGATGCCACACAGACAATAGTGGATAGAGTCGAACAGAGGGGCCTTAAGGGGTTTGGACACTTGCTACGCATGGAACACCAAAGATGGCTCTACCGTATCTACAGCTGGTCACCTCCTGGAAAAAGGAAAAGAGGAAGGCCTAGAAGATCTTGGAATGAGGCCATCAGAAGGGCAATGGAGGACCGTAACTTGGAAGAGGAAGATGTTCTTGATCGTAACAGGTGGCGGTTAGGCGTGGGGATGCGACGTTAGTTGCGACCAAACCAAACCAAACCTTGACCAAACCAAACCAAACCAAACCCTGGAGTATATATATATATATATATATATATATATATATATATATATATATATATATATATATATATATATATATATATATATATATATATATATATATATATATATATATATATATATATATATATATATATATATATATATATATATATATATATATATATATATATATATATATATATATATATATATATATATATATATATATATATATATATCGAAAACTATTTATTTTGCTTCCATTTCGGACTTTTATCGGACCCAAATAATAAATCTTAGGATTTACCACACCGCATCGGTAAAAGTACGAATAAGCAAGTGGTAGTAAAAACAAACCAACCCCACCAAATAACCAGGCTAACCAATGCATAATTTGTCGATATTGTTGCTATAAGAAAAATAATTCGTACTTTTACCAATGCGATGTGGTAAATCCTAAGATCTACGGTTTGGGTCCGGTAAAAGTCCGAAATGGAAGCAAAACAAAAGTTTTCGGGCTTTTACCACTTCCTTTTGGTAAATCCTACGTTTAGCGCGCTTATTCTAGGTTTTACGGCATTTCGGACATTTACAGTGACATATATACCGGATAGGTACCCTTTTAGTGACTTAAGTTTTATCTCAATTTGTGATTTCTAAAAGATTACAGATTTATAAATCTTATATTTAGATAAAATTTAAAAGTCAAAGATCTGTTTAGTGTTAGGGGCCCCTTGATTGAGAAGACTAGAATTTTTTTTTAAATATCATTCGAATTAAAATTTACCCTAAACTAGCAGCTCAATCGTTTTTCTTTTGGTTTTTTACTAGTATACAATTTTGCCTAACCGATAAAAGAATAACAATAAGTATTTCCAAATACACTCACCGGCACGAAAAACGGACACCTTAAAAGTTTCATTATTTTAAAGTTTTATATATTGTGTTCTAGTGAACCAATTTTGATGATTTTTTTAAGCAATTTGTAGCTAAATTATTTGACTTTTTAGTATCTCTTTCTAAATTAAAAGTGAAAGTTGCCATCTGTAAATTATGCGAGTGAAAACAAAATATTGATATTTTTGTGAAAGTTTGAAAAACCCTCCGAGCTTTATTCAGAACCTCTCAATTAGTGGAATAAATTAGTGGTTTCAATTACTACACTTTATACTTTTTAGTTAACGATCATTCGCAATGTCTAAAAACATAAATAAAATTAATAAAATATCCCAGCAACAGCTTGCTGTAGTCTGTTGTATCCATAGAGAAAGCATAATATTTAGCTTATAAAACAATAAATTTTTGATTTCTAACCAAACTTTTGTTGAGGCCAAAATGACATTCCTCGCAAATTTTGAAGTATAATTAGTGGAAAAGTCAAAAGTTTGTTAACTTTTTCCACTAATTGAAAATGACTACCACTAATTATGACGTTCTGAATGCTTACATTAAAATTAGATGAACAAACTTCTACGACTAAAGTTACATTCAGGCTGAGAGCGTCGAGCGTCGCGTCGCGTTTGCGTCGCGTCCGCGTGTCGAAATGGAATCATTTCACTTTACTTAAATTAGACCGTTCAGGCAGGACGCGTTTGACGTTGCGCTAGCGTCCGCTGACGTTGCGCTAGCGTCCGCGGACGCTACGCTCGACGCTCTCAGCCTGAATGTACCTTAATTGAAACTACTAAATTTATTCCACTGATTTCGAAGTGCTGAACGAAGCTTTACAAAGCAAGGAATTTAAAAATAATTTTATTATCTAGGTACGTTTTTTCTCGATAGTTTGTTTTTGTTTCTCCATAGCTTTAGGTATTTTTTTGGTTGATATTCGTTTTTTAAGAAGACACTGATATTTTTTCGTATTTTTTTCATTAAAATCATGCCTTTGCTATTCAATAGACCTAGTTTCAGTCCTAGTCAATAGACCTATAAAATAGTGTTTATAATTTATGTAATGTCACGGTCTTTGAAAAATCATATTATTATTGTCTGTTGGGCAGTTACTCTAGCATATATGGTTTTAAGTCTAAAAATTGATCTCTACAATAATCAATTAAAGCAACAATTTTGACTTTTCAATGACAGTGACATTACAAAAACAATAAACACTATTTTATAAGTGTGTGTTGATGAAGACCCAAAATAAAAAAAAATGCTAAAATTGTTGGTTAAAAACGAATATCTCCAATAAAAAATAAAGCTATTCAGACGAATCAAAAACAAACTATTGAGAAAAGACGTATCCAGATGATAAAATTTATTTTAAAATTCCTTGCTATCTTAACATATGCCACAGGGTGTTTCAAACTCTCACCAAAATATCAATATTTTGTTTTCCCTCGTATAATTGCCAGATGGAAACTTTCATTTCTGATTCAGAGAGAGATACTGAAAAGTCACATAATTTAGCTACAAATTGCTTAAAAATCATCAAAATCTGCCCACTCGAATAAAATATATTAAACTTTAAAATACATGAAAATTTTAAGGTGCCTGTTTTTTCGTGTCGGTGAGTGTAGATATTATGAGATCTAATA